>NW_027361921.1:25227500-25827500 GCF_039654945.1 Dendrobates tinctorius
CATTGCCAAACTAATCTCGTTTGAGATGATGCCCTATCGGTTGGTGGAAAGCGCAGCTTTCCGCGAACTCATGGCCTATGCAGTACCACGCTATGACCTACCCAGTCGCCACTTCTTCTCAGCGGTGGTGGGACAGTGCTGCCTAGCCCACGGTATACGAAACAGTTGGCTGTAGGCATTCGACCCTCCTCCTCCTCCTCCTCCTCCAGAAGCGAAAGCTCGTCCACAGAGCGCAGTCGTACGAGCACTCCATCTGCAGCTGCCACTGGTGCACACGAGGTGTCCCCCTATCGAGCAGCTAGTGGAAAGCGTCAGCAGGCTGTGTTTCAGATGATGTGTTTGGGCGACAGACACACCGCCGAGGTGCTGGCCGAGTACTTGAAGCGACAAACTGAGTCATGGCTGGACAGTGTACATCTTGTGGCAGGCAAGGTAGTTAGTGATAACGGCCGTAATTTTGTGGCAGCCATAGCCCTTTCAAAACTCAGCCACATACCTTGCTTGGCTCACACCTTGAACCTGGTGGTGCAGTGCTTCCTCAAAAATTATCCGGAGATAACAGCCCTGCTCCAGAAGGTGCGAAGACTGTGCACGCACATCCGCGGGTCGCCTGTACACTCCGTTCGTATGCAGAAGCTGCAGCGATTGCTCCACCTTCCCAACCACCGCCTTATTATCGACATTGCAACAAGGTGGAACTCCACCCTGCACATGGTGGAGCGGCTGTGCAAGCAGAGGCAGGCCATAATGCATTTGTGGGAGGATACACGGCCAGGCACTTTGAGAGCAGACATGGAGTTGACAGGTGTGCAGTGGTCGAAGCTGAAAGACCTCTGTAAAGTCCTTCAGTGTTTTGAGGAATGCACACGGCTGGTAAGCGCAGACGACGCCATCCTAAGCATGAGCATCCCACTTATGCGTCTGCTCATGCAAACTTTGACGCACCTTAAGGAGCAGGCGTCTGCAGCCAATGTTGATGAGGAGGAAGAGGAGGAGGGAATCCTTGATGACATTCAGCCATTGTCTGCTCAGGGACCTCTCCTGGACGAGGTGGAGGAAGAAGAGGAGGAGGAGGATGATGATGGGGATGATTATTTAGGTGAGGAGGATGCATCTCGTGGGGCAAGTGAAAATGTTGGCATGGCAAGGTCTGGTACAGGGTTTGTGCATGACTGGAGGGATGTGGATTTGCCAGAAAGTGCTCCTCCAACCAGCACTTGCAGTGCATCATTGACACCGGAAACATTGGCCCACATGTCAGATTATGCCTTGCAGATCCTAAAAAGGGACCCACGCACTGCCAAAATGATGAACGATGACGACTACTGGTTGGCCAGCATCCTGGATCCACGCTATAAAGGCAAATTACAAAACATCATGCCACAGGAGAACCTTGACCTAATATTGGCTAATAAACAAGCAACTCTGGTAAATCAGTTGCTTGAGGCATTCCCAGCACACAGCAGCGGTGATGGTTCTCACACGAGCCGTACGGGCCGGGGGCAGCTTGGCAGAGGTGTTCATGGTGCACACAGCAGAAGTGGCGTTGGAGACAGGGGTTTCATGACAATGTTGTGGACTGATTTTTCAAGTACCGCTCACACAACTGGTAATACTGCATCGATGGAAAGTGACAGGAGACAGCAGTTGTCAACTATGGTTACAAACTACTTTTCCTCCCATATCGATGTTCTCCCACACAGGTCATTCCCCTTTGACTATTGGGCCGCTAAACTGGACACCTGGCCTGAATTGGCAAAATATGCCTTACAGGAGCTCGCTTGCCCAGCTGCAAGTGTGCTATCGGAAAGAGTCTTCAGTGCAGTTGGATCAATCCTGACAGAAAAAAGGACCCGTCTGTCAACCCAAAATGTGGATGATCTAACCTTCATTAAAATGAACCATGCATGGGTTTCCAAGGATTTTGTCCCACCTTCCCCTGATGACACATAGGGTGACAGAAAAATGGCTTGCTTTGGTCCACCTCTTCCTGGGACTTCACCTATTTCGCCTTTTGCATCAGCTGAATGTCCAACATCAACATATGCCACTTTCTAAAACTCCCTAACTGTGCTGCCCCCCCTCCCCATGGCCGGGGTCACCACCTAGCGCACGACACCGTGCGAGTGCCGTTGCCCTGGACAGGTGGGTAGGCCGACTCTTGGGCATGGGCACTGGCACAGGGTCCTTCATAGTGCAATCAAGTGTCTCTGACGGTGGTGCACACCCGCCGTCAGACACACCGCCGTACTATGAGGGGCCCAGTGCCAGTACCGACGCCCACGAGTGGGCCCCCCTTGCTTGGGCAGGGCCCCAGCATTTGCAATCTTTACCTCTCCTTGCTCCTCCGCTGTGTAGTCTGGGCCGTCAAATCCATACTGTGCTTGACACCGTCTGAGCCTGCCTCCTGATGTATAGACATATATTTTGAATGTGTACGCTATCCATACATGTTATCCAAGGATACGGTACCCTTTCTCACCTTTGTGCAATCACGTGCAATCCATACTGGGCCTAACACCGTCTGAGCCTGCCTCCTGATGTATAGACATATATTTTGAATGTGTACGCTATCCATACATGTTATCCGGGGATACGGTACCCTTTCTCACCTTTGTGCAATCACGTGCAATCCATACTGGGCCTAACTCCGTCTGAGCCTGCCTCCTGATGTATAGACATATATATTGAATGTGTACGCTATCCATACATGTTATCCGGGGATACGGTACCCTTTCTCACCTTTGTGCAATCACGTGCAAGCCATACTGGGCCTAACACCGTCTGAGCCTGCCTCCTGATGTATAGACATATATTTTGAATGTGTACGCTATCCATACATGTTATCCGGGGATACGGTACCCTTTCTCACCTTTGTGCAATCACGTGTAATCCATACTGGGCGTGAGAACGGCTGGCAAGCTGTTAAGCAAGCTACAGCACCTGTGGTTTGCACACGTAAGGCTAATTTCACACTTGCTTTTTTTGCAGCGCGTTTTTCCCGCAAAAAAACACATTGAAAAAACGCATACAAACGCATACAAATGCTGCGTTTTTTTCAAGCATTTTTATGAGCATGCATGAAAAAAAGTAGCGTTTTTATGCGTTTGTATGCGTTTTTAGTGCGTTTTTACCGCGTTTGCGTTTTTTCCAACATTAGGTGGCCCCTCACACTAACCCAAACCATGACTTTACTAACCCTAACCCTAACCCTAACCCTGACCCTAACCCTAACCCTGACCCTAACCCTAACCCTGACCCTAACCCTGACCCTAACCCTAACCCTGACCCTAACCCTAACCCTGACTCTAACCCTAACCCTAACCCTAACCCTAACCCTGACCCTAACCCTAACACTAACCCTGACCCTAACCCTGACCCTAACCCTAAACCCTAGCTAACCCTAACCCTAGCCCTAAACCCCCTTAACTAACCCTAACTCTAACCCAAACCCCTAAATTCCATTGTCCAACTAATGGTAAAAAAAAAACGCATGCGCAAAAAAACGCATACATAAGCATGCCAATGAGGCAAGTCGGACGCTCAAAAAATGCAACAGGATGCATTTTGTGCGCCCGAGCGCATACCGCAAAAAAACGCATGCGCGGAAAAACGCATACAAACGCATGTGTATGCGCACATAAGCGCATCCCATGCAAAGTATAGGAAAAAAAATCGCATGCGTTTTTTAGCACTAAAATCCCGCAAAAAAAAACCGCAAGTGTGAAACCAGCCTAAGTTTTTCATTTTTTCAGGAATGACGGTTAGGCCTAATTCCGGAACTGCAGTTGACCTGCACTTACTGGGAAATCATCGTTCCCGGGTAATAATTGTAATCAGTGATCCCCATCACTAACGTTGTTCAGCGGGTTATCTGCACCTGTAAGCGACAAACGCTGGCCTTTTCAGTGTAGCGCACATGCAGCCACGGACATGTAAGGGCATGACACACCAGTTATTGGCCAATCTCATGTGCCAGAGCCTCACGTGTCCCTCTAGTAAGCCAAACTCGGACCGCGGGGCATGACGGAGTCTCGTTCGTTAACGGAATTAAGCTTGCAATGTGTGCATCTTTTCTGTAGCTGGCATGGTTGAGGTTTCCCAGGTGGAGTCAAATTTAACCGTAGGCTCCACTCCTGGTGGTGCCCTTCTGGACATTCCTTTAAGGTTCAGCTTTGCAACCATACTGCCCACGTAAAACAAACACTTTGCCTTCATAAACGCTGTTTGGAGGGTCATGACTCGTGGGAATAACGCCGCCCAATCAGTTAACCTGCTAGAGAGATCCTTCGTTGCTCCCAAGCATGACATCACACTCCCTAGGAGGAAGGTAATGCCACTGTGGCAACCGTACTCCTGGGGGCGACACAAGTGCACTGATGCCCAGCCACTGCTCGATGAATCTGCTGGTACATTGACCCAGACCACTACATTCCCCTCGCACGCTACACGGCCTGAATCTGACCCTGATGAAACTCAGGTTACCCTTCCCATATACAGTTCCATCTTACACGGTGACAAAGAGGAAGCTGCAGATGAAAGTGCAGGTTCGGCCCACCCGCCATCAGACACACCACCGTACTATCAGGGGCCCTGTGCCAGTGCCGTCGCCAACGAGTGGGCCCCCCCTGCTTGCTCAGGATCACAGCACTTGCAAGGTTGAAATACTGTGCAGTGAGATGGAAGATGGGGACGACGAGGAGTCCAGACTAGTACAGGGATTCCCTAGCGAGGAGACTTATTTGATTGTTTTCAATGTTGGGACAGCAATTTTTGGGGAGCACTATACTCTGGAGAATGATAGATGGGGCCCACCATACACTGGAACATTCCAAAGGTGGACATCAGACACTGGAGCAGCATTTACAGGGCCCATTATACACTAGAGCATTAGAAATGGGGCCCATTATGTTTGGAGCATTATTTGGGCCCATAAGACAGTGGAGCTTCATCCATGGGGACCAACATATACTGTAGCATTATGTGGAGCTCATCATATACTGTTTCAAACATTATATGGGACCAATGATTCTGTATGGAGAAATAGATGGGCCTCGTCATGAGATGTAAAAAGTGAAGTATTTTTCATTGTACTATACCGCTATTTCTCTGCCGTATCGGAGCATGATGAGTTGTGGTATGTGTTAAAGGGGCGCTCTTTCGCCCAGGGCACATGAAACCCTGGAGCCAGCCCTACCCCCCCACAACTTTAGCCAAATAACCCCCATTTTTCAGTGCGTAACTTGTATTATGAAGTTAATTAAGGTTGACAAGCTTAAGTAAGAAGAATTGATGCTTTTGGCATTCAAATGGGCACTGTAGGTGTGTTTCCTGTCCTCCTCTCACTGCCGACTTTTATTCCCCATTGACTTACATTGGGTTTCGTGTTTCGGGACGACCCCGACTTTTCCCTATAATCGGCCGATCTTGCTCGACCCGACTTTTGGAAAAGTCGGGTTTCACGAAACGAAACTCGACCCTAAAAAAACAAAAGTCGCTCAACTCTAGTCACTATTATTTGTTTGTATATTCACACTTGGTATGTGTGTTATGTGATCTATATATATATATCTTCACTGTCCAAATATAATAATTGTTTATAATAGGACTATTTAATTCAAAAAGTTTTTGCTTATTTCATGTAATGAGATTAACGCTGCTCTAGCTATGCACGTAGCACTTTAGACACTTTCTCATTCAATATTTTTCTATTCATACACTTTTTTTCATGGCAGATATATAGGCGTATGTGCTGCCTGGATTGCCATGAGCCTCTGTCCATTTTCTTTATATGGCTCTGGATACACACGCTGTACTTTGGACACTTTTTTCATTTAGACACTTTCTATGGCAGGTGTTTTGTGCGCATGCGCTGCCTTGATCGCCCTGAGCCTCCTGGTCCCGGCTCCAAAATGGAGTTGCTGAACTTCCGCCCGGTTGTCAGCGGCCCATTGTCTGGAAGTGGGTGGCTCTGTGAGGTGCGGTCTCGGCGCCGGATGCGCCGCTGTACTCCATGCCTACTGCCCACACACATGTTAGTCAACCAATGGGTGAGCCGCTTTCTGTTCATACATTTCCTGCTAGTTAGCGGTGGATTCTCATGGCCCTCTTGATTGGTCATCGGGGATTTAAAGGGACTCCGAGCCTCCCTGTGGTCATGCCCCCGGAAGAAGAAGAGGCGAAACGCGCGTCGGGGTAGACCGCGGTGATAGTGTGGACATTATACACAGGTATTACTATTTTACATTTGGTAGCGGTTGTTATGGTTTATCCTGAATTACCTAGGAATGTGATCCGCTTTTGTTTGGTCCAGGTACTAAATGTAGGAGCAATGTGTCACTTGGGGCACTTAATTTAATCTGGCCTATAGTGGTTTCACTTATAGTTATGCAGGCACTGTATACCATAGTGCAGCACCACTATTGGTTTAGTTTTACTTTTATAATGTAGTGATTTATTCTGTCCATATATCCAGCAGCTTTTTTGGTAATTTGAGGCATCTATATGTGATTGTGTGGTATATGAATTCTAATATGAATAAAATTGTTTACATTTTGTATTCCACATTCTCTGTGCCATTTGTTTATTCCTTTTAGTGGCATTTAGTGTTCATCCGCTGAACTTCTGCCCACGTATTCTGTAATCGCTGAACAGAGCCCTCAGCCCCGGGACACCCCGAGTCCAGACGAGAAAACTCACCAAAATGAGGACTTAACCCATAATTGATCAAAAAAGGAGTCATACCCGTGGATTGACTCACTCGACTATTGAAGGCAAATTCAGCCAACGGCAGTGCATCGCACCAGTCATTCTGTCTAGCAGAGGTTAGACACCTGAGGATCTGTTCCAGGGACTGGTTAGTGCGCTCCGTCTGACCATTGCTCTCAGGATGGTATGCAGATGAAAAGGACAGACATCCCTAATTTTTTGCAGAAAGCGCGCCAAAACTTAGCCAAAAACTGCACATCACGATCAGACACCACATTCAGGGGTACCCCTGCAACCGGATCACATGCTACACAAACAACATGGACAACGTCTCAGCTGACGGTAGTGCGGATAGGGGTACAAAATGAGCCTTCTTAGAAAACCTGTCCACCACTACCCATACCACTGTATTACCCTTAGATGTAGGGAGATTGGCAACAAAATCCATGGATAAGTGAGTCCATGGTCTTTCGGGCACTGCCAAGGGCATCAGCTCCCCTGCCGGCTGGCTATGAGAGCTTTTAGAACGAGCGCAGACCCCACAACCAGCAGTTAATTTTTTTATGTCCGAACCAAAAGATCCTAGCCACTGCCAGACGTGTGGCTGAAATACCAGGGTGAGCACTCAGCTTGGATTCATGGAACTCCTGCAAGAGTTTCAGGCGAAGTTGCTCTAGGACAAACAACTTCCCCTCCGGCTTGGCTGCCGGGGCCCGCGACTGGGCCCCCCTGAATCTCCCATTCCAATTCAGATGAGACCTCTGCTCTCACAACCCCAGGGTGAAGAATGGAGGACGGTGGCTCAGGGGGCGACATCGGCTGAAAACTGCGTGATAAGGCGTCAGCCTTGACATTCTTATACCCTGGACAAAATGTAATCGTAAGCTGAAAACGGGAAAAAAAAGTGACCAATGGGCCTGTCTGGGCGTTAGTCTTTTAGCAGACACAATGTATGACAAATTTTGGTGATCCGTGATCACCGTAACCGGGTGACTGGCCCCCTCCAAAAAGTGCCTCCCTTCTTCAAACGCCAATTTGACCGCAAGAAGCTCTCTATTGCCTACATCATAATTTCTTTCTGCAGCAGAGAACTTCTTGGAAAAGAAAGCACATAGCCTGAGGTTGGTTAGAGTGGCAGGCCCTTGGGACAACACCGCCCCCACCCCCACCTCAGAGGCGTCCACTTCCACGATGAATGGTTTGGACGGATCTGGCTGTACTAACACAGGAGCAGACATAAAACTTCTTTTCAGGGTCGCAAAGGTCTCTTTGGCGAGCGAGGACCAGTTTCTCACATCCGCATCTTTACAAGTAAGATCTGTGAGTGGTTTGACCACCTGTGAAAACCCCCGAATAAATTTGCGGTAAGTATTGGCGAACCCCAAGAAGCGCTGAAGACCCTTAAGGTCTTGGGGTTCCACCCAATCTGCAATGGCCTGCACCTTCTTGGGATCCTTGCGAAAACCCTCACAGGACACAATTAATCCCAAAAAAGACAATTCTTGAACAAAAAACACATTTCTCCAATTTGGCATACAGATGATTTTCCCTCAGTCTTTGGAGAACGGTTCGTACATGATTCAGATGAGATTGACTGTCGGGAGAGTATATCAGAATATCGTCTAAGTAAATGACAACAAAATGACCAATGAGATCCGAGAATACCATGTTGATGAAATTCTGAAATATGGCTGGGGCATTGGTAAGACCAAACGGCATGACTAAATTTTCAAACAGTCCCTCGGTCATGAGGAACGCGGTTTTCCATTCATCCCCCTCCCGGACCCTTATCAAATTATATGCCCCCCGAAGATCCAGTTTGGAGAACCATTTTGCCCCTGAAAGTTGGTTACACAAATTGGGAATTAACGGAAGGGGGTACGTATTTCGTACAGTAATCTTGTTCAGCTCATGAAAATCAAGGCAGGGACGTAAACCACCATCTTTTTTCTTAACAAAAAAAAACCCTGCCGCCACAGGTGAGACTGAGGGACGTATGTGTCCTTTGCGAAGACTCTCAGAAATGTAATCTTTCATGGCCAAGCGCTCAGGGCCAGATAAGATAGACGGGCTTTAGGCAATTTAGTCCCCGGGACTAACTCGATAGCGCAGTCAAAGGGTCTATGTGACGGCAATGTCTCGGCCTCGCTTTCAGAGAAGACATCTTCGAATTCTTTCAGGTACTCCGGAATACCTTCCAGCTCGACAGATGACACAGATACAGATTTAACAGGTCCAATCAATAGTCCAGACTTATCACATAACATCGAATCATTAAACCCCCACTGAACAATCTCCCCCATTTTCCAGTTAATGACTGGGTTATGGCGTTGTACCCACGGCATGCCCAACACCAATCCTGCTGGTAGATTATTCAGAACCAAACAACTTAATTTTTCCACATGGGTAGCGCCCACTTTGAGCGAAAACAAGTCATACATAAAGAGAATTCCCTCTTTAGTGAGGGGGGAGGAGTCAATGGCCATCACCTTGATTGGAACCTTGAGCCTAACTGTCCTTATCTTACAGCGTGTGACCAATTGGGAGTCAATGAGATTGATGGATGATCCGCAGTCCACGAAAGCTGTAGAGGGAAAACAACAATCGTCCACTAACAGTTCCACATGAAGCAACACCTTAGAAAATGAGTAAAAGGGTACCTGAGGGTCTGAGTAGGCTCTCCGCTGACTACCCAGACCTAGTCGTTTCCTGTCGACCGGGTTGAGGATGGACAATCAGGACACTCCCTTTTCCAATGTCCCATTTTACCACAGTAGAAGCATAACTGCTTTTCTCTCCAGCGTTGTCTCTCCTTTTCCTTCAGGGAGAGAGCCCCTACGTCCATGGGTACAGAAACAGTCTCTTTTCCACTAGGGAACAATGGAGTCTCCGCCTGCATCACCCCCCTGGCCCACAGCCTGCGGTCCATCCGGACAGCCTGGGTCATGGCGTCCTCGAGAGAGTTAGGTGGGGGATGTAATGCCAAGGCATCCTGTAACCGCTCGGACAAGCCTCTGCGAAAGAGTCCTCGGAGTGCGTCGTCGTCCCAAGAGACCTCTGCAGCCCAGCGGCGGAATTCTGTGCAAAACCACTCAGCCGAGTGTTTCCCCTGACAGACACTCATCACCATGTCCTCTGCCAATCGCACTCGGTCCGGCTCATCATATATGTGCCCGAGGGCCTCAAAAAATGCATTCACAGACACTCTCTCAGGGGTAGTGGTAGGAAGGGAGAAAGCCCAAGCTTGTGGGGACCCTCTTAACAGAGACATAATGACCCCAACCTTCTGACTTTCGTCCCCAGATGAACGTGGCCTCAAACTAAAGAAGAGTTTGCACCCCTCCATGAAGACCCTGAACTCCTTTTTGTTCCCAGAAAATAAATCAGGCAGTTTAACAGGTGGTTCTGGGGACACCAAAACAACATCACTCGCCCCAGCCCCCAGAGACCCAGCAGCTAGAGCCCCCCGCACTGTCTCAGAAACTTGCTGCTGAGAATGAGCCAGTGCTTGCTGCTCCAGAGATAAACCCTGAAACATCTGACTCAGATTTTTCATTTGCTCAGCAAGAGATTGTATGGGATCCATATTTCTCAGCAGAAAAAAAAAAAAAAAACCCAAAAAACTTAATGGTCAGTTATAATGTCAGGAACACCGCACTGTACTTGCTCACTGAGCCAGTGCACGTGTCCTGAGTGTCAGGATCCTGTCAGCACCGGTGTGCAGCCTCCACTGAGCAGGGACTCACCCGCACTGAAGGGGTACCGGGGTCAGGTACAGCCAGAAAGTACCGATGCACAGGACCTGTGGATGCTGAAGTTTAGCAAGCAGACACGGAACCTACAGTCATGTGACTGCAAGGGGCGGGGCTTAGCTTCCTGCTTAGTGAGATGGAAAGACACTATACAGAATTACTCAGAGTCAGACAAAACGGGGTTCATACACAGAGATAGTCGTAACGTACCAAGGATGAGACAGAGCGGATAGTCAGGGCCAAGCAGCAGTCAAAACCAAACAGACATAGAAGGTACCAGGCAGAATCCAAAGCAATATCCAGAGAACAGACCGGGTCATACACAGATTATCAAGCAACCAGAACACAGCAAAAAAACAAACTCGGGGGTCACCACACTATGCCAAGGGCAAGAGTATAACTGACAGGGATGGGAGCGTCCTGAGGCTATAAGAAGCCTCTCCCAGAACCAAGGAGAGGCCACAATCATAGCCCCAGGTGTGCAGGTAAGCCTGCACCGGGATCACAACCTTTAACCCCAGAAATGCCAGTCATCAGCACTGGTTCCAGACATTAACCCCACGTGTGCGAGTCAAACCCGCACTGAGATCATGACACATGGTACATGCAATACTGGTCTGCTGCAGGTCTTCCCCACAAGTTACATTTCACTGTGATGCAAGCAGTCCAGGCAACACGGGATCGCTAAAAAGGCAACCAAGTTCCAATGGGGAAAAAATTATTCTTTAATAAAACGGTAATGAAATGAAGGAATGGCACAGATGCAATACTGGTTTTCCTGCTCTCTCCCTGTCATGCTCCCCAACTGCACCCACCGCAGTTGCAGCAGTCAAAATAGGAGGAATTCCACACGCCGGGCATAGCCCTACAGAACGGGGGCTTTTTGGAAGTCCTGAGGCCCGTATTGTGGTCCTTGCCCCTATTGTTCAAACCTTAGTGCAGGCCAACAGTTCCCTCCCATTCTGGAGGCCTGGCAATGCCCTGTGTCCATATATGTCTGTCTTGTCTCATGTCCCAGGCAGTTCAGGAGGGAAGCAGCAGCTTCCCCTCACCTTGTGGCTGCAAGTCCAGCCCACAACTATTAACCATCGTCTGTCCCTAACTCTGTAACAGTGACATCAACAGGAACATAGCACAGCAGCTTGGAACTACAGGATATTATACATTACTTTTGTAGTGAAATATCCACAATACAAGGTATAATAGTTACAACACACACATTACATAAAATATGCAAGGATACACAGTACACTTAAGGTGATCGACACATATAAGGCACTAGGATGATACTGAAGGAGGAGAGGGAGCAACTGGGGGGGCCTGCCACCCCTTTACACTCCTCCCTCCTTAAACTTGGCCATCCCTGGCCATGGCAACCTTTGTATAACACACAAAAGCACAGTTTATATGGCTCATGTAGACCTGGCCGGGTATTCCCTCTAACATGGGTGAACGCAGTCTTTAAAGTGGGCCTCCTTCAGAACTGTAGGGTCCCCCATGGTGGACTGGTCTCTCGATCAGGGGCCAGTTTAATGGGCACTGCGTAGGGCCCCTGGTGTCCTTCTTTCTTTACAAATGACACGTAATCCCCCTCCTGAAGGGGGCCATTGAACATGAGGGAGCCAGCATTTATGTAGACCTTAGCCTCCGTCTCCAGCTCCTGTACAAAGCTGAAGCCACTGTGCTAATTCAGGTACTTGATGAGGCCGCGGGTCATCCAGCCTGCTACTGTTCCTTCACCCGGATGCTATAGTTTCTCGAGGATGCGGCGCTCCAATCGCCTTTTCTCCCGGATCACTTTGTGTTTCCATTCGGCTTCAGTAGCCACATAGGGCTCCTCTGCAGCCGCATGGGACTCCTCGGCACCTCCCTCATGGGTGTCAACCGGAGTGGGCACAGCCAGGAGAAGCTCTGAGACCTGTGCCGCCGAAGACGATTATGCGAGACCACGGTACAGCTTTACAGCTCTGGTGAGGACGGCGGGGCCACAAGGGTAAGCAAGCATCGGAAGGGACAGTGGGCAGCCAGGCAGGGAATTTTTACTCACCGCAGCATTGGTTGATAGTCCTCTAGCGCAGCTGCCAAGTTCAGCGATCGCAGCCACCATGATGCCTCGCATGGCCGCCTCCAAGGTCTCCTTTTCACCTGTGGCCTTCCTTTGGGATGTCGCTGATCCTCATGGTCCTCAGCCTCCGCGGGCGGCTAGGTGGTCGTCGGGATCAAGGCCGCTACTCTAGGTCTTCTGTCCACAAGGCCTCAAACTACAGGCCCACTTCCACCCAGACCTTAGATCCCTTCCAGTCTTGGCGGCCCAAACCGCTGAGGTGTGACATGTTGTGTCTCTCTCTCTGTCTGCCGATAATGGTGCCTCGTCCAATGCCAGGTTGTCTGCCTTTCCTGGGTCCAACCCATTTGAGGGTGGGTTCTTTTCCTGCAGCTCCACCCATTCTCTAAGTTCAACTGTGGGGACGGGAGCTCTGTCTTCACCCGAACGCAGTTAGGGATGCGGCCTATTTTCTCTTGGCGCCAAATTCTCTGCATGGCTAACAACCGCCATCTTCTCCATAGTGGTCAGTGCCATTTGCAAATCAGCAACATCCGCCATCTTTACTTCTTTTGCGGTGGTCCACTGCTCAAAGTGTCTATCGTCCACCTGCAATACCGTAACGGTGGGCAATAAAGCACAAGTCCCAAATTCACAGTCATAAAATTAAGAATCGCTGTCAGCTGACAGCTTAATTTCTTCCAATTTAGGCAGCACATCGCCTCTTTCAGATTCACAAGTCTTTAGGCTGGGGGGGTCCAGCCTGCTGTGACTACACTGAGTGTAATACAGGGCGACTGGGGGGTAGTTGTGGCCGAGATATTTAAAGGGATAGTTCCCAGACAAAGTCTACTGAGCACACAGTCAGAATGCTTTTCCCCACCTGGTCCCTGGTACATGCAATACTGGTCTGCTGCAGCTCTTCCCCATGAGTTACCTTTCCCTCTGATCCAAACAGTCCAGATGACATGGAATCCTCAAAAAGGCAACCGAGTTCCAATGGGGAAAAAATGATTCTATAATAAAACAGTAATAAAATGAAGGAACGGCACAGATGCAATACTGGTTTTCCTGCTCTCTACCTGTCACGCTCCCCAACTGCACCCACAGCAGTTGCAGCAGTCAAAATAGGAGGAATTCCACACGCCGGGCATAGCCCTACAGAAGCGGGGGCTTTTTGGAAGTCCTGAGGCCGGTATTGCTGTCCTTGCCCCTATTGTCCAATCCTTAGTGCAGGGCAACAGTTCCCTGCAATCCTGGAGGCCTGGCAATGCCCTGAGTTCATATATGTCTTACATCCCAGGCAGTTCTGGAGGGAAGCAGCAGCTTCCCCTCACCTTGTGGCTGCAGGTTCAGCTCACAAGTATTAACCATCGCCTGTCCCTAACTCTGTCACTGTGACATCAACAGCAACATAGCACAGCAGCTTAAAATGGAACTATAGGATATTATACATTACTTCTGCAGTAAAACATCCATAACACAAGGTATAATAGTTACAACACACACATTTCATAAAATACAGGGTGGGCCATTTATATGGATACACCTGGATGGGTAATTTATATGGATACACCTACATAAAATGGGAATGGTTGGTAATATCAACTTCCTGTTTGTGGCACATTAGTATATGGAAGGGGGAAAACTTTTCAAGATGGGTTGTGGCCATTTTGAAGTTGGCCATTTTGGATCCAGCTTTATAAATGGCCCACCCAGGTGTATCCATATAAATGGACCACCCTGTACACGTAAGGCGATCAAAACATAGAAGGCACGAGGGTGATACCAAAGGAGGAGAGGGTGCAACTGGTGGGGCCCCCTTACAAGTATAATCTACACTTGTGTGAAAAGGTGTTTACCCCTTTCCTGATTTCCTATTCTTTGGCATGTTTTTCACACCTAAATGTTTCAGATCAGTAAACAAATTTAAATATTAGACAAAGATACCAGAAGTAAACACAAAATGCAGTTTTTAAATGAAGGTCTTTACTATTAAGTGAGAAAGAAATCCAAATCTACAGGACCCTGTGTGAAAAAGTGATTGCCTCCTAAACCTATTACCTGGCTTTGGCCACCCTTAGTAGCCACAACTGCAATCAAGCATTTGCGATAACTATCATTGTTTCTTAACATTTTTTTCCTGTAAGATGAAATTTCTCATGGGTTTGGTACGTTTTATTGTCACTCCTTAAAGTGGAGTAAAAGTGAGGCAGCATTGTCCTCAGCAGCGATCTTGGAGTCAGAGATGATTCCAGGGGTCTTAACCATGCTGTTCCCCTTCTGTTCAGCTCTTTTCCCATCCATTTGAACATTGTCACTGCCCCCACACCTCTTTGTAGGGTCTGTGGGACAAAAAGCTCAGCTTTCCCATTGACTCCCATTATACTCGTTACTCAAAACACGCTCACAAATATTATGAATTGCTCAATTCGAGCAACAAGCTCCTGAGCATTTTTGTGCTCTCTCATCCCTATTATTTACATGTCTCACACTGATAATTGCCTCTTTATATTAAAAACAATCCCTGGAAGCAGTTTTTCATGCAAATCAGTGCAAACAAAAACATGAATTTCAGCTTCCTCTCTACAGAGGGGTATTTGATACATTGTCGATTTTGCAAGTTTTCACACCTACAAAGAATGGAGAGGTCTGTAATTTTTATCATAGGTAAACTGCAACTGTGAAGGACAGAATCTTAAAAATAAATCCATAAAATCACATTGTAGGATTTTTACTTAATTAATTTGCATTGTATTGCATGTAATAAGTATTTGATACAATGGAAAAACAGAACTTAGTATTTGGTACAGAAGCCTTTGTTTGCAATTACAGAGATTAGACATTTCCTGAATATCTTGACCAAGTTTGCGCACACTGCAACAAGGAATTTTGCTCACTCCTCCATACAAATCATCACCAGATCTTCTAGCTTTTGGGGCTGTGGCTAGGCAACATTGAGTTCCAGCTCCCTCCAAATATTTTCTATTGGGTTCATGTCTGGAGACTGGCTAGTCCACTCCTGTACCTTGAAATTCTTCTTACAGAGCCACTTCTTAGTTACTCTGGCTGTGTGAATGTTGTGTGGCTACTAGCCTCCAGCTTCTATTGCCCCTCTTCCTCCTCCTCAGTGTCCTCCTCCTCATTGTTACCCAATCCGTGCTGAGCAGATGAGATGAGGCTGCGCTGGCTACAATCTCTCTATGTTATGTCTTCCTCCATCCCCAACTGGTCCGCATTCAAAGCTTCTTGTTTAATTGTGAGCAGAGACTGTTTAAGTAGTCACAGAAGAAAGGTAGTTGCCTTGACTATGGTGTCATTGCTGCTCATGATCTTTGTGGAGTCCTCAAAGTCTTGGAGAACCAAATCACATAAATATTCACAAAGTAACACTGTATATTCGAGAATTGGAGGCCTACAACATTTTTAAAAGCTTTTGTTCACTTTTAGATTTTATGCAATTTTCACAGGCCATGAAACAAAGCCTGCAAAATTTTTAGAAGCATTTTAGCAGCTTTAGAAATTACAGAAATTTGCTGCCATTTACGGAATAGTGAATGGCTGAGAAATGTAGCCCAGGAAAATATTTCAACAATTTCTTGTGTGTTATATAACACAATAAAGGAGCTTAAAGCGCGTAAGACTTGGATCAAAATTAGAGCTGGGCAGACCCCTGGATGTTCAGGTCCAGCACGTTTGGCGAACAGTTACAAAAAGTTCAGGTTCAGGTACCAGATAAGTGCCCGGACATGAACCCGGATCCCATTCACTTGAATGGGGGGCCCAAACATCCAGTGTTTTCCACGCTGTCATGTGCATGACAGCGCGGCAAACATCGCTTCTGTTTGGCAGTAAAATCATCCTCGCCAGTCAGAGAGCCGTGATTCCCACACTGTCAAAGGACAGCGTGAGCAGCTGTGATCGGAGGTATAAAGATTAACTCCAGTCACTTGTGTCAGCTGATGGGACTACAGCTCCCATCATCAAATATCTGCCGCTAATAACAGTGAGAGCAGGAGCGGCTGATGAGTGTATTCATTAGCCGGCTCCTGCGCTGTAAATACATAATTGAAATAAAACAAAAAGGCATGGGTTCCCCTTTATTTTTGATAACCAGCCAGGCAAAACTCACAGCTGGGGCTGCAACCCTCAGCTGTCAGCTTCAACAAGGCTGGTTATCAAGAATAGAGAGGTCCGCACACTTTTTTTAAAATTATTTAAATAAATAATTGAAAAAACTGCATGGGGTCCCCCCATTTTGACAACCAGCTGTGCTAAATAAGACAGCTGGGGGCTAGAATTCTCAGGCTGGTAAGGGCCCAAGGATATTCCCCCCCCAGCCTAAAAATAGCATCCCGCAGCTGCCCAGGAAAGGCGCATCTATTAGATGCACCAATTCCGGCTTTATTCCTGGCTCTTCCCACTTGCCCTGTAGTGGTGGCAAGTGGGGTTAATATTTGCTGGATATATGTCACCTTTGTATTGTCAGGTGACATCAAGCCCACGGATTACTAATGGAGAGGCATCTGTAAGACACCTATCCATTACTAATCCTATAGTTATGTGGTAAATACACCATCAAAATAATGTACTTTATTAGAAATAAAACAAAACACAGTTTAACTTTTTTATTTAAAAATAGCTAGCACAGTTATACTCACCTAATGCCTAATTCCACCGAAGCCCTCGTTCTCCTGTAATAAAACAAAAATAAAAAAAACATTAATATCCCTCAGCTCTCCGTCGTTCTGTCCCACGCCGTAATCTATGCAGTTATTGACACTATTTGCTGTAAATAAACAATTGTCAGGCTAGATAATTTAGACTGTGGTTTTCCCACACCTGAATCACATAAGATTGCTCCAAATTCAACCATTTGTAGTGAACGTGGAAAATATTTTAGTCAATTAAAAATGGGCAAGGCGCATGGCAAGGGACAAGGAAGTGGATGTGATGGTGATGGGGCATGCAGACGCCGAGGCCGAGGCCATGGGCAAGCTGAAATTGGGCCAAAAACACACATCGATATCTTCTCGCTTGACCTTCCTGTCCGAATTACTAGGGGACCACAGCACACCATTATTGAACCCAGAGCAGTGTCAAAAGGTTGTTGATTGGATAGTGGATAATGCTTCCAGTTACTTTGCCACCACCAAGACCACCCTGTCTTCCACACGGTCAAGTCTGAGTAGCCAGGAGTTTGGGCCGCATATTCCTCACCCTGATCCTCCTTCTTCCCATTATGCCAAGTGCGCAGAGACAACTGATCCCACACTTGGACACTCTGAAGAGCTGTTCACTTTTCTATTTAGAGATTCGGACCTCTCTCCCAGTCCACTTGAAGAGGGGCAAGAGGAGATCGCATGTATCGATGCCCAAATATTTGAGCAGCCACTATCATACAAAGGTGATGGTGGGAATGTGTCACAAGAGGTGGACAATGATGACATACAATTGCCAGAAAGTCAGGAACAGGACCTCGATGCGGAAGTGGAAGATGAAGTGGTGGATGATATAGCAACTGATCCAACCTGGCAGGAGGACATGCAGAGCGAGGTCAGCAGCACACAGAGGGAAGGAGGCATAGAAACCCAAAAGGTAGGAAGAAGCAGTGTGCTGGTTGCAGACAGAATGCGGGCAACCGTTCCCCGTAACACCAACACCACGGAAGTTGGCAGTACAACTTTTAGTTCTTCCTGAGTCTGGTTGTTTTTTAAAGACTCTGCTGATAATCTCAAACAGGCACTTTGTACCACCTGTGATGCTAACATCAGCAGGGGTAGCAAAACTACCAGCCTGACCACCACCAGCATGATAAGGCACACTGCAGTAAAGCACCTGACTTTGTGGGCCGAACCCCAGGCTCCAAGAACAGTGTCTGCAGGTGACACCACAGCTTCTTCCTCTGTTGTGCATGCAAACCAATTCTCTGTTCATGGTGCATACAAAGATGCCTTCTGCCATACACCTGTCGTTGCACAAACCCAACTACCACCATCATTAAGCACGTCCACGTCCTTGTCCCAGCACAGCGTTCAGTTGTTAATACACCAGTCCTTGGAACCCAAGCAGAAATACGCTGTGACGCCCCACAGGCCACACTACTAAATTAACACATTTCTCTTCTGCTTGCACTTGAAATGTTGCCTTATAGGTTCATGGAGATGGAAGCTTTCTGCAACCTGATGATCCCCAGCCGCCACTATTTTTCCAGGTGTGCCATCGCCGCATTAAACAAGCATGTGTTCTGCAACATTAGCCATGCCCTGAACAATGCTGTTACTGGGAAAGTCCACCTAACCACAGACCCGTGGACAAGTGCTTGTGGGCAGGAACGGTACATCTTGCTGACAGCTCACTGGATTAACATAGTGGAAGCCGGGACCCAGTCAGACCTTGGGATGGAACAAGTCCTCCCGACACCGAGGATTGCGGGCTGTTATGAACGGATCACCGAGGAGGATGGCAGAAACAGGCTAAGCCACCAAGAAACCAGAGAGGTTGGTAACTCAGTGGATTGCAGACTCCTGATCCTAACAGCACAACTAGCAGTAGCCGTGGAGCGTTCCTACGATGCCCTAGATGCCTCGGCACAGCCGGAGAACTAACTAAGCCTAAAGCCAGAAAGGTAAAATCTAAACTGCCCCAGAGCAGATCCCCAAAGGAATAGACAGCCCCCAAACATATATTGTCGGTGAGATAAGGTGAAACACAAACATAGGCAGAAAAATAGACTAAGCAAAGGGTGGGGCCCAAGGTGTCTAGATAGGACAGGACAGAAAAGATACTGTCTGCAATCATGCAAGAACCCTAAAAAATCCAACACATCTTGATATACTAAAAACCTGAGGCCACACAACCTCACCCCTGCTAGATCAGCACTCTGGTGTGAACTGAAAGCAAAGCAAAAGATAATAATATAACAAGGGACTGAACAAACTGACACAAGCTGTAACATATGGAGCGGGGCCCAGCGCTGCCCCCAGCAGGAAGTACGCTGAACCCTCGCAACAAAGCAGAAAGCAAAAAAAGGCACAACCAGATTAGATGCAAAGGATTAGCAAAATAATCACTTAACTGAACCATTGTTACGGGTTGGCAGAACGCACCAAATAATAAAGATGGAATAATATATGAGGTGCGCTCGCAGCCCGGGGCCCACCATGCAGAGGTGAACAACTGCAGCTAAACAATGAGAAGGCTTGTAGTGTAAAGCCGGACACCGGTGGGTAACCACTAACCCGATGCTAGCAGGAACAAACTCCGTTACTTCACATAGTTCGCGCCAGCCGGCGAACAACCACAACCTGTTAAACTCACAGGTCACGGTAATGTGAACCACTGCTTGGAGCGGGTGCAATGTCCACCCTGATGGATGCCACTAACCAGCCTGTCAATGGTGCTGAAAAATGCACAAACGGTGCACGGTGCTGTTCTGGCGGACGCTGCGGTAGCAGTAGTCCAGGAGGCCTGTACTGGCTGACGCCCAGGGCGCTAGTGGAAGATGAGGAGACACACTGCGGCGCTAAGCAGTGTCAAGCTACGGTGCTGACTCTGATTCCTAACCCTAACTCATACGTAATATCCAAGAAGGGGGGAATTATAATGCATCAGTCACCCGGCTCATTCATCCATCGTCACACATACACTAAGCACTATAGCCTCAGAGTCTATCATAGCGCATGGCGGGGCGGCCATGCGAATCTTTTATAGCCGTGTCCTTCCGGAACCTTCCTGATCCTCCTGATGGTCCAATCACAACTGGAGAAGGGCCTGAGCATGTGACTCCCGATCCCCAATGGGCGATCGTCCCACGAGCATGCTCAGTGGAGCGAAGGAAGGACTTAGACTCTGGAGTCTTTTGCTGCAGGCCAGGCTGCATTGTCATAACTGGACCAGAGGTGGCAGCAGCAAACGAGCCCACACTGCTTGTGTTGAGGAGTCTGCTGAGCAGGCTCCACTGCGGCCGAAGAAGAATGGGAGACCATCGACGGCAAGGCTCTGGATTCTCGCTGTGCAGCGCCCGGAACATGACGCCTAACATTACCCCCCCTCCCCTCTGAGCCTCGCTGCGCTCAAATGCTGCAATAAGGAGCGGGGCGTGGATATTCTCCACTGGCTCCCAGGTCTGAGCCTCTGGACCATGACCCTTCCAGTCCATCAAATAAAACTTTTTGCCACGCAAAACCCTGTATCTCACGATGGCGTTGACCTCTAACTCGTCTGAAGACAGGTTGGATGTCCCAGCAAATGACTCGGAAAATCGGGACAAGTGAGCAGGCTAAAGGAGGGACACGTGAAAGGTGTCAGAAATGGCCAAGTGAGGGGGAAGAGCCAGGCGATAGACCACAGGATTCACCTGCTCCAGAACCTTGAAGGGACCAATATGGCGCGGCGCAAACTTGGTGGACTTGGCCCACAGTTTGATATTACGGGCAGAGAGCCACACCAAGTCGCTAGGGGCAATAGTCAGAGCGGTACGCCGGTGCATGTCGGCAGACACCCTCATTCTCTCCTTAGAGGCCTGGATGTCATCCTAAGTGCGGTCCCAAATGTCACGAGCCTCCACTGCCCAGTCTACCACCCTGGAATCAGTGGAAGACACTGGCATCTGGACAGGGACGCGCGTTATGCAGGGCAAATTCTGCCCATGGTAGTAAGGATGCCCAGTCATCCTGCCTGGCCAAGACAAAATGTCGCAGGTATATGACTAGAATTTGGTTAGCTGTCTCAACCAAACCGTTCGTCTCGGGGTGATGGGCAGAAGACAAATTTAGCTTGATGCTGAGCAGAGCTCCCTCCAAAACCGAGATGCAAAAAGTGAGGACCCCGATCACTAAAAATCTTGTCTGGCATACCGTGCAAACTAAATACGTGCTTAATGAACAGCGCAGCTAGACCTCGAGCAGAAGGCAGCCGCGCGAGTGGCACCAGATGCACCATTTTAGAAAAGTGATCGGTGACTACCCAGATGACCGTGCTGCCGCTGGATTTTGGCAGGCCAACCACAAAATCCATGCTGACCATCTCTCAGGGTCTGTCTGCCACTGGCAAGGGGTAAAGTAACCTAGCCAGTCTCTGCCTAGAGGACCTGTTCTGAGCACAGTAGACGCACGCCTGAATGTATTCTCTCACATCCCGAGCCATATGTGGCCACCAATAAGTCTTTGCCAGGAGTTCCGTGGTCCGCCTTGTTCCAAAGTGACCACCCACCCTAGACGCATGGGCTCACGAGAGAACATCTGGCCGCAGGTGGGGGGAACAAAGGTCTTGCCCGGCGGCACTGACTCAAGAGCGACCGGGGCCACGGTCCTCAGACTCTTGGAGGGGACGGTTAGCCGAGGCTCCACCTCCTCATCCTCCACTGATACCACTGAGCGAGAGAGGGCACCAGCCCGGACGTTCTTCTCACCGGACAGATAGTGCAGGGTGAAGCGGAAACGGGAGTAGAAAAGCGACCAACTGGTTGGCGAGAGTTCAAGCGCTGGACTGTTTTCAAGTACACCAGGTTTTTATGGTTGGTGTACACCTGAAGGGGAAACCAAGCTCCCTCCAGGAGATGTCTCCACTCGGAGAAGGCCAACTTCATTGCCAGCAGCTCCATGTCCCTGATGGAATAGTTTCTCTCTGCTGGTAAAAAGGTCTTTAAGAAAAAGAAGCAGGGATGCTTCTGACCTTGAGCATCCTTCTGGAAAAGGACTGCTCCAGCACCGATGGACGAGGCATCTACCTCTAGGATAAAGGGTTTATCAACATCGGGACGATGAAGGATAGGAGCGCCAGCAAAATGGGTCTTAAGGGCAGAGAAGGCCATAGAGACCTGTTCCGACCAAAGCTTGGGATTGGCTCCCTTCTTTGTGAGGGTGACCAAAGGAGCCACCAGGGTAGAGAAGTGGGGGATGAACTGGCGGTAGTAATTAACAAACCCCAAAAAATGCTGCACCGCTTTGAGAGTGGGGCTCCTGCCAGTCCATTACCGCCTGCAATTTGGCAGGATCCATAGCCAACCCCTGGGTCAAGATGATATAGCTCAGGAACGGCAAAGACTCCTGTTCAAAATGACACTTCTCCATCTTGGCAAACAGAGAATTCGCCCGCAAGCGGTCGAAGACCTTGCAGACGTCTCTTCGGTGAGAGGCCAGATCTGGAGAAAAGATAACAATGTCATCCTGATAGACCACCACCGAGGTGGAGAGCATAATCCGAAAGACATCATTCACAAAGTCCTGGAAGATGGCTGGTGCATTACAGAGGCCGAAGGGCATGACCAGATACTCATAGTGGCCATCCCTGGTATTAAAGGCCGTCTTCCACTTGTCCCCCTCACGAATGCGTATTAGGTTGTACCCCCCCCCGTAGATCTAGCTTAGTGAAGATCCGGGCCCCACGCAACCTGTCAAACAGCTCAGATATCAGGGGAAGAGGGTACTTGTTTTTGACAGTTATAGCGTTAAGACCCCTGTAATCAATGCAAGGGTGCAGCTCCCCACTCTTCTTCTGTACAAAGAAGAACCCCGCCCCCACTGGAGACACAGACTTCCTAATAAATCCCCTTGCCAGGTTCTCCTGGATGTATTGTGACATGGCCTCCATCTCCGGGAGAGAAAGGGGATACACGTGACCTCGAGGAGACTCTACGCCTGGCAAAAGGTCTATAGGACAGTTGTAGGGACGATGGGGAGGAAGAGTCTCAGCAGATTTTTTGGAGGACACGTCCGCGTACTGCTGGTAGTGCCTTGGGAGTGTGGAGAGATCCGCGGGAACCTCGGTGGAGGCTATCTGAATGCAGTCCCTCATGCACCTACCCTCACAGGACTTACTCCACCCAAGTATTCTCCCCAAGGACCACTCTATATGGTGAGAATGGCAACGCAGCCAGGGAACTCCTAGGACGACCTGGTCGATGCCCTCAGGCATAATGAGAAGAGACCACGTCTCGTGGTGAGACGGCGAGAGCGAGAGCCCAAGGGGAGCTGTCTGGTATGTAGTTTGGGATGGTATGGTCGAACCATTCACCACCCTAATGGTCACGGGGTGAGGAAGTGGCACCAAGGGAACTGCGTGCCATTGGACGAAGGCCGAGGACATAAAGTTTCCCTTCCCTCAACAAGTTGTTGTGGGGAACAGCCAGAGGAGCCAAATGTCAACAAATCCAGTGGGGCCCTCAAAAAGAGGAGGTGTTTCAGGCACTGAATGTGGCACTGTCTGATGCTCCAGTCTTGGCCTACGCTGATTTCTCGCAGCCCTTCATTCAGTACACCGGCAGAAGTCTGTATAGGATGGGGGCAGTATTGGCCCAGGTGCAAGAAGAAAGAGAGACGGTGATCGCATATGCCAGTAGGTCACTCAGAGACACAGAAAAGAATCCAGTCAATTATATTTCATAAAAAACTATAGTTGCTGGCGCTTGTATGGCCAAGACAGAGAAATCTGGTACTGGTCGGGATCACAAATAGATGCATGGATGGACAACAAGCTCCTGGTCCACCTAGAGAATGCGAGGCTCTACGTGGTAGAACATTGGTGGGTTGCAAGGATGTCCAAATATCAGTATAGGTACTCCTATTGGTCTAAGGCCCAAAACACTCATGCAGATGCCTGTTATGATTGGGTCACCGAGGAGGAAAGCAAGACCAAGCTGAGCCACAGAAAACCAGAGAGGTTGATAACTAAGCGGATTGCAGACCCCTAATCCTATCCACACAACTAGCAGTAGCCGTGTAGCGTACTTACGATGATCCTAGATGCCTCGACACAGCCGGAGAACTAAATAAGCCTAAAGCAAGAAAGGGGAAATCTAAACTTCCCCAGAGCAGATCCCAAAGGAATAGAGAGCCCCCAAACATATATTGTCGGTGAGACAAGATGAAAACACAAACGCAGGTAGGAAAATAGACTGAGCAAACGATGGGGCCCACACTAACTAGACAGGACAGGAAAGGAAAGACTCTGTCTGCAATCATGCAAAAAACCCTGCAAAAAATTCCCAACATGTCTGATAGAAAAATACTGAAGTCACTAGACTTCGCCCACTATATCAGCACTCTGGTATATTCTGAAAGCAGAGCTAAAAGAGGCCAATCTAATAAGGGACAATAAGGGCTGGCTGACCACAAAAAACTGAAATAGACAAAACCAAATCAAATGTGAACAATAGGAAAAGAACTCTTAGTTTCCAGCTCAGTCCCTGCATGCTCAAGCTAAGACCTCAGGAGGCAGGAAAAAAATCACCAGCAGGGATAGAGGGAGTCGGCTGTCTTAAATCCAGTCAGAAACTCCAGATCTCCAATCATCCTCCTCATTATCAGGTGGCAGGCCTCTGTTAATTGGATCAGCTCCATTGCCTCCAGTAACCACCAGTGGGAGCCCGGGAAGAGAACCCGCGAACCCTCCACCAATACAACCAGCTCCACCACCTTCACCAGTAACCAGAGGTAGGCCCGAAAGCAAATTCACAACAGATGCCCTGTCCTGGGTCACCCAGGCTGGACTGAAGAAAGACATAGAAGAAGAGCTTAAATATGATGAGATCCCAGATTTTAGGCAGTTCACTTTGGCTGTAGCAACTGTAACTGCATAGGACAAAGAAAAAAGTTTTTTCAGCTCATCAATGTGAAAACAGCCCTCCGGAAGTGCGAGGATTCAGATGTTTCAGCAGCAGGATGATACATTAAAGGTGAGTATCCAGCCACAGGTCCGAGAGAGCGTGATTAAAAATAAAAATGTATTATAATTTCATTAAAAGACAGAAAAAAAAAGGGCAGTCCCTAGTAACTGTGTCCTGTTAATCCAGTAGCTCTGATGCGTTTCGAACTAGGTAGTTCTTATTGATACTCTGGCATGATTCTATATTAGCTCACAAAAATCTAACACCTTTAAAATATACCTTTTAATCTAATTTCAATAAAAAATACACAGCAAACAAATGAACCATAATACGCCTAGCTAGGCCAGACAGACAGGTCATAAGTGAATACAATGGTATACTGTAGAGACCACACAAAAGCCCTATTTAACCCTGTCAATCCCTAAAGCACCCCTACCTTACGGCAGAGGTCGGCACCCTACCTTGAACGCAAACTGGCGCCCTGCTCAACAGTGGCTACCCTTAAAATCACCCTGTAATTCCCCATCTGTTAGAAAAAGTAACAAACAAACTTATCCAAGATAGCCAGATACAACGTCTGGTCATTTAAACAGAACTAAATCAACATAGATAACCGTATATAACTAGGTGCAGGGTGAAGGGGGCACAAATAATAGAGGGGGCAGGGTGTGGGGGTGGTAGGGATTGGGGAGCTGGATTTTATATAGGCGCTTATGGGTAATAGTGCAAAACTCCAATATAGGACCCCTGTCTAAAACAGTTATATAGAGTAAATCACCTACTGTATATACCATTCAAACGACCAACAGGCAGATCACTGCCAAAAAGAAATAAATTCAATAAATGGTAAGATAAAGAAATCACTTCAAGGATTGACAATGGGCTTTAATCTAACATAACTAGCCCTCAGATGCCTCTAATCAATTGTCCATACCTTGCTGTGGAGGTTGGCATCCTAATTTATACGTAATGTGGCGCCCCTGCTCAATGATGGCTCACCCTCGCTTCCCCTATATACTCTCCCTTTAACTGTCTGATCAAGGAGGGAAGTGGGGAAAAGGCAGAAAGGGGCGAGAAAGACATCAAAGAGATAATGTTGTGAGGATAATTCTAGTAAAGAGTGCTAAAGTGCATATATAAACCAATAGGGAAGCTTTATAATCATATAGCTTGTCTGTGGTATTGCACTATGCCCTAAAGAGCCAAACGCCTGATATTGCGGTATTTAGCCTCCATATTTATTACCACATGGCACCTGCCATTTTGCCATATACCTTATAGGCTTTTAGGGATATTTCAGAGTCAGATCAATAACACACCACCTATTGCACTATGCTCAGAACAAACATCATGTCAATATAGTGATCGATTAAAAAAAAAAAAACTTATCTGTTATTCACTAAAGATGTTGCAACAGCCTTGATGTGCTTCCCTCCCATGGTAAGAGTTCATCAGGAGGCAAATGGGACCATCAGTGTCAGAAGATTCAAGCCATCAGAAAAGGCCACCAGGCTGCATATGCAATATATTGGCTGTGCTGTAAGAGCGTTATGGAGATGCATCTGCATGCAACATATTTATGATGCCCAGTACAATACAATCCGCAGCTTGTCAGGTGCATCTCAGCATTTTTTAAATCACAATAAGACCAGATATCCAAGAAGTATCATTTCTCCTTGCGGAGAATAACATGCTAAGCATGTCGAGGTGAGGAGACTTAAAGCCGCAATGCTCCTCTGGGAAATATGCTAATTATGCAAATTGTCTCTTCAGAGAGGAAGAGGACTAGAACTCTAGTGCCACCTAT
This sequence comes from Dendrobates tinctorius, assembly GCF_039654945.1. Taxonomy (NCBI): domain Eukaryota; kingdom Metazoa; phylum Chordata; class Amphibia; order Anura; family Dendrobatidae; genus Dendrobates; species Dendrobates tinctorius. Next base: position 25,254,419 of record NW_027361921.1, read on the forward strand.
TGGAGGTAGCAATCCTAAAAGTCAATGTTGACCCTTTAACGAGCCTAGTTACATGACTTAGGATAAAAGCCAAGCCAGAATCTCCATTTGCAGACACTGTGTTTCAGGGTACTGCCCCTCATCATTGCAAAGTGGGAGAAGATCTGGTTTGGCTGTGAGAGAGGTGTCTGACCGATATCCAAGAAGTATAATTTCTCCTTGCGGAGAATAACATGCTAAGCATGTCGAGGTGAGGAGACTTAAAGCCGCAATGCTCCTCTGGGAAATATGCTAATTATCCTAAGTCATGTAACTAGGCTCGTTAAAGGGTCAACATTGACTTTTAGGATTGCTACCTCCAATAGGTGGCACTAGAGTTCTAGTCCTCGTCCTCTCTGAAGAGACAATTTGCATAATTAGCACATTTCCCAGAGGAGCATTGCGGCTTTAAGTCTCCTCACCTCGACATGCTTAGCATGTTATTCTCCGCAAGGAGAAATGATACTTCTTGGATATCGGTCAGACGCCTCTCTCACAGCCAAACCAGATCTTCTCCCACATTGCACTGATGAGGGGCAGTACCCCGAAACACAGTGTCTGCAAATGGAGATTCTGGCTTGGCTTTTATCCTAAGTCATGTAACTAGGCTCGTTAAAGGGTCAACATTGACTCTTAGGATTGCTACCTCCAATAGGTGGCACTAGAGTTCTAGTCCTCTTACTCTCTGAAGAGACAATTTGCATAATTAATAAGGCCAGAATCACACTAAGACTGGAGTCAGACACAACGAAAAAAAAATGCGGACTGTAGTGTACGGTCGTAATATGCAGAAATATTCCCTGAACAGTGATCTGTATGTCATCCATTGCCAAGGCGTGGCTGCGTTTTTTGTGCATGTAAACATCCGTATGACATGCTTATTGCATCCGTATGCCGAGATTTTCTTGCCGGCTTGCAAAATGGACATATAATGGAGCCCAATGACAGGTTAAAACACAAACGAAAGAATAGATATAGACACATCGAATACATATATACACTCACTGGCCACTTTATTAGGTACACCATGCTAGTAAGGGGTTGGACCCCCTTTTGCCTTCAGAACTGCCTCAATTCTTCGTGGCAGAGATTCAACAAGGTGCTGGAAGCATTCCTCAGAGATTTTGGACCATATTGACATGATGGCATCACACAGTTGGCGCAGATTTGTCGGCTGCACATCCCTGATGCGAATCTCCCGTTCCACCACATCCCAAAGATGCTCTATTGGATTGAGATCTGGTGACTGAGGAGGCCATTTGAGTACAGTGAACTCATTGTCATGTTCAAGAAACCAATCTGAGATGATTCGAGCTTTATGACATGGCGCATTATCCTGCTGAAAGTAGCCATCAGATGTTGGGTACATTGTGGTCATAAAGGGATGGACATGGTCAGCAACAATACTCAGGTAGGCTGTGGCGTTGCAACGATGCTCAATTGGTACCAAGGGGCCCAAAGAGTGCCAAGAAAAAATTCCCCACACCATGACACCACCACCACCAGCCTGAACCGTTGATACAAGGCAGGATGGATCCATGCTTTCATGTTGTTTACGCCAAATTCTGACCCTACCATCCGAATGTCGCAGCAGAAATCGAGACTCATCAGACCAGGCAACGTTTTTCCAATCTTCTACTGTCCAATTTCGATGAGTTTGTGCAAATTGTAGCCTCAGTTTCCTGTTCTTAGCTGAGAGGAGTGGTACCCGGTGTGGTCTTCTGCTGCTGTAGCCCATCTGCCTCAAAGTTCGACGCACTGTGCGTTCAGAGATGCTCTTCTGCCTACCTTGGTTGTAACGGGTGGCAATTTGAGTCACTGTTGCCTTTCTATCAGCTCGAACCAGTCTGCCCATTCTCCTCTGACCTCTGGCATCAACAAGGCATTTCCGGCCACAGAACTGCCGCTCACTGGATTTTTTTTCTTTTTCGGACCATTCTCTGTAAACCCTAGAGATGGTTGTGCGTGAAAATCCCAGTAGATCAGCAGTTTCTGAAATTCTCAGACCAGCCCTTCTGGCACCAACAATCATGCCACGTTCAAAGGCACTCAAATCACCTTTCTTCCCCATACTGATGCTCGGTTTGAACTGCAGGAGATTGTCTTGACCATGTCTACATGCCTAAATGCACTGAGTTGCCGCCATGTGATTGGCTGATTAGAAATTAAGTCTTAACACACAGTTGGACAGGTGTACCTAATAAAGTGGCCAGTGAGTGTATATATATAAATGTCATTGAGACACATATATATATATTTATATTTCATAGAGTTCTGCATAGCGGAATAGCCGCTAAATCAATTGCCAGCTCCTGTAAAATCATTACAAAACCCAACATTAAATGACCCATGGTTTACATATAGTAAACCATTTTATTTCATTTAGTTTTTTTATATGTCTTTGACTAATAAATAGATTAGGGTATGTGTGTAATATTTGGGACATATAGGTGTAAAATTAAGGGGTTAATTCGTTGAAAAAAAATTGCATGGGCTCCTGCGGTAATTTCTCAACCAGAGAGGGAAAGCCAGTGAGTGAGGGCAGATATTAATAGCCTAGAGAGGGACCATTGTATTTGGCCCCCCTGGCTAAAGAAATCTGCCCCCAGCCACCCCAGAAAAGGCAAATCTATAAGATGCGCCTTTTCTGGCACTTAGCCTCTCTATTCTCAATGCCCTGTAGCGGTGGCTAATGGGTTAATAATGATGGGTTAATGTCATCTTGCTATTGGAAGGTGACATTAAGCCGGTTTAATAATGGAGAGGTGTCAATAAGACACCTATCCATTATTAACCCTAGAATAGGAAAGGGTTAAAAACATACACTTTAATTAAAAATTATTTTAATGAAATAAGCACACAAAGGTTTTGACCAAATTTATTCATATGCTAATCCAAAAAAAAGCCATGGATTTGTAAAAAACAAAATAAAAAAACAACAATATACATACCTCTCCGCTGTTAAGTCAAGTCCCCCACTGCAATCCATCAGAAGGGGTTAACTGGTTTACAATGGGGAGCGGTTGCTAATGCGACTGGCCCCGCTGTAAACCATTGCCGAATGAATTAGTTTATGTCTGCGCAGCCTCCCCAGCTGACCAGAGATGAACTAATGAGCGTGGGAACATTTCTGAACTTTTTCCCACGTTCATCAGTTCACCTCAGGTCAGCCAGGGGACTAGGTGCAGCCTCACTGATGTCAGCGGTAGTCAGTGTGTATTTTTTTAACCCACATAGAAAAAGTAGATATACAGATGTCTGTGACAAATAGTATTAGTACAGTGTGTGTGCAGCTTACTGTACATTCATTTAATTAATAAAAGATAATTTTTCTGAAAAAATGGCATGGGCTCTCGCGTAATTTTCGTAACCAGCAGAGGGAAAGCTGATGGCTGGGGGCCGATGTTTATAGCCTGGGAAGGCGGTTATATCCATGGAGCTTCCCAGGCTATTAATATCAGCTCACAACTGTATACTTAGCCTTTACTGGCTATTAAAATCGTGACCCTAAAAAAGTGATGTAGGGTCCCCCTATAATTAATAACCAGCAAAGACTATGCAGACAGCTTCGGGCTGATATTAATAGTCCAGGAAGGGGCCATGGATACTGCCCCTCCAAGGGTAAAAACATCAGCTCTCAGTCACCCCATAAAAGGAGCATCTCTAAAATGTGCCAATTCTGGCACTTAGCCTCACTCTTCTCACTTGTTCTGTAGCTGTAGCAAGTAGGGTGATATTGGGGTGCTGTCACCTTTGTACCTTTGTATTGTCAGGTGACATCAAGCCCTGAGGTTAGTAATGGAGGGGAATCAAGACGCCCCATTACTGAACCCATAGTCACATTGTAAGAAAACAAAGACATCCATGAAAAAGCCCTTTAATTGAAAGAAAGACACAGAACTCCTTTAATATTCTTAATTAAACTATACTTGCGACCTCGCACAATGCCCTCTTCATCTGCAAAAAAGGGAAAAAAACAAACAACAATATTCCTCACCTTTCCACAGAGATGCTTTTCATCCATTTGTCTCATGAAGGGTCTAGCTCTGCTACATCTAGATGGCTGGCTGCATGGATCCATGATGTGTCCATACCGCCTGTCATCCAGCAGACACTGAGCGCCATGTGCTCTTTGTCTGCCTGTGTACTGCTATTCCCTATCTGAGGGCACCGCAAGCGTGAGAAAGTTCTGCTAGTGGTGCCATCTGACAGGTCCTGCAAGTTCACAGCCAGCGAACTCACCTCACCAATGTAATGTTGGCGTGAGCGCCGTGGGAAATTTTCCCTCATCTTACAGATGCATCTTTTGTGGGCGTCTGGGAGCTGATGTTTTTAGCCTGGGGGGGCAGTATCCATGGCCCCTTCCTAGGCTATTACTATCTACCCACAGCTGTCTGCATAGCCTTTGCTGGTTATTCATTAAAAAGGGACTCTACATCATATTTTGGGGGGGTCCCCCATTTTAATAGCCAGTAAAAGCTAATTATACAGCTGTGAGCTGATATAGCCTGGGAAGCTCCATGGGTATTACCCCCTTCCCAAGCTATAAAAAGATTGACCCCCCAGCCAACAGCTTTCCCACTGCTTGTTATGAAAATTACGAGGGAGACCACGCCATTTTTTTTTTCAGAAAAATAATCTTTTATTAATTAAATACATTTACAGTAAACTGTACACACTGTACTAATTTTATTTTTCACTGACATCTACATATCTACCTATTCTACTTGTATTTACTGCATGTATTTCATTTCTTCTTTTCTGTTGGCTCCTGCTGTGATTTTACAGTACAAGACCCATAAATTGATGGCTTTTCTTGTATCTATCTATGTAATATATATACATTTATATGTGTGTGTCATTGACATCTATATATTCTATGTGTTTATACCTATTCTATTCTATCACTCTGTGATTTTACTGTAGGTGGCAGATGAATTGCTGGCTTTTCTTCTTTTCTTCTATCTATTATATACTGTACATAATATATACAGTATATGTATAATGTAAATATATATATATAATGCATTGTATTATTTTGTGTTCCCTTTATTTTTTTTTTAGCAGTATGTATATATATATTGTTAGGGTATGTGCACACGGTGCGGATTCTTCTGCAGTTCTGCAGCAGATTTGGCCCTGCAGAACTGCAGCAGAACTGCAAGTGATGTACAGTACCATTTAAGGCTATGTAAAACAAAAAATGCTGTGCACATGCTGCAGATTTTTTTCACGCAGATTTGGTGCAGGTTCAAAACTGCAGCATGTCACTTCTTTTGTGCAGTTCTGCTGCAGTGTTAGGCTGTGTGCACACGATGCAGATTTGCAGCGGATCCGCAGCGGATTTTACCGCGCAGAAACGCTGCATATCCGCATTGTGATGTACAGTAGCCTTAAAATCAATGAAAAAAAAAAAACACTGTGCAGACGCTGCGGATTTTTCTGCGCGGTTTTCCCGCGGTACAAAATCCACAGCATGTTACTTCTTTTGGGCGGTTTTCCATCTCCCCTGTCACCAATCCGCAGGGGGAAAACCGCGATGGAAAACCGCACAAAAACCGCATGAAAAGTGGAAGAAATCTGCAGGAAAAATGCAGGTCATTTGACCTGCGGATTTCTTCCATTCTGCGCTGAAAAATCCGCAGGGCCAAAAAGTACGTCTGCACTCAGCCTTACATCTGCTCCATTATAGAAATCCGCAGGTGTAAGGCTGTGTGCACACGATGCGGATATCCAGCGGATCCTCAGCGAATTTTACCGCGCAGAAACGTTGCATATCCGCATTGTGATGTACAGTAGCATTTTAGTCAATGAAAAAAAAAAAATGCTTTGCAGACGCTGTGGATTTTTCCACGCGGTTTTCCTGTTGTACAAAATCCGCAGCATGTCACTTCTTTTGTGCGGTTTTCCACCTCTCCTATCTCCAAATCCGCAGGGGGAAAACTGCAGTGGAAAACCGCAAGAAAACAGCATTAAAAATGGAAGAAATCTGCATGAAAAATGCAGGACATTTGACCTGCGGTTTTCTTCAATTCTATGCGGAAAAATCCGCAGGGCTAAAAAATACGTGTGCACTCAGCCTAAAACTGCAGGGGAAATCGGCACAAAAACTGCAGGTAAAACGCAGGTCATTTTACCTGCGGATTTAGCAAAATCTACGTGGAATATTTGACAGCAGAATCTGCAACATGTGCGCACACCCTTAGGCGTCGAGTTTCCCCCACTGCACAGGGGGAATCTCAAGCCATGTCCTCTGCAGCTGCAGAGCTTCCTGTTCAGCAAAGACGTTGGTCCAGGCATCTTGCAACCTCTCATTGGAGGCCAGAGGTCACATGCATAGGTCCCGTTCCTGCTCGGATTGGTCCACTACTGGGAAGGTCCTGGAAGGACGCTGCTATAAAAGAGCCGCATGGCCGCTCGGTTATGTGCTAGTATAGATAGCCCTCTGCACGAGACACCTTTGTACCGCATACGCCACAGTGTCTGTCTCAGCGGTGCCGTGTGCATTTACTGCGCTTTCCAGCGCTAAGCTTAAGCTGGTTAGTGACATCCGCCAGGGCGGCGCTGTACACACGCAGTGCGGTAACACCACTGTCGGCTGCGCCTGTGTTTGCTAAAAGGGCACAGTGTTTCTCTAGGGTTAATCCCTGGCACCACAGTAGCGGTTCCTTTAGCTGTAGCCTGTGAGGTAATAGGTTTCAGCATCTATTTCTGCGGCTCTGTGCTGTAACAGAGTTCGCTCCTGTGCACACCGGGTCTGCGGTCACTCCGCCGGTGTTTAATTGGCGTCCGCCATTACCGAGCAGCAGTTTGTCATCTTTGAAAAGTTGACTCCGGGTTGTGATCGCACTTTATTGTATTTTATATTTAGTGCAATTCGCAACCCTAACATTATACTATCGCCAGAGTCTGGCTCTAATGGCGGACGAGCAGCAACTTCTTGCGTGCATGCGGCAGCTGGAGGGCAGGTTCGTGGCCCTTGAGCGTCCAGCCTCAGCTGCGGATGTTACCGCAGTCGTGCAGCAGGCAGCCACTGAGGCCGTCTCCTATGTGTCCACTGCCATCCCTGTCCAGACTTTGTCCCACCTTACGCTGCCCGAGAAGTTCTCGGGCGATAGTGTATCATGTAGGGGTTTAGTGAGCCAGTGCACTATACAGTTAGAGTTGCTAGCTGCACGATTCCCCTCCGAGTGGGCTAAGGTGGGATTTATCATTTCCCTCTTATTGGACAGGGCTTTGGAGTGGGCCACACTGCTGTGGGAGCGTGGTGATCATGTGGTGCAGAGTGCCGTGGTGTCTGTCCTTGGCCACTCTAAAGCAGGTCTTCTTGGGACGTCAAATCACCCATGACACCGTGCTCCGGCTGCTGGCATTATCACGGCTCATCCTTGGTCAGCCACTTTGCCGACCAGTTCAGGACGCTGGCCTCTGAGTTAGAGTGGCCAGATAAGGTCCTCATACCGGCGTTTTGGAGAGGTTTGGCTGACCATGTGAAGTAAGCCATGGCCACCAGGGAGGTTCCCGCCACACTGGAGGAGCTCATTACCGTCTCCAGCCGTATTGACCTTCGCTTTACTGAGCGAAGGTTGGAGCGGTCCCAGTGTAGGCAGAGGGTTAGGTTGGCATCTAGTTTTGCCAAACCTCTGGGATCTCCCGATCGGGCGTCCGAGCCTCAGGGGGCCATGGGGTCTAGTACCTGTAGTCTGTCCTGTTTGCCGGCAGTCTGGTCACCTTGCCAACCGGTGTCCACAGCGGTCAGGAAAATGCTCGCATATAGTGGTCATAGAAGGGGGTTCACTAGAATCAGTGGCGCTTTCCTCCAAGCTGACCTCTAAAGGAAAGCTTGAGGCTGGTTCTTACACTCTGGCAGTGGAGGTTTGTGTGGACTCTGGAGCGGAAGGCAATTTCATGTCTTCAGCCTTTGCTTAACAACACGCAATACCCCTGGTTATGATGGCCAAGGCAGTCACTGTCAGGGTGGTGAATGGCGTGACTCTACCCTATCAAATTACCCACCAGACCACCTCCGTCTTATCAGGAGACAATATCCCTCCTCGCCATGCCCGAGGGGATTGATCAGGTCCTCTTAGGGGTTCCCTGGTTACGGTTCCACTCTCCCCATGTAGAGTGGTCCTCGGGGAGGATTCTTGGGGTAAAGCTTGTGAGGGTAGATGTCAGAGGGAGTGCATTCAGGTTGCTTCCACCGAAGTCGCCGCAGATCTTTCCTCTCCCCAAACACTATCAACAGTATGCAGAGGTGTTCTCCAAAAGAGCGGCGGATACTCTTCCGCCCCACCGTGCCTACGACCATCCCATTGACCTCTTGCCTGGTGCAGAGCCTCCTCGGGGTTGAGTCTATCCACTTTCTCTCCTGGAAACAGAGGCCATGTCTCAATATATCAGGGAGAATCTGGCAAGGTGGCTCATTAGGAAGTCGGTGTCACCTGCTGGGGCGGGATTCTTCTTCGTCCAGAAGAAGAACGGAGAACTACGTCTCTGCATCGATTACAGGGGTCTTAACGCTATCACTATTAAGAATAAATACCCTCTGCCCCTGATATCGGAGCTGTTTGATAGGCTACGGGGAGCGAGAGTGTTTGCCAAACTCAATCTGCGGGGGGCTAACAACCTGATTCGCATCTGCGAGGGGGACAATTGGAAGACAGCATTTAACACCAGGGACGGGCACTATGAATACCTGGTGATGCACTTCGGGCTCTGTAATGCCGTCTTCCAAGACTTTGTGAACCATATCTTCTGGGATATGCTCACCACCTCGGTAGTAGTCTATCTGGATGATATTCTCAACTACTCTCCAGATATCGACTCCCACCGGAGAGATATTCGCAAAGTTTTCGACCTCCTGCGGGCAAACTCCCTCGGTGCCAAGTTGGAGAAGTATGTGTGTTTGAGCAGGAGTCCTTGCCTTTCTTGGGCTATATCATCTCCGCCCAGGGATTGGCTATGGATCCTGCAAAGCTACAGGCGGTGGTGGAGGCACGTGATATTTGGGACCGCACTCAGGATGCCATCCAGGCCTCCAAGGAGAGAATGAGGTCCTCCGCTGATGCACACCGGCGCCCCGCTACCACCTTTGTTCCTGGCAACTTGGTGTGGCTCTCCGCTCGTAACATCAGGCTGCGGGTTGAGTCCACTAAGTAGGCGGCTCACTTTATAGGTCCCTTCAAGGTTCTGGATCAAGTTAACCCTGTGGTTTACCGTCTCGCCCTTCCTCCACACCTGGGTATCACTGACACCTTCCATGTGTCCCTCCTTAAGCCCGTTCACATGTCCCGGTTTTCGGAGTCATCTACCAGGGCATCAAGCTTGTCCTCGGACGAGTAAGAGGTGAACGCCATCTTGGGGTGTAAGGTGGTACAGGGCAAAAAATGTTATCTAGTGGACTGGAAGGGTCATGGCCCAGAGGATAGGACCTGGGATCCTGTGGAGAATATTCATGCTCCCTTGCTCATTGTGGCCTTTGAGTGTGGTGAGGCGGCCCTAGGAAGAGAGTAATGTTAGGTGTTGAGTTTCCCCCACTGCACAGGGGGAATCTTGAGCCTTGTCCACTGCAGTCTCCCATTCCTCTGCAGTTGCAGAGATTCCTGCTCAGCAAAGATGTCGGTCCAGACATCTTGCCCAGGCTGATGCTAGGCATCTGGTTGCTTCTTCTGGCTCTGCTATAACTCCATGCTTGAGTCAGCAGCTAGTAGACGCTTCTGGGACTAAGTCCTGTCTTTTGGGTACTGAGCATGCCCATGGGACGACCTCTCATTGGAGGCCAGAGGTCACATGCATAGGTCCCCTTCCTGCTTGGATTGGTCCACTACCGGGAAGGTCCCGGAAGGATGCTGCTATAAAAGAGCCGCATGACCGCTCGGCCATGCACTTGTAAAGACAGTTATGAATAGTGTGGTGTGTGATGGATGCTTGTGAACCACTCAATGACTCATTAAGAAACTCCTTCCCTTTGAAACGTATGGTTTAGGGTCTTGAGTCAGTGCCAAGCGGTGACTGCATAGCGCCGCAGTGCTCCCAGCACCTACTACACACTCAGCCAGAGAGTGTCCTCTGCACGAGACACCTCTGTACCGCATATGCCGCAGTGTCCATCTCAGCGGTGCTGTACGCAGTTACTGCGATTCCAGCGCTAAGCTTAAGCAGGTTAGTGGCATCTGCCAGGGCGGCGCTGTACACACGCAGTGCGGTAACACTGTGCTTGCTAACAGGGCACAGCATTTCTCTAGGGTTAATCCCTGGCGCCGCAGGGACTTCTTGGCAGGGGGGAGACTCCCAGGCAGTTTGCTCTGGAACAAGATGTGTGGAGAAATAGTGAAGATGAGATCAGCTTGTTAAAGGGAAGGTGCCATCCCAAAAAAAATTTTTCAGCAATTGAAAAAATGTAAAGAATTAATGTTTACATTTTCTTAAAAAATATTATCATTTGTTTTTATTTTTGCAAAATATGAAAAAATAGTTTTAAAAAGTTTGGCATTTCCACTTGTTAACACTAGGGGGAGCAGCTACTGAAATTTGGCACAAAAACCTAGTGTACAACTAGCTCACATTACTGCCCTGCAGTAATTATGGGCAGAATCTGCTGACATGGGTGTGATGTCACTCCTCTACTCCCCTTCTGGGTGTTTGCTAAGTTAAAAGAGAGGATGACATCTAGGAACACAGTGAGCAGCCATTTTGATGGGGCCTGCAAAGTTACTGTCTTTGCATGCGAAGTCTGGATCAGAACAGGCCATCAATCAGCAGAAATGTGTCCTGGATTTCTGTGGAGCAGACAGTCCATCCATGTGTATAAAACACAGCACTCTATGTACAATCCCTGGCACCGAACAGGGTGCCCCCATAGACCAGCACACTGCACTCCTAAAATACTCTGTGCTGCTGTCACCCTGCTCCTTCCACCATACATCAGGCTCCTGTCGCCTCGCTTTCACACATCGCCAGGACAGGATCTGAGGAGAGGAATGGGGTCTTTGGTCACTGAGCATGGCAGGCAGCAAGGATTCTGGGAGCAGGGTGACCGCAGCACATAGTATTTCAGGAGAGCAGTGTGCTGGTCTATGGGGGGCACAGAGGGAGATACAGTCATATGTAAAAGTTTGGGCACCCCTATTAATGTTAACCTTTTTTCTTTATAATAATTTTGGTTTTTGCAACAGCTATTTCAGTTTCATATATCTAATAACTGATGGACTCAGTTATATTTCTGGATTCAAATGAGGTTTATTGTACTAACAGAAAATGTGCAATCTGCATTTTAACAAAATTTGACCGATGCAAAAGTATGGGCACCCTTATCATTTTCTTGATTTGAACACTCCTAACTACTTTTTACTGACTTCCTGAAGCACTAAATTGGTTTTGTAACCTCATTGAGCTTTGATCTTCATAGCCAGGTGTATCAAATCATGAGAAAAGGTATTTAAGGTGGCCACTTGCAAGTAGTTCTCCTATTTGATTCTCCTATGAAGAGTGGCATCATGGGCTCATCAAAACATCTCTCAAATGATCTGAAAACAAAGATTATTCAACATAGCTTTTCAGGGGAAGGATACAAAAAGTTGTCTCAGAGATTTAACCTGTCAGTTTCCACTGTGAGGAACATAGTAAGGAAATGGAAGAACACAGGTCCAGTTCTTGCTAAGCCCAGAAGTAGCAGGCCAAGAAAAATATCAGAAAGGCAGAGAAGAAGAATGGTGAGAACAGTCAAGGACAATCCACAGACCACCTCCAAAGACCTGCAGCATCATCTTGCTGCAGATGGTGTCACTGTGCATCGGTCAACAATACAGTGCACTTTGCACAAGGAGAAGCTGTATGGGAGAGTGATGCGAAAGAAGCCATTTCTGCAAGCACGCCACAAACAGAGTCACCTGAGGTATGCAAAAGCACATTTGGACAAGCCAGTTACATTTTGGAAGAAGGTCCTGTGGACTGATGAAACAAAGATTGAGTTGTTTGGTCATACAAAAAGGCATTATGCATGGAGGCTAAAAAACACAGCATTCCAAGAAAAACACTTGCTACCCACAGTAAAATTTGGTGGAGGTTCCATCATGCTTTGGGGCTGTGTGGCCAATGCCGGCACCGGGAATCTTGTTAAAGTTGAGGGTCGCATGGATTCAACTCAGCATCAGCAGATTCTGGACAATAATGTGCAAGAATCAGTGACGAAGTTGAAGTTACGCAGGGGATGGATATTTCAGCAAGACAATGATCTAAAACACTGCTCCAAATCTACTCAGGCATTCATGCAGAGGAACAATTACAATGTTCTGGAATGGCCATTCCAGTCCCCAGACCTGAATATCTTTGAACATCTGTGGGATGATTTGAAGCGGGCTGTCCATGCTCGGCAACCATCAAACTTAACTGAACTGGAATTGTTTTGTAAACAGGAATGGTCACAAATACCTTCATCCAGGAACTCATTAATAGCTACAGGAAGCGACTAGAGGCTGTTATTTTTGCAAAAGGAGGATCTACGAAATATTAATGTCACTTTTATGTTGAGGTGCCCATACTTTTGCACCGGTCAAATTTTGTTAAAATGCAGATTGCACATTTTCTGTTAGTACAATAAATCTCATTTGAATCCAGAAATATAACTGAGTCCATCAGTTATTAGATATATGAAACTGAAATAGCTGTTGCAAAAAACCAAAATTGTTATAAAGAAAAAAGGTTAACATTAATAGGGGTGCTCAAACTTTTACATATAACTGTACTTTGGTTTCTGATTCTTGTGGTTCGTTTTTATACCTTGTTGAAGAAATAAAGAAAAGCAACATTTTACTCCAATCCTGGTTTGCTGAGTTCTTGCTGGATTTCCTTTCTGTTCTCCTATTGAAGGATCTACTCCTAATCCAGTCCGTGCAGGTACTTGATTACCAGGTGGAAGGACACATGAGTCTCATTGCTGCAGCTGGACACTGACACACATACTCTGTTGTTGGAAGGAGATTTGTCCGTGCTTTCTCTATGGAACCCTTTATACAGTTTGGCAAGATTTTTATGTGGATTTAGACTTTCAGCATGTTGCCATCTACTGTTACAACGTTGGACACTCAGGACAATACGGTACGTCTTAATAAATTGGCATGTATTTTTCAGGATGATTCATCTTCAGGGGATACCATACAAGTGGATTCTGATTCCATGCTGAATAAGCTGGATCAACTATTAAAAAAGGAACAGAAACTTTGGTGGGATCATAACTCTCTCAATGGTTATCTGGAGAGAAAAATGATCCCCCGTGGACTGCGTTTGAATAAACAATCCACAACTTCTTATGGTATGGATTTCCAGACCAATTGGAATAAGGTTCTAAGTGAATGTTCACTAAAATTAATTGAACTGATTATAGATGAGGAATCTAAAGAGCTGGAAAAATTGAATGTTGAAATTGAGATGGTGAAAAAGTCTGTTAATGATTTACCTATATCAGACAATAAAACCAAGTTCTTGGAGAGAATGCATAACAACTTAAAAAGAAGGGAGAACTCCATAATTGTTATGGTCGGCGGAACGCACCAGATATAAAATAATAAGAGGTGCGTTCGCCGCCCGGGGTCCACCGTGCGGTAGTTGGTAAGACCGCTGCTGGGCAATGGCAGATGCACCAGAAGGTGAAGTAGTGCGCACGGGTTAACGTCACCCGAACGCTAGGAGCGGCTCTGTTCAGACACAGAGTCGCTTGCCAGAAATATATACAAAGGTGCTGGCCCTGTTATCGTCACAGGAGTCAGCGTGTGGCGTCGCAGCCGCGAACACCAATATCTGCTGTTAATGCAGCGCAGCGGCAACTATAGCCGCAAGCGTCGGCGCCGAGGACCGGGCACCGACGGACGCTAGTGTAGGCGAAGGAGCACTGTGGCGTAGCTTGCCTCTACCTGGTGCTGACCTAAGAACACACTCTGTCACCAATCGTATTATCCGAGGGAAGGGGTTTCATAATGAGTCAGCCACTAGTCCATGCATCCGTCACCATTCACACACATAGCAAGATAAGTCTACACTAGCGCATCGCCGAGCCGCCCTGCGGGCTTTTTATAGCGATGCGCTTCCGGAACCTTCCATTAGCTTGGGAAGGACCAATCAGATCCGACGCAGGACCTGAGCATGTGACCCCTGCTCTCCAGTGAGAGGTCAAGTTGCGAGCATGCCCAGTAGCACGGCATGGGGACTAAGCCTCAGGAGCGGTTCCCTGCAAAGCAGGTTGCGCTGCCATTGCTGCACCAGAGGTGGCAGCAACATCCAGGCTGCCAGAGCGAGTCTGAGCAGCAAGCCTGGCTCGCCGTGTTTGCTGAGCAACACCCGGAGCGGTCGAGAAAGAATGGGAGACCGCAGGATGTCTGGCTCTGGATTCCCGCTGTGCAGTGCCAGGAATCCGATGCCTAACAATAGTATCCACCAAAAAAAGAAAGTTTATAAGAGATTTGGAGGATTATAAGGATAACAAAGTTTACAACTGGTCGCATCACCCTCCATCTATACTCAAAAGAAAAAAATCCAAAGTCTCTTTCAGCAATTCCTCTGCTATTTCAGACACCTCATTTGGAGAAACTTCTGATGAACTAACGGACTCTTCTATTTCCTCATTACCTACTGATCAGAATATAAATAAAAAACATTATAAAAGAGATTTTTTTGCAAGAAGGAGCTATGCCAAAAAACGATCGAGGAGGAGGGGTGGCAGAAAACACAGAGCCAATCGGCTCATGTCTGAGAACAATTAAGTGGAAAATATGAACATTCCTATCTTTAATCTATCAAGTTATATTCTTACAGAACCGCAGATATCGCTGCTATCAAAAGGACTGGGTTTTTGACCTTGTAAAAAATTTGATCTTTATGACACTATAGTAGATATTAATAGATTTGCGCGTAACTTGACTCTGAAAGTTCATTTCAGCAAAGAGGCTGTACAATCTGCTTATGATTCTGCTTTACCTGTTACCAATATTAATACTGATTGTTTGTATTTTTCTGATCAATGTACCCTGCAAAATCTTAGACAACTGGATAGTGATAATAACATATTAAGTGAGGTTAATTTAAATAATGTCTTTAAAACATACAATACACAGTTTTATCCAATTAAATCCAGGCCACCTTCTTTAGATTTTTTTCAGTAAGCTATAGAGAATGAACTGGTTTCATTATATCATGCTGAGGGTTCAGCCCGGGTTAACTACAACTTAAGTTTAGCTGAGCATAGGGCGATCCGTGAGTTGAGGGCAAATGGTGACCTCCTTGTCACTTCTGCTGACAAGGGGGGGGCTATTGTGATCCTCAATTCGGGACTTTATAAAAAATGAATCTTTCCAGTCTAGAAGATACTAATGTTTATAATGAATTACATCCTAATCCGACCTCCTTTTTCAATTTAAAATTATCCCAGCTGCTACAAAAGGGTGTTAATGAGGGTGCTATTTCTGAAAAAATATAAAAGTATATCTATTGTGATTCACCTATTATTCCAGTGTACCACTCACTTCCCAAGGTACATAAAGAAATCTTTCCCCCTCCTTTTAGACCAATAGTCTCAGGGATAGGCTCATTTAGTGAAAGACTGGGGGAATGGGTGGATCACTACCTCCAACCTTTGGTACCTTTGACACCAAGTTATTTGAGAGACACAAAAGTCACTGTTTCCATATTAGAGAAAATTCAATGGCAGGCTGACTATTCTTGGCTCTCTTGTGATGTAGTAGGACTATATCCTTCTATCCCCCATCATGTTGCTATAAGCTGTGCCGAATACTATCTATCTAAGTACAGCAAATATTCTTATTAACGCATAATTACTTTTCCTTTGATGAGAGGTATTTTCTCCTGATACAGGGCGTGAGTATGGGTGCTAAATTTTCTCTGTCCCTAGCCAACATCGTCATGTCCGTTTGGGAGGAAAAATATATTTATATTGAGGATAATCCCTTTAAGGATAACATTATATGGCTGGACCGCTATATAGATGACTTGATGTTTATCTGGAGGGGTGACACCTTATCTTTGGATGAGTTTGTTGTTTATCTGAATAACAATGATTTCAATTTATGCTTTACTAGCTCTAGTGACATGTGTTCCATCAATTTTCTGGATTTAAAACTATTTGGAGACAGCAGTGGGAATAAAGTTACTGTGGCCCCTTATAGGGAAGCCGCGGCATGCAACAGCATTCTTATGGCAACTTCTAATCATCCCAAACATGTTATAAAAAATATTCCAGTAGGTGAACTTACTAGATTAAAAAGAAACAGCACTTTGGATACGGACTTTGAGATGGAAGCCAACAAAACCTGCACTAACCTATTAAGAAAGAGGATATTCTAAGTGGTCACTTAGCAGGGCTAAAGGAATTGTTAATAATATTGATAGAAGTTCACTTCTTCAGGATAAAAACTGAGAGACGTTCAATGAATTCATTTGATTCGAAGGTAGTATTCAGTACTAATTACAGCCCACAATATAATACCATAGTCAGCATTATAAAATGGTA
This sequence comes from Dendrobates tinctorius, assembly GCF_039654945.1. Classification (NCBI taxonomy): domain Eukaryota; kingdom Metazoa; phylum Chordata; class Amphibia; order Anura; family Dendrobatidae; genus Dendrobates; species Dendrobates tinctorius. The sequence goes on from NW_027361921.1 coordinate 25,270,956, forward strand.
TTTGCCACTCTTAACGCAGGATGATGTTTTAAAAAAATATTGTGAATAATCACAATGTGGTGTTTGTAGCTAAACGGGCACCTACCTTAGTGTCTTTATTGTCTCCTAGCATGTTTATTGATCAGAATAAGAAGTCTAATAATTGATTAAAAACTATACAAACTGTGGGTTTCTTCAAATGTGGAGCTAATGTCTGCATCTGCTGCGGCTTTGCTAATAAATCAAAAGTTTTTTCTTCATTTTCTAATAATAAAGAGTTTAGTGCTGCATCTTTTATTAACTGCAACACTGAAAATGTGATCTATTTGATCAGCTGCAGCTCTTGCAGACTTCAGTATATCGGTTGTACCTTGAATTCATTGAAAACCAGGATGAGAAAACACATATCCGATGCTAAAAAAGTACCTTTGGTTGGAGCTTCAGTTGTTTCACGCCATTTCTCTAAAGTCCATAGTGGTAATTTATCTAGTTTTTCCTTCATGGGAATTGAACAAATAAAAAAACCTCTTAGAGGGGGGACTTACGCAGGAAGGTTCTAGCTAGAGAAAGTAAATGGATTTTTGAAATGGGTACAAGAACTCCTTTAGGATTTAATAGCCGTACAGATATTATTCTACATTATTGAGGTTTCAGTGAAGTTTATTTTATTCATGTCAAATATCGAAATTATTTTTTTTTTTTCTCTATCTTCCTATACATCATGTCATTAACTAGGACGTTTACTTGTATCTTTATTATATAAGAAAAAGTTGTCTTTTTTGTAGCAATGCTGTTAGTTAATCCACAGTAGCGAATTGGTTAAACCCTTTTTCTGCACACATGTTTGTAACTATTTGCACTAATTTTATTCAGGATTGCCTTTTATATGGCTCCACATACAAGGAGCAGATTAGGTTTGGACCGTGAAGAAGGCGGATTAGGCCGCCGAAACGCGTAGTCCCAATTGCGCTCATTTCTGCCATGTACTCTGGTTTCTGATTCTTGTGGGTCGTTTTTACACCTTGTTGAAGAAATAAAGAAAAGCATCATTTTACTCCAATCCTGGTTTGCTGAGTTCTTGCTGGATTTCCTTTTTGTTCTCATATATATATATGAGTGTGTGTGTGTGTGCATATATATATAATAGGGATTTGACTCGCTCAGGTGCAGCGGGAGACAGTCAAGAGGCCGGTTCCTTTAAAGTTCATGCGGTTTATTTGCATCATAAACCACAATAGCACATCACAAAGAAGTAGCCTTTAGCTTAGGCGACCAAAAAACAGAAAAGTCAGTTGCTTCAGACTCAGTCCCCGAGCCTCAGCGCACACAGGAGATGTATACCCCCTCACACACACAGCTCCCTGGCTCAGGAGCAGGCCACATTATAAGGGTGTAGCCACACCCACGAACCCAGCAGCTGACTGGTCACATGACTGTGACCTCACCACAGGTCGTTCAAAACAATAATACAGCAATATTTGTTATGCCTTACATTATGGAGACAAGCCATTTATGAGACACATATCTCCCATCGATTACACAACCCTTAGCCCTGCCACAATATATATATATATATATACACTCACTGGCCACTTTATTAGGTACACCATGCTAGTAACGGGTTGGACCCCCTTTTGCCTTCAGAACTGCCTCAATTCTTCGTGGCAGAGATTCAACAAGGTGCTGGAAGCATTCCTCAGAGATTTTGGACCATATTGACATGATGGCATCACACATTTGGCGCAGATTTGTCGGCTGCACATCCCTGATGCGAATCTCCCGTTCCACCACATCCCAAAGATGCTCTATTGGATTGAGATCTGGTGACTGAGGAGGCCATTTGAGTACAGTGAACTCATTGTCATGTTCAAGAAACCAATCTGAGATGATTCGAGCTTTATGACATGGCGCATTATCCTGCTGAAAGTAGCCATCAGATGTTGGGTACATTGTGGTCATAAAGGGATGGACATGGTCAGCAACAATACTCAGGTAGGCTGTTGCGTTGCAACGATGCTCAATTGGTAACAAGGGGCCCAAAGAGTGCCAAGAAAAAATTCCCCACACCATGACACCACCACCACCAGCCTGAACCGTTGATACAAGGCTGGATGGATCCATGCTTTCATGTTGTTTACGCCAAATTCTGACCCTACCATCCGAATGTCGCAGCAGAAATCGAGACTCATCAGACCAGGCAACGTTTTTCCAATCTTCTACTGTCCAATTTCGATGAGCTTGTGCAAATTGAAGCCTCAGTTTCCTGTTCTTAGCTGAGAGGAGTGGTACCCAGTGTGGTCTTCTGCTGCTGTAGCCCATCTGCCTCAAAGTTCGACGCACTGTGCGTTCAGAGATGCTCTTCTGCCTACCTTGGTTGTAACGGGTGGCAATTTGAGTCACTGTTGCCTTTCTATCAGCTCGAACCAGTATGCCCATTCTCCTCTGACCTCTGGCATCAACAAGGCATTTCCGGCCACAGAACTGCCGCTCACTGGATTTTTTTACTTTTTCGGACCATTCTCTGTAAACCCTAGAGATGGTTGTGCGTGAAAATCCCAGTAGATCAGCAGTTTCTGAAATACTCAGACCAGCCCTTCTGGCACCAACAATCATGCCACGTTCAAAGGCACTCAAATCACCTTTCTTCCCCATACTGATGCTCGGTTTGAACTGCAAGAGATTGTCTTGACCATGTCTACATGCCTAAATGCACTGAGTTGCCGCCATGTGATTGGCTGATTAGAAATTAAGTCTTAACACACAGTTGGACAGGTGTACCTAATAAAGTGGCCAGTGAGTGTATATAGAGCTCTGGCAAAAATTAAGAGATCGCCACGTCAAAACCCTGTCATGGCCAGCCCATTCTCCAGACCTGAACCCCATTGAAAACCTCTGGAATGTAATCAAGAGGATGATGGATAGTCACAAGCCATCAAACAAAGAGGAACTGCTTACATTTTTGCACCAGAAGCAGTGTGAAAGCATGCCAAGACGCATGAAAGCTGTTTTTAAAAATCAAGGTTATTCCACAAAATATTGATTTCTGAACTCTTCTGGAGTTAAAACATTAGTATTGTTGTTTCTAAATGATTATGAACTTGTTTTCTTAGCATTATTTGAGGTCTGAAAGCACTGGGGTTTTTGTCATTTTGACCATTTTTCTTTGTCAGAAAAAAACATAAAATTTATCGCTTGGAAATTCGGCGACATGTTTTCAGAAATTTGTAGACTAAAATAATAATTCACATTTTACTCGAAAATATACCTATAAAGAGAAAAATCAGACAAACTGAACATTTGGTAGTGGTCTCTTAATTTTTGCCAGAGCTGTATATATATGTGTGTTTTGATAAATATTTTGTTTGAAAACGATGTGTAAATGACAGAGAATTGCTCTATGTGAAAGCTCAAGTTAAAATCGCAATGCAATCGGACAGCATTAGCACTGCATTCGGATGTAAATCAGATATTAGGTGTGAAAAATGGGATTGTACAAGCCGATTTTTTTTTTTATGTTTAGTGTGATTCCAAGGCCACATGAACACATTGAGTATTTGGTGAGATTTTTACCCCAGTATTTGTAAGCCAAAGCCTGGAGTGGGTGAAAAATGCAGAAGTGGTGCAAATGTTTCTATTATGCTTTTCCTCTGACCGTTGCACTCCTGGTTTTGGCTTACAAATACTGGGGTAAAAAAACTCACCAAATACTCAATGTGTGCACATGGCCTAAGGCTAGTTTCACACTAGCGTTTTTTTGTGCTGCGTTTGGAGCGCACATGAAACGCATGTCAAAAGCGCATGCAAACGCTGGTAAACTCTGCGTTATTTTGTATCATTATTGTGCGCATTACAACAAAAAATTTGCAGCGTTTCTATGCGTTTGTAAGCGTTTTTCATGCGTTTGCATTTTTTATGCGCAATAAACAGGAGAAAAAATCCTTGAAAAATTCTTGCAACACACTTCACCAATGGGACACCAGTGGGCGTGTCTATGGAAATTCTTTATATAGACCCTGTTTACACCTGAATTCTTCACATTTGCTTGCATTTGACTTGAGAAACATGGATCTGCGCTGGAAAAGCTTTTACTTTGACTTGGATCTGGACATGAGGACGGCTCAGGCTTATGCCGTTGCTTGCCATGAACAGAGGGAAAGAGAGAGGCAGCAAAGACGGCAGCAGCGGCGTGTGTGTGTGGCATCCCATTATTGAACTCCGGGAGAGCCATGGAGCGTACCACACCCTCTACAGTGAGCTCCAGGCAAACCCGGAGAAATTTACGGATTATACCCGGATGACCCAAGAAACCTTTAATTATTTGCTTGGTCGGGTCAAAGAAGTCTTCCGGAGACAGGACATGCAGCTCCGACGTGCAATTACTCCTGAGGAACGCCTCCTGGTCACATTAAGGTACGTAGTTTTGCTAAACCAATGCCTGTTGATTTTTCTTGCTTGTGACATGTACTCTTCCAAATCTGGCATAATTACAGTTCTGCCATGTCGGTAACTACAAGCTGTGTTAATTTTTGGATGGCATGTATTGAACCAAAGGCTGCAGAATTTTTTTTTTTTTTTTAATTTAACGTGTTAAAAAAATTATGTATACATAAATATTAATTATTGTTTTCTTTGTGTCACAGATTCATGGCTACTGGAGAGACCCTCTCGTCACTGCACTTCCAGTACCGGATTGGAATCTCCATGTAGTCTGGAATTGTAACGGACACCTGCCGAGCTCTCTGGAACGTTCTTTGACCCGAATTCATGCCCATGCCACCCGCAGAAAAGTGGTTGGAAATCGCCGAAAGATCCTGGACTGTCTGCAATTTCCCTAACTGTTTGGGAGCGGTGGATGGGAAACACATCCGGATTATCAAGCCCAAAAGAACAGGCTCTGAGTTCTTTAACTACAAAAAGTACTTTTCTACTGTACTGATGGCCATTGCGGATGCAGACTGTATGTTTATTGCAGTGGACATTGGGGCATTTGGCAGTGGGAATGACTCCCAGGCTTTTAAGACATCAGACATGGGCAGGAGGTTGTATGGCAACAACTTCAATTTCCCCATGCCACGGCCTCTTCCCAACAGCGAAGGTCCACCACAGCCATTTGTAATGGTTGGTGATGAAGCGTTCCAGATGTGCCAAAACCTGCTGAAACCCTACTCCAGCCGGGACTTGGACCACAACAAAAGAATCTTCAATTACAGGCTCACCAGGGCAAGGAGAACAATAGAGTGTGCATTTGGTATCCTGGTATCTAGATGGTGCATTCTTGGCACAGCTATTAATCTGAAACTGGAAACCGTGGATGAGGTGGTCAAGGCCTGTGTTGTTCTACATAACTTTGTACTTTCTCGAGAGCACCCGAACTTTGATCTTGATGATTTTGATCCTAATCCATTGCCTGAATTTACACAGCACCCTCTCAGGTCATCCGTTGAAGTTGGCCAAATGAGGGACCAATTTGTGGCATACTTCAACTCAGATGTAGGACGGGTGGAATGGCAAGAGCAAATGGTTTAAAAAATTTGTATTGCATGTTCTTTGTATGTTAATAAAAAAAACTGTTTTGATACCTGTACTGAGTGCATTCTCTGTTTTTACACTCCCAATACCATTAGCAAGTAGCCAGGTGTATCAGTGAATTTATGTTGCTGTGTTTTGTGCATCATGATTTCACTAAAGGGCATGTCACACTAAGAGATATCGCTATAACTTGTGACGTTATAGCGATATTGCTAGCGATATCGCTATGTCTGATACTTACCTACAACCCGCTCCCCCACTGGTTATCGCTGATCGCGCGAGAACAAGCTGGACTGTTTCTCGTCGTCAGCTTCCTGCGGCGCTTCCTGCTGTGACGACGAGCGACGCGTGGAGCTGGGCGGGAGGACGCAGGATCGCCTGGTGTGACAGGTAAGTAGCGACCCCCGTCCACAGCGATGTTGCTGGTGTGATCTGCCTGTGTGGCAGCTCACTAGCGACCACTTAGCGATGTACCAGCGATCCTGACCGCGTCATATCGCTGGTCGGGATCGCTGGTACATCGCTAAGTGTGACAGTATCTTAATACTCCAGAGTAGGTGACTATATAGATTATGTTGTTATTTACAAGGTATATCTATAGTTCCTTGCCTTTTTGTCTAATAGTTAAATGAGAACAATAGATATGCCTTGCATTCAGCACCATCCTCTATAGCCATGGTTTTCAAAATGTAGTCCTAAATGTCAACCAACATATCATGTTTACTTTTTTTTTTTAAATTTTTTAACTCAAATTTAATTACTAAAAACATGCTATGTTGGTTTGCTTTGAATACTGTAGTTGGGAAACCCTGCTCAATTCAGTGTGTGCAATACACTAGATATCTCGATTACTGACGTTTCTTGTGTCAGTCTTGGAGATATGTTTTGTCAATGAAACCAATCTACATGACTTGTCTTTTTTACAGCAGTGTCGACATTCTAGTAATATTGCACAGACAGACTGGATCCAGCAGGGTTCCCCAACTCCACTCCACAAGGTCCACCACCAGATCATGTTGTAATGAAATCCATAGCTCCGTTGATAACTGTTTCACAAGAGCCCAAAAAAAAGAGGATTCCATACAACATGATCTTTTGGTGGACCTTGAGGACTGGAGTTGGGGAACCCTGCTGGATCGAGTTTGTGCAATATTACTAGGATGTAGAGACTGTTGTTGAAAAGACAAGTCATGTAGATTTGGTTTGTTGACATCACACATATCTCCAAGACTGACACAAGAAACATATGTCACACAAGAATCAGTAATGGAGATATATGTTGTTGCAAAAACGCTAAGTGTACGGCGCAGTGTGTGTATGGCGCAGTGTGTGTAGTCGGCGATAGACCCAGTAACCATTCCAAATTTTTTGAAAGCACAAGTGCACATTTATTTTGTAACAAAAAAGAACCAAAACAAATTTATTAGTAAAGACGTTTGGGGGAAGATTGGGAGACTTTGGGTGTGTGGAGAGACGAGGAACGACTGGAGGTAGAGGAAGGGGTTCTAGGAGAAGGGGCGACCAAAGTACTGGGGGAAGGGAGCTCTGGAATGGACATTGAGCCAGCTTGAGACACATTAGGAGGAGACGGTGGATGGACAAACAAAGTTTTTTTTTTTTTTCTTCTTTGGCGCAGGAATATCCTGCCCGGACCGACTTGCAGACTGTGACCGCCTTACTTTTGTTGACCGCCTGGTGACGGTGGACTGTGGCGTTGCCCTGTAAAATAGGGAATGCGGATCACTCCTTTGCTGCTCTGTGGTGGAGGTGCTGCTAGAAGTGGCGGTGCTCCTAGGAGAGAAATTTGGGTCGGTGCTCTTAGCAGTAGGCTGCCTGTCTGGGATCTCATCCAAAGTTCTTGGGGGAAAGTTGGTGGCGGTTATGTTTTCATGAGGAGTGCTGGCGGTGCTCCTTTGCTGATGAGTGGTGGTGGTGCTCCTTTTCTGCGGAGTGCTGGCGGTGCTCCTTTGCTGATGAGTAGTGGTGGTGCTCCTTTGCTGCGGAGTGCTGGCGGTGCTCCTTTGCTACGGAGTGCTGGCGGTGCTCTGTTGCTGCGGAGTGCTGGCGGTGCTCCTTTGCTGAGGAGTGCAGGCGGTGCTCTGTTGCTGCGGAGTGCTGGTGGTGCTCTGTTGCTGCGGAGTGCTGGCTGTGCTCCTTTGGTGTTGACTGGTGGTGTCGGTGGCCCAAGCAGGTTCTGTGGTGGTTTGGCTCCAAGCTGGTGGTGCTGTGGCAGGCAGTAGTGGTGCTCCATACAGGAGCAGCGCTTGCCATAGTGGTGGTGGCGGAGGAGTGTCCAGCAGCACTCAGACTTGAGGTGGTGTAGTGATGTCTGGCTTCACTGGGAATGCAGGTGGCCGTGCAGTGGTATGCAGCAGAAGTCGGTAGTGTGGTAAAGCGAGTCAGCGGTGGAACTGTTGGAAATGACACCACTGACTGCTGAACATACCGATTCTGCTGCATAGCCTGCAAGTAAGCAGTGTTGCAGGCCTGTAACACACTCAGCTGTTGCTCAGGACTAAGGTGTTCCACCATGCCCTGTTTAATTTTACTGAAAAAATGGTGCGCTGGTCTGTTGAGGTCGGCCTCCAGATGGTCAAGGCGCTGGTCAACAGAGTGGAAGCGGTGTTCCATGTGGTTAAAACCACGTTCCATCAGGGAAAAACCGCTTTCCTTTCTGGCGGCCAGCGCCTTGAGGCTGGCCTTAAAGGCCTCGCTCAAGTGCATGAACTCGGGCATGACATTCCTGTCCAAGGCCCTCTGCCGCTAGCGGGTAGTGCCCGCATAACCAGTGACAGAGACCTGGGACAGGGGAACACCTGATGGACCAGCTTCCTGGTCACCAGCTGTCTGAGTTGCTGACCTGCAAGATGCTTCCTGGCTGTCGGATGGCTGGGACGGGTCCAAGGTCGATCGATTAAGAACCGCTCCCGGGACAGGTTGCAGGGTGCTGCTCCAAGTGCTGTGGAAAGAAAGGGAAAACATGAGTATCATGCATTTACAAGAAGCATCACCTGTGGAATAGAAAAGCACATAGTAATAACAAACCAAAAAAAAAACACTTACGCTTTGCTGGCAAGGACCGGTCTCAGGAAAGTCAACTCGCGATGATAGCGGTATTTTCTTCAGCGCCTTGCCACAGAAGCACTCCGAACCTGTCCCTCAGCACGACCATCAGTGCTGAAGCGGTCCTTCATCGAGTGCCAACGTGTGCGGATTTAGTTCACTGTAGGGGAAAAAAAGAAAAAAAATTAGAAAATGCACTTAAGGCAACTTAATTATCAGCACACACACCGGATAGAACTTTGCAAACAGTCAGTGCTGCAGCACAAATGAAATTCTAGACACAATGCAGTCACTGTTGATACTGAGGACACTGTTATGTTTCCTGCTAGAATATATGTATCAGCGAAAACAACAGTATCATCAGGAGCAATAGTGTTGCCAAAAAACACCAGCACCATCAGGACCATAAATCAATGCAGCAGTTGAAGACACAAATCAATTACAGTTTTCCACAAGGCATTGGTGTTTTAAATGCAAGAATATATCTTGCCAAAGAATCACCAGCACCATCAGGACCATAAATCAATGCAGCAGTTGAAGACACAAATCAATCACAGTTTTCCACAAGGTATTGGTGTTTTAAATGTAAGAATATATCTTGTCAAAAAAACACCAGCACCATCAGGACCATAAATCAATGCAGTATCACAGAGCATCTTTATACTAACTGAACGCCCTTTTTGAAGCTGAAGAGGCGCTGTCCCAGCCATCCATCATCGCTGAGGCCACCTCATTCCAGAGCTGCCGGGTCACCACTGTGTCTTTGTACTGCTGGTCACGGCTGTCCCACAATGGGATACGCTCCTCAACAAGGCGGATAAGATGCTCATTGTCGATGTAGACTTCGTCATCCCGTTGTGGAACCTAGAAAAAAAAATATAGAATGTTTAGAATTTTGGAAAAGATACAAAAAGAAACAGAAAAGAAGCAAGATAAATAAAGTCTGAAAAAAAATATATTTATATACACTCATATTGCGTCTCCTTGCCACGACTTGACTACGCTGCTCCTGCTCAGAATCCTCAGACGGCTCCCGCTCAGACGGCTCCCTCTCAGGCCGCTCCCGCTCAGACCGCTGCCACTCAGACTGCTCCCATACTTCTTCTTCAGTGCCCGTGTCCGATGTCTGTAAAGAAAGAAAAAATTAAAACACATTTCTAGAGGCAGCTATACTTACCAAAAGGCAGCAAGATTCTCCCCTCACGATCAGCTTGGGCCAGTTCTTGCCGTGTTGGCGAATACATTGAGCCAGAAGAAGACATGCTGAAAAGAAAAAAAAAATACATTAGTACATTATAAAATTGTACAGGACACACAGACATTATGTTGAAGAATACTCACATTTTGGCTCCTGAAGCTTGAATCCACACTTGTAGGCTCTTATCTGCTCTCTGCAAGGCTGTCAGTAGAGTAATTGTCTGACCCTGAACACACCTTCTTTTATTTACACTCTTCCAAAACAATGTTTCTTGTTTAGGGGGAGCTCTAGACAAGTGTCTAGACATTGTTTACTCAAATCGCGTGCACACACAAGGCGCTGACGTGCGCGGTGCCAAGTGCTCCATAGACTGTAATGTTATTTTTGTGCACACACTGAGCGCACACATGCGCGCGCAATTTTTTTAACGATGTCGCCGGAAAAAATGCAACATGTAGCGTGCGACGCGTCTGGGCGCACACCTGTAAAATGCGCAGCGCACGCTAAATGCTAAAGAGCGCGTACATTCGCAAGACCCTGCGATCACCATGTTAAACATAGGGGAACATTGTGCGTGCGCCCGATAGCGCACGATGCGCTGCGCAATCGAACGCTAGTGTGAAACCAGCCTAGTCATACGATAAGGCTCAATAAAGGGTCAATATTGACTTTTTGGGTTGCTACTTCCAATAGATGGCACTAGAGTTTGAGTTATAATCACACACAGCTCTGAGATCGGGAGAGCAGCCACTACACATCACACTGGTAACTCCCCTTTCATGTCAAATAAGCTCTGGAAGCAGATTCTCATGCAGATCAGAGTCCGGCCCATAGTTCTGAAGAGCTTTTCGCATATAAAACACCTTAGATTTTTCTAAAATATGACAATCGGAGTACAGATATCAATGTATCATTTTATTCAACGTTCAGTGACCTACGTGCATGTACAGAGAGCTTAGGATGGTTGATCCATCTCACATATTTCCTTTAAAGGGAAGGTGCCGTGTTTTTTCATAATTTAATGTAAAAAAGAAAATAGTATAAAAAGATATTGTCCCCTAAGCTTGCCTCAGTGGTGTGTATGGTTTGTTTTTTGTACGGTATTATTGCATCCACTGGGGGCTGCCATCTTACCTCTCTGGCTGCTGAACGACACTTTCCATGCTTATTTACGGCAGTCCCTGGGCATAAGACATAACAGTCGGCTCCCGATCCTATCTCTTTCATTGCAGCAGCATCAGGAGTGAACTGGGCATGCCTCTCTGGGCAGCTCAATTCACAGCTGTAGGTGTGGCCAGGCGCCATCTTATTAGAGCTCAGTGCGTTCCTTTTAGCTCCATTTACACTCCATTGCAAGCCCTGGATGCTGTACTGTTCCAGCATAACGGCTTGGATGTTCACTCTGCACATACCAGCTGCAGGAGAAGAACCAGGACGAGCTGCTGGAGACCGAGCTGCTCTTTCCAAAACACCCGACCAGCTGCAGCCCCTGCTCTTGCAAAACATAGGAGGAGCTGCTCCCTGCTGTTTCAAAACACTTGGCCATCTGCTGGACATCTAATCCTAACCTGTGTGATACTGATTGCTGAGCTGTGTATCTAATCCTCTCCTGTGTGATACTGTCTGCTGATCCGTGTATCTAATCCTATCCCGTGTGATACTGACTGCTGATCCGTGTATCTAATCCTATCCCGTGTGATACTGACTGCTGAGCCGTGCATCTAATCCTATCCCATGTGATACTGACTGCTGAGCCGTGTATCTAAACCTATCCAGTGTCATACTGCTCTCCTGAAATACTCTGTGCTGCTGTCACCCTGCTGGATTTATGTGTGAACTACATGGTGGTATTGTGTATGAACTCTATGGCGGTATTATGTGTGAAGTATATGGTGGTATTATGTGAGAACACTATGGCAGTACTATCTGCTAAAAGGGGACCCATTCTAGGGTGGTTCTGGCTGAGCACCTGCACATGGGTCAGGGGTAATAGTTAGGTGCAGTCAGGGGAGGGCTGGTGAGGCAGCTGAAGAGAGGGGTCTCATTTTTATCGCTACTGAATGGCTACATTTCCCCCCATCCTGCTTCCCAGCGTCACCCCAGACTGTGCCTATCGCCTCGCTTTCACACATCGCCAGGACAGGATCTGAGGAGGGCAATGTGGTCTTTGCATGCAAAGTCTGTATCAGAACAGGCCATCAATCAGCAGAAATGTTTCCTGGATTTTGTGGTGCTCTCACCCTGCTCCTCCCCATATATCTCCCTCTGTGCCCCCCATAGACCAGCACACTGCTCTCCTGAAATACTCTGTGCTGCTGTCACCCTGCTCCCAGAATCCTTGCTGCCTGCCATGCTCAGTGACCAGAGACCCCATTCCTCTCCTCAGATCCTGTCCTGGCGATGTGTGAAAGCGAGGCGACAGGAGCCTGATGTATGGTGGAAGGAGCAGGGTGACAGCAGCACAGAGTATTTTAGAAGTGCAGTGTGCTGGTCTATGGGGGCACCCTGTTCGGTGCCAGGGATTGTACATAGAGTGCTGTGTTTTATACACATGGATGGACTGTCTGCTCCACAGAAATCAAGGACACATTTCTGCTGATTGATGGCCTGTTCTGATCCAGACTTCGCATGCAAAGACAGTCAGTAACTTTGCAGGCCCCATCAAAATGGCTGCTCACTGTGTTCCTAGATGTCATCCTCTCTTTTAACTTAGCAAACACCCAGAAGGGGAGTAGAGGAGTGACATCACACCCATGTCAGCAGATTCTGCCCATAATTACTGCAGCGCAGTAATGTGAGCTAGTTGTACACTAGGTTTTTGTGCCAAATTTCAGTAGCTGCTCCCCCTAGTGTTAACAAGTGGAAATGCCAAACTTTTTAAAATTATTTTTCATATTTTGCAAAATTAAAATGAAATGATAATATTTTTTAAGAAAATGTAAACATTAAGTCTTTACATTTTTTCAATTGCTGAAAAAAAATTTTTTGGATGGCACCTTCCCTTTAAGCAAGGAAAACTCTTTAACACCTTCACGCCACAGCCCTTTTTCGTTTTTGCATTTGTTTATTGCTCCCCTTCTTCCCAGACCCATAACTGTTTTATTTTTCTCTCAATATGGCCGTGTAAGGGCGGGACAAGTTGCACTTTTGAACTACACCATTGGTTTTACCATGTTGTGTACTCGAAAACAGGAAAAATTCCAAGTCCGGTGAAATTGTAAAAAAAAGTGCAATTCCACAACTGTTTTTGGGATTTTTTTTTACCATATTCACCAAATGCTAAAACTAACCTGCCATTGATTATGATTCTCTAGGTCTTTACGAGTTCATAGATATGTATAGGCTGTTTTTTATTTAAATAGTGAAAAAAAATCCAAAGTTTGTTAAAAAAAAAATTGTCACATTCCGAGACCCATAGCTTTTCCATTTTTTGTGATCTCTGGTTGGGTAAGGGCTTATTTTTTGAATTCAGAGCTGATATTCTTAATTATACCATTTTAGTGTGGATGCAATCTTTTGATTGCCCATTATTTCATTTTAATCAATGTTGCGGCGACCAAAAAACATAATTCTGGCATTTTGACTTTTGTTTTTTCACTACTCCATTTACCGATCGGATTCATTCTTTTTAGTGCTTGAGAGATCAGGTGATTTTGAACGTGGCGATACCAAATATGTGTATTTTTTATGGTTTTATTTTGAATGGGGCAAATGGAGGGTGATTTGAAGTTTTATATTTTTTAAATTTTTTAGCATTTATAAATCTTTTTTCCTTTTTACTTTTTGCATGCTTCAATAGTTTCCATGGGAGACTAGAAGCTGTGATTACCCAATAGCCTCTGCCACACACAGGCAATGATCAGATTGCCTGTATGTAGCAGAAATGCTGACTTGCTATGAGCGCCGACCACCAGGTGATGCTCATAGCAATCTGGCAATGACAACTATAGAGGTCCGCTGGAGACCTCTGGTTGTCATGCCAACCCATCGGTGACCCGTGTTCATGTGAAGGGTTCACTGATGGGTGGGGTTAATGACGTGCTTCCGGCATGATCACATTAAATGCCACTGTCAGCAAATGACAGCGGCATTTATCGGGTTAACAGCAGCGGGAGGATCATGATTCCACCTGTGGCTGTTAGGGGCACATGTCAGCTTTTCAAAACAGCTGATGTGCTGGGAAAGATGTGGGCTCAGCGCTGGAGCCCACATCAAAGTGTGGTACACGACATGCATGGTACAAGTACGGTGCATGTCGTGAGGGGGTTAAAGCTGTCTCATAAATCATTGAGTCCAACAATTATCAACCCACTTGATTGCTTTTCACATAAAAAATATTACTAACAAAAGAAGCCAGGTGGCTTTTACAGACACGAGCGCAGCGTGCAGCAAGTTTCAATGAAAAAATCAATTATGTCTATTTTCTTTTGATTCTGTAATATAAGTTTTGACTGTTTCATTTTTATGTTGATGTATGTTAATTGTCATGTCATTTTAGTTCACTTGTTTAGTTGCACAAATGGTATTAAGGATTCCCCAGCTGTAGATTTGATTGCATGTAATTAGGGGAGTGTTTTGGTCTTTTTTAGACTTGCTTCTTTCAAACCATTTAGAAGCGCAGTGTGTGCGCGAAACAGTCGTCGTCCGGCACTTTTCCACTCCATGTTCATCTGCATATTTTTACCAATAAAGGATGGTGAGCGCCTTTTTGCCAATTTTTTCCCTGTTCAGGATCCAGGACTTTTACTCTGCTGTTTTTCTGTGTCAAGGCACCTGTCATGATCCGAGGTGGATCTGACAAGTAAATGGACAAAGTGAACTTTTTTTCCTTTGGCTTGGTGCCAAAGTGGTGTGATTGCCCCCGGTGGCCATTAGAATTATTGCACTGCGGTGTCGTTCATTCTAAGCTGCCCCGGTGGTGGTGAGTGGTAGTGCACTTTAGTTTCTTCGGTTTAATGTGCACGTAATTATAAAACAGGTGTGATGTTCTATAAAAGAGTGTCAGGTGTGCTTGATCACGGTTGGTGATATTGATAGTTCGTCATTTGGGAAGCAAGCCTGGGTGATGAAGGAGCTGAATGAGAGTCCTGGGCAGCCCAGCCAGAGGGGTTGAATCAACTATGGAGTCTACAAGGAGTGCTGGCATGGATTGGTGGAGTTCAACGATGTGGTCTGCAAGAAGGGGTGGCATGGCGTGGTGGAGTCCCAGTTTATGGTGTCAGCAGGAAGTGCTTGCATGGCTTGGTGGAGTGGCGACTATGGTGAGAGCTGCACTCAGCATGCTGGACTTGGTTGCTGAAAACTGGACTCAAGAATGCTGGACTTGTTTTCTCTGGTTAATGGTCATGTGTTAATATGCACTTACATTGTGCATACACGTTAGCTTACTTTTCTCAGTTCAGATTTGTTTTTTATTCATTTCATTGTGCATTCAGTGCATATATGGGTGTGACCGCCCTCTTTCTGAGCTGGGAAAGCCATCCAGTCTGGCCTAAGCTGTTACTAGTGGTTCAGCCGCTCGATCCTTATTCACATTCACGTCACTTGGTAAGTGAAAAGGTTTTAAATACTAGAGTAGAGACTGTCCCACAAGGTTTGCCGTGACGTGGCGGGATGGCTTGTACATTATTTTGATCAAAATTATGTTTACTAAATACCCTTATTATTATTTGCAGTATATTTTTTACTTTTTAGTTCAGGATATTTGTGTTTTTTGCTTTTTGTTTTCTCTGTATATATAACGTGTATTACCTAAATTCGCCAGTTGGAGGTTGTGTATCCAGCTGCACGTTTTATTATTTAAATTTGCCCTACTGGAGGTGGTGTATCCAGGGTCACGCGTGTCATGGGTTCACGTTGCGGTACTCGCTGCGACCAGACACACGTGACCGTGACATTATCACCAACCATACTTTTTTTTTCTGGTGAGCCCTGGCCATGTGGAGACCTGTGAGTAATTGCTGCCGGGCCTCACTGAGGTGAGTGAGAAGCTGCATGGTGTGAAGCAGTTCCAGCAGCAGTATTCAGGGTCTGGTGCCTTTCCTTGGGCTCAACCAGAAAATCAAATGGTGGCTGCGGTCTGGCAAAAAGCCCCTAGAGTCGCTGCTGGGGAGCGGGACTTGCTCATGCATGCGGAGGTACCCAGGCAGGTGGGAAGAGTTGGTGCCCCACGGAGCTGCCTGGTATTCCCCGAGGTGAAGGGGTACATCCCTGTGGTGAGCAGACTGATGTATAGTCCGCGGCACTCACGCCAAATCTTCCATACCATTGAAGAAGCCGCCCCTCCTGGTCGTGTGGAGGCAACCGGAGAGTGTATTTTTCCTCCATATTCCTGTGGCTCTGGCAAAGTGCCCCCTAGAGTCGCTCCTGGGGAGCGGGACTTGTTCATACAGGTGGACGTACCCAGACAGGAGGGTGGAGTTGGTGATCCCCATGGTGCTGTCTGGGGTTCCCTGAGGTCAAGGGGTACGTCCCTGTAGTGAGCAGACTGGTGTTATAGTCCGCGGGGCTGACGCCAAATCTTCTATACCACCGAAAAGGCCGCCCCCTCCTGGTCGTTTAGAGGAAGGCGACCAGCGAGTGTATATTTCCTCCATATTCCTGTCCCCTTCTCCTCCAGGTGTGAGCGGCAGGTGTGCTGAGGGGGAGTAGGGACAAATCTCAACCCTCGCCATTAGCCAACCCTGGAGGCGCAGACCTCATGGTGAAAGGGTTGGAGGGTGGTGTCCCTTGTTGAATAGCGGGGGTGTGAGTGTGGTTACACAGGGGGACGCCTCTGTTGTCGAGTCCAGAATGAGTTCACCAAAATATGACAAACGAATGTGTGGCAATAAACGTTCAGGTCCGGACCTGTGTGTGAACGAGCTTGTATGGGTGGCCACCAAAAAACATCTTGTGGAAGTGTGTTGTGGAGTCTGATCAGCTCATAGCAAACATACACATACATAAACTCATTCCCCAGGTCAGCGGTGTGGAGATGAGTGGTGCCTCCAGAACATGTATTGCCAATACCAGCGGTGCGTTTGTCATAAACCTGAAGTTTCAGGTGGTGGTGGGGTGAACCCAGGATCTGGGCGTCCCCGCTGTAGGTGTTTCCCTTATGAGAAGTGGTCTTGAGGGTCCAGAGGCCCCTCATTAAGGAGGGGGTACTGCCACGATCCAAGGTGGATCTGACAAGTAAATGGACAAAGTGAACTTTTTTCCTTTGGCTTGGTGCCAAAGTGGTGTGATTGCCCCCGGTGGCCATTAGAATTATTGCACTGTGGTGTCGTTCATTCTAAGTTGCCTCGGTGGTGGTGAGCAGTAGTGCACTTTAGTTTCTTTGGTTTAATGTGCACGTAATTATAAAACAGGTGTGATGCTCTATAAAAGAGTGTCAGGTGTGTTTGAACACGGTTGGCGATATTGATAGTTCGTCATTTGGGAAGCAAGTCTGGGTGATGAAGGAGCTGAATGAGAGTCCTGGGCAGCCCAGCCAGAGGGGTTGAGTCAACTATGGAGTCTGCAAGGAGTGCTGGCATGGATTGGTGGAGTTCAACGATGTGGTCTGCAAGAAGGGCCGGCATGGCGTGGTGGAGTCGCAGTTTATAGTGTCAGCAGGAAGTGCTTGCATGGCTTGGTGGAGTGGCGACTATGGTGAGAGTTGCACTCAGCATGCTGGACTTGGTTGCTGAAAACTGGACTCAAGCATGCTGGACTTATTGGCAGAAAAGTTGGACTCAAGCATGCTGGACTTTTTGGCAGAGGCTGGACTCATTGGTGGGACTCTGTTGCTGGACAGCTGCAACTGGTGGTGGACTCTGCTCCAAGACTGCACTAGGGTGATGGATCCGGTTATGGTGATGGATCCGGTTGGAGGAGAAGATGCATGCAGGTGGTGGGCTCTGTTGCTAGTAGCGTACGCAGCAGAGAAAAGCTAAGTAGTGTTCCCCCTGTATTGTCATTTTCCCTTATGTGTGTTTAGTGCAGTGGTGGGATTAGTTTCCGCACCAATCAATTCCCTAGTGAGGGTTTAGGTGCAGGGCGAATCAAGGTTTGAGGTACGCGTGCGTCGCCTGGTGCAGAACCGGCATAGGGAACGTTAGGAGTGCAGGGACACTGGCTCAGGGGAGTACAGGAGGTCTCCACGTCTCTATTCCCTATCGCAGGGCCCACTATTGTTATTGTTACCCAGGTTTCCAATTTATTATTTAAATTCGCCTTACTGGAGGTGGGGTTTCCAGACTACTGTGTATAAATAACGTGTATTACCTAAATTCGCCAGTTGGAGGCGGTGTATCCAGCTGCATGTTTTATTTAAATTCGCCCTATTGGAGGCGGTGTATCCAGGGTCACGCGTGTCATGGGTTCGCCTTGCGGTACTCGCTGCGTCCAGACACACGTGACCGTGACAGCACCTATATGTCCTGATCCAGGTGTCATACTGCAAGTCTCAGGAATGTTGCAGCAGTGCTTGTCAGTTCCCCTTTTGCACATGTGATTCTTCAGTGGTTTACAGCCAGGGCAGTAGCATTAGCACCGCTCCTGGTTGTAAACTATTTAACCCCCAGATATGGATTATGCCGTGGGACTGTTAGCTGGACAGGTATGGCATATTGTTGTTTTTTTATTTTCTATTTATTACAGGAGATCGAGGGCATTGTTTGGATTTAGCAGAAGAATAAAGATGGCAAAACTGTGTGTTCTATTGTTTCATTAAAATACTTTATTCTGCATATGTGTGTGTTTATTTTAACCCTTTACAAACTTTAGGATTAGTAATGGATAGGTGACGAATTGACACCTCTCCATTACTAAGCAAGGCTTAATGTCACCTTACAATACAAAGGTGACATCAACCCCTTACTACCCCATATGTAACCCACTACAGGGCAGTGGGGAGAGAGAGGCTAAGTGCCGGAATTGGCGCATCTTACAGATACACCTTTTCTTGGGTGGCTGGGGCATATGATTGTAGTCGGGGGGGAGGCAATAACCATGGTCCCTCTCTAGGCTATTATTATCTGCCCTCAGTCACTGGCTTTCCCTCTCTGGTGCAGAAAATTGCACGGGAGCCCATGCTAGTTTTTTCCGTGAATACATTCTTACACACACATGCTGCTAACGTTATTAGTCACTGAGATATATAAATCTAACTGTTCTGCATGGGTTTACTTCATGTAAACCATGTCTCCTATCCTGTCGGGTTCTGCAATGTTTTTACAGAAGCCAACAAATGAATTATCGGCTATTCTGCTCTCTATGAAATATAAAGATATATATATACATATATATGTGTCACTGACATATATATACTCGTGTATAAGCTGAGATTTTCAGCCCATTTTTTTGGGCTGAAAGTCCCCCTCTCGGGTTATACACGAGTGATATACCTGGGGGTCGGCGGGAGGAGGGGGAGCAGGGATGTCAGAGATCATACTTGCCTCCCCTGGCGCTGTCTCTTTGCAGCCCCCCGCTTCTCCACGGTCTCCCTTCTTGCCTTCAGCGGTCACATAGTGCCGCTCATTACACTCATGAATATGCACATATTCATGAGTGTAATGAGCAGTATCACGTGACCGCTGAAGGCAGGAAGGGAGACGGTGGAGAAGCGGGGCTGCCGCTGCAGAGACCACACCAGGGGAGGTAAGTATAGCGATAGTCATTTGTCTGGGGTGTCCATTGCTGCTCACCGCTGTCTGCTGCATCCTCTGTCTGTGAAGGTTTAGGCAGCAGGGGGCGCGGTGATGTGGTTAGTGTGCGCTGTGCCCTCTGCTGCCTGAATGTCACTGACAGACGACATGGTAAACAGCGGTGAGCAGCGATGGCCCCCAGACAGGTGAGGTCCTGAGCAGGAGAGGTGAGTACGGCATTTTTTTTGCAGCAGCATATGGGGGCATAACATATATGGAGCATTTTATGGGGGCAGCATATGGGGGCATATCCTATGGAGCAGCATATGGGTGCATATTCTATGGGGCAGCATATGGGGCATATCCTATGGTGCAGCATATGGGGGCATATCCTATGGGGGCATATCCTATGGGGCAGCATATGGAGGCATAGTCTATGGGGCAGCATATGGGGGCATAGTCTATGGGGCAGCATATGGGGGCATATCCTATGGAGCAGCATATGGGGGCATAGTCTATAAGACAGCATATGGGGGCATATTCTATGGGGAAGAATATGGGGGCATAATCTATGGAGCAGCGTATGGGGCAAATTCTATGGAGCAGCATATGGGGTATAATCTATGGAACATTTTATGGGGCTGTTATGAATGGGTCACCGAGGAGGAGAGCAGGTCAGGTCCAGGCTAAGCCACAGAAAACCAGAGAGGTTGATACCTAAGCAGATTGCAGACCCCTGATCCTATCCACACAACTAGCAGTAGCCATGGAGCGTACTTACGATGATCCTAGACGCCTGGGCACAGTCGGAGAGCTAACTAAGCCTAAAACAAGAAAGGGGAAATCTAACTGCCCCAAAGCAGACCCCAAAGGAATAGATAGCCCCCAAACATATAATGTCGGTGACACAAGATGAAAACACAAACACAGGCAGGAAAATAGACTGAGCAAATGATGGGCCCACACTGACTAGACAGGACAGGAAAGGAAAGACACTGTCTGCAATCATGCCAAAAACCCTGCAAAAAGTCCAACACATCTGATGCAAAAAATTCTGAAGTCACATGACTTCACCCCCACTATATCAGCACTCTGGTATATTCTGAAAGCAGAGCAAAAAGAGACCAATCTAAAGGGATAAAACAAGCTGGCACAAGCAGTAACATATGGGCGATGATTCAGCACAGCCCCAGCCAGAGTTGGCTGACCCGCACCAAGAAGAGAGAGACAAAACCAGATCAAATGCAAACAGAATAGCAAATAAACCACTTAGCTGAACATGCAGGGACAGAGCTGGAGAAATCAGACCTCAGGAGTAACTGGAAGCAAATCACCAGCAGGGATAGAGGAAGTCAGCTGTCTTAAATCCCAATCTGAAACCCCAGATCTCCAATCAACATCATCATTA
Source organism: Dendrobates tinctorius (assembly GCF_039654945.1). Classification (NCBI taxonomy): domain Eukaryota; kingdom Metazoa; phylum Chordata; class Amphibia; order Anura; family Dendrobatidae; genus Dendrobates; species Dendrobates tinctorius. The sequence goes on from NW_027361921.1 coordinate 25,291,744, forward strand.
TCATGTGGCAAGCCTCTGTCAATCAGATCAGCTCCATTACCTCCAGTAACCACCAGAGGGAGCCCAGAAAGAGAACTCGCAACCCCTCTGTCGATCTGACCAGCTCCACTACCTTTAGTAATAACCAGAGGGAGGCCAGAAAGCGAATTTACAACAGGAGGCATAATCTATGGAGCATCTTATGGGGGCATAATCTATGGAGCATCTTATGGGGCCATAACCTTTATGGAGCATTATATGAGGTGTATTTTGTATGGAGCATCTTATGGGGCCCACCATGAACTGTATGGAGTATTACATGGGGTCCTGATTCAATATGGATATTCAAAAACATTTAACCTACTGATGTCTCAATTAATTTTACTTTTATTGGTATCTATTTTCATTTTTGAAATTTACCAGTAGCTGCTGCATTTTCCACCCTAGGCTTATACGCAAGTAAATACGTTTTCCCAGTTTTTTGTGGCAAAATTAGGAGGGTCGGCTTATACACGGGTCGGCTTATACACAAGTATATACATATATATTATATACACACCCCTATCCTATGTGTATATTTCTACTCTACCTATTCTGTTGTAAGCGGTCAGTGTGATTTTACTGTACACCGCACTGAATTGCCAGCTTTTCAAAGGACACCGGTGCGTATTTCTTGCAAGTCACACTGATGGTCCGTGTGGTGTGCGAGTTTTTCTTGCACCCATAGACTTGCATTGGCGAGTCTTGGCCGCTATACGGTGCAAATTGTAGCATGCTGCGATTTAACTCGCACGTAAAATACGGCCGAGAAGAAATATGGTGATGGCAGTTGCCCCATAGATTGACAGTGGTCCGAGTGCTATGCAATTTTTTTTCTCGCATAGCACTCGTTCGTATTCCTCTCTAGTATGACTCCAGCCTAAGGCCTCTTTCACACATCAGGTTTTCGCCGTCAGGCGCGATCCGGCACTTTTGACAAAAACCGGATCCGGCAAAATGCAATGCCGGATCCGGTTTCCCCCCCTTTGACTTGCATTAGCGCCGGATCGGGCCGGATGACCATGCGTTTCATCCGGTTTTCGCCGGATCCGGCAATGTGTCGCAATCCGGCGTCTGGAAAAAACGGCTACTGTAACATTTTTTGTCTCCGGCGAAAAAGCCGGACACGCCGGATCCGGCGTGTCCGGCTTTATCACACAATGAAAGCCTATGAGCGCCGCAATGCGCCGGATCCGGTTTTTTGGGTCTGAGCATGCTCAGTAGCTCTGCCCACAAGACACATATATAAAAGCATGACAGTGGGACCCTCAGCCACACCCAACATGCCACCCAAGACAGCAACCAGGCGCAGGAGAAGGCAGGAGACCACTGCAGCACCATCAGCACCACCACCACCCCAAATGGAGCAGCATGCTGAACAACGGGAGGGGAGTCCAGCAGCAGATGAGAGAAGGTAATTATCAAATCCCCCATTCCTAAAAACTAGGGCCATGGAATATCAAGATATTCATTGGCCCTTTGTTTCTCTTTATTCAACAGCCGCCCAAGAGATGCAGCAGCAGCACTGGCAGCACTGGCAGCACTGGCAGCAGCAACAGCACCACCCACAGCCATGGAGTCTGGCCAGCAAGAGGACAGCACATCTTCTTCTGGGAGCCCTCCCTCGCATCGTCAGCGTTTGACGGTAAGTTTTTTTTTCCAAAACCCATCATCTCTGTAATATATGTCTATTCATTGCCTTTTATTTCAAAACAGGAATCACAAGATGAAGAGGAGCTCCCAGAAGAAGAAGGAAGGGGTGGACAGACACCTGGAGTGGGCTCACAATTGGTAAGTTTTTTGCATCAAACACAGAAACACAACATCACACTGCACACAACACATAGAAAACAATGTTCTGCAGACCACACACAGCAAACAAATGCCAACATCCAAACACATAAATTTTTTCCTTTTCTTCTCTAGTCTTCCCAATCTGGTGCTCGGCCAAGAGGTCCTCGCAGTGCCTCCCAGGGTCGTCGGCGACAGCAATGCGGCGGTCACCAGCGTGTAAGTATAATATTTAAGTGAAATTTTGGTACACTTTTTATTTCATGTCTTAAGTGTGGTGACTAATTTTGCTATTTTTCTCTTTTACTTTAACAGCCTTCACAGCGTGCTCCCAACTCAAACGGTGAGGATGGAGGAATTGATGTTGACCACCTCATCGATCTCGTCAGAGAAAGGGAGCCGCTATGGAATATGGCTGACCGCCGCCATGCTGACCTGATCTTTACCCGACGACTCTGGGAGGAAATCTGTTCGCTCCTTGTGGACCGCTGGGAGGACCTCGATGCTCGGGCCCAGATTTAAGAGCGTAAGTATATACAGTACCGGTTGCTTGATGTAAACCAGTGTTTCCCGAACTCCAGTCCTCGTGGTCCCCACCGATCATGTGTTCAGGATTTCTATTTACTATGGAAATCCTGAAAACATGACCCCTGGGGACCATGAGGACTGGAGTTTGGGAAACACTGATGTTGTATACTAACCACTTTGTCCTTTCTCGTTTCAGGGGACAGAATTGTGAAGCGGTGGCGGTCTGTGAGGGATCGTTTCAAGAAGGAGTTCAATAAAGAGATGCGGGCCCCGAGTGGATCTGGAGGACGCAGGCGCAAGTACAAGTACGCACGAGCCCTGTCGTTCCTCCGGGATACAATGATCACCAGAAGGTAAATATTACACACCACATGTGAAAAAAAAATGTTTAGATGTAACAATTTTTTTTCAGCCTGGGCCATGCCATGTCACTATTTTAATTGTTTTTTTTTTCTCTTTATTCCACAGCACGGTGAGCAGCACTCGGGAGCCTGCACGATTGGACCCTACTGAGGCGATCCCTGAGGAGACCGGCACCGAGGGACACTTCGACCGCCCCGGTACATCTGCACCTTCCCAGCCTTCCCACACATTCGACCCATCTGTCCCATCCACCAGCACAGGAGCATCGTGGCCGCCTACATTACAAGAAGCTGCTGGTGAGGAGATCGCTTTCCCTTTACCCCACTCTTCTGCCCCTGCCACCTCTAGTACACCTGCGGGTACTGGGCGGCAGCGGCAGAGGGGTCAGGAAAAGACTTATGCGCCAGAGTTCTTGCATCTGAATGCATCTTTCCAGAACTGTCTAAAAGTCTTGTCAGAGCAAATCTCCGCAGGCTTTCAGCAGATCAACTCCAGCATTCTGGAGGTGAAGACACTTCTGCAAACCATGCATTCAGAAGCAAGATCTTCGCCAAACCACACCTTTTTCAGGTTTGTTGTGGAGCGCATGGCAACGCTCTCTCCTACCCAGCAGATGCATGTAATGCATTCATGCCACGGTGCTCTCCAGCACGTTACCTCCCAACCTCCTCCTCCCACCCCAGTAGTTCCTCCACCTGCACCCCCTCCAGCCACTTTCCATCCTCCCCCTCCTATTACATACCAGCCTCCTCCCCAGTACCAGCAACCTCCCCAGTACCAGCAACCTCCCCAGTACCAGACATCTCCCCACTTCCAGCAACCTGCCCCGTACCAAACTCCTTCCCCGTACCAAACTCCTTCCCCATACAACTTGCCATCAACATCATCTGCTCCTACAGTCCCTGCCCAACCCTCCACTCCACCGCCCACCACCTCTTCTGCCTCCCACATGTCCACCCATTCTGTAGCTTTTTCCACACCTTCACCTCTAACTGTTCCTTCCCCACCACGATCCCAGTCCTCTCTCCACACTTCCAGTGTCGAAGTGTCCCGCAGCCCCTCCAGCAGTATTTCCACCCCACACTACACAGATTTATAATGTGTTTTTTAATAAAAATGGTCATTTGGTTTAAAACATTTATTAAAAAAGTTTTTTTCACTTTAAAAACATTTTACAAAAAAAAAATATTTTAAATAAAAGTTAAATTATCGTTTTACAATGGTTGTCTGTCATTTCTTTCTGCGGCGAACTATGTTTAAAAAAAAGGTTAAATACAGGGTATTTCAAAGGTAAAAAGGTATTCAAAACCAGGTATATAACTGTGGGTAAATTTTAGCTTTTTGCCACAGTTGTGCTCCTGGTTGTGTTTGAAGCAAAGTATTTCACCTAAAAAGTTGTGTTTATTGTTGGTGATTTCCTAACAATTTACACAACTTTTGTTAAAAGGTGAAATACTTTGCATAAAACACAACCAGGTACACACCTGTGGCCTAAAGGTAAAAATAGTAAGACCATGACAAGATAGCCAACTTTGGTTGGCAAAGGTATATACTGTTGGTACAGAAGGTACACAAGTTTGGTTAAGGGCACAAATCTTTCACACTCTGTCATCCTGCCAGTGTACTCTGCCTTGAGGTGACATAAAGTATAGTGCAAAATTGTCCCTCATTACTGAAACCGTCACAGAACTTCTAGTGGTAATGTCATGGTAATCTTGCAAGGTGGTTTCTTCAGAGGTGTCCTCAATTGAAATGGGTTCCTTGCAGATAACAAAATTGTGGAATACCACGCAAGCTTTGATCACCTCGTCCACAGTTTCTGTCTTGAGGTTGATCGCAGTCAATAGGACCCGCCATTTGGCTGTCAGAATACCAAAGGTACATTCAACCATTCTTCTTGCTCTTGTGAGGCGGTAATTAAAAATGCGTTTTGTTCTTGACAATCCTCTGCTACCGTACGGTTTCAAAAGGTGTTCTGACAGCTGGAAGGCTTCATCCCCTACACAGACAAATGGCATAGGTGGACCAGATGTTTGCGGCAGCGGTCTAGGGGGTGGGAACTGGAAGGTGTTTCCATACAGTTTACACCCCATGGCAGACAGTTTGAAAACTTGAGAGTCATTGGAGCGGCCATAGGCCCAATATCAACAGCAATAAATTTGTATTCCGCGTCAGCGATGGCCATGAGGACAATTGAAAAATATTTCTTGTAATTGAAATATTCCGATCCCGATCCGGCTGGCTTTACAATGCGGATATGTTTCCCGTCCACAGCGCCCAAGCAGTTCGGAAACTGACATATCTGTAGAAACTTTTCTGAAATTTCAATCCACCTCTCTGTTGTGGGCTCTGGTAAAAACTCTTCAGCTAAGGAGTCCCACAGTGCATGGCATGTGTACTTCACTATTCCAGATATGGTTGAAATCCCGAGTCTGTACTGGAAATGCAGTGACGAAAGGGATTCTCCAGTTGCAAGAAATCTGTGGGGAATTAAAAAACAATCAATTAGTTTAAAATCACAGCATTACATGCCAAAACTCAGCTATAACACTTGGAGATACAAACTACCACCAACAAGATTGCAGTGAAAGTGTGCTCTGATGCGAGCATATCCAATAAATGTGGCTTACCTTAAAGTCACCATCAGACGCTCTGCGGGTGAAACAGAGAAGCGGCAATAGGTGTCCGATTTTCTTATGAGGTGTGCAATGCGCTCAACCAAATAATCAAAATTCTCCATTTTCATCCGAACATATCAAAAAAATGTATCCGGGTTTCATCTAAGGTCCATACAGAGTGTAGAATAGACCCCACGCGTCATTCTCTTTGCTGTGATGGGGTGGATCCACAAACGTCGCCTACGATGCCTGATGCGCTGCTGTCTCGCTCTCTCCTTCTCCAGAACAATCACCCTCAAACGATTCGCCTCCGCTGTAAAATCCGCCAAATTCTTCAATATATTTCCAATCACAACATCCATCTTCGCCAGTAACTTGCTCTTCTCTCCAACCTGCACTTTCTCCTTTACAACCTGTCAAAGAAGGGCTGTAGGAACACGCTATATATAGTTTTTCAGTAGCCAATCCCTTTCGGAAGGCCACAAGGGGCGATTTTAAAAACCGGATCTGGCGTAATCCGCCGAAAAACGGATCGAAAACCGGATGAACCGGATGAGACGGATCCAGTTTTGGCTGTCAAGAGCAAGACGGATCCGGCAGAAAACCGGATCCGTCACATCCGGTTTTACTTAACATTTGCCGGATCCGGCGCTCCGGCACGACGCCGGAACGCGCCTGACGCCGAAAACCTGATGTGTGAAAGTAGCCTAAGTCATCAGATTTTTGCAGATATATTGTAATTCTGTAACATAGGAAATTGTAAATGGTCTTGTAAATAATAGCTGCTGCTGTAGAAAACAGATTGGATGACTAGTGAGTAAGAAATTGTTCCATCTTTCTGAACGAAGCGCTGAACAATTATTTTTATCATCGCATGAACCTTCTCTTAGGGTAGGATCACACAACTTTTTTCTCCACATACTAGAAAAATGGTCAAATTATTATTTTCAGACTCTGATCGAAGTTTGATCAGAGTGGCATCAGTTTCTCTCAGATGTGGAGAGAGAAAAAAAAGGGTCTCTATAGTCTCCATTCTATCAGTCCATGAAAATCAGACTGCACTGAGATGTCACCCAAGTGATTTTGTGCACTGACTTTTCTGTGGAGCACTCAGTCTGAGGAAAAAATCAGACATGTGGACAGACTAGAAGAATATCATAGGTACGAGAAGAGCGTTATCCATGAAAACCATGGAAAGCGCTCGTCTGAGAAAATCAGTCGTATGTACAAGCCCTTAGGCTGTGTGCACACGCTGCGGAAAAGGTGCGGATTCATCCGCGCGGATTTTGTACAATCCGCAGGTGAAACCGCAGGTCAAAAGACCTGCGGTTTTACCTGCGGATTGCTCTGCGGTTTTGCCCTGCGGTTTTTCATCTCCTCAATGGAGGAGATGGCAAACCGCAGGAGAATCCGCAGAAAGAATTGACATGTCAATTCTTTCTGCGGATTGAAAACCGCAGATAATCCGCGCGGAAAATTCCGCACCGTCTGCACTGCGGTTTTTGATTCCCATAGGGAATCATTGTACTGTACACCGCAGCAAAAACTGCTGCGGGTCCGCAGCGGCCAAAACCGCTGCGGAACCGCAGCAAAATCCGCAGCGTGTGCACACAGCCTAAAGGAAAGAGCAGGAGCTAAAGCATGCAATAACTGTTTGAATGGGCAGAAGGGAGAAGATCTGCTACTTATATTTTTGCATTGCTCCCCAAAAAATGTGTTAAAATGCAAAGTATTGGCAACAGTTCAGTGCTCATTCACCTATGCTCTTCAAACCTAATGCTTGGTCTCTGCTGTGCTGGGAGATGAGGTCACTGGGGAAGCACATGAGACTACACAGCTTTGTTAACGACCAGAGCTAGTTTTGGTTTTAAAATTTCATTTTTTGCTCTCCTTCTTCCCAGAGCCATAACGTTTTTATTTTTAGGTCAGAATGGCCATTTGAGGGCTTGTTTTTGTGCGAGACGAGTTGTACTTTTGAACATCACCATTGGTTTTACCATGTTGTATACTTGAAAATGGGAAAAAAAATTCCAAGTGCAAAAAAAAGTGCAATCCAACACTTTTTTTTTTTCACCATGTTTACTAAATGCTAAAACTGACCTGTCATGATTCTCCATGTCATTATGAGTTCATAGACACCAAACATGTCTAGGCTCTTTTTTAATTAAGTGGTAAAAAAAAATCCAAAATTTGTTTTAAAAATTTGCGCCATTTTCCGATACCCGTAGCGTCTCCATTTTTCCTGATCTTGAGTTGGGTGAGTGCTTACTTTTTGCGTGCTGAGCTGATGTTTTTAATGATACCATTTTGGTGCAGATATGATCTTTTGATCTCTCGTTATTGCATTTTAATGCAATGTTGCAGCGATAAAACAAACTGTAACTCTGGGGTTTTGATTTTTTCTCGTTACGCCGTTTAGTTATCAGGTGAATTCTTTTTTTATATTGATAGCTCGGGTGACTCTGAACAGGGCGATATGAAATATGTGTGTGCTTGATTTTTCTTTGTTTTATTTTGAATGGGGCGAAAGGGAGGTGATTTGAACTTTTGTTTTTTCTCCTTTTTTTAATATTTTTAAAAACTTTTTTTTTACTTTTGGCATGCCTCAATAGTCTCTACGGTAGATTAGAAGATGTCATAACCCGATCGGCTCTGCTACATACAGGCGATAAGCAGATCACCTGTATGTAGCAGAATTGCTGACTTGCTTTGAACGCCGACCACCGGGTGGCGTTCATAACAATGCGACAGTGACAACCATAGAGGTCTCCAGGAGACCTCTGGTTGTCATGCCGATCCATCAGTGACCCGCGATCACATGTCGGGGGTCACCAATGGGCAGATTTCTGGCGCAATTGCCGGAATTTCATGTTAAATGTCGCTATCAGAGTTTGACACAGGCATTTAACAGGTTAATAGCCGCGGGTGGATCGCGATCCCACCCGCGGCTGTTCTGGGCACATGTCAGCTGTTCAAAACAGCTGACATGTCCCGGGAAAGATGTGGGCTTACCACCAGTGCCCACATCAAAGGGAGGGAGTCCGACATCGGCGGAAATTTATGCCAGATGTTGGAAAGGGTTTAAAGTAAGATGGGTGTGTTTTTTAGAATAACTTTTGAGGACACACATTTGTTTTGTTAATAGAATAATTCTGACATTGTAAATAGAAAGTGCTCTTCCTGTGTTAGGGTATGTTCATATGTTGTGTTCTTGACACATTTTCCCATTTGTTTTTGCAAAGAAAAACACCACATTTTTACTGTCCCAGCAAAGTGAATGAGATATTTTAAATATTTTAAATCTTTATGCACACACTGCTCATTTTTTCTTTGCAGATTTGAAGCAGTTTCTGCAGCATGTCAATTCTTTCAGCATTTTTGCAGTTTTTTTTCACTCATTCAAATGCATTAAAAATGTGCGCAGCATTTTTCATGCCAAAAACATTTCTGCAGCGGATACTTGATGTGTGCACATACACTTTAAGGCCGGTTTCACATGTCAGTGTCTCCGGTATGTGTAGTGACTGTTTTCTCACATACCGGAGACACTAAGACCATGTGTCCATGTGCAAAACACGCAGACATGTCCGTTTTCACCTGGACACACAGGCCGCAAAAGGTGCCGCACATGTGCACGGATGGCCGCCGGGGAATTAGCGCTACTGTAAGCCACTGTTCCCCGGTGGCTGGTGATGAACAGGACTGTCTTTATTCTCCCCTGCTCTGCCAGCGAGCAGAGGAGAATGAATAAATTAAAAACTGACCTGCTGAGACCTCAGTACCATGGAACAATGCAAGTGATGAGGTCACGGCAGTTCAAGCTCTGTCACAGTGACCTCATCACTTGCATTCTCCAATGGTTCAGAGGTCACAGCAGGTCAGTTTTTCATTCATTCATTCTCCTCTGATCATGGCAGAGCAGGGGAGAATGGATGACAGCCGGTTTCAGCACCAGCCACCTAGGGACAGCTGCTTACATATCGCTACTTCCCCGGCAGCCGTCTGTGTGGTACTGATGAGGCACACGGGTGGCACACGATATCTCTGGTACTGGTTTTTACAGTACCGGAAATATCAGGACTTGTGAAACCACCCTAAGGGAAATGTTCAGGTTAGCAATTCTTATAAGTTGGCAAGCATGGTATGTGATAAAAACAGTCCATGCACCATGCAGGACAACTCCTTAGGGCTTAAACTAAACATTTCACTGCTAAAGTAAGAACAGTATTGATTAGAAAATGCTACTCACGTTTACTACAGGATCAAATGCTGCAAATGTCATTCAAGATATATACAACTTAAGGCTGGGATCACATATGCAAGAAACTCGGACGAGTCTCGCATCATAATACCCGGCACTGCGGAGAGGATCGTGTGGCTGCATAGAAAGACATGAAACCACACGCTCTGTTCCCGAGTGCCGGTGGCATTGCTAGGTATTAAAATGCAAGACTCGTCCAAGTTTCTCACATATGTGATCCCGGCCGAAAAATCTTAACCATTTTCTGCAAATTATACTATAAGATTCTCTTACCGCTGTCCATGAGTAAACATAGCCATCAACATTAATATTGGCACAACATAGATGACCACTTCTTTGAGGACTTTGTTTAGCATAGTGTTAGTCCTATGAGCTGATACAATCTATGGAATGGGGAAAAGTAAAGAAAAATAAATATTAAGCCCCCTTTTTTCATTTAAGAATGTCTGTAATTCCCTGAAAAAAATTCTGATTGCTCGTTAATAGGTAAAATCACTGATTTGTACACTCCCCGACATTTCTCCAAAGTGTCCCAAGAGCCGTTTTTCAAAACAACAATGCTGAGCCAAAAGTTGCACATGCTACTGTGAGCAGCCTGTATAGCCTTAAAGGGAACCTGTCACCCCCCCCAGGCATTTTTATGTAAAAGAGCCACCTTGTGCAGCACTAATGCTGCATTCTGTCAAGGTGGCTCTTTTGTTTAGGGTTCCTTCCACCGCAGAAATTATCTTTTTTAAAATTTGTCAGACATGCCTGATATTTGACAGGGGGGCAGGTCTTTCCCCATCTGACAGAGACGCCTCACATCCATCACTCATGTCTTCCTGCATTGTTTGCTCCACCTCCACGTCGTTCTTTGCAAATCCTGGCGCCTGCGTTGTACTATGTATTCTTGAGCATGCGCAGTTACCGCTGCCCGTCCTCTCTCATGACTTTCTGGCCTTCCTATCGCGCCTGCATGGACACGCAGCCAGAGATCCCACCCCACAGTCGCTTATGGTTTATTCACACTGTGGGGCTGGGAATCTCGGGCATGCACAGTACGTATCTGCGGCTCTCCGACTCCCGGAAAATTCAGCTTTGGGGCTTTTAGAGGGGAGGATGCGATGCCACGGCAATAATGGATGACCTGACAATTCCAACTATGACGCTGCAATGTAGGAAAGAGGCGGAGGGATTTCCAGGAGTCGGAGAGTCGCAGATAACTACTGCGCATGCCCAAGATTCCCAGCCCCGCATGCCCAAGGATACATAGTACAGCGCAGGCACCAGGATTTGAAAAGAAGGATGTGGAGGCAGAGCAAACAATGCAGGAAGACATGAGTGATGGATGTGAGGCGTCTCTGTCAGATGGGGAAAGACCTGTCCCCCTGTCAAATATCAGGTATGTCTGACCAATTTTAAAAACGATTATTTCTGCGGTGGAAGGTATCCTAACCCCTTCCTGACATCCGACATACTATCCCGTCCACGGTACCCGGGCCCGTATGACCGTGGACGGGATAGTACGTCTACCGCGATCAGCGGCGCCCACGTGGTGAGCGCCGCTGATCGCGGCCGGGTGTCAGCTGATTATCACAGCTGACACCCGGCACAATGTGTCAGGGGCGGTCACGGACCGCCCCTGACACGTTAACCCCTTGCACACCGCGATCAAACATGATCGCGGTGTACCGGGAGTTAAAGGGAGGCATCGGCAGGGAGGGGGCTCCCTCCGTGCTTCCCTGAGCCCCCCACGGCAGCGCAATGTGCAGCGCTGCTGCGGGGGGCTCCTTTCCTCCAGGCCCCCGAATCCAAGATTGGGACGGGGGCCTTCGGGGGCCTGCAGGAAGCTGGCTTCCTCAGTGCCTTCAAAGCGCAGGCATGAGGAAGCCTTCGGCACTGCCTGTGACAGATCGCTGATCTGTCACAGTGATCTGTGATGTGACAGATCAGCGATCTGTCACAGGACAGTGATGTCCCACCTGGGACTATGTAATAAAGTAAAAAAAAAATTAAAAAAATGTAAAAATAAATGTAAAAAAATCGCCAAATAAATTAGTAAAAAAAAAAAAATATTCCCCAATAAATTCATTTTTTGAAAATAATAAAAATAAAAACAATAAAAGTACACATATTAGGTATCGCCGCGTCCATAACGACCTGCCCTATAAAACTGTCCCATTAGTTAACCCCTTTAGCGAACCCCTTAAAAAATAAAAATAAAAAACGAAGCAGAAAATAATGATTTATTATCATACCGCCAAACAAAAAGTGTAATAACGCACGATCAAAAAGACGCATATAAATATCCATGGTACCGCTGAAAATGTCATCTTGTCCCGCAAAAAACGAGCCACCACACAGCATCATCAGCGAAAAAATAAAAAAGTTATAGCTCGCAGAATAAAGCGATGCAAAAATAATTATTTTTTATATAAAATAGTTTTCATTGCATAAAACCGACAAAACATAAAAAAACGACCTAAATGAGGTATCGCTGTAACCGTACTGACCCAAAGAATAAAACCGCTTTATCAATTTTACCGCACGCGGAACGGTGTAAACGCACCCCCCCAAAAGAAATTCATGAAACGCTGGTTTTTGTTCATTCTGCGTCCCAAAAATCGGAATAAAAAGCGATCAAAAAATGTCACGTGCCCGAAAATGGTACCGATAAAAACGTCATCTCGTTTTGCAAAAAATAAGACCTCGCATGACTCGGTGGGTCAAAATACGGAAAAATTATAGCTCTCAATATGTGGTGATGCAAAAACTATTTTTACAATAAAAAGCGTCTTTTAGCGTGCGACAGCTGCCAAACATAAAAACTGCCATAAATAGTAAATCAAACCCCCCGTTATCACCCCCTTAGTTAGGGAAAAATAATAAAATAAAAAAAATGTATTTATTTCCATTTTTCCATTAGGGTTAGGGTTAGGGCTAGGGTTAGGGCTAGGGTTAGGGCTGAGATTAGGGTTAGGGGTGTGTTGGGGTTCGGGTTGGAGTTAGAATTGGGGGTTTCCACTGTTTGGGCACATCAGGGGCTATCCAAATGCAACATTGCGTCTGATCTCAATTTCAGCCAATTCTGAGTTGAAAAAGTCATATGGTGCTCCTTCCCTTCCAAGCTCTGCCATGCGCCCAAACAGTGTTTTACCCCCACATGTAGGGTATCAGCCTACTCAGGACAAATTGCAAAACAATTTTTGGGGTCCAATTTCTCCTGTTACCCTTAGAAAAATAAAAAATTGGGGGCAAAAATATCATTTTTGTGGAAAAAAATGATTTTTTTATTTTCACGTCCGAGCGTTATAAACTTCTGTGAAGCACTTGGGGGTTCAAAGTGCTCACCACACATCTAGATAAGTTCCGTGAGGGGGTCTAGTGTCCAAAATGGGGTCACTTGTGGGGAGTTTCAATAGTTTAGGTACATCAGGGGCTCTCCAAAGGCAACATGACACCCGCAGACCATTCCATCAAAGTCTGCATTCCAAAACGTCAATACTTCCCTTCCGAGCCCCGACGTGTGTCCATACAGTAGTTTTCTCCCACATATGGGGTGTCAGCGTACTCATGACAAATTGGACAATAACTTTTGGGGTCCAATTTCTCCTGTTACCCTTGGGAAAATGAAAAAATTGGGGACTAATTGATCATGTTGGTGGAAAAAATACGATTTTTTTATTTTCATGCCCGGGCATTATAAACTTCTGTGAAGCCCTTGGGGGTTCAAAGTGCTCACCACAGATCTAGATAAGTTCCATAGGGGTTCTCGTTTCCAAAATGGGGTCATTTGTGGGTGTTTCCACTGTTTAGGTACATTAGGGGCTCTCCAAAGGCAACATGACACCCGCAGACCATTCCATCAAAGTCTGCATTCCAAAACGTCACTACTTCCCTTCCGAGCCCTGACGTGTGTCCATACAGTAGTTTTCTCCCACATATGGGGTGTCAGCGTACTCAGGACAAATTGGACAACAACTTTTGGGGTTCAATTTCTCCTGTTACCCTTGGGAAAATAAAAAAATTGGGGACTAATTGATCATGTTTGTGGAAAAAATACGATTTTTTTATTTTCATGCCCTGGCATTATAAACTTCTGTGAAGCCCTTGGGGGTTCAAAGTGCTCACCTCACATCTAGATAAGTTCCTTAGGGGGTCTAGTTTCCAAAATGGTGTCATTTGTGGGGGTTTCCACTGTTTAGGTACATCAGGGGTTTTCCAATCGCGACATGGTGTCCGATCTCAATTCCAGCCAAAAACGTCAAATGGCGCTGCTTCCCTTCCGAGCTCTGCCATGCGCCCAAATAGTGGTTTACCCCCACATGTGGGGTATCAGCGTACTCAGGACAAATTGCACAATAACTTTTAGGGTGCTGTTACCCTTGGAAAAATAAGAATTGAGGGTGAAAAGATCATTTTTGTGGAAAAAATATGATTTTTTAATTGTACGGCTTTATGTTATAAACTTCTGTGAAGCCCTTGGGGGTTCAAAGTTCTCACCACACATCTAGATAAGTTCCTTAGGGGGTCTAGTTTCTAAAATGGTGTCATTTGTGGGGGGTTTCCACTGTTTTGGTACATCAGGGGTTTTCCAATCGCGACATGATGTCCGATCTCAATTCCAGCCAAAAACGTCAAATGGCGCTGCTTCCCTTCCGAGCTCTGCCATGCGCCCAAATAGTGGTTTACCCCCACATGTGGGGTATCAGCATACTCAGGACAAATTGCACAATAACTTTTAGGGTCCTGTTACCCTTGGGAAAATAAAAATTGGGGTGAAAAGATCATTTTTGTGGGAAAAATATGATTTTTTAATTGTACCGCTGTACGTTATAAACTTCTGTAAAGCCCTTGTGGGTTCAAAGTTCTCACCACATATCTAGATAAGTTCCTTGGGGGGTCTAGTTTCCAAAATGGGGTCACTTGTAGGGGGTTTCCACTGTTTAGGTACATCAGGGACTCTCCAAACGTGACATGGCGTCCGATCTGAATTCCAGCCAATTTTGCATTGAAAAAGTCAAACGGCGCTCCTTCCATTCTGAGCTCTGCCATGCGCTGAAATAGTCGTTCCCCCCCACAAATCAGGTATCAGCGTACTCAGGACAAATTGCACAATAACTTTTGCAGTCCAATTTCTCCTGTTACCCTTGGTAAAATAAAAAAAATTGAACCTGAAGTATTTTTTTTGTGAAAAAAAGTTAGATGTTCATTTCTTTTTAAATATTCAAAAAAATTCCTGTGATGCACCTAATGGGTTAATAAACTTCTTGAATGTGGTTTTGAGCACCTTAAGGGGTTCAGTTTTTAGAATGGTGTCACTTTTGGGTATTTTCTATCATATAGACCCCTCAAAGTGGCTTCAAATGTGATGTGGTCCTAAAAATAAAATGGTGTTGTAAAAATGAGAAATCGCTGGTCAACTTTTAACCCTTATAACTTCCTAACAAAAAAAAATTTTGGTTCCAAAATTGTGCTGATGTAAAGTAAACATGTGGGAAATGTTACTTATCAAGTTTTTTGTGTGCCGTATCTCTATGATTTAAGGGCATAAAAATTCAAAGTTGGAAAATTGCAAAATTTTCAAAATTTTTGCCAAATTTCCATTTTTTTCACAAATAAACGCAAGTTATTTGAATGAAATTTTACCACTATCATGAAGTACAATATATCACGAGAAAACAATGTCAGAATCACCGGGATCCATGGAAGCGTTCCAGAGTTATGACCTCATAAAGGTACAGTGGTCAGAATTGTAAAAATTGGCCCGGTCATGAACGTGCAAACCACCCTTGGGGGTGAAGGGGCTAAATAAAAGAGCCACCTTGACATAATGCAGCATTAGTGCTGCACAATTTGGCTCTTTTACTTAAAAACGCCTGGGGGGGTGACAGGTTCCCTTTAATGTGCTACCATGGCTTGCAGTATCTCTATATTTGTCTTCCTTTGAGCAAATCTGGAATATCATGTATCTGTAATTGCAAAGGGAGCTGCCAGCATTGAATCTTTATGATTTGTGTGATCATGTGCATTCTGCTTGGCAGAATATTCCTCAGACAACCATTAGTAATGTCATTGATAGCATGTCAAGGTGTATAAGTGTGAGGATTTCTGTGTGTGGTGCAAATAATTGTTGCACAAGAAATCGTGATTTTTTTTGAATATTTGTTTACATTATTTCATCATTTGCACATCATCTTTAATAAATGTCTATTAATCCTGTGATTTGCATAATGCCATGAATTTTCTGTCTTTGTGTTGCAATTTCATCCTTGAGGAGTATATATCTTGCAGCAATCATTTGTATTTAAATCCTTTGTGGTGTAGTAACCACTGTGTCTGCTAGGGGGCGCTGTGTGGAGGTTCCAGGAGAAAGGATGAATGTCAGAATATTGAATGGCCGTTAGGTATCTCAAAGTGGGTGGCTTTGAGATGGAGACTTATAGGTGTGTGATCAGCAAGGTCTTTGCTGAGATGCTGATTGAATATGAGAGGGAGAAGTCTCCAGGTAACTAGAGAGTTGGGGGGCCTGGTTACCTAGAAACCCACTCAGGGGGTGTGTTTAAAGCACGGTTGTAAAGAGTGTGAAAATGCCTGAAGGACCTGTGATGAGGTCAGAGTCATGTGACCCAGTGGGCGTGGCTATGAACGATATAATATGGCCAGGGTGAGTCACAAGTGGTGAATGCAGAGACCTGGTTGGTCCAGAGCGGAAGGTCCCGTGCGCAGGATTGTCTCCTGGCTAACAGCCTGTGTGTGGCTGTGTGTGTAATGGCTGCCAGAGCTTGAGAGTTCCCTGGAGGGATATGGACGTCTGCAGCCTGAATGGAGGAACCATGTGGAGAACCTGACGTGGGTGAGATAAATGAGGCTAGAAAGCCTCCTAAGCATAACCTGTATGATCACAGGCTTAACAGAGGTAAGCTCTGTAATGGACGCTATGCTGTGATGAACTTTTTGTTGATTGCTTTGGATTATGCTACGGATATGAACTGTATAGTGCTGCTGTGGGTCTATGATGGTGAATAACCCGCAAGGACTATGTTTTGAGTTTATGGAAAACCTGTGCTGGATCTGGTTTTGTTCGCTGCCTAGCAAGGATCCCCTAAGTAAAGGACAGCGCTACCTCAAACCTTACTATGCTTTTCTTAAATTTTTTAATATAATGGTTGAACAGTAATAATTTTATGGCTCATACACCACTGCTGCCAGTGTGGGACTGGTACTGAAATTCAGCCCTGGGTATTTGAGAGCACACGAGGACACTTGCTGTGTTGTTGCAAGGTTATTCCGAAGTGTACTTTCGGGGGCCCTCACCATCCTTATACACGGGTCCCTGGGTGTGCGTGTGTTGCAGTTGCTGCTGCTGACAGCTTCAGACTATGTTCTGCCACGATTTGTGAGGCACTGGAACCCTTTAGCTCCATGATGAAGAAAACATAGTAACATACATAGTAACATAGTTATTAAGGTTGAAGGAAGACTTTAAGTCCATCTAGTTCAACCCATATCCTGTCCTAACTTGCCCTAACATGTTGATCCAGAGGAAGGCAAAAAAAAACCCATGTGGCAAACAGTAGGCTTCACATTGGGGAAAAAAAATCCTTCCCGACTCCATATACGGCAATTAGACTAGCTCCCTGGATCAACGCAATATTAAGGAAACTAGTGTATATACCCTGTAATATTATACTTTTCAAGAAAGGCATCCAGTCCCTTCTTAAATTTTATTAGGGAATCAGTCATTACAACATCATATGGCAGAGAGTTCCATAGTCTCACTGCTCTTACAGTAAAGAATCCGCATCTGTGAGTATGCTTAAACCTTCTTTCCTCCAGACGTAGAGGATGCCCCCTTGTCTCCGTCACAGGTCTAAGAGTAAAAAGATCATTAGAAAGGTCTTTGCACTGTCCCTGCATATATTTATACATTGTAATAAGATCACCCCTAAGCCTTCGATTTTCCAAACTAAATAACCCCAAGTGTAATAACCTGTCTTGGTATTGCAGACCCCTAGTTCCCTAATAACCTTGGTCGCTCTTCTCTGCACCCGCTCCAGTTCAGCTATGTCTTTCTTATACACTGAAGACCAGAACTGTGCACAGTATTCTAAGTGTGGTTGTACTAGTGACTTATATAGAGGTAAAATTATGTTCTCCTCATGAGCATCTATGCCTCCTTTAATGCATCCCATTATTTTATTAGCCTTTTCAGCAGCTGCCTGACACTGGCCACTAAATGTGAGTTTGTTGTCCACCCATACACCCAGGTCTTTTTCAGTGACAGTTTTGCCCAGTTTTTAACAATTAAGCACATAATTATACATCTTGTTCGTTCTACCCAAGTGCATGACCTTACATTTATCCCCATTAAAGCTCATTTGCCATTTATCAGCCCAAGCTTCTAGTTTACATAAATCCTCCTGTAATATAAAATTGTCCTCGTCTGTATTGATTACCCTGCAGAGTTTAGTGTCATCTGCAAATATTTAAATTCTACTCTCTATGCCCCCTACAAGGTCATTAATAAATATGTTAAAAAGAAGCGGGCCCAAAACTGACCCCTGTGGTACCCCACTGCTAACCGTGACCCAGTCCGATTGTGCTCCATTAATAACCACCCTTTGTTTCCTATCCCTGAGCCAGCTCTTAACCCACCTACACATATTTTCCCCTATCCCCATTGTTCTCATTTTATGTATCAACCTTTTGTGTGGCACCGTATCAAAAGCTTTTGAAAAGTCCATGTACACCACATCCACTGCATACCCTTGGTCCAGTTCTGAACTTACCTCTTCATAAAATCTTATCAGATTAGTCTGACAGGAATGGTCCCTTGTAAACCCATGTTGATATTGGGTCATGAGGATATTCTTCTCCAGATACTCCAGTATAGTATTTCTTAGAAAACCCTCCAGGATTTTACCCACAGTTGAGTTTAAACTTACTGGCCTATAATTTCCAAGTTCAGTTTTTGTCTTCTTTTTGAATATTGGACCACATTTGCTATACGCCAGTCCTGTGGTACAGACCCTGTTATTACGGAATCTTTAAAGATTAAAAATAATGGTCTATCTATGACTGTGCTTAATTTCTGCAGTACTCGGGGGTGTATCCCATCCGGGCCCGGGATTTGTCAATTTTAGTCATTTTTAGACGCCGCCGTACTTCCTGCTGGGTTAAGCAGGTGACATTTAATGGAGAATTTTTATCCCTGATCATGTTATCCTTCATGGGATTTTCTTGTGCAAATACTGTTGAAATAAAGTCATTTAGCATATTGGCTTTTTCCTCATCCTCATCCACCATTTCACCCAGACTATTTTTAAGGGGGCCAACACTATCATTTTTAGCTTCTTACTATTTATGTAGTTAAAGAATATTTTGGGATTATTTTTACTTTCTCTGGCAATGAGTATCTCTGCCTCAATCTTTGCTGTCTTGATTTGCTTTTTACAGAATTTATTTAATTTTCTGCATTTATTTAATGCCTCATCACTACCTACTTGCTTTAATTCTCTAAATGCTTTATTTTTATCTCTTATTGCACCCCTTACAGCTCTATTTAGCCATAGTGGTTTCCTCCTATTTCTAGCATGTTTATTCCCATATGGTATATATTGTGCACATGTCCTATTCAGGATGCTAATAAACATCTCCCATTTTCTTTGTGTATTTTTATGCTGCAGGATATCGTCCCAGTTAATTGCACCAAGATCATCTCTCATCTGTTGGAAATTTGCCTTCCTGAAGTTTAGTGTCCTTGAAACCCCTCTACTACACATCTTATTAAAGGATACATGAAAACTTATTAATTTGTGATCACTATTACCCAAGTGACCCTCAACCCTTATATTTGATATGCGGTCTGACCTGTTGGTTAATATTAGGTCTAGCAGTGCCCCCCCTCTTGTTGGGTCCTGAACCAGTTGTGAAAGGTAATTGTCTCTCATAGTTGTCAAAAACCTATTACCTTTGCTGGAACTGCAGGTTTCGGTTCCCCAATGTATTTCTGGGTAATTGAAGTCCCCCATAATAATGACTTCTCCTTGAGTCGCAGCTTCATCTATTTGCTTTATAAGGATATTCTCTGTTGCTTCCATTATTTTTGGAGACTTATAACAAACCCCTATCAGTAATTTATTATTTTTCCCCCCTCCCCTTATCTCTACCCACAGGGACTCTACATTTTCATTAGATTCAAACAGACAGTTTTATGAAAATAATGTCTTGTTTTCTAGGTCTGGAACATATGTACAATGAAAAGCAGGAACACTACTTAAATTTTTCATCTGTACAATGTAAAAGAGACTTACACTTGATGTTGCAGACGGTGGCACATTACATGTGTAGAAAGCTGAAAATAGCAAAAAAATAACAGGATGCTCTGAGGGCCTCCATATTCCTAGTGCAAGGCCACACTGGTCAATATGTTACGCTGTGCCCACTGTACCCAAACTGCACTCTATGAACTGTGTAATGGAGCTCTCTCAGCTACCACCCTATGGACGTGTACTAGCCTGGCTGATCCCGTATTTATTCACAAAGACCTCCAGGTCTGGCTAACATCAAGACTGAATTAAGATCCACTTCCAGTAGGTCACCAATTTGTCTGCTATGAAGAGAAACTTCCGTTACTTGTTTGCTGGAAAGGAGTTACGTTGTATGTCTGCTCTTCACACACACACACACACACACACACACACACACACACACACACACACACACACACACACACACACACACACACTCGATGATGAACAGAAGAGACTGAATGTGTCCTTTCTTCTCTATAGCTCAATCAACACTAATAATGTAAACCAAAACTAAACACTGGTGCCTATTACTATAGGCCGGCCCTACAGTTGACCCTGTCACCTGACTAAAAGGATACTTCAGCCTAGTGAGGGTAAAAAAACAATAATGCACAGGTCACATTAGATATAATCTTCTCCATGATTAATGTGAAATATGTTTGTGCATTTGTGGGTTATGACTCATCAGGTGTATATCACATCCACAGAATACAAGCTGCTGTAATATGAGTTTCCCTTCAGGAATTTTTATATTTCTATTGACTTGAGGAAGGGAAATATTTGAGCTAAAGTGTTCCATGATCCATTCATAGAACAATTAAATAAATGCTGACCCCCGCAACCTGCTTGTAACATGCAATAGGTGCAATGTAATGTGCCACACTGGTAAAGTGTGCAAGTAAAAGATTTTCAAGCAATTTAATCACTATATTGTTTCCAAAACTTTTATTTCCATCCCAGACCAGTATGTAATGTATCAGTCAATTCCTTTATAATGATTTTACAAATATCTATACTTGACAACTAGAAAAGACAAATAAGGAAAATTAGAAAAGACAAAAAAGTGCCGAGCACTGTGCCTGAAAGTTTTCCTTCCATCTTTCCTATTTATAAAGGACATGCCCTTTTTAGAATCTAGATCACAAACAGTTATAACAGTAAACATGACCCTATTCAGCACAACCCAAAACCACACCAGCCTTCCTAAATAAATAGTGTTATCCATTGTTATATATACAGTCATATGTTAAAGTTTGGGCACCCCTATTAATGTTAACCTTTTTTCTTTATAACAATTTTGTTTTTTGCAACAGCTATTTCAGTTTCATATATCTAATAACTGATGGACTCAGTTACATTTCTGGATTCAAACGAGGTTTATTGTACTAACAGAAAATGTGCAATCTGCATTTAAACAAAATTTGACAGGTGCAAAAGTATGGGCACCCTTATCATTTTCTTGATTTGAACACTCCTAACTACTTTTTACTGACTTCCTGAAGCACTAAATTGGTTTTGTAACCTCATTGAGCTTTGAACTTCATAGCCAGGTGTATCAAATCATGAGAAAAGGTATTTAAGGTGGCCACTTGCAAGTAGTTCTCCTATTTGATTCTCCTATGAAGAGTGGCATCATGGGCTCCTCAAAACAACTCTCAAATAGAGTTGAGCGACTTTTGGTTTTTTAGGGTCGCGTTTCGTTTCGTGAAACCCGACTTTTCCAAAAGTCGGGTCGAGCAAGATCGTCCGATTATAGGGAAAAGTCGGGGTTGTCCCGAAACACGAAACCCAATGTAAGTCAATGGGGAATAAAAGTCGGCAGTGAGAGGAGGACAGGAAACACACCTACAGTGCCCATTTGAATGCCAAAAGCATCAATTCTTCTTTCTTAAGCTTGTCAACCTTAATTAACTTCATAATACAAGTTACGCACTGAAAAATGGGGGTTATTTGGCTACAAACTGTGGGGGGGGAGGGCTGGCTCCAGGTTTTCATGTGCCCTGGGCGAAAGAGCGCCCCTTTACCACATACCACAACTCATCATGCTCCGATACGGCAGAGAAATAGCGGTATAGTCCAATGAAAAATACCTCACTTTTTACATCTCATGACGAGGCCCATCTATTTCTCCATACAGAATCATTGGTCCCATATAATGTTTGAAACAGTATATGATGAGCTCCACATAATGCTACAGTATATGTTGGTCCCCATGGATGAAGCTCCACTGTCTTATGGGCCCAAATAATGCTCCAAACATAATGGGCCCCATTTCTAATGCTCTAGTGTATAATGGGCCCTGTAAATGCTGCTCCAGTGTCTGATGTCCACCTTTGGAATGTTCCAGTGTATGGTGGGCCCCATCTATCATTCTCCAGAGTATTGTGCTCCCCAAAAATTGCTGTCCCAACATTAAAAACAATCAAATAAGTCTCCTCGCTAGGGAATCCCTGTACTTGTCTGGACAGGTGCTGTAGCTTGCTTAACAGCTCGCCAGCCGTTCTCACGCCCAGTATGGATTACACGTGATTGCACAAAGGTTAGAAAGGGTACCGTATCCCCGGATAACATGTATGGATAGCGTACACATTCAAAATATATGTCTCAGGAGGCAGGCTCAGACGGTGTTAGGCCCAATATGGATTGCACGTGATTGCACAAAGGTTAGAAAGGGTACCGTATCCCTGGATAACATGTATGGATAGCGTACACATTCAAAATATATGTCTCAGGAGGCAGGCTCAGACGGTGTTAGGCCCAGTATGGATTGCACGTGATTGCACAAAGGTTAGAAAGGGTACCGTATCCCTGGATAACATGTATGGATAGCGTACACATTCAAAATATATGTCTCAGGAGGCAGGCTCAGACGGTGTCAGGCACAGTATGGATTTGACGGCCCAAATTACACAGCGGAGGAGCAGGGAGAGGTAAAGATTGCAAATGCTGGGGCCCTGCCCAAGCAAGGGGGGCACACTCGTGGGCGTCGGTACTGGCACTGGGCCCCTCATAGTACAGCGGTGTGTCTGACGGCGGGTGTGCACCACCACCATCAGAGACACTTGATTGCACTATGAGGGACCCTGTGCCAGTGCCCGCGCCCAAGAGTCGGCCTACCCACCTGTCCAGGGCAACGGCACTCGCACGGTGTCGTGCGGTAGGTGGTGACCCCGGCCATGGGGGGGGGGGAGGCAGCACAGTTAGGGAGTTTTAGAATGTGGCATATGTTGATGTTGGACATTCAGCTGATGCAAAAGGCGAAATAGGTGAAGTACCAGGAAGAGGTGGACCAAAGAAAGCCATTTTTCTGTCACCCTATGTGTCATCAGGGGAAGGTGGGACAAAATCCTTGGAAACCCATGCATGGTTCATTTAAATGAAGGCTAGATCATCCACATTTTGGGTTGACAGACGGGTCCTTTTTTCTGTCAGGATTGATCCAGCTGCACTGAAGACTCTTTCCGATAGCACACTTGCAGCTGGGCAAGCGAGCTCCTGTAAGGCATATTGGGCCAATTCAGGCCAGGTGTCCAGTTTAGCGGCCCAATAGTCAAAGGGGAATGACCTGTGTGGGAGAACATCGATATGGGAGGAAAAGTAGTTTGTAACCATAGTTGACAACTGCTGTCTCCTGTCACTTTCCATCGATGCAGTATTACCAGTTGTGTGAGCGGTATTTGAAAAATCAGTCCACAACATTGTCATGAAACCCCTGTCTCCAACGCCACTTCTGCTGTGTGCACCACGAACACCTCTGCCAAGCTGCCCCCGGCCCATACGGCTCGTGTGAGAACCATCACCGCTGCTGTGTGCTGGGAATGCCTCAAGCAACCGATTTACCAGAGTTGCTTGTTTATTAGCCAATATTAGGTCAAGGTTCTCCTGTGGCATGATGTTTTGTAATTTGCCTTTATAGCGTGGATCCAGGATGCTGGCCAACCAGTAGTCGTCATCGTTCATCATTTTGGCAATGCGGGGGTCCCTTTTTAGGATCTGCAAGGCATAATCTGACATGTGGGCCAATGTTCCCGGTGTCAATGATGCACTGCGAGTGCTGGGTGGAGGAGCACTTTCTGGCAAATCCACATCCCTCCAGTCACGCACAAACCCTGTACCAGACCTTGCCACGCCAACATTTTCACTTGCCCCACGAGATGCATCCTCCTCCCCTAAGTAATCATCCCCATCATCATCCTCCTCCTCCTCTTCTTCCTCCACCTCGTCCAGGAGAGGTCCCTGAGCAGACAATGGCTGAATGTCATCAAGGATTCCCTCCTCCTCTTCCTCCTCATCAACATTGGCTGCAGACGCCTGCTCCTTAAGGTGCGTCAAAGTTTGCATGAGCAGACGCATAAGTGGGATGCTCATGCTTAGGATGGCGTCGTCTGCGCTTACCAGCCGTGTGCATTCCTCAAAACACTGAAGGACTTTACAAAGGTCTTTCAGCTTCGACCACTGCACACCTGTCAACTCCATGTCTGCTCTCAAAGTGCCTGGCCGTGTATCCTCCCACAAATGCATTATGGCCTGCCTCTGCTCGCACAGCCGCTCCACCATGTGCAGGGTGGAGTTCCACCTTGTTGCAATGTCGATAATGAGGTGGTGGTTGGGAAGGTGGAGCAATCGCTGCAGCTTCTGCATACGAACGGAGTGTACAGGCGACCGGCGGATGTGCGCGCACAGTCTTTGCACCTTCTGGAGCAGGGCTATTAACTCCGGATAATTTTTGAGGAAGCACTGCACCACCAGGTTCAAGGTGTGAGCCAAGCAAGGTATGTGTCTGAGTTTTGAAAGGGCTATGGCTGCCTCAAAATTACGGCCGTTATCACTAACTACCGTGCCTGCCTAAAGATGTACACTGCCCAGCCATGACTCAGTTTGTCGCTTCAAGTACTCGGCCAGCACCTCGGCGGTGTGTCTGTCACCCAAACACATCATCTGCAACACAGCCTGCTGACGCTTTCCACTAGCTGCTCGATACGGGGACACATCGTGTGCAACAGTGGCAGCTGCAGATGGAGTGCTCGTACGACTGCGCTCTGTGGACGAGCTTTCGCTTCTGGAGGAGGAGGAGGAGGGTCGAACGCCTACAGCCAACTGTTTCCTATACCGTGGGCTAGGCAGCACTGTCCCACCACCGCTGTCCCCTGTGGACCCTGCATCCACCACATTAACCCAGTGCGCAGTGATGGACACGTAACGGCCCTGGCCATGCCGACTGGACCATGCATCAGTTGTGAGGTGCACCTTTCCGCTCACTGACTGCTTGAGTGCATGGACAATGCGGTCTTTCATATGATGGTGGAGGGCTGGGATGGCTTTGCGAGAGAAGAAGTGGCGACTGGGTAGGTCATAGCGTGGTACTGCATAGGCCATGAGTTCGCGGAAAGCTGTGCTTTCCACCAACCGAAAGGGCATCATCTCAAACGAGATTAGTTTGGCAATGTGGGCGTTCAAACCCAGTGTACGCGGATGAGAGACTGAGTACTTTCTTGACCTACTCATAGTGTCTGGGAGGGTGAGCTGGACTTGAGAGCTGCATATGGTGGAAGTAGCAGTGGACAGGGTGGACTGAGAGAGGGTTGATGATGGTGATGGAGTTTGTGTTCTTTCTGATGGCCTAGAATCAGTCTTTCGTTGATATAACAGTGGGATTCCCTGACTGCTGTGGTCTTGCAACGACACCTCAACATTTGCTGCTGTGCTAACCGGTGGGCTTACAGTGGGGGAAACAATGTAGCGTTGCTGACTACCTTCGTTGTGATCAGTTGCACATGTGGCACTTGAGGTTTGGTGTTGTGTCCACGCTTGCAAGTGCATGCTGGATAAATGTCTAAGCATGCAACTGGTATTCAAATTTTTCAGATTTTTCCCTCGGCTAAAGGTCTTTGCGCACTTCTTACAGATAACCTTGGCCTGATCATGAGGATTTTGTGCAAAAAAGTGCCACACTGCACTCTTCCTACTTTGGCAGACATTTTGCGGCCTAGCACGCTGTGATCTTTTGACCCTCTGGACAAGCTGTCCAGCAACTCTTTTGATGTTTGGAACCTGTCTTTGGAGTGCTCCGGGCCTGCCAGATAACAGCTGTTGCGATGTCGATGTCTGCTGTGGATGCTCCTCATCTGAGCTATTGGAAGCAGCACCCTCTTCCCCCAATGGATGCCAATCTGGGTCAACAACTGGGTCATCCATCACCTCCTCCTCTATGTCATGTGCACCTTCCTCTGTGTCACCGTGTATGGTGGTATAGTGTGCGGGAAGGGGCACCTGAGTCTCATCAGGGTCAGAATCTGGCTCTGTACACTGTGAGGACAATGTAGTGCTCTGAGTGAATGTACCAGCAGAATCATCCATCAGCGGCTGTGCATCAGTGCACTCCATGTCAGATTCATCTTGGCCTGGGTAATTCACCATTTGACTTGATAATCCAGGCATGGTATGTGAAAACAGCTCCATGGAGTAATCAGTAGTATGGCCTGCATCATCCTTCTATCTTGGTTGGGGTGAAGGACACAAGGAAAGGTGTGGTTCATGAACATGAGCCTCCAATGATGACTCAGTGCTTTTACTTTTTACAACTGAAGAAGAGGAGGCAATAGAGCTGGAGGCTGAGTCAGCAATGTAAGACAAAACTTTTTCCTGATGCTCTGGCTTTAAAAGCGGTTTGCCAACTCCTAGAAAACTAAGCGTTCGAGGCCTTATGTAGCCAGACGATGACGCAGGGTCAGCACCTCCTGCATTCGGTCCTATTTTGCTCTTGCCACTACCATCAGATCCACCACCAACACCATCATTACCAGCTGCCAACCCCCCCCCAATTCCACGGCCTCTTCCACCAGCCTTCCTCATTTTTGGTAGAAATGTAGACAAAATCCAACAAACTATATAGTAATGTAAAACAAGGTACAAGGTGTCTATAGGACAGGGGAGATTTTGAATTTCTGCACACACTTTTGGACACTGGACACTTTTGGATTGTGTGAGGCCCACTGATATCTGAGCGCTATGTGACAGGCTCGATGGCACTGCTGTGACAAAAGTGACTAGAGGATAAGGGAGATTTTGAATTTCTGCACACACTTGTGGACAGTGGACACTTTTGGATTGTGTGAGGCCCACTGATATCTGAGCGCTATGTGACAGGCTCGATGGCACTGCTGTGACAAAAGTGACTAGAGGATAAGGGAGGTTTTGAATATCTGCACACACTTTTGGACACTGGACACTTTTGGATTGTGTGAGGCCCACTGATATCTGAGCGCTATGTGACAGGCTCGATGGCACTGCTGTGACAAAAGTGACTAAAGGATAAGGGAGATTTTGAATATCTGCACACACTTTTGGGCACTGGACACTTTTGGATTGTGTGAGGCCCACTGATATCTGAGCGCTATGTGACAGGCTCGATGGCACTGCTGTGACAAAAGTGACTAGAGGATAAGGGAGATTTTGAATTTCTGCACACACTTGTGGACAGTGGACACTTTTGGATTGTGTGAGGCCCACTGATATCTGAGCGCTATGTGACAGGCTCGATGGCACAGCTATGACAAAAGTGACTAGAGGATAAGGGAGATTTTGAATTTCTGAACACACTTGTGGACAGTGGACACTTTTGGATTGTGTGAGGCCCACTGATATCTGAGCGCTATGTGACAGGCTCGATGGCACAGCTGTGACAAAAGTGACTAGAGGATAAGGGAGATTTTGAATCTCTGCACACACTTTTGGACACTGGACACTTTTGGATTGTGTGAGGCCCAATGAATATCTGAGCGCTATGTGACAGGCTCGATGGCACAGCTGTGACAAAAGTGACTAGAGGATAAGGGAGATTGGATTGCTTTTAAAAAAGCAGTTTGTGGAGCAGTGGGTAAACAGCAATGCCAGCCTGTCAGGAAGCCTTAGAAGGCAGCCCAACAACCAACACCACTGATACACCACTATATAGCCTCCCCTTGCACTGCACACACAGTGACTGGTGTGTTGTGCAGGCCAAATTGCTAGCAGCAGAAGCAGTTTTTTTTTCTTCTCAGCAGGACAAAAAAAAAAAATTGGGATTGCTTTTAAAAAAGCAGTTTGCGGAGCAGTGGGTAAACAGCAATGCCAGCCTGCCAGGAAGCCTTAAAAGGCAGCCCAACAACCAACACCACTGATACACCACAATATAGCCTCCCCTTGCACTGCACACACAGTGACTGGTGTGTTGTGCAGGCCAAATCGCTAGCAGCAGAAGCAGTTTTTTTGTCTTCTTCCCTGCCTAACGCTCTCCCTACAGAATCAGCAGCAACCTCTCCCTATACTAAGATCGGCAGAAGTAAGATGGCGGTCGGCGTGCACGCCCTTTTATACCCCCTGTGACGCCCACCAAAGCAAGCCAATCACTTGCATGCCCTTCTGAAAGATGGTGGTGACCCGTGCCTATGTCATCACGTTGCCCACAGTGTCCGTGGATCCTGATTGGCTGAAAAAGAGCGCAAAACAAACTTTTGAAACGCGACTTTGGCGCGTAAGTCGCCGACCTCGTGGCCGACCTCATCCTAGGGTCGGGTTTCGTTTCATGAAACCCGACTTTGCCAAAAGTCGGCGACTTTTGAATTTTTTCGACCCGTTTCGCTCAACTCTACTCTCAAATGATCTGAAAACAAAGATTATTCAACATAGCTTTTCAGGGGAAGGATACAAAAAGTTGTCTCAGAGATTTAACCTGTCAGTTTCCACTGTGAGGAACATAGTAAGGAAATGGAAGAACACAGGTACAGTTCTTGTTAAGCCCAGAAGTGGCAGGCCAAGAAAAATATCAGAAAGGCAGAGAAGAAGAATGGTGAGAAGAGTCAAGGACAATCCACAGACCACCTCCAAAGACCTGCAGCATCATCTTGCTGCAGATGGTGTCTCTGTGCATCGGTCAACAATACAGCGCATTTTGCACAAGGAGAAGCTGTATGGGAGAGTGATGCGAAAGAAGCCGTTTCTGCAAGCACGCCACAAACAGAGTCGCCTGAGGTATGCAAAAGCACATTTAGACAAGCCAGTTCCATTTTGGAAGAAGGTCCTGTGGACTGATGAAACAAAGATTGAGTTGTTTGGTCATACAAAAAGGCGTTATGCATGGAGGCTAAAAAGCACAGCATTCCAAGAAAAACACTTGCTACCCACAGTAAAATTTGGTGGAGGTTCCATCATGCTTTGGGGCTGTGTGGCCAATGCCGGCACCGGGAATCTTGTTAAAGTTGAGGGTCGCATGGATTCCATTCATTATCAGCAGATTCTTGACAATAATGTGCAAGAATCAGTGACGAAGTTGAAGTTACGCAGGGGATGGATATTTCAGCAAGACAATGATCCAAAACACTGCTCCAAATCTACTCAGGCATTCATGCAGAGGAACAATTACAATGTTCTGGAATGGCCATCCCAGTCCCCAGACCTGAATATCATTGAACATCTGTGGGATGATTTGAAGCGGGCTGTCCATGCTCGGCGACCATCAAACTTAACTGAGCTGGAATTGTTTTGTAAACAGGAATGGTCACAAATACCTTCATCCAGGATCCAGGAACTCATTAATAGCTACAGGAAGTGTCTAGAGGCTGCTATTTTTGCAAAAGGAGGATCTACGAAATATTAATGTCACTTTTATGTTGAGGTGCCCATACTTTTGCACCGGTCAAATTTTGTTAAAATGCAGATTGCACATTTTCTGTTAGTACAATAAACCTCATTTGAATCCAGAAATATAACTAAGTCCATCAGTTATTAGATATATGAAACTGAAATAGCTGTTGCAAAAAACAAAATTGTTATAAAGAAAAAAGGTTAACATTAATAGGGGTGCCCAAACTTTAACATATGACTGTGTATATATATATATATATATATATATATATATATATATATAAATAGGACACTTTCTATAAAAAAAGGATAATTCCACATATAGTAACCATAAAGAACACTGTATGATAAGGGACATCATTGTATGAAATCAGAAGGAATGAGGGTAAATGCAATAAGGGTGACTGTATATTATAAGTAGAAATAGCAATGCGTTGAACTTCATTCCTAATATCAAATAAGCAGGGCATGCTACCTGGCGGAATCAGTTCCATGTATCAAGCAAATACGGAGGAACATTTCAAACACTTTCAAATCCAAGATACAACGTTTCAACTACACTTTAGCTTGTTGAGGTCTAAAGTATAGTCGAAATATTGCATCTTGGATTTGAAATACAGTGTTTGAAATTTACCTCTGGCGTGATACTTTCAATTTTCTCTTTGTATCTTTATTATGTAAAGAGATGATGCTGTATATATTAACTCCTTCACAATGTTGGTATTTTCCATTTTTGCATTTTTGCTTCCCTTCCCAGAGCCATAACTTTTTTATTTTTCCATCAATATGGCCATGTGAGGGCTCGTTTTTTGCAGGACAAGATGTACTTTTGAAAAACACCATTGGTTTTACCATACAGTGTACTGGAAAATAAGAAAAAAATTCCACCACCCTGTGGAATAACATTTGTTGGATTGCAATCCAATGCATTGGTGATTTGCACTTTGACCCATAATACGGTCCACTACAAGAGGTGTATGTTAAAGCCTTTTACACAAGTTTTAACCATTTCACTGTCTACTTAAACACAATATTTCCTCAGTCAGCTATAAGGAGTCAATGAAAGGTTTAACCCTTCTGTCTGGTACAGTTATCTGTTATTATATGACCTTGGAATGTCTAACTCAGCCCCTTCCTTTCAATCTCCATCTTACATAACCCCTACCTTACATTAACCACAGACACATAACCAACCTTTTGGATAAAATAGGTCTCAGCAGCCCTGTTTATTAATAAACATATTTACGTTACAATAATTCAACATGACAGTATATTGACAAATAATAAGGAATGGGATCTGTCAAAGCCGTGGACCAGATTTTTTTGTGCCATCAGCCGCACCTTATGGCCTCAACCGCACTACACAAATTCGAGGACCTTCATGCTTATGACCTCAACCACACTACACCGGTTCGAGGACCCTATCTGAATGGCGCCACCAACTAAATTGTCCCGCTGAGACCTCAGCCCAGTAAAAGAAGGGAGGGGTCGGTAACTGCCCAACCAAAATGGGCCTCCATTCCCCACTTTTGCTACTATCACCTGGCTCACCACAGACCCGTTCCCGCCACGACAGACATACATGACACCTTATGCATGTATGTCCCTCCACATCTTAACGGCCTTCTCTAAACCCTCTCTCAAACCCAGTGCCCTAATATTTATACCAATAGGTGTTAAATGCACCCCATCCCAGCGTAAATGCTCCCTGGATGGTACCTCCAGATCACCATGCCACACTACCACCACCCCATTCCTAGTCAAAAAACGTGACACCTCCCGATAAACCTTAATCCAAGCCTTTGTTTAAATTTTCCACTGAACAACCATATCTCCACGCCAAACTGCCCACAATATCCGTCCAAACAATGACTCCCCCAATTACCCCTGCGTGAATCAATAAAACATCCGGGAGTCTGTCCAAACCCGCATGAATATAGAATTCTGGAACCAACCTGGACCAGAGCATTCCATCACCCCAATGCACCTGATTTTTGCCTCATCCTGTCCTAACCTGAGCTGTCTACCAGCCGGTCTGATATCAGCATGTAAAGCTCCCTACACCACGTACGAGTGTCCTAACACCCACACCAACAGCGGACCATCTGCAAAAAACTAAACAATCAAAATAAAATTGTAGTTTGCAACCCCCTTTTTCACTGTTAAACATCCAACATTTCTGTCTGAGCATATGATGCAAAGCGTAATGATTCCCATCTCCCAATCTTGCACACCGCCATTGCACTGAGGCCACACCTGACCGCTTCCGTCGCTGCCCCTATACGAAATGAATGGGACCTGAATTTAGAATCATATACTCCAATCACACCTAAGCACCTCTCGAATATGGATATAAACTAAAATTTAGACAAAGTCGAACCATCCTGATGAATCAACAAAGAACCCTTGGCACCACCCCTAACCAACAGAAATTGAGACGTTCTATATACCGGGCATT
Source organism: Dendrobates tinctorius (assembly GCF_039654945.1). NCBI lineage: Eukaryota > Metazoa > Chordata > Amphibia > Anura > Dendrobatidae > Dendrobates > Dendrobates tinctorius. The sequence continues at coordinate 25,323,700 of NW_027361921.1, forward strand.
CTGTTAATCTTTCCACTGCCCATAATTCCACCATACAACCCATACTATAGATATCTGTCTTCGACCTCCGAAGTCTACAACAAATAACCCCGGGTTCACATACAACATCACAAAATTGCAAACCCCCTTGATGACCACAGTTCTTGCTAACTAACTCACTTATTTGAAATGCTCCAAAGAAAGCTAAACTGAAAGCCATCTGAAACAACAAAGATTCAGTTGAACAGAGCAGGTCAGATATGACCTTGGTCAGATGTGACATCATTTGAAGTGATATCTTTAAAGTGATACATGAGAAATATACCAGATTGATAAACCATGGTATATTCTTCATGCTGCCATGTCCTGATTAGAGTTGAGCGAAACGGGTCGAAAAATTTCAAAAGTCGCCGACTTTTGTCAAAGTCGGGTTTCATGAAACGAAACCCGACCCTAGGATGAGGTCGGCCACGAGGTCGGCGACTTACGCGCCAAAGTCGCGTTTCACAAGTTTGTTTTGTGCTCTTTTACAGCCAATCAGGATCCACGGACACTGTGGGCAACGTGATGACATAGGCAGGGGTCACCACCATCTTTCAGAAGGGCATGCAAGTGATTGGCTTGCTTTGGTGGGCGTCACAGGGGGTATAAAAGGGCGTGCACGCCGACCGCCATCTTACTTATGCCGATCTCAGTATAGGGAGAGGTTGCTGCTGATTCCGTAGGGAGAGCGTTAGGCAGGGAAGAAGACAAAAAAACTGCTTCTGCTGCTAGCAATTTGGCCTGCACAACACACAAGTCACTGTGTGTGCAGTGCAAGGGGAGGCTATATTGTGGTGTATCAGTGGTGTTGGTTGTTGGGCTGCCTTTTAAGGCTTCCTGACAGGCTGGCATTGCTGTTTACCCACTGCTCCGCAAACTGCTTTTTTAAAAGCAATCCCAATTTTTTTTTTTTGTTGTCCTGCTGAGAAGAAAAAAAAACTGCTTCTGCTGCTAGCAATTTGGCCTGCACAACACACAAGTCACTGTGTGTGCAGTGCAAGGGGAGGCTATATTGTGGTGTATCAGTGGTGTTGGTTGTTGGGCTGCCTTTTAAGGCTTCCTGACAGGCTGGCATTGCTGTTTACCCACTGCTCCGCAAACTGCTTTTTTAAAAGCAATCCAATCTCCCTTATCCTGTAGTCACTTTGGTCACAGCTGTGCCATCGAGCCTGTCACATAGCGCTCAGATATTCATTGGGCCTCACACAATCCACAAGTGTCCAGTGTCCAAAAGTGTGTGCAGAGATTCAAAATCTCCCTTATCCTCTCGTCAATTTGGTCACAGCTGTGCCATCGAGTCTGTCACATAGCGCTCAGATATTCATTGGGCCTCACACAATCCACAAGTGTCCAGTGTCCAAAAGTGTGTGCAGAGATTCAAAATCTCCCTTATCCTGTAGTCACTTTGGTCACAGCTGTGCCATCGAGCCTGTCACATAGCGCTCAGATATTCATTGGGCCTCACACAATCCACAAGTGTCCAGTGTCCAAAAGTGTGTGCAGAGATTCAAAATCTCCCTTATCCTCTCGTCACTTTGGTCACAGCTGTGCCATCGAGCCTGTCACATAGCGCTCAGATATTCATTGGGCCTCACACAATCCAAAAGTGTCCAGTGTCCAAAAGTGTGTGCAGAGATTCAAAATCTCCCTTATCCTGTAGTCACTTTGGTCACAGCTGTGTCATCAAGCCTGTCACATAGCACTCAGATATTCATTGGGCCTCACACAATCCACAAGTGTCCAGTGTCCAAAAGTGTGTGCAGAGATTCAAAATCTCCCTTATCCTCTCGTCACTTTGGTCACAGCTGTGCCATCGAGCCTGTCACATAGCGCTCAGATATTCATTGGGCCTCACACAATCCAAAAGTGTCCAGTGTCCACAAGTGTCTGCAGAAATTCAAAATCTCCCCTGTCCTATAGACACCTTGTACCTTGTTTTACATTACTATATAGTTTGTTGGATTTTGTCTACATTTCTACCAAAAATGAGGAAGGCTGGTGGAAGAGGCCGTGGAATTGGGCGGGGGTTGGCAGCTGGTAATGATGGTGTTGGTGGTGGATCTGATGGTAGTGGCAAGAGCAAAATAGGACCGAATGCAGGAGGTGTTGAGCCTGCGTCATCGTCTGGCTACATAAGGCTTCGATCGCTTAGTTTTCTAGGAGTTGGCAAACCGCTTTTAAAGCCAGAGCTTCAGGAAAAAGTTTTGTCTTACATTGCTGACTCAGCCTCCAGCTCTATCGCCTCCTCTTCTTCAGTTGTAAAAAGTAAAAGCACTGAGTCGTCATTGGAGGCTCATGTTCATGAACCACACCTTTCCTTGTGTCCTTCACCCCAACCAAGATTGAAGGATGACGCAGGCCATACTACTGATTACTCCATGGAGCTGTTTTCACATACCATGCCTGGATTATCAAGTCAAATGGTGAATTACCCAGGCCAAGATGAATCTGACATGGAGTGCACTGATGCACAGCCGCTGATGGATGATTCTGCTGGTACATTCACTCAGAGCACTACATTGTCCTCGCAGTGTACAGAGCCAGATTCTGACCCTGATGAGACTCAGGTGCCCCTTCCCGCACACTATACCACCATACACGGTGACACAGAGGAAGGTGCACATGACATAGAAGAGGAGGTGATGGATGACCCAGTTGTTGACCCAGATTGGCATTCATTGGGGGAAGAGGGTGCTGCTTCCAATAGCTCAGATGAGGAGCATCCACAGCAGACATCGACATCGCAACAGCTGTTATCTGGCAGGCCCGGAGCACTCCAAAGACAGGTTCCAAACATCAAAAGAGTTGCTGGACAGCTTGTCCAGAGGGTCAAAAGATCACAGCGTGCTAGGCCGCAAAATGTCTGCCAAAGTAGGAAGAGTGCAGTGTGGCACTTTTTTGAACAAAATCCTCATGATCAGGCCAAGGTTATCTGTAAGAAGTGCGCAAAGACCTTTAGCCGAGGGAAAAATCTGAAAAATTTGAATACCAGTTGCATGCTTAGACATTTAACCAGCATGCACTTGCAAGCGTGGACACAACACCAAACCTCAAGTGCCACATGTGCAACTGATCACAACGAAGGTAGTCAGCAACGCTACATTGTTGCCCCCACTGTAAGCCCACCGGTTATCATAGCAGCAAATGTTGAGGTGTCATTGCAAGGCCACAGCAGTCAGTGAATCCCACTGTTATATCAACGAAAGACTGATTCTAGGCCATCAGAAAGAACACCAACTCATCACCATCATCAACCCTCTCTCAGTCCGCCCTGTCCACCGCTACTTCCACCATATGCAGCTCTCAAGTCCAGCTCACCCTCCCAGACACTATGAGTAGGTCAAGAAAGTACTCAGTCTCTCATCCGCGTACACTGGGTTTGAACGCCCACATTGCCAAACTAATCTCGTTTGAGATGATGCCCTTTCGGTTGGTGGAAAGCACAGCTTTCCTCGAACTCATGGCCTATGCAGTACCACGCTATGACCTACCCAGTCGCCACTTCTTCTCTCGCAAAGCCATCCCAGCCCTCCACCATCATATGAAAGACCGCATTGTCCATGCACTCAAGCAGTCAGTGAGCGGAAAGGTGCACCTCACAACTGATGCATGGTCCAGTCGGCATGGCCAGGGCCGTTACGTGTCCATCACTGCGCACTGGGTTAATGTGGTGGATGCAGGGTTCACAGGGGACAGCGGTGGTGGGACAGTGCTGCCTAGCCCACGGTATAGTAAACAGTTGGCTGTAGGCGTTCGACCCTCCTCCTCCTCCTCCAGAAGCGAAAGCTCGTCCACAGAGCGCAGTCGTACGAGCACTCCATCTGCAGCTGCCACTGTTGCACACGATGTGTCCCCCTATCGAGCAGCTAGTGGAAAGCGTCAGCAGGCTGTGTTGCAGATGATGTGTTTGGGCAACAGACACACCGCCGAGGTGCTGGCCGAGTACTTGAAGCGACAAACTGAGTCATGGCTGGGCAGTGTACATCTTGAGGCAGGCAAGGTAGTTAGTGATAACGGCCGTAATTTTGTGGCAGCCATAGCCCTTTCAAAACTCAGACACATACCTTGCTTGGCTCACACCTTGAACCTGGTGGTGCAGTGCTTCCTCAAAAATTATCCGGAGTTAACAGCCCTGCTCCAGAAGGTGCGAAGACTGTGCGCGCACATCCGCCGGTCGCCTGTACACTCCGTTCGTATGCAGAAGCTGCAGCGATTGCTCCACCTTCCCAACCACCGCCTCATTATCGACATTGCAACAAGGTGGAACTCCACCCTGCACATGGTGGAGCGGCTGTGCGAGCAGAGGCAGGCCATAATGCATTTGTGGGAGGATACACGGCCAGGCACTTTGAGAGCAGACATGGAGTTGACAGGTGTGCAGTGGTCGAAGCTGAAAGACCTCTGTAAAGTCCTTCAGTGTTTTGAGGAATGCACACGGCTGGTAAGCGCAGACGACGCCATCCTAAGCATGAGCATCCCACTTATGCGTCTGCTCATGCAAACTTTGACGCACCTTAAGGAGCAGGCGTCTGCAGCCAATGTTGATGAGGAAGAAGAGGAGGAGGGAATCCTTGATGACATTCAGCCATTGTCTGCTCAGGGACCTCTCCTGGACGAGGTGGAGGAAGAAGAGGAGGAGGAGGATGATGATGGGGATGATTACTTAGGGGAGGAGGATGCATCTCGTGGGGCAAGTGAAAATGTTGGCGTGGCAAGGTCTGGTACAGGGTTTGTGCGTGACTGGAGGGATGTGGATTTGCCAGAAAGTGCTCCTCCACCCAGCACTCGCAGTGCATCATTGACACCGGGAACATTGGCCCACATGTCAGATTATGCCTTGCAGATCCTAAAAAGGGACCCCCGCATTGCCAAAATGATGAACGATGACGACTACTGGTTGGCCAGCATCCTGGATCCACGCTATAAAGGCAAATTACAAAACATCATGCCACAGGAGAACCTTGACCTAATATTGGCTAATAAACAAGCAACTCTGGTAAATCGGTTGCTTGAGGCATTCCCAGCACACAGCAGCGGTGATGGTTCTCACACGAGCCGTACGGGCCGGGGGCAGCTTGGCAGAGGTGTTCATGGTGCACACAGCAGAAGTGGCGTTGGAGACAGGGGTTTCATGACAATGTTGTGGACTGATTTTTCAAATACCGCTCACACAACTGGTAATACTGCATCGATGGAAAGTGACAGGAGACAGCAGTTGTCAACTATGGTTACAAACTACTTTTCCTCCCATATCGATGTTCTCCCACACAGGTCATTCCCCTTTGACTATTGGGCCGCTAAACTGGACACCTGGCCTGAATTGGCCCAATATGCCTTACAGGAGCTCGCTTGCCCAGCTGCAAGTGTGCTATCGGAAAGAGTCTTCAGTGCAGCTGGATCAATCCTGACAGAAAAAAGGACCCGTCTGTCAACCCAAAATGTGGATGATCTAACCTTCATTAAAATGAACCATGCATGGGTTTCCAAGGATTTTGTCCCACCTTCCCCTGATGACACATAGGGTGACAGAAAAATGGCTTGCTTTGGTCCACCTCTTCCTGGGACTTCACCTATTTCGCCTTTTGCATCAGCTGAATGTCCAACATCAACATATGCCACTTTCTAAAACTCCCTAACTGTGCTGCCTCCCCCCCATGGCCGGGGTCACCACCTAGCGCACGACACCGTGCGAGTGCCGTTGCCCTGGACAGGTGGGTAGGCCGACTCTTGGGCGCGGGCACTGGCACAGGGTCCCTCATAGTGCAATCAAGTGTCTCTGACGGTGGTGGTGCACACCCGCCGTCAGACACACCGCTGTACTATGAGGGGCCCAGTGCCAGTACCGACGCCCACGAGTGGGCCCCCCTTGCTTGGGCAGGGCCCCAGCATTTGCAATCTTTACCTCTCCCTGCTCCTCCGCTGTGCAATCTGGGCCGTCAAATCCATACTGTGCCTGACACCGTCTGAGCCTGCCTCCTGAGACATATATTTTGAATGTGTACGCTATCCATACATGTTATCTGGGGATACGGTACCCTTTCTAACCTTTGTGCAATCACGTGCAATCCATACTGGGCCTGACACCGTCTGAGCCTGCCTCCTGATGTATAGACATATATTTTGAATGTGTACGCTATCCATACATGTTATCTGGGGATACGGTACCCTTTCTAACCTTTGTGCAATCCATACTGGGCCTAACACCGTCTGAGCCTGCCTCCTGAGACATATATTTTGAATGTGTACGCTATCCATACATGTTATCCGGGGATACGGTACCCTTTCTAACCTTTGTGCAATCACGTGCAATCCATACTGGGCCTGACACCGTCTGAGCCTGCCTCCTGAGACATATATTTTGAATGTGTACGCTATCCATACACGTTATCTGGGGATACGGTACCCTTTCTAACCTTTGTGCAATCACGTGCAATCCATACTGGGCCTAACACGTCTGAGCCTGCCTCCTGAGACATATATTTTGAATGTGTACGCTATCCATACATGTTATCCGGGGATACGGTACCCTTTCTAACCTTTGTGCAATCACGTGCAATCCATACTGAGCCTGACACCGTCTGAGCCTGCCTCCTGATGTATAGACATATATTTTGAATGTGTACGCTATCCATACATGTTATCTGGGGATACGGTACCCTTTCTAACCTTTGTGCAATCACGTGCAATCCATACTGGGCCTAACACCGTCTGAGCCTGCCTCCTGAGATATATATTTTGAATGTGTACGCTATCCATACATGTTATCTGGGGATACGGTACCCTTTCTAACCTTTGTGCAATCACGTGCAATCCATACTGGGCCTAACACCGTCTGAGCCTGCCTCCTGAGACATATATTTTGAATGTGTACGCTATCCATACATGTTATCTGGGGATACGGTACCCTTTCTAACCTTTGTGCAATCACGTGCAATCCATACTGGGCCTAACACCGTCTGAGCCTGCCTCCTGAGACATATATTTTGAATGTGTACGCTATCCATACATGTTATCCGGGGTTACGGTACCCTTTCTAACCTTTGTGCAATCACGTGCAATCCATACTGGGCCTGACACCGTCTGAGCCTGCCTCCTGAGACATATATTTTGAATGTGTATGCTATCCATACATGTTATCTGGGGATACGGTACCCTTTCTAACCTTTGTGCAATCCATACTGGGCCTAACACCGTCTGAGCCTGCCTCCTGAGACATATATTTTGAATGTGTACGCTATCCATGCATGTTATCAGGGGATACGGTACCCTTTCTAACCTTTGTGCAATCACGTGCAATCCATACTGGGCCTGACACCGTCTGAGCCTGCCTCCTGATGTATAGACATATATTTTGAATGTGTACGCTATCCATACATGTTATCCGGGGATACGGTACCCTTTCTAACCTTTGTGCAATCACGTGCAATCCATTCTGGGCCTAACACCGTCTGAGCCTGCCTCCTGAGACATATATTTTGAATGTGTACGCTATCCATACATGTTATCCGGGGATACGGTACCCTTTCTAACCTTTGTGCAATCACGTGCAATCCATACTGGGCCTGACACCGTCTGAGCCTGCCTCCTGAGACATATATTTTGAATGTGTACGCTATCCATACATGTTATCTGGGATACGGTACCCTTTCTCACCTTTGTGCAATCCATACTGGGCGTGAGAACGGCTGGCGAGCTGTTAAGCAAGCTACAGCACCTGTGGTTTGCACACGTAAGTTTTTAATTTTTTCAGGAATGACGGTTAGGCCTAATTCCGGAACTGCGGTTGACCTGCACTTACTGGGAAATCATCGTTCGCGGGTAATAATTGTAATCAGTGATCCCCATCACTAACGTTGTTCAGCTGGTTATCTGCACCCGTAAGCGACAAACGCTGGCCTTTTCAGTGTAGCGCACATGCAGCCACTGACATGTAAGGGCATGACACACCAGTTATTGGCCAATCTCATGTGCCAGAGCCTCACGTGTCCCTCTAGTAAGCCGGACTCGGACCGTGGGGCATGACGGAGTCTCATTCGTTAACGGAATTAAGCTTGCAATGTGTGCATCTGTTCTGTAGCTGGCATGGTTAAGGTTTCCCAGGTGGAGTCGAATTTAACCGTAGGCTCCACTCCTGGTGGTGCCCTTCTGGACATTCCTTTAAGGTTCAGCTTTGCAACCATACTGCCCACGTAAAACAAACACTTTGCCTTCATGAACGCTGTTTGGAGGGTCATGACTCGTGGGAATAACGCCGCCCAATCAGTTAACCTGCTAGAGAGATCCTTCGTTGCTCCCAAGCATGACATCACACTCCCTAGGAAGAAGGTAATGCCACTGTGGCGACCGTACTCCTGGGGGCGACACAAGTGCACTGATGCCCAGCCACTGCTCGATGAATCTGCTGGTACATTGACCCAGACCACTACATTCCCCTCGCACGCTACACGACCTGAATCTGACCCTGATGAAACTCAGGTTACCCTTCCCATATACAGTTCCATCTTACACGGTGACAAAGAGGAAGCTGCAGATGAAAGTGCAGGTTCGGCCCACCCGCCATCAGACACACCACAGTACTATCATGGGCCCTGTGCCAGTGCCGTCGCCAATGAGTGGGCCCCCCCTGCTTGCCCAGGATCACAGCACTTGCAAAGTTGAAATACTGTGCAGTGAGATGGAAGATGGGGACGACGAGGAATCCAGAGAAGTACAGGGATTCCCTAGCGAGGAGACTTATTTGATTGGTTTCAATGTTGGGACAGCAATTTTTGGGGAGCACTATACTCTGGAGAATGATAGATGGGGCCCACCATACACTGGAACATTCCAAAGGTGGACATCAGACACTGGAGCAGCATTTACAGGGCCCATTATACACTAGAGCATTAGAAATGGGGCCCATTATGTTTGGAGCATTATTTGGGCCCATAAGACAGTGGAGCTTCATCCATGGGGACCAACATATACTGTAGCATTATGTGGAGCTCATCATATACTGTTTCAAACATTATATGGGACCAATGATTCTGTATGGAGAAATAGATGGGCCTCGTCATGAGATGTAAAAAGTGAGGTATTTTTCATTGTACTATACCGCTATTTCTCTGCCGTATCGGAGCATGATGAGTTGTGGTATGTGTTAAAGGGGCGCTCTTTAGCCCAGGGCACATGAAAACCTGCAGCCAGCCCTCTCCCCCCACAACTTTAGCCAAATAACCCCCATTTTTCAGTGCGTAACTTGTATTATGAAGTTAATTAAGGTTGACAAGCTTAAGTAAGAAGAATTGATGCTTTTGGCATTCAAATGGGCACTGTAGGTGTATTTCCTGTCCTCCTCTCACTGCCGACTTTTATTCCCCATTGACTTACATTGGGTTTCGTGTTTCGGGACGACCCCGACTTTTCCCTATAATCGGACGATCTTGCTCGACCCGACTTTTGGAAAAGTCGGGTATCACGAAACGAAACGCGACCCTAAAAAAACAAAAGTCGCTCAACTCTAGTCCTGATCCATCTGCTTTCTTCCACAGGTATGTCTGCTGAACCCGTTTCTTAATCCAGAATACTCACTGAACCCCTGAACCCTCATGCATTGTTCACCCTCTGTTTTTAATTGGTATGTCTGTACTCTGTTTTTTCCCCTGACTTTAATTCCATGTATCATACTTCAAATTGACTGTATGCATATTGATACAGTATACCCATGCTCCTCACACCTTCCATCCTTCCAACTTATCCCACCTCTTTCTTCAACTTTGATGCCAGTCAAATATCCCATTAACTGCAATCTGTTAATTGCCCCCTGCTGTGAACCGTCATCCAGCCCCCTTCTCCTCCTCCCTGCTTCACTCACCTGGCTTCATTTCATGTACATTTGAATGGTATAAGTTGAACAGAGCAGGTCAGATATGACCTTGGTTAGATGTGACATCATTTGAAGTGATACATGAGAAATGTACCAGAAATAGTCCAGAAATCGGTCAGACGGTAAGACTAACCACTGCTTTCTTACTGTACTTGTTTTTTGTTTTTTTTTACCCGGCTCTTTATCCATACTCACATTTGCCATCACTGTTTTTGCTCCACTAATCTTCACTCTCCTTTGCTATCCCCAAACCCCTGCACCCTCGAACCAAATAACTATCTCCCCCTCTCTCTTACCCCCACCTCGCTTTCTCTGCAGACATGCTCCTTAACCTCAGACTTCTCCTACTAAAATACAATACAAGACGATCACTCTCCTTCACCCACCTGCTTTCCCTTTCTCTGCTTCTTCTCACTGCTGGTGACATCCCCCAATTCTGGCCCCCCCGCCTCATACATCCCACTAATCCTCACCCCTATCTTTCTCACACTAAGAGAAACTACCGCAACCCCTCACACTTAAAGCCTGTGCCTCTGACCCCCTCCCTCCCGCACCCTCTTTCTGGAGCACTTTGGAATGCTTGCTCCATCTGCAACAAGCTCCACGTGATCCACGACCTCTTTACCTCCCGCAACCTTTCCTTCCTGGCCCTCACTGAGACCTGGCTGATACCCCTGACACGGCCTCGCCGGCCGCACTGAGTTAGGGCGGCCTCCACTTTACCCACACTCCTCGCCCTGGCAACAGACAAGGTGGAGTGGGTTTCCTCCTTTCTAAAAACTGCTCCTTCAACCCTATCCATTCCCCACCCTCCCTTATCCTCCCTTCTCTCGAGGTTCACTCTGTCCATATTTACTCTCCCTCTAATCTCCAAATGGCTGTCATATACCGACCACCGGGCTCAGCCACTGCCTTCATCGACCAATTCTCCGCCTGGCTCCTCCACTGTCTCTCTGCTGACATCCCCACCATCATCATGGGGGACTTCAACATCCCCATTGACACCCACCAGCCAGCAGCCTCCAAACTCCTGTCACTTACCTCATCCTTTGGACTTACTCAGTGGTCCTCCACAGCCACCCACACAGATGGACATACATTAGACCTCAACTTCTCCCGCCTCTGTTCCCTATTTAATCTCACAACCTCTCCCTTCCCCCTATCTTACCACCATCTACTCACCTTCTCATCTTTGTCCTTCTCACCTGCCCCCATGTCCAGCCACTAGCACATCCTTACAGAAACCTCGCACACCTAGACATCCACAGACTCTCAGACTCTCTTTTACCTCTGTCCTTCATATCTTCACTCCACAACACGGACAGTGGCACCGCTTTCTACAATGCCACCCTCACATCAGCCATAGACTCAGTCGCTCCTCTCATGCATGGTAAAGTGCGACAAACCAATAGGCAACCCTGGCACAACAACCTCACTAAAAAACTTCGACAAGCATCCAGGGTCACGGAGCGGCGTTGGAAGAAAACATGCCTGCCAGATGACTTCACTGCTTTCAAACAAGCTACACTTGCCTTTAAATCAGCCCTCACCTCTGCTAAACAGACCTATTTCACAAACCTTGTATCTTCATTATCCCACAGCCCAAAACAGCTTTCCAGCACATTCAACTCTCTCTTCCGCCCACCACTGCCACCTCCAACTCCCCTCATCTCTGCTGAGGACTTTGCCACCTACTTCAAAAACAAGATTGACCAAACAAGGCAAACCTTTACAGTTCCACCACCCCAACCGGTCCACATACCAGACCTCTGCCCTTCCCTAATAACCTCCCTCTCCAGCATCACTGAAGGAGAGCTTACTCATCTCCTTTCCAAACGACGCCTCACCACCTGTGCACTTGACCCCATCCCTTCCCACCTGCTTCCCAACCTCACTAACATGATCATTCCAGCCCTAACCCATCTCTTCAACCTATCCCTAACTTCTGGGACCTTCCCCTCTGCCTTCAAACATGCCACCATAACACCCATCCTCAAAAAATCAAACCTTGACCCAACTGCTATTCCCAGCTATCGCCCCATATCACTGCTCCCGTTTGCTTCCAAACTCCTTGAACAGCATGTCCATGCTCAACTTTCCTCCCACCTCTCATCTAGCTCCCTCCTTGACATCCTGCAATCTGGCTTCCGCCCCCACTACTCCACTGAAACTGCCCTGACCAAAATTACTAATGACTTACTCACAGCCAAAGCTAACAGACAATTCTCCATCCTCCTCCTTCTTGACCTGTCCTCTGCCTTTGACACAGTTGACCACTGCCTAGTGCTACAGATTCTTTCTTCCCTTGGCATCAAAGACCTTGCCCTGTCCTGGATTGCTTCATACCTTTCTGACCACACATTCAGCATTTCCCACTCCCACACTACCTCCTCATCCCGCCCCCTCTCTGTTGGAGTCCCCCAAGGCTCTGTTCTGGGGCCCCTACTTTTTTCCATCTATACTCTTGGCCTAGGACAACTCATAAAGTCCCATGGCTTCCAGTACCACCTGTATGCAGATAACACTCAGATCTACCTCTCTGGCCCAGATGTCACCTCTCTGCTGTCCAGAATCCCAGAGTGTCTATCAGCCATATCCTCCTTTTTCACCTCTCGCTTCCTAAAACTCAACGCAAACAAAACTGAACTCATTATCTTTCCTCCATCTCGCGTATCTTCCCTACCCGGTCTATCTATTATGGTAAATGGCATGACGCTCTCTCCCTCACCTGAAATCCGCTGCCTCGGAGTAACTCTCGACTCTGCCCTGTCCTTCAAACCACACATCCAATCTCTTGCCACCTCCTGTCACCTCCAACTCAAAAATATTAACAGAATCAGTCCCTTCCTCAGTCCTCAATCTACTAAAACTCTTGTACATGCCCTCATCATCTCCCGCCTTGATGACTGCAACACTCTCCTCTGTGGCCTCCCTGCTAACTCTCTTGCACCACTCCAGCCTGTCCTCAATTCTGCTGCCCGACTAATCCACCTCTCTCCTCGCTACTCCCCTGTCTCCCCCCTCTGCAAATCCCTTCATTGGCTCCCAATTCCCAAACGAATCCAGTTCAAACTACTAACACTGACCTGCAAAGCAATCCACAACCTGTCCCCTCCCTATATCTCTGAACTAATCTCCCAATATCTTCCCTCACGTAATCTTCGATCCTCCCAAGACCTCCTACTCTCCTCCACACTTATTTGTTCCTCACACAACCGCCTCCAAGATTTCTACCGAATATTCCCTATCCTCTGGAATGCCATGTCTCAACACGTCCGACTATCCACCACCCTTGGATCCTTCAAACGGAACCTGAAAACCCATCTTTTCAGGAAAGCTTACAGCCTGCAATGTCCATTCTGCCACCTCTCTACTGCCTGAGCTGCCGCCACATCACCACCAGAGTGTCATGTCGGACGCTGTTCACACCACAGCATCCGGCAGGCAGAGGTAGTTCCACCTCCAGCCACTATAGCCTCAGTGGCGCCGGCCTGATCTTCAGGCTCTCGGGGGTTAATCCTGCTGGAGACCAGGTTGGATGGTTAGTCACGCCCACGGTCTTTAAATAGTCATGCTGGCCTATGGGCGTCGCCGATTATAGCTTGTGTTTCATACCAAGTGGTTCCGGTCTGGAGTGGAGGTGTTCAAGAGAGAGAGATTCATATCTGGTGTCGTATGATCCGTCGTTATCCTTTCTCCTTCCCATATTTGTGTTTAGTTGTGCCCTGTTCACATTACTGTTTATTCCTGTGTGTGTGCGGCGCAGTGCAGTTTAAGTTCTCCCTGTCTGTCATTATTTGTGTGGGAGCTTTGGTGGTGACTTCTCACTGGGTGGAGGGTGGAGGGTTAAGTGCAGGGCTGAGCAGGAGATAAGGAAAGGTCGGAGGCTCAGGCATTTGCACCTTCAGCAAAAACCCTGGGTTGAGGGTCAGACAGGGTTTCCCCTAGTAAAGGGACACCACAGGGGCCCCGGGTCTTTCAGCCTTAGTTGAACTAAGCCCCCGTGACATTATAATCGGCCCACATTTTTTCAGGAGTCCATGGATCCATTAGATTCCATAACCCGCCAGTTGGCGGCGCTGTCCATACAGGTCTCCGAGTTGAATGGGGCAGTTCAGCAGCAGGGCCTGGTAGTAGCAAAGGTGCAAACGGCATCTGCAGGTATCGGTGCAGAGCCGAAGTTTCCGCTGCCAGAACGATTTTCAGGCGATCGCAGCAAATTTGTCGTATTTCGGGAGGCCTGCAAATTATACTTCCGCATGCGGCCAATATCCTCAGGTAATGAGGCCCAGCGAGTAGGGCTGGTGTTGTCATTACTGAGTGGTGACCCCCAAGCATGGGCATTTTCCTTACCACCTGACTCTGCTACATTTCATTCGGTCGATAATGTTTTTTCTGCCCTCGGGCTCATTTACGATGACCCTGACCGACTGGCTCTAGCGGAATCTAAAATCCGCGCCCTCCGCCAGGGGGAGCGCTTGGCAGAAGACTATTGTTCGGAATTTCGCCGCTGGGCTGTAGACACACAGTGGAATGACCCAGCACTGCGGAGCCAGTTTATTCATGGGGTATCAGGGAGGGTGAAACAAGCCCTCCTGATGTATGAGACTCCGGCATCATTGGAGTCTGCCATGAGTTTGGTGATACGTATTGATCGCCGTTTTCGTCAGGGGGCACAGGAGACGCTACCTCTGGGGGAAAACAGAGGTGCAGGTGTGGTTGAAGTAGATGAGTCCCCTGAACCTATGCAGATTGCTGGCGTGGCACAGGTTCGGCCTCGCGCTCCGGGAGTCCGGAAGTCCGGAGCATGTTTCTACTGTGGTAAAGGTGGTCATTATGTTAACGTTTGCCCGGTACTACCTAAGAGGGTCACACCGGCGGAAAACTGTTAAGCTCAGAGGGTATGGAGGAGACCCAACTGAGCGTATGCATATCCTCCATGATGGTATCTCAATGTATGCTCCCTGCCAAGGTTATTGTCGCCGGCAGAGAGCTACCTATATCAGTGTTTGTGGATAGCGGTTCCGCCACCAATCTCATAGATGAGGAGTTTGCACACACCGCCGGGTTTAAGATTGAAAAACTTCCTCACCCCATACAGGTGGTGACCATTAATGCTGTTCCCCTCCCTCAAGGGGAGATTACTGAGTTTGTGGCAGAGGTGAAACTCCACATTGGGGTCCTACATTCTGAGTCGGTTACATGTAGGGTCCTCCGTAATCTCCCAGCTCAAATGGTCCTGGGTTTTCCATGGCTGTCCAGGCACAACCCGGTAATTGATTGGAAAACTCAGGACATAGTACAATGGAGTGGTTTCTGCCAAGACAATTGCTTGGCCACATGTGTGTCCGCCGTGACGCCCAGCCTGCCGGAGGCTTTGCAGGATTTCGCGGATGTTTTCTCTGAGAAGGGTTGCTCAGAACTGCCTCCACATAGAGCCTATGACTGTGCTATTAGGCTAAAACCCGGGGCCAAATTACCTAAGGCCAGGATGTTTAATATTTCTGGTCCTGAGAGACAAGCTCTGAAAGACTACATCGCGGAGAGTCTGAGCAAAGGTCACATCCGGCCTTCGTCCTCGCCTGTAGCCGCGGGGTTTTTCTTCATTAAGAAGAAAGATGGGGGGTTACGCCCGTGTCTGGATTTCCGAGAGTTAAACCAGATTACTATCCGTGATCCCTACCCAATGCCGTTGATCCCGGATTTGTTCAACCAGGTAGCGGGGGCAAAATGGTTTTCCAAGCTGGACCTCAGGGGGGCGTATAACCTCATAAGGGTCCGTCAGGGGGATGAGTGGAAGACGGCGTTTAACACTCCTGAGGGTCATTTTGAGAGTCTGGTTATGCCGTTTGGGTTGACCACCGCGCCTGCCGTTTTCCAACATTTTATTAATGATATCTTTGCTCATGTCCTGGGGAGATTTGTGATTGTATACCTGGATGATATCCTCATTTATTCTAGCGATCGGGACACTCATTTGCAGCATGTTAGGCAGGTGTTACAGTTGCTCCGGGAGAACCAGCTCTATGCTAAGCTGGAAAAATGTTTATTTTTTGTCCAGGAGTTGCCCTTTTTGGGATATATTGTGTCCGCAGCTGGTTTTAAAATGGACACCGCTAAGGTGCAAGCGGTGTTGCAATGGGAGAGGCCGGAGAGTCTGAAAGCACTCCAGCGGTTCCTGGGGTTTGCAAATTATTATAGGAAATTTATAAAACACTTTTCGACTGTCGCCAAACCGCTCACGGACATGACAAAAAAGGGTGCCGATCTGGCGAACTGGCCTGAGGTGGCTATACGTGCATTTGAGCGTCTGAAGAATAGTTTTGCTTCAGCCCCCATTCTGGTGCAGCCAGACGTGTCTAAACCTTTTGTGGTAGAGGTTGATGCGTCGGAGGTGGGAGTGGGGGCAGTACTGTCTCAAGGCTCGTCCTTGAGCGAGATGCATCCATGCGCCTACTTCTCCAAGAAGTTGTCGCCGGCCGAACGGAATTATGATATCGGCAACAGGGAGTTGTTGGCCATCAAACTGGCTTTTGAGGAATGGCGACACTTCTTGGAGGGGGCGGCTCACCAGGTCACAGTTATCACCGACCATAAGAATCTGCTCTACCTGGAGTCGGCCAAGCGTCTGTCTCCTAGGCAGGCTCGCTGGGCATTGTTTTTTACTCGTTTCAATTTTCTTGTGACGTACCGTCCCGGGGCTAAAAACACCAAGGCGGATGCTTTGTCTAGGTGTTTTCCGGGGGGAGAACCTCGGGAAGAGCCGGTACCCATCCTCCAGAAAGGGGTAGTGGTCTCGGCTCTCACGACTGAGGTAGAGGCGGAGATTGCCGAGGCCCAAGAGGAGGTACCACCAGGACTTCCCGCCAACAAATCATTTGTACCCCTGCATCTTCGGCCTAAGGTGTTGAAGGAACACCACGATTCGGTACTGGCTGGTCACCCAGGGGTGAAGGGCACCTTAGAGCTGGTATCGCGTCGTTTCTGGTGGCCCAAAATCCGGCAGGACGTGGTCTCGTACGTGGCAGCTTGCATCACGTGCGCTAGGGCTAAGTCACCCCGAACCCGTCCTGCTGGCACGCTACAGCCTCTGGGGGTACCCAATAGGCCATGGACAGAAATCTCCATGGATTTTATCACTGACTTGCCAGCCTCGGCAGGGAACACGGTCATCCTGGTGGTGGTTGACCGTTTTTCAAAGATGGCGCATTTTGTGGCGTTGTCCTCTTTGCCCAATGCTAAGACGTTGGCTCAGGTATTTGTGAAGGAGGTGGTCAGACTCCACGGAGTACCGTCTGACATAGTATCTGATAGGGGTACGCAATTTGTGGCGAGGTTTTGGAAAGCTTTTTGCTCAAGGTTGGGGATCAAGTTGTCACATTCATCGGCGTTTCATCCACAGTCTAATGGACAAACTGAGCGCATGAACCAAAATCTTGAACAGTATTTACGATGCTTTGTGTCCGACAACCAGGAGGAGTGGTCTACTTTCCTTCCTCTGGCCGAATTCGCATTAAATAATCACCGCCAAGAGTCATCAGGAGAGTCTCCATTCTTTTGTGTGTACGGTCAACATCCTCAGTTTTGTACCTTACGTCAGGGTGACTCCGGGGGTGTCCCGGAGGAGGATCAGCTAGGAGCCCAATTGTCATCAGTCTGGAGGCGGGTGAAACAGCGTTTGTTGAGCATGAGTGCCAGGTACAAACGGGTGGCTGACAGTAGACGCGTGCCAGGTCCGGACCTGTGTGTGGGTGAATGGGTGTGGTTAGCTACGAAGAACATAAAACTCAAAATCCCTTCTTTAAAACTGGGTCCAAGGTTTATTGGGCCTTTTAGGATTTCTGCCATCATTAACCCAGTGGCTTATCGGTTGGAACTTCCCGCAGTGTACAAGATACACAACGTGTTTCACAGGGCTTTATTGAAAAAGGTGGTAGGCTCTGTGGACACAACGCCGATGCCACCTCCAGTCATGGTGGATGGCGAGTTAGAGTTCGAGGTCGCCAAGGTAGTGGACTCTCGAGTAGTACGCCGTACTCTTCAGTATTTGGTGCACTGGCGGGGGTATGGTCCAGAGGAGAGGTCTTGGGTTCCAGCCTCAGACATACATGCGGATCGGCTGGTCAGTTCTTTTCACCGTCGTCATCCGGACAAGCCGGGTCCTATGAGTCTTGAGGGCCCTGGGGTCCCTCGTAGAAGACGGGGTACTGTCATGTCGGACGCTGTTCACACCACAGCATCCGGCAGGCAGAGGTAGTTCCACCTCCAGCCACTATAGCCTCAGTGGCGCCGGCCTGATCTTCAGGCTCTCGGGGGTTAATCCTGCTGGAGACCAGGTTGGATGGTTAGTCACGCCCACGGTCTTTAAATAGTCATGCTGGCCTATGGGCGTCGCCGATTATAGCTTGTGTTTCATACCAAGTGGTTCCGGTCTGGAGTGGAGGTGTTCAAGAGAGAGAGATTCATATCTGGTGTCGTATGATCCGTCGTTATCCTTTCTCCTTCCCATATTTGTGTTTAGTTGTGCCCTGTTCACATTACTGTTTATTCCTGTGTGTGTGCGGCGCAGTGCAGTTTAAGTTCTCCCTGTCTGTCATTATTTGTGTGGGAGCTTTGGTGGTGACTTCTCACTGGGTGGAGGGTGGAGGGTTAAGTGCAGGGCTGAGCAGGAGATAAGGAAAGGTCGGAGGCTCAGGCATTTGCACCTTCAGCAAAAACCCTGGGTTGAGGGTCAGACAGGGTTTCCCCTAGTAAAGGGACACCACAGGGGCCCCGGGTCTTTCAGCCTTAGTTGAACTAAGCCCCCGTGACACAGAGCTGCTGCACCCCCAACCTACTGTCTCTTCCCCACTATCCCGTATAATGTAAGTCCGCAAGGACAGGGGCCCCTCCCCTCTGTACCAGTCTGTCATTGTAAATTTGTTTACTGTTAGCGATATCTATAACTTTGTATGTAACCCCCTTCTCATGTACAGCACCATGGAATTAATGGCGCTATATAAATAATAATAATAATAAATAATAATAACTAGACCAACACACATTTTCCAATTCTGCTAACTGCCCTTCCTTTCCTGATCCCCTTCACAGCCTGTCGTACCACAAAATTCTTGATAACATCTTTTACGCCAGACAATTTGAACAGAAATACCAATGCCGCCATTCTCCCATCCAACACCGACACCCCTTCCTCACATGACCTGCAAATCATGTATAACAACAACTCCACTCTATCTTCATCAGACTGACAACTCCCTGTACTCGCCTCCAATCTATACCAATCATCCCACACCTCATTATATCAATGCCACGGTCCAGGAGCCACTGATGCCTCAATTAACCTCATTGCTGATCCAATACCAGATTCCATAAGCTCTCAGGACAATGTGTTCCGTGCTGCTCCGACTCCCGCGCCAGCTTCCAAAAGAGGCCCCATTGAAAGTGAGAAATTGCATCAGCAATAGAATTACTGACTCCTGGCACATGCTTCGCTCTCAACCACACATTCAAATGCAGGCATCGAAGTACCAAATGATGCATCAAGTTCACCACAGGGGGAGTATGCGCTGACAATACTGATTAATACTCTGCACTACACTCATGTTATCACACAAAAACCTCATCCTCTTGTTTTGCAACGCCTCCCCCCACACCTCCACGGCTACCACAATGGGGAAATGGCTCTAAGACCACTAAATTCTTTGTCAGCCCTTTGACTCTCCACTCATCCGGCCACTTCCCAGCCAACCACTTGCCTTGAAAATAGGCTCCAATTCCCAATGATCCTGCTGCATCTCAATCAAATCAAATCAATCAAATCAAATTTATTATCGCCAAGTACATATTACATATATACAAGGAATTCTTTGTGGCAAAGAGGCAACATAATATATAACAACAGATACAACAAGTAACATCTAACAAGACAGATACAGTATATAGTCTACACATGACGATTTAATTGTTGAACAGAGAGTGGGTAGAAGCTGTTCATATGGCGGTTGGTGCTGCATTTGGGGACTCTGAAGCGACGTCCTGAAGGGAGTAGTTGGAATGAGGAGTGTCCCGGGTGAGAGGGATCGGATGAAATTTTCAATGTGTGGGATCGAATACTCTTATCATAAAGATCCTGGATTTTAGGCAGGGGGGAACCTATAATTCTCTCTGCTGTTCTGAAAGTCCTTTGTAAGCGGAGTTTGTCATGCGCAGTGGCTCCCCCATACCAGACTATCAGAGAGGAACAAATCACAGATCTGATGACAGCATTAAAGAAAAAGATCAGATCTCTGTCACTAACTCTAAATCATGAGGAAAGCGGGAGACACAAGCGCAATATAGGGTCTTATCCCACAAATAAAGTAAGCAGTTTGGCAAAAAACTGCTCACCTGGTAGTAGGTATTTAAAGTATGTATAGATAAGGGCTGCTGCAGATCCACAAGTCGGTCACCGACTATCTGAAACAGAGCTCTGCAAAGGAATACATGGATTTCATAGAATCATAGAATCATAGAATCGTAGAGTTGGAAGGGACCTCCTGGGCCATCTGGTCCAACCCCCTGCTCAAAGCAGGATTCGCTAAATCATCCCAGTCAGATGTCTGTCCAGCCTCTGTTTGAAGACTTCCATTGAAGGAGAACTCACCACTTCTCGTGGCAGCCTGTTCCACTCATTGATCACTCTAACTGTCAAAAAGTTTTTTCTAATATCTAATCTGTGTCTCCTCCCATTCAGTTTCATCCCATTGCTTCTAGTCTTTCCTTGTGCAAATGAGAATAAAGTTGATCCTTCTACAATGTGACAGCCCTTTAGATATTTGTAGACAGCTATTAAGTCTCCTCTCAGTCTTCTCTTTTGCAAACTAAACATTCCCAAATCCTGCAACCTTTCCTCATAAGACAGGGTTTGCAGACCGGTCACCATTCTGGTCGCTCTTTTCTGAACTTGCTCCAGTTTGTTGATGTCTTTTTTAAAATGTGGTGCCCAAAACTGGACACAATATTCCAGATGAGGTCTGACCAAAGAGGAGTAGAGGGAAATAATGACTTCACGTGATCTAGACTGTATGCTTCTGTTAATACATCCTAGAATTGCATTTGCCTTTTTTGCTGCTGCATCACACTGTTGACTCATATTCAGTCTGTGATCTATTAGTATACCCAAGTCTTTTTCACATGTGCTGCCACTTAGCCCTATTCCTCCCATTCTATATTTGCTTTTTTCATTTTTATTGCCCAGATGTAGTACTTTGCATTTCTCCCTGTTAAAAACCATTCTGTTAGTTGCTGCCCACTTCTCCAGTTTATTTAAATCTTTTTGAATCCTCTCTCTCTCTTCTCTAGTATTAGCTATCCCTCCTAGCTTTGTGTCATCAGCAAATTTAATCAGTTTACCCTCAATTCCTTCATCTAAATCGTTGATAAAGATGTTGAACAATACAGGGCCCAGGACAGAGCCCTGTGGTACCCCACTTGAGACATTCTTCCAACTGGATGTGCAGCCATTTACGACCACTCTTTGGGTCCGATCACTAAGCCAGTTATGAATCCACCTAACAGTTGCCTTGTCCATTCCATACTTAGTCATTTTTTCAATAAGGATTGTATGAGAGACTTTGTCAAATGCTTTGCTGAAGTCAAGATATACTATATCTACAGCATTTCCTTGATCCACCCAATCAGTGATACCGTCATAGAAGGAAATTAAGTTAGTCTGACATGACTTATTAGTTACAAACCCATGCTGACTCTGTTTAATCACTTCATTCTTATCCAGGTATTGACATACATGTTGTTTAATAATTTGTTCAAAGATCTTTCCTGGTATAGAAGTCAGACTCACCGGCCTATAGTTGCCTGGGTTCACCTTCTTCCCCTTTTTGAAGATAGGAACAACATTTGCTCTTCTCCAGTCTTCTGGCACTTCTCCTGTTCTCCAAGAATTTTCAAAGATTATAGAGAGGGGTTCAAAAATTTCTTCTGCTATCTCCTTCAGTACTCTGGGGTGTAATTCATCTGGACCTGGAGACTTGAATTCATTTAGGTTAGCTAAGTGTTTCCTCACTGTCTTTCTGTTTATAGATATCCTGGATTCTTCTATTCCCTTAATAGGACAGTGAATAACAGTTGATGTTACATTTCCTTTCTGAGAGAAAACAGATGCAAAATAGGAATTTAAAAGTTCAGCCTTCTCAACATCCTGTCTTACCATTTCATCATTTTCATCCTGTAAAAATCCTATAGCATCTTTGACTTTTCTTTTACTTTTGACATATCCCCAAAATCCTTTATTATTTCTTTTGACATCTCTTGCAAGCCTCAATTCATTTTCAGCTTTAGATAATCTGATTTGTGCCCTGCAGGTTCTGCAGACAGCATTATATTCTTCTTTAGATATGCCTCCCTCTTTCCATTTTATAAACATTTTTTTCTTCCTTTTTAGCATGTGCTTAAGTTCTGTGTTCATCCATCCTGGTTTCCTTAAATGCTTCCTGTTCTTCCCTCTTTTCGGAATTGTTAACAACTGTGCTTTGAGAATTTCATTTTTCAAGATTTCCCATCCTTCCTGGACATTTTTGTCTTTAAGGATATCCAGCCATTGGATCCCTCCAATTCTCTTTCTGAATCCCTTAAAATCTGCCTTTCTGAAATCTAACCTTGACGTCTGAGTCTTCACAGGTCTTCCGCCTCTAGTTATCCAAAATTCTAAAATAGCATGGTCGCTACCTCCTAGGGTCCCAGCCACTTTTACCTCCTCAACCATTTCCTCCCTGTTTATAAGGATTAGATCCAAGGTAGCAGTTCCCCTTGTTTTCTCCCTTACCTTTTGGAAGATAAAGTTGTCAGCAAGAGAGGATAAGAATTTCCTTGACCTTTTAGTTTTGCCTGAGAGAGATTCCCAACAAATGTCTGGATAGTTGAAATCTCCCATGACAACTATGTCATATTTTTTGGAGAACTTGGCCATTTGATGCATAAAGAGTTCATCCATATCTTCAGCTTGCACAGGTGGCCTGTAGTAAATGCCTAAAATGGTGTCCTTTCCATTGTTCTGACCTTGTATTCTTACCCAAACAGTTTCCACAGAACTCCCAGTCTCTGAAGCTTTCGTCCGCCCTGCCCAAATGATGAAATTCCAGAAGGTTAATAAAGTTTGACAGTGGTTTATTCTACGCGTTTCAAGGTTTTTTGCAACCTCTTCTTCAGGAAAAACCACATGAAGCATACATAGGTGGTGCATTAAGTACACACAGATTTAAAAAAAATGAGCTCCAAACAGTCAGATGACAGTCAGATGACACTTGTCAAAGTTCATAGTTAGCAGACAGTATAAAAATTCATAGTAATAGTTAGAAGCTGTTCTTATATTGACATGTCTATTTTAATTTCACAGGTCTAATTGTCAGGTAGCAGATCTGGGGGAAGCTGAGGCATATCTTTAGGAGTTTGTGTCAGAGATTTGCTTTTCTTGCTCAGTATATATGTTTTTTAATTTTCCTTATATATATTTTTTTTTCCTTTTGTTCAACAACCTGTGAAATTAAAATAGACATGTCAATATAAGAACAGCTTCTAACTATTACTATGAATTTTTATACTGTCTGCTAACTATGAACTTTGACATGTGTCATCTGACTGTCATCTGACTGTTTGAACCTCATTTTTTTTAAATCTGTGTGTACTTAATGCACCACCTATGTATGCTTCATGTGGTTTTTCCTGAAGAAGAGGTTGCAAAAAACCTTGAAACGCGTGGAATAAACCACTATCAAACTTTATTAACCTTCTGGAATTTCATCATTTGGGCAGCGCGGACGAAATCCATGTATTCCTTTGCAGAGCTCACTAACTCTAAATCAACATTATCCACTACCTCGTCTAGCCACACCGAGCGCCCAATAAAACTGCCCGAAAAACTGCTGCCACATGTGTAAATCGACTTTTTGACTCACATTCCAGCAAATAAAATGCTGTGGGCGAGTCATACCCTCCGTTGCTACAGCCAACTTCCTGATAAATACTCTACCCATGGGTAAAATCCTGCACGCAAAATTCAATTTACCCAATAAAGATTGTAACTGACGCAACTGAACCTTGCGGGCTCTCAACGCGTCGTGTATGACCATTTTAAAATCCTCCAGCTTCTCTGCTGGCAAACGACATTCCATCAACACCGTATCTATCCGAATGCCCAAAAAACACAGCGTGATAGTTGGACCAACTGTCTTCTCTGCAGCCAGAGGGATCCCAAACCTCTCTGCTACTTGTTCCATAGTCCGCAGTAATATTGTGCACATGCAGACCCAGAAGGTCGAATACACAAAAAAATCATAAAGATAGTGAATAATGGAATCTGCTCCTGCCTCCATGTGAACCACCCATTCCAGAAAAGAACTAAACTTCTCAAAATAAGAACTTGATATCGAACACCCCATAGGCAAACAACAATCAACGTAATAATGCCCTTCCCAAAATCAACTCAACAGATGAAAACCGTCGGGATGAACCAGCAACAAACGAAACACCGCCTCTATATCTACCTTGGCCAACAGTGCACCATGACCACAACGCCTTACCCACTCAACCGCCTTATCAAATGACACGTAAGACACCGAGACTAACTCAGGATCGATGCCATCAATAACCGACCCCCCCCCCTCTGGGTATGATAAATGGTGTATCAGTCAATACTTATTTGGTTCTTTCTTTGGGACCAAACCCAAAGGAGAAATCTTTAATTGTGGAAATGGTAATGACCGAAACGGACCTGCCATCCTGCTCAACTCCACTTCTTTACCCAATTTTTGACTAACTAACTCAGGTAGTTTCATAGCAGACCTCAAATTCAGAACCAAAACCAATCCTTCCTTCACAACTGAAGGTATCTGAAAACCAAACCGAAAACCCTCCTTCAACAAACATGCCGCCTCCCTATCAGGATAATCATCTAAATACCGCTCCATCCGCTCTACCATCACTTGGAGTCATCCCTCTTACCCGCAGCTTCCCCAAGCTTTCCTTTTCCTCTCTTAAAGCACTTTGAGAAACTCTGTTGTCCCCCACAACCAGAACATTTGTGTTTAAACCTACATGATGTAAAATTACATTCCTTCTCATTGAATCGCCAACACAATCCCTTCTTTGCTCCCGCCGGAGTTGACCCTGCACTGGCAGGTACCCCGGCGGCCACAAGAAAGGGAGATGGTGACCCTCTCGGTGCTGACATTAAGCGCATCCATAAACTTATGTCCTTGTTATCACATCACAAACTCAGACGAACTACCTTCCTCTTATTAATTGTTCATCATACCACAACCAACCAGTCCCACCATACGTACGACATGCTTCTTGAATGCTATCCAGATAGCAAAAAAAGAGATGAACAATTTTCATGGTTCTTTTCCCCCACCACAGTTGCCAGAATGGAAAACACCTGCAACCAATTTGTGAACGTTTGAGGAATCAACCGTTATCTATACCTTTCCTCTTCCTCTTTTATACTCTCCATCAACTTGACCCTGTCCAAATTAAACTTCTCCAACGGCAATGACGAAAAAGAAATTTTTATATATTCATCTCTCCTTATTTTTTCTTTTACCTCCAGCCTTAAATGTGCCCAAAGGTCCATCAAAACAAACATACACTTCCCCACGAGCCCTAACGTCCAGTCTCAGTGAGTCAACATTCAGCACACTATCAGACTCTGAGGGGCCTCCTTCAAGCTGAGCCACACCCTGAGTATGAGTTGCCACCCCTACCACAGCTGAAACTACTGCAGCTGATTGCGCCATGTGCAACCCACCCCCTTGCCACACTGCCACTGGGGAAGACTTAGCGACGCCCATAAATTCACGCACCATTCCCAACAACTGCAACTATTCACTACCTGCTGACCCCTCCTGTACAGCATGCTGCCCGCCACCCACATCACAACCACTCACTGCATTACAGTGACCACAATGCTTACCGGGCCGACTTTGAGTCCCTCTTGGAATGGTCGTTGCGTATCTCCCTCGATGATCTTCCTCCGATTCCTCTCTTGTAGACGCCATGTTCTCCTCCTCAGATTCCACAGCTGACGCCCTAGCAACCAAGGACCTCCCTGGCCTTGTTGCATTAGTGTTGCGAAAATCTGTAGCACCAGCGATGGTGGAAGGAACTTCAGCTGCACGCCCGCAGCCCGCAATCCTCCACCTGCCTTCTTCCTCCCCCACAACACTGTTGTCCCTGAATCGTACAGTGCGTCCGTTGCTATTCCTTTTTCTGGCCCTGCAAGGTCAAGCAGGTGCCATCCCAGTATTAACCCCGTTTTCAAGGCCAGTCCCCACGCTCTGACCTTGCAAAGAGGGAGAGCGCTGCACTGCCCGCTCCGTTTCTTGCTCCCCATACCCAACAGTCACTTCCGTGTTCCTACTCCCGGCGTCACTTGACCTTGTCTCTCTGCATGACATGGCCAGCTCACTGGAAGCTGACTTAGATTCTCTGCTCCTGCGCATGTTCGAACTACGTGCAGACTTCCGGCGCTGATTCGGAGCCTCCAGCGTCTCCTGGCTATAATGGTCCATGGATCGACTCACGCTCTTCCACCTCAATCTGGATGGCAATTCAGGGCTTGCTCTCTCTTGGGTCCACGACCTCTTAAGGTGTGTTGGTGACATTGCAGGTCCATCATTGCTGCTACTCCGCTGCTGCATCTGCTCCTGCAGCGACGCTGTGCCCTTTGTTGCTGTAATCTGTTTAAATTCCTGGAATAGATCCTCCATCAAGGTAATGTGTGTGGACTTCGATGTACTAAAGTACTGTCCCTGCCCCCTCAATTCCTTTCATTTATACCTGGCCCCCTTAGCCAATCAACTGACCCCATTCACGCCCCCTTTCCACTAATATTCCACCCTAATTTGAACCTTAAACCTCTCCCATCCACCATTTTAGATCCTAGCCCCCCACAACTTCATTTTAGTTTATCCTTGGTTTGTTTTACCCCTATCAGGGTCTGGCATACCTCCTGGTCATGAGACCCTCCCTTCTACAGCCTGTGGCCCACTGAACAGTGATTAGGTGCTGTTCAGAGAGAAGAAAGTAGCACATCTTCAAAGTGCAGGAACTACTATGAGGACAATTTTTCCATGGGAACTGCAATATCCCCACGACTGAAAAGAGCTGTTTAGTCACCCAGGTAATTTGGGAAGAGATGGTACTCTGTTTCTAGCAGTCCAAAGCAAAGCCAGTAAGTACTGCCTGTTCATCTGTCCTAGGAAGCTGCTAGTCTCAGCAGACTCTTGTTGAGCTGGCAGTATGGAGTTACTAGTGAAGCTGGTTGGCACTGCCATCTCTGGTGCTTCCTTCCAAATGGTAATAGAAGGAAAGACATCATGAGAGAAGGGGTGAAAGTAGGACACAGAGGACAAAGTAAAGTAAATATTAAATCAATAGGAGGACCCGTGGCATCCTTCTCTGGAAAAATTACTTGCCTACTGCAGATACTGGCCCTTCTGGCATTTGCCAGAATTGGCACATGGCCAGTTCCACAGTGCCTGCTGCCCAGCTTGTATCTAATTATACAGGATCGAAATATACAGGAATAGTGAGGAATTCCCATGTTATTGCGCTACTCTTCTTTCCATTAACATAAGTTAGTATTAGAGAAAATTAAATCACTCTACTGCAAATAAAATTTGTCAAATTTCAAGAAATTTGGAATTCCCTGCCAATTTCTACAATTTGTAATATGATTATCGTGAATCTGCAAAAAAACAAAATAAAATCAATCAATAAACAATTTAAATGCCCTGGACCATTTCAAACATTGCTGAAGGTTGCATCAGCCAGGGAACGGGCTCACCCGATGTTAGGCATGGCCGCTTAGCCTTCCCCATAATGCCTTGCAAGCTATCACATCAAATGGTCTAGCACAGCCAAATAGGGGATGTTATCATAGACAATATAAAAACTGAGAGGAGAGAAAAATTGACGACTTAAGGCCACTTGCACACTTTGAGTACTTGGTCAGTATTTTACAACAGTATTTGTAAAACAAAATCAGGAGTGGAACAATTAGGCCAGAGTCACACTACCATATAACATGGCTGAGTGCTATGTGATAAAACATCGCATAGTACTCGACCCAGTGTTATTCTATGGGGCAACTCAGATCTGCCATTTTCTCCTGCTGATTTGGCATGAGAGAACAGCCGCAGCTTGCTGAAAGTGGCAGCAAGACTCTGTTCGCTTGCACCCATACAAGTTTATGGATGCGAAACATCGCACTGCACTTGGATATCAACCGAGTGCAGTGAGATTTCCACCGCAGCCGGCAGCAAAGGAGATGGAGAAATTACTTGCTCCGTCTCCTTTGCAGTCGTGCCGAGGGTCATTGACATATCGCATCCGATGCTCTCTATCAGGAGAAACCGCCAGGTGGGCACTTACCAGCGGCATCAGCAGCCTTCACAGTGGGAGCCCGAAGCCTCTGATGGCCTGTGACAGCTGTACTCACAGCGTCCAGGAGCTGGGCAAGCTGACAGCAATACAGCAGGGCTGGAGTGAGCAGGATGCCGGGTGGTGAATGTACTGACAGGACCTGCAGCACGTGACCAAAAGAGGTGGAGCTTAGCATCCTGCTGCTGGAGATGAGTGCAGGATGCTACAGGGACCCTTGAGCAGAGGAAAGGGGAAAGGAGGCCACTGGACACCAGAGAAAGGAAGGGGCACCAGAGGGAGACGAAATCCAAGACAAGCCGAGGTCAGTAACCCAGAGAAGCAACGTGGTACACAAGGAGCAGGTTAATCAGGAATGGTCAGGGACGTAGCAGGTGTCAGAAAACCGGAGAAGCAGATACACAGTACAGAATCAAAAGGCAAAATCACAACGGGGGACAGAACCAGGTCAGAACCATACAAGCAAGCTAGAATACAGGTGCAAGTCACAGGCCCACAGGGGTCGATACACTCAGCCAAGGGCAAAAGCATAAGGCCGGTTTCACATTTGCGGCTGTGTCCGCAGCGTTTCTGACACATACATCCGCATGCGTCACACGTACCTATCTTTAACATGGTGTACGCAGGGACATGCATTTGCATGCGTTCGCTTGCCTTTGCGTATGGTTGCATTATTTCACTGTGTGCGGCGGGGCGCAGCGAACGCATCATGCTGCAATTTTTGTGG
Source organism: Dendrobates tinctorius (assembly GCF_039654945.1). Lineage (NCBI taxonomy): Eukaryota > Metazoa > Chordata > Amphibia > Anura > Dendrobatidae > Dendrobates > Dendrobates tinctorius. The sequence continues at coordinate 25,352,748 of NW_027361921.1, forward strand.
CATCAAATATCCGCATGCGGATGACTGCAGATGAAGTGCATAAAAAACACATTACTTCTACGAGTACGCAAGGGTACACAATGACATGTGTATGCTTTGCGTTTGTGTACGCAAGCATATGCCAGAATTGACAAAAGACATGCCCACTGGGCGTGGCTTGTGTGCAGGAAATTCCAGTGGAAAAAGCATTGTCCTATCGAATGCAAATGCATTAGCATGCATTTGCATGCATTTTTGCATGCGTTTACGATTGCGGATGACACCCTGCGGACTCAACCGCAAATGTGAAACTAGGTTAACTGACGGGGATTGGAGCTTCCCAGGGCTATGAGAAGCTCTCCCTGAACCAAAGAGATGCCACAATAATTAACCCCAGGTGTGCAGGTCAGAGCCTGCACTAGGATCAAGTCATTAACCCTTGGCGTGCAGGTCAAAACCTGCACTGGGATCATGACAGTCTCATATTGGTTGCTATGCACTGGTGTTACTCCAGCCTTACGCTATGTTCACACGTTGTGTATTTGATGTGTACTTGCTGCATTTTTTACATGCCTAAATGGTCCAAAAACGCAATGGAATACTTATGCAAGGTAATTCAATGACAATCCTGAAGTGTTGTGCACATGATCAGTAAATTTCAGTCCGTATTTATAGAGTTTTTTTTGTATATATTCTTTATTTAGAAAATTTCAATAATATAACAGGAAAGGAAAATTCCATTTTCCAGAAATAGTAAAAGAAAGAATGAGATTAAAAAAACAAACAATCGTAATAAACCACAACGATAACATTGCAAGGCTGCGGATTTGCAAACCAAAAGGGTTGTAAGAAGAGTTTAAAAGACAAGGGGCAGTGGTTGAGAGGGACATGGGAAGGAAAGGGGGAGAGTAAGGCTATTTTCACACTAGCATTTTTCTGCGCTGCGTTTGTTGCACACATCAAACGCGTGGCAAAATTGCATACTAACGCTTGCAAGCGCTGGTTATTATTTTCGCATAATCGTGCGAATAAACTGAAAAAAACGCAGCGTGTGTATGCGTTGTAAAGCGCTTTCCAAGCATTTGCGTTTATTTTGCGCATGAAGGCACAAATAACCAGAGGGAAATCCCTGAACAATTATTGCATCAGACTACACCAATTGGACAGCAGTGGGTGTGTATATGGGAATTCATTAAATAGACCCTGTTTTCAGCTACAGTGTTCACAGAGCGTGCTTTTATCTTGACAACATGGATCTGCGATGAAAGACTTTTCACTTCAACTTGGATTTGGACATCAGGATGGCTCAGGCTTATGCAGTTGCTTGCCACAAACAAAGGGAGAGAGACAGAGAAGACGTCAGCATCGGCGTTTGTGGATACATCCAGTTGTTGAACTCCGGGAGAGCCGTGGAGCGTACCACACCCTCTACAGTGAGCTCCAGGCAAACCCCAAGAAATTTATGGACTATACACGGATGTCCCAACAAACCTTCATGTATTTGCTTGGTCGTGTCCAAGATGCCATCCGGAGACAGGACACACATCTCCGTAATGCGATTTCTCCTGAGGAATGGCTACTGGTGACGTTACAGTAAGTAATGAAATTTACAAAACAATGCCTGCCTTCTTATGGTTCTGCCATGTAATATTCCATAGCAGGCATATTTCTGGGTCGGCAATGTAAAAATAATTTTTTTCTTTTATGTATATCAATTTACACCTTTGTTTTTTGTCTGCTTATCAGATTCCTGGCAACTGGAGAGACCCTATCTTCACTACACTTTCAGTTCTGGATCGGAATCTCCACCTTGTCGGGTATTGTTGCTGACACCTGCCGGGCTTTGTGGAATGTTCTTTGTCCTGAATATATGCCCCTGCCCACCGTAGAAAAGTGGATAGAAATTGCTGACAAATTTTGGATAATCTGCAATTTTCCAAACTGTTTGGGAGCTGTTGATGGCAAACACATACGGATAATCAAACCCAAAAGAACTGGCTCGGAGTACTAAAATTACAAAAAGTACTTCTCTACAGTACTCATGGCCGTTTCTGATGCTGACTGTAAGTTTGTAGCAGTGGACATTGGTGCATTTGGCCGTGGGAATGACTCACAAGCCTTTAAGAACTCGGACATGGGCCGCAGGTTGTAAGGCAACCAATTTAATTTTCCCATGCCACGTCCTCTTCCCCACACCGAAGCTCCACCACAGCCCTTTGTAATGGTTGGCGATGAAGCATTCCAGAGGTGTTAGAACCTCCTGAAACCCTACTCCAGCCGTGACTTGGACAACCAAAAAAAATATTTAAATATAGGCTGACCAGGGCAAGAAGAACTGTAGAGTGTGCCTTTGGTATTCTGGTGTCCAGATGGTGCATTCTTGCCACAATAATTAATCTTAAATTGGAAACTGTGGATGAGGTGGTGAAAGCTTGTTTGGTTCTCCATAATTTTGTGATGTGTAAAGAGAACCCTAACTTTGAACTTGATGAACCATCTTCAAACCCCTTTCCTGATTTCAATCAGCACCCTCTCAGGTCATCCGTCGAAGATGGGCAATTGAGGGACCACTTTGCGGCTTACTTCGTCTCAGATGTTGGTAGAGTGGAACGGCAGGATCACATGGTGTGATTAAATTTTTTTTACAGTTTTTAGTTTAAATAAACATGTCTTTTATAACTATTGTCGGGATCCCTCAGATATCTCTTTCATCTGAAGGACCGATGTTCTTGGGTGTAAGGCACCATATGTCTCTAATTGATTGCTCCGTCGAGAAGAATAACACAGACATAAGCTGTATAATACAACTCGGGATGCCTGCCAAGACGCCTCTGGCTTATCAGTTAGGCTTCCATCTTTTATAGCAAAGAATTTAGACATTTACAGACATGCGCAATAAAGAAAAGAAAAATAGTTACTTCTACAACAGCTTTGCCATGTAAGCAGGAAATATTTGACCTTGGTTCACAAGGGAGATGTCTGAGACATCTCCTCGAAGAAAAGATAAAGTTCAGCAGAATTCATTTAACTCATTCAGTTCTTATCATTCCCCCTTTGACATCTTCATTTTCCACAATCTGGAACACTGGATCCTGCAACAACAGCGGATAGTGGCTCGTTCACCAGGTACTATCCCAGGCCGACGGGTTGCCCGAGGGAGACAGGTCTTCTACCTTCTCCATCCCCCAGATACTGAAGCCACGTCCATCATTGCAAGAGTACGCTCCTTCATGCCAGAAATGAGATGTCAATCTAGGACTCAAAGGAATAATAGTTAAATTCTTGTTGTTTACAGTCAAACTTCCTTATCTATTTCTACATCTTTTCTTGCATACAGAGATACACCAAAAAACAATCATGAGACGTGAAATCATGATACAAGGATATTGTGGACTTCCGGTATCTAGGTGCCAACCAAAAAGTGAAGAGTGATAATTATGCTTGGTGCATGAATTATATCTTTCCTATAAGAGAGCAAAGAAACAGTCATAAATTGCAGGTCCCTTCGAATAATAACATATGCAGACAGTATTGTCTTGTGCTCATTGGTGGTGGTGTAAATGAGAGAGTGCAGGATCACACTTAGAGTCAATATTAACAAATACCTGTATTTTGGCATATATAAGGGGAAGCAATGCGTTTGGTATAGCGACCTAAGTCGCTTATTTTGTGGCGCTGGAATAAAGAAATAAACAGGATTGTTCAATATTATATAGAATGAACCACCAAATGGTGTGTACAATTGATAAAAAGACACGGGATTTTCTTTTGAATTCAGATCCCATCACACCAGTTTTTTACATCTTACCAAAAATTCACAAGAGACTGGAAAAACCACCAGGTCGCCCAATCATGTATTCTACAGAGTCCATTCTTTCCCCACCAGCCATGTTTCTAGAGAGAATATTGACACCACTGGTTAAAACTACGAGATCGTATTTGAAAGATACCAACGAGTTTATAACACTCATTAAATCTCTGGGTCCTCTCCCCCCCTCCTCTTTTTTAGTCACATGGGATGTTAACAGTTTAAATACATCCATTACGCATGAAAAGTGTTTAAGAGCCACAGAAACACTGATGGAAAAGGCTGTCATGGACATTAGAATCCGCAACCTTTGTTCCGATCTCTTGGAAATGGTGTTGAAAGAGAATTATTTTCTTTTTTCAAGACACTTTCTACGTACAGAAACAGGGTACCGCAATGAGGTCACACATAGCGCCCCCTATGCTATTGCCTATATGGCTTCTTTTGAGGAAAATTATATCTATACCCACCCACTATATGCACAGTATTCCAAAGTATGGCTTAGATTCATTGATGACATTTTTTGCGTGTGGGATGGCCCCCTGGACACTCTGATACAATTCGATCATGACATCAACAATGTTTGGCCTGAACTCAAGTTTACTTTACAATACGATGTAGACAAGATGAATTTATTAGATACGATGATCTATAAAGATTCACTAGGGACACTTAAAATACATCTTTACGTCAAACCAACTGACAGAAATAGTATTCTACACTTTGACAGCTTTCATCCATCCAAAGTGAAAAGATCCATCCCCCGGGCATAATACGGTAGAATAGACAGAATAGTCTCGGAGGAGGCAACAAAGGCCGAGAGACTGACAGACATGACAAGAAAATTTACAGAAAGTGGTTATCCTGATAAGCTTCTAACTGAGTCAAGATCCATGAGAGGCCAATTTAAGAAAACTGATAAATCAGACAAATGTATACCCTTTGTCAACATATACCACCCTTATTCGAGAAAGATACAGACCACTATAAATAAACATTGGGGTCTGCTTTCCAGGAGTTACCCAGAAATAGAGGAGTTTTAAAAACCATTCCTCCCCTGCTTACAATGTAACAATATACAGAAGGGAGGTCAGATTTTTCACCCGCAAACTGGAAGAGCTATTCCTATAAAAGGATATTATACTTGTGAATCTACATACGGTATGTTGTGTATTTAATTAAGTGCCCATGTTGCCTAGCTTATGTGGGAGAAACCACACAGATGTTGAAAGACAGAATTTCACAACATAAATCCAATATAAGATGCAAGAAATCTCATCTCCCTCTTCCACATCATTTTCTCGAAAAGGGACATAATATCTCTCAGTTGAAATTTCAAGTGCTGGAGCAAATTGAATCGGACAGAAGAGGGTATGACAAGACAAAAAGACTTAAAAAAAGAGAGGCCTACACACTACAGACCTTGGAGCTTAAAGGACTCAATAGAGATTATGACACACAGAGTTTTCTGTGATTTAAGCTGTCATTGATTAATGTTTATTTAACATTATGTAATTTTAAATGACTTGTTTTGACTGTAATGTAACTTTTCTTTTTTACAATAGAATCGTTAGACTTGGCTATTCACTTCCTCACTGGGCACAACTGTTTCACCTGGTATAGTATATTTTCACCGCCATCTCTATATTTTCACAGGACATATTTTTCCCTATAAGCCAAAGTGATATATGCATGCTTCTTACTTACCACACACCCTATATTAACTGTTATGGATGGCGGAACGCACCAAATATAAATAATAGTAGGTGCGTTCGTCGCCCGGGGTCCACCGTGCGGTAGGTGACAAGACCACTGCTGGACAATGGCAGATGCACCTAGTAGGTGTGGTACTGCGCTCGGGTTAACGTCACCCGAACGCTAAGAGCGGCTCCGTAAAAACACAGAGTCGCTTGGCGAACACTAAAGCAAAGGCGCGGGCCCTGTTAGCGTCACAGAGGCCTGCGTGTGGCGTCACAGCCACGAACACCAATAGCTGCTGTTACTACAGCGCAGCGGCAGAGAAAGCCGCAAGCGTCGGCGCCAAGGACCGGGCGCCGACGGACGCTAGTGTAGGCGTGGAGCAAGTGGCTTGTAGCTTGCCACAACCCTGGAGCTGACTACACACACTCAGTCACCACTCGTAATATCAGAGGGTAGGGGTTTCATAATGAGTCAGACACCAGTCCATGCATCCATCACCATACACACACAGAATAATATGCTACACTAGCGCATGGCCGAGCCGCCATGCGGGCTTTTTATAGCCATGCGCTTCCGGGACCTTCCAGTTCTTTGGGAAGGACCAATCAGATCCGACATAGGACCTGCACATGTGACCCCTGCTCTCCACTGAGAGGACAAGTTGCGGGCATGCCCAGTAGCACGGCACGAGGACTAAGCCTCTGGAGCAGTTCCCTTCAAAGCAGGTTGCGCTACCATTGCTGCACCAGAGGTGGCAGCAACATCCAGGCTCACAGAACGAGTCTGAGGGAAATGCCTGGCTCGCCGTGATTGCTGAGCAGGAGTCTGAGCGGTCGGAGGAGAATGAGAGACCGCAGGATGTCTGGCTCTGGATTCCCGCTGTGCAGTGCCAGGAATCCGACGCCTAACATTACTCGCCCCCCACTCTGAGCCTCACTGCGCTCAAAGGCCGCGATCAGGAGCGGTGCATGAATGTTTTCCACCGGCTCCTAGGTCCGAGCCTCGGGCCCATGACCCTTCCAGTCCACCAAATAAAATTTTTTGCCACGGACAAACCTGTGTCCTACGATGGCGTTAACCTCAAACTCATCAGACGATAAGTCTGATGACCCGGCAGATGACTCAGAAAACCGGACCATGTGAACTGGTTTGAGGAGGGACACATGGAACACGTCTGAAATGGCCAAATGTGGAGGAAGAGCCAGGCGGTAGACCACCGAGCTAAGTCGCTCGAGGACCTTGAATGGTCCAATGTATCGCGGTGCGAACTTGGGAGACTCGACCCGCAGTTTAATGTTTCGGGTGGAGAGCCATACCATGTCGCCAGGGGAGAAGCTTGGCGCGGGCCGCCGATGCGTGTCGGCGGACGCCCTCATCCTTTCCTTAGATGCTCGGATAGCATCCTGAGTGCGATCCCAAATGTCCCGGGCCTCCACTGCCCAGTCTGCCACCCTGGAGTCGGTGGAGGACACTGGCATCGGGACAGGGACGCGTGGATGTTGACCATAGTTTAGGAGAAAGGGCGTCTGACCAGTGGAATCAGCCACCGCATTGTTTAGGGAAAATTCGGCCCAAGGTAGCAAGGATGCCCAGTCATCCTGCCTGGCAGAGTCAAGATGACGTAAATAGGTGACCAAGGTCTGATTGGCTCTCTCGACCAAGCCATTCGTCTCGGGGTGGTAAGCGGAGGATAGATTTAGCTCGATGCTAAGTAAACTGCAGAGCTCCCTCCAAAACCGAGAGGCAAACTGGGGACCGCGGTCACTCACGATTTTGTCCGGCATGCCATGTAGACGGAATACATGCTTAATGAACAAGGTGGCCAGACCTCGAGCGGAAGGCAGGCGTGCGAGTGGCACCAGATGCACCATTTTGGAAAAATGGTCGGTGACCACCCAGATGACCGTACTGCCACCAGACTTGGGCAGGCCAACTATGAAATCCATGCCAACCATCTCCCAAGGTCTATCTGCCACTGGCAGGGGAAACAACAGCCCCGCCGACCTCTGTCTAGAGGGTCTGTTCCGAGCACACGAAACACATGCTTGCACGTATTCCTTGACATCTCAAGCCATATGTGGCCACAAATATGACCTTGCCATGAGTTCGGTGGTCCGTTTAATACCAAAATGGCCACCCACCCTGGAGGCATGTGCCCAGGCGAGGACCTCCGGCCGTAGCTGAGGAGGCACCAAGGTCTTGCCCGGTGGTACCGACTCGAGAGCAACTGGAGCCACGGTCGTAAAACTCTCCGGCGGGAGAATTAACCGAGGCTCAGCTTCTCCTTCCTCCGCTGAGACCACTGAACGTGAGAGAGCATCCACACGGACGTTCTTCTCTCCAGAGAGGTAGTGGAGGGTGAAGCGGAATCGGGAAAAGAAGAGCAACCACCTGGCCTGACGGGAATTCAGGCATTGGGCCGTCTGTAGATAGACCAGGTTTTTATGGTCCGTATATACCTGAAAGGGAAACCGGGCTCCCTCCAGGAGATGTCTCCACTCAGAAAAAGCCAACTTCATGGCTAGCAGCTCCCTGTCGCTGATGGAGTAATTTTTCTCCGCCGGTGAGAAGGTCTTGGAATAGAAGAAGCAGGGATGCTTCCGACCTTGAGCATCCTTTTGATAAAGGACTGCTCCTGCACCGACGGAAGAAGCGTCTACCTCAAGGATAAACAGCTTATCCACATCGGGACGATGTAATATGGGAGCGCCAGCAAAATGTGATTTTATAGCCGAGAAGGCCTTGGAGACCTGTTCTGACCAAGCATTGGGGTTAGCTCCTTTCTTGGTGAGAGCAACCAAAGGAGCCACCAGTGTGGAAAAGTGTGGTATGAACTGGCGGTAGTAATTCACGAACCCCAAAAAGCACTGCACCGCTTTGAGGGAATGGGGTTCCTGCCAGTCCATTACTGCTTGTAGTTTGACAGGATCCATGGCCAGTCCCTGGGTCGAGATGATATAGCCCAGGAACGGCAAGGACTCCTGCTCAAACTGGCACTTCTCCAGCTTGGCAAATAGTGAGTTCGCCCGCAGACGGTCGAAGACCCTGCAGACGTCTCTCCGGTGGGTGGTCAAATCTGGCGAAAAGATGAGTATGTCATCCAGATAGACCACCACCGAGGTAGAGAGCATGTCGCGGAAGACGTCGTTGACAAAATCTTGGAAGACAGCTGGCGCATTACAAAGGCCAAAGGGCATAACCAGGTATTCATAATGGCCATCCCTGGTATTAAAAGCTGTCTTCCATTCGTCTCCTTCGCGAATGCGGATCAGGTTGTATGCACCCCGCAGATCTAATTTAGTAAAGATCCGGGCCCCCCACAACCTGTCAAATAACTCAGAGATCAACGGTAGGGGGTATTTGTTTTTAACCGTGATAGCATTTAGACCTCAGTAGTCAATGCAGGGGCGTAACTCTCCGTTCTTCTTCTGTACGAAGAAGAACCCTGCACCAGCCGGTGACACAGATTTTCTGATGAAACCCCTAGCCAGGTTCTCCCGGATATATTGGGACATAGCCTCCGTCTCAGGGAGTGATAACGGGTAAACACAGCCTCGGGGAGGTCCTGTGCCTGGCAGGAGATCAATCAGGCAATCATAGGAACGGTGCGGCGGGAGCGTCTCCGCAGACTTCTTAGAGAAGACGTCCGCGTACTGGTGGTAGGGTTTGGGGAGCGCGGAGAGATCCGCAGGCACTTCAGTGGAAGCAACCTGAATGCTGCCCCTCAGGCACCTTCCCTCACAGTCCTTGCCCCAGCCCAGTATCCTCCCCGAAGCCCAGTCAATATGAGGGGAGTGGCAACGAAGCCAGGGAACTCCGAGGAGCACCTGATCGATGCCATTGGGCATAATAAGCAGGGACAGAGTCTCCTGATGTGAGGGTGAAATAGAGAGTCCGAGTGGGGCTGTCTGATGGGTCACCTGAGACGGTAACGGTGCCCCATTTACCACCCTAATGGTCAGAGGTTGGGAGAGTAACACCAGAGGGATAGCGTGTCTCTGGGCAAAGGTCGAGGACATAAAGTTCCCCTCAGCCCCAGAATCCAGGGTGACCTCTGCCTCCCAGGTGGAGGACCCACTATCTAAAGTACCCCGGAACACCGGTTTGGGTGAAAAGGGTCCCACCTTGGATTGACCACCACCTACGGCCACTGAACGTGGTCGTCTTTTCGGCTGCTGAGGGCATGTGCCAGCCGAGTGGACAAACTGTCGGCACTGATAGCAGCGCACAGAGCTTCGCATCGGACGCGACTTAGTGCCGGTGCGAGACACCTCCATAGGCTCAGAGGAAGGGAGCTCCTGTGCGGGATATATCAGTGGCTCGGTAAAGGTGGGAGCCAAATTAACCCTACGTCTGGATTGCGCTCGTTCCAACTCGCGCTCCGTGAAGCGGAGATCAATGCGGGTGGAAACAGCGATTAACTCCTCCAGACTTGTGGGAATTTCCCTAGTAGCTAGAGCATCTTTTACGTGCTCAGCCAGGCCTCTCCAAAACACCGGGACCAACACTTTGTCCGGCCACTCTAACTCGGAAGCCAGTGTCCGAAACCGGACAGCATGATGGCTAACCGAAAGTGACCCTTGTGTTAAGGATAACAGTTGGAGGGCCGTATCGTGTGTGACCCGTGGTCCCAAGAAGACGCTTCAGAGCCGCGAGGAACTGAGCAGCTCCCTGTACCACGGGATCATCACGTTCCCACAATGGCGTGGCCCACTGTAATGCCCGGCCAGACAACAGGGAGACAATAAATCCCACCTTAGCCCGCTCTGTAGGAAACCGTGCAGCCAGCAACTCCAGCTCAATGGAGCACTGACTAACGAATCCCCTACAGGAGGCACTATCACCCGAAAACTTATCGGGGAGCGGGAGGCGAGACATTGTCGGCAAGGGCAAAAGTGTGGGCACACGTGAGACAGCCTCAGCGACTGTCTGAGCAGCAGCGAGCGCAGCATTCGCAGCTGAGTTGGTGCTCTCAATAGCTGCCAACCTGCTCCCCAGCTGCCGAATGTAGCGCTGCAGCTGCTGCACGTCTGCCATTGCCAGCCAGACCCTGGCGCTAGTGTAATGTTATGGACGGCGGAACGCACCAAATATAAATAATAGTAGGTGCGTTCGCCGCCCGGGGTCCACCGTGCGGTAGGTGACAAGACCGCTGCTGGACAATGGCAGATGCACCTAGTAAGTGCGGTACTGCGCTCGGGTTAACGTCACCCGAACGCTAAGAGCGGCTCCGTAAAAACACAGAGTCGCTTGGCGAACACTAAAGCAAAGGCGCGGGCCCTGTTAGCATCACAGAGGCCTGCGTGTGGCGTCACAGCCGCGAACACCAATAGCTGCTGTTACTACAGCGCAGCGGCAGAGAAAGCCGCAAGCGTCGGCGCCAAGGACCGGGCGCCGACGGACGCTAGTGTAGGCGTGGAGCAAGTGGCTTGTAGCTTGCCACAACCCTGGAGCTGACTACACACACTCAGTCACCACTCGTAATATCAGAGGGTAGGGGTTTCATAATGAGTCAGACACCAGTCCATGCATCCATCACCATACACACACAGAATAATATGCTACACTAGCGCATGGCCGAGCCGCCATGCGGGCTTTTTATAGCCATGTGCTTCCGGGACCTTCCAGTACTTTGGGAAGGACCAATCAGATCCGACATAGGACCTGCACATGTGACCCCTGCTCTCCATTGAGAGGACAAGTTGGGGGCATGCCCAGTAGCACGGCACGAGGACTTAGCCTCTGGAGCAGTTCCCTGCAAAGCAGGTTGCGCTACCATTGCTGCACCAGAGGTGGAAGCAACATCCAGGCTCACAGAACGAGGCTGAGGGAAATGCAATGGCTCACCGTGATTGCTGAGCAGGAGTCTGAGCGGTCAGAGGAGAATGAGAGACCGCAGGATGTCTGGCTCTGGATTCCCGCTGTGCAGTGCCAGGAATCCAACGCCTAACATTAACTCCCTTATGCCTTATAAGTTGTAACGGCATTTTACTCATAAATTGCGACGGTCACATACGGTTTAAAATAAATAATAAAAAAATACAATAATAATAAATTAAATAATTTCTTCTATTGTTAAAACCCTTTCTTAATAACCTTTCTATCCAACCTTCAGATATCAAAGAAATAATTTTCGGATTAACCGTGCGCTGCTAGACAAAACGATTCCTTTCCAGATAGTGTACTTGTATACTTTTATTTTCCCAACGCGTTTCGAAGTTACAAACTTCTTCCTCAGGGGATGATAGTTTCCCCTGAGGAAGAAGTTTGTAACTTCGAAACGCGTTGGGAAAATAAAAGTATACAAGTACACTATCTGGAAAGGAGTCGTTTTGTCTAGCAGCGCACGGTTAATCCAAAAATTATTTCTTTGATATCTGATGATTCATGGTCACGGCGTGGCCATTTGGATGTGCAGCAGCTTTGACCTCTATTCCTTTATGCCTCTAACTCTCCTGCCTTTGGTGAGTATAACAGCTTGAACTATATCTCTTTTACCTGGGTAAGACCCTATTGCGCTCTTTCTCTTTTAGTTTTAACCACTTCTATCCAACCTTGTACAGTTACTATGTGACTCATACCATTTTTGGGCCAAATAAATCCATTGAATAGATTAGCACACACAAGGTTAAATATAACCACTATAACGCAGGCATGAGATGTAGATAATACTTGACCACTATGTAGTGGCGTCTAATCACACCTCTTGCCCCATCCTAACAATGACATACAAATACGAACAGCGCAGGCGTGCTCCTCTATGTATTCATATGACCGCTGTGTCTGCATTATGCAGACTCAGCGATGTAGACAGGGGATTTTCCCAGCCGGGTGAACATGTGACCGCTATGCCAGCAGTGCGCAGACTCGGTGACGCAACTTGGGGAGTTTCCCCGCCGGGTCATATAAACCCGGATACATATCCCAGCTGTCTGGTGTCCTCCATTTCAGCGGTTACATCGCAAGTTTCCTGGCGTCCTCCACTTCAGCGGTCATACCGCAATCTATTTGGGCCAGAGGAAGCAGGTAATACACTGATCTTTTCCCACACCATTTGGTGGTTCATTCTATATAATATTGAACAATCCTGTTTATTTCTTTATTCCAGCGCCACAAAATAAGCGACTTAGGTCGCTATACCAAACGCATTGCTTCTCCTTATATATACCAAAATACAGGTATTTGTTAATATTGACTCCTTAAGTGTGATCCTGCACTCTCTCATTTACACCACCACCAATGAGCACAAGACAATACTGTCTGCATATGTTATTATTCTAAGGGACCTGCAATTTATGACTGTTTCTTTGCTCTCTTATAGGAAAGCTATAATTCACGCACCAGGCACAATTATAACTCTTCACTTTTTGGTTGGCACCTAGATACCGGAAGTCCACAATATCCTTGTATCATGATTTCACTTCTCATGATTGTTTTATAGGAATTTGATGGCGGTTTATTTCCTTAATATTGACCTATATATCTTATCTCACGGATCACTTGCACCTGAAATTAGTCCTCAAGATACTATTTGGCAAGACTTATACTGCTTGACATAGTTTAACTTTTTGAAATATATATATCTCCTATGCATTGTAAGATTTGACATTTTCTCTATACTGTGATACTCAATAATATAGATTCATTTCTATTTTTGTGTATATGTTCTTTTAGAGAAGTTCTGATGAAGATCCATTATCGGATCGAAAACGTTTAACACGCATAGTCTTGATGCAAATAAAACAAAAGATTTACTCCATTTGCCATTTGAGTGCCAAGAATTTGTTAGTTGAACACCAGGCTCCATGAACAAGTGATACCACTGCTTATTCCGCTGTTGTGCGTGCAAGCCAATCCCCTGTCCACGGTGCATGTGAAGATGGCTCCTGCCCATTGACCAGTGTCAAATTGCACCATCATCAAGCACGTCCACGTCCTTATCCCAGCGCAGCCTTTAGTTGTCCATACCCTAGTCATTGGACCGTAAGCGGAAAGACGCAGCCAACGCCCCACAGGCCACAGTACTAAATTCACAAATTTCTCATCTACTTGCGCTTGAAATGTTGCATTCTAGGCTCGTGGGAAATGGACGCTTTCTGCAACCTGATGGTGGTGACCGTATCAAGATACTCCCCATCTGGCACTATTTCTCCCGGTCTGCCGTCACAACATTAGACAAGTAAGCGCATGTCCCACAACATTACCCAGGCCATCAATGCTGGTACAGGGAAAGTGCACTTAACCACGTTCATGTGGACAAGTGCTTGTCACAGGGACGGTACATCTTGCTGATGGCATACTGTGTTTGCGTAGAAAAAGTCATGACCCAGTCGGACATTGGGAGACCATGTCACAGATATATGGAGGACACAGGTTGGGGAAGGCTTTGTATGTCATATTTAGGGTTTTGAACTGTATTCTATGGGCAATAGGAAGGCAATGAAGGGCATGGCAGAGAGGAAAGCCTGTGGAATAATGGAGGGACAGTTGGATTACTCTGGCAGCAGAGTTTTGGATAGATTTGAGTGGTGCAACAGTGCTAGAGGGAAGGCTACAGAGTATAAGGTTGCAATACTCGAGGCGGGAGATCATGAGGGCATGCACAAACATTTTTTACGTTTCTTGTAATGTACGGATCCAGGAAAGGTTTTCGAGTTGTAAAGGACAGGAGGACGCAAGGGCTTTGATATGTAGCTTGATAGAGAGGGCAGTCAAGAATCACCCCGAGGCAACGAACATGTGGGAATTTTTGTCCCAGTGTGTCATCCCGGCATTACCCAGGCACGTGTCCCACAACATTACCCGTGCCCTCCACAATGCTGTTACTTGGAAAGTCCACCTAACCACAAACATGTGAACAAGTGCTTGCGGTCAGGGACGGTGCATGTCACTGAGGGTACACTAGATTAACATAGTGGAAGCCGGGACCCACAACGATCTTGCTATGGTGCCCATTCTCCCAAACACCAAGTATTGCGTGTCCTACATCAATCTGGGTTGCCCCCACAGTGTACAGTTCCTGTACCTCCTCCTTCTTTATCTCTACCTTCAGCCTCCAGCTACAAAAGTAGCACATCAGTCATAAGCTGGAAGCACTGCAGCACTGCCTCATCAAAGCGGGAACAGGTTGTGTTGAAGCTAATATGCTTAGGTGACAAGCCCCACAATGCTGAAGTGTTGTGTACAGCTCTGAAAGAGCAGGCAGATAGGTGGCTGAGACCGCTGAACCCACAGCCAGGCATGGTTGTGTGTGACAATGGCTGGAACCTGATGGCTGCTCTGTGGCGAGGCAAACTCACACATGTGTCATGCCTGGCTCATGCGCTTAACCTAATTGGTCAACGTTTTTGGAAAAGCGACACGGAGCTGGCAGATCTGCTAGGAAAAGTACAATGCTCTGCATACCCATTTTAGAAAGTCAACATTAGCTTCATTCGCCCTTGCCGTAAATCAGCAGTGCTTGCAGCTTCTGGCTCACCTACTGGTGTGTGATGCCCCCAGGAATTGGAACTCTACACTGCAGATATTGTAAAGGATTTGTGAGCAGAAGAGGGCAGTTTGTGACTAGTCTACCAGCATCAAAAAGGTTGTCAGTAGTGTTGAGCATTCCGATACCGCAAGTATCGGGTATCGGCCGATACTTGCTGTATCGGAATTCCGATACCGACTTCCGATATTTTTTCAATATCGGAATTCGGCATCGGAATCGGAAGTTCAAAGTTGATTGACAGCCTGACGTCATCATGATGCGCGGTGTGTGCGCATCATGATGCGCCGTCATTTCGGGCCTTCCGGGGGTCTCTGCCGGCCTGCCGGGGGGCTGTGCCGGACTGCCCGGGGTCTGTACCGGCCTGCCGGGGGGCTGTGCCGGCCTGCCGGTGGTCTGTGCACCCTGTGGGGGTCTGTACCGGCCTGCCGGGGGGCTGTGCCGGCCTGCCGGTGGTCTGTGCACCCTGTGGGGGTCTGTACCGGCCTGCCGGGGGGCTGTGCCGGCCTGCCGGGGGGCTGTGCTGATGTCCGGGGGTCTGTGCAAGCATCGTCCGATGGGACTACAAGTCCTATCTGGCGATGCCTGCTACCATGACAGTGATTGACACATTAGCCAATGATGGGACAGTAGTAGTCCCATCATCCGGCTAATGTGTTAAATGTTAAAAAAAAAAAAAATACTACATACATATATACTACATACATACTACATACATACTACATGCTACATACATACTACATACATACTACATACATACATGCTACATACATGCTACATACATACTGCATGCTACATACATACTACATGCATGCTACATACATACTACATGCATGCTACATGCATGCTACATACATACTACATGCTACATACATACTACATATATACTACATACATACTACATACATACTACATACATGCTACATACATACTACATGCTACATACATACTACATGCATGCTACATACATACTACATGCATGCTACATGCATGCTACATACATACTACATGCTACATACATACCACATACATACTACATACATACTACATATATACTACATGCATGCTACATACATACTACATGCTATATACATACCACATACATACTACATACATATATACTACATACATACTACATACATACTACATACATACTACATGCATGCTACATACATACTACATGCATGCTACATACATACTACATGCATGCTACATACATACTACATGCTACATACATACCACATACATACTACATACATACTACATGCGACATACATACTACATATATACTACATGCATGCTACATACATACTACATGCTACATACATACCACATACATACTACATGCATGCTACATACATACTACATATATACTACATGCATGCTACATACATACTGCATGCTACATGCATGCTACATACATACTACATACATACTACATGCTACATACATACCACATATATACTACATACATACAATACATTCATACAATACATACATAGACATACAGTACATATAACATAGAGTAACATACTTACCAATACTTGTCACATTGTTCCCCGAAGCCATTGTCTTTTCCGGAATAAATATTAACATAACAAACCACAAAAATACTCACCCACGATCCGAAGCAGTCCACGAGTGTGTCCCACGACGATCTTGGGTAGAGAACTGCAGCATCAGATGATGCTGCCGTTCTCTACGGGCTGCAGGAATCCAATGACGGAAGGTAGGTATCCTTCCGCACTGTATTCCTCCGCCACTTTAAAAAAAAAAGTCCCTAGTCTCACTTTATGCCATTGCTGCGTGGGAAATTCCCACACAGCAATGGCATAAAGTGAGACTAGGGACTTTTTTTTTTTTTAAGTGGCGGAGGAATACAGTGCGGAAGGATACCTACCTTCCGTCATTGGATTCCTGCAGCCCGTAGAGAAAGGCAGCATCAGCTGATGCTGCCGTTCTCTACCCAAGATCGTCGTGGGACACACTCGTGGACTGCTTCGGATCGTGGGTGAGTATTTTTGTGGTTTGTTATGTTAATATTTATTCCGGAAAAGACAATGGCTTCGGGGAACAATGTGACAAGTATTGGTAAGTATGTTACTCTATGTTATATGTACTGTATGTCTATGTATGTATTGTATGAATGTATTGTATGTATGTAGTATATATGTGGTATGTATGTAGCATGTAGTATGTATGTAGTATGTATGTACCATGCATGTAGCATGCAGTATGTATGTAGCATGCATGTAGTATATATGTAGTATGTATGTAGCATGTAGTATGTATGTAGCATGCATGTAGTATATATGTAGTATGTATGTAGCATGTAGTATGTATGTAGCATGCATGTAGTATATATGTAGTATGTATGTAGCATGTAGTATGTATGTAGCATGCATGTAGTATATATGTGTTATGTATGTAGCATGTAGCATGCATGTAGCATGCATGTAGTATGTATGTAGTATGTATGTAGTATATATGTAGTATGTATGTAGCATGTAGTATGTATGTAGCATGCATGTAGTATATATGTAGTATGTAGCATGTAGTATGTATGTAGCATGCATGTAGTATATATGTAGTATGTAGCATGTAGTATGTATGTAGCATGCATGTAGTATGTATGTAGTATGTATGTGGTATGTATGTAGCATGTAGTATGTATGTAGCATGCATGTAGTATATATGTGTTATGTATGTAGCATGTAGCATGCATGTAGCATGCATGTAGTATGTATGTAGTATGTATGTATGTATATATGTAGTATGTATGTAGCATGTAGTATGTATGTAGCATGCATGTAGTATATATGTAGTATGTATGTAGCATGTAGTATGTATGTAGCATGCATGTAGTATATATGTAGTATGTAGCATGTAGTATGTATGTAGCATGCATGTAGTATATATGTAGTATGTAGCATGTAGTATGTATGTAGTATGTATGTGGTATGTATGTAGCATGTAGTATGTATGTAGCATGCAGTATATATGTGTTATGTATGTAGCATGTAGCATGTATGTAGCATGCATGTAGTATGTATGTAGTATGTATGTAG
Source organism: Dendrobates tinctorius (assembly GCF_039654945.1). Classification (NCBI taxonomy): domain Eukaryota; kingdom Metazoa; phylum Chordata; class Amphibia; order Anura; family Dendrobatidae; genus Dendrobates; species Dendrobates tinctorius. Next base: position 25,370,791 of record NW_027361921.1, read on the forward strand.
TATATATGTGGTATGTATGTAGCATGTAGTATGTATGTAGCATGCAGTATGTATGTAGCATGCATGTAGTATATATGTAGTATGTATGTAGTATATATGTAGTATGTATGTTGCATGTAGTATTTATGTAGTATGAATGTAGCATGTATGTAGTATGTAGTATGAATGTAGCATGTATGTAGTATGCATGTTGTATGTATGTAGCATGTAATTTTTTTTTTTTTTTTTTTTACATTCAACACATTAGCCGGATGATGGGACTATTACTGTCCCATCATTGGCTAATGTGTCAATCACTGTCATGGTAGCAGGCATCGCCCGATGGGACTTGTAGTCCCATCGGACGATGCCTGCACAGACCCCCGAAGCCTGCACAGACCACCGGCAGGCCGGCACAGCCCCCCGGCAGGCCGGCACAGCCCCCCGGAGCCTGCACAGACCACCGGCAGGCCGGCACAGCCCCCCGGCAGGCCGGCACAGCCCCCCGGAGCCTGCACAGACCACCGGCAGGCCGGCTCAGCCCCCCGGCAGGCCAGCACAGACCACCGGAGCCTGCACAGACCCCCTGGCAGGCCGGCACAGCCCCCCGAAAGGCCCGTACAGACCCCAGAGAGGCTGTACAAGGGCAGGAAAGGGTTTTTCTTATTCCGATACTGGAAGTCCCATAGACTTGAATGGGACTTCCGGTATCGGAATCGGCGATACCGATACTTTTTTTAAAGATCGGCCGATACCATCCGATACGATACTTTGAAGTATCGGACGGTATCGCTCAACTCTAGTTGTCAGTATTCAGTTCTGTCTTCAGACATAACATCTGAGGAGTGGACATGGATGTCTGGCATATGTAAGATCCTCGAAAACTTTGAGGAATTCACCAAAAGGGTGAGCCTCAATGACACAATAATTAACCCCTCCATCCTGCTTATCTGTGTTCTAATTTGAAGATTGATAGTTATTATAGAGTGAAAACATATTTACAGTTTAACAGTTTCAAACACAACAGTCCTAAGAAACAACGATAGCAATAATACAATAATTAAACCAAAATAAATGACCCTGCTGGTGACAGCTTACAACGTATACTAAGTAACAACGATAACAATAATTAAACCCAAACAAAACAATCCTGCTCATGACAACTTACAGTCTACAATGAGGTGGGGGAGATAAAAACTACAGAGGTGTATTTACAAGAATGTATTTACAATGATGTTTGTACAATGATATTACTGAGGTTAGTTCAAAGTCATGGAGGCCTGAGGACAAGGAGGAGGAGAGCATGGTCAGTCATCCTCTTGGTGAGGACACGAAAGTATTAACTGTTAGCAGTCTTGCACGCATGGCTGAGTTTATGTTACGCTGCCTTTCCTGTCACCCTCGTGTTAACAAAATTTTGGGTGACAGGAAATACTGATTGGTGGTACTTCTAGATGCACGCTACAAGGAAAACTTTACATCTCTTATTCCAAAGTCAGACAGGTGTACTAAAATGTTGGAGGACCAGAGGGTCCTTCTTGCAGAATTATTAAAAAAATTCACATCTCAAAACGCTGGCAGCAGAGGTCACAGCAAAGGCAGTGGAACACTGGCAAAGTTTGGGGAAAGTTTTCTCAGACCCTCCCATCGCCCTGGCCCTGAGGCATGGGGGACTCTCACAAGGTTTGGGAAAATGCTGAGGGAGTACCTTGCTGACCATACCAACGTCCTATGTCATTCCTCTGTGCCTTATAATTATTGGTTACCCACGCTGAACACGTGGCATGAACTGGCTGTCTCTACTGCGTACGTGCGCTGTACTTGTAATAACGTGCAGGAGGGAAATGTGTCACCACGGAGCAGGCAGACCAACAGTAAAAGGGGAGGTTTATTTACAGGGAGAATATCTGGTGAACTTATAATATAACAGAGAAAATGCTGTAAAAGGTAATATCAGAGACTGGAGAAATAACAGAAGTGCAAAACAACAGACAGTTATTCTCTTATGGGGAGGAAACTTATCAGTTCCTGGAGATCTTGATTGTAGAGATCACTCTTCTCCCATGTAGGCACCCAGGCACCAGGGGTGCTTGATATCGTCTGTCTCTGGGGTCCTAGGTACTGTATAGTACAATTGGCGTATGGGGGGTTAACATGGGAGCTCAAGGGGTATGCGGATGGCGGTATCCCCTGTATGCAAGGTTCTTCCCTCTGCTGTGGCAGCAGCGTTCCCTCACCAGGGTCAGGGGCTCTGCCAGGGACAGTCTCTCTTGGCAGGTCAGTGTCACGTTACCGTATGCTCCTCGGTCACAGGGAAGCGTCTCAGGGTAAAGCAGGACTTCATTGCAGGGGAGTGTCTTGTCAAGGGACGCGGTATGTCGGTGTGATGAAGTCTCTAACAGGAGGGGAGAGACCAGCCCTCTAAAAGGTGCAGTGACAGGCTTCTCGTACTCAGTGCTCACCTCCTGTGTCTGCGGTCCCTCATTGTTCAGTCGCTGCACCTGTCTCCTGTCCTCTCCTCTGTCAGCGTCCTCTCTGCTCCCGTCCCTGCGCTGCTCTCCTGAAAGCATGCCCAATTCTCCCGCTCTCCATCCTGCCCTCTTCCTGTTCCTGGTACTCGCGCAGTCCCCTAAAGCATCCCCTGGGGAATCTAATGCCCTGCTCGATGGTTCCGGGCACAGAGCTAGGAAGGCAACTCCACCTCGGCTCCTTTGGTGCTTCACCCCCTTACATACTCACGGTCAAGGAGTGCACGGTGCCTCACTCTCTGATGGTCACTGGGCACATGGTGCCTTGATAAATGGCAGTACTGCTTTTATTGGTGGGAGACAACAGGACCAGTCCTTTGCAGCGCCACTGCTCTAAGGATGGAGCACACTACTCAGTCTCCTATGCGCTGCTTGTCCACGCCAAAAATCTTTGCTGTCGTGCACGCTTTCTCTTAAGCTGGCCCCCTGCCTCTAGGTCACCGGGTCTGCCTGTCTGCTGCATTTCGCTGCATCGTCGGCGCTTCGGGTGCATAGTGCATTGCCTCCCTTGCTGCTCACACGTTTACAGCTGGGGACTCACTCCTGCTTTGCTTTTTTTTCCCCTCAGCTTCCGTCCAGGTTCCCTGTCTAAACACGACCCTTCTTTCTGTGCAATGGAGCCTCTCCGTTCTGCTCTTCCTTCTGCCGGGAAACAGGGGACGCAGCTTTGACATTTCCGGACACAGCGCAGCACAGGTACGCACAGCCTGGTCATTCTGACTCCGTACATATCTGGCCAATCATTTCTTTAATACAAGCAACATAGAAGGCATATTCTTCCAATTTTCTAGAGAAAATAGTACAGTACACCTAGAATAGTTTCAATTTGAAGGACTTTCTGGCTCAAATCATTCCACAAGATGACACTAGTCTCATATAGAGATGAGCGACTTTGCCTTTTTTAGGGTCGAGTCGGGTTTCATGAAGCCCGACTTTCGCAAAAGTTGGGTAGAGCGAAATCGTCCGACTATAGGCAAAAGTCGGAGGCCGACTGAAACACGAAACCCAATGCAAGTCATTGGGGAAGCAAAGTCGGCAGGGAGTGGAGGACAGTAAACACACCTACAGTGCCCATTTTAATGCCAAAAACATCAATTCTTACTACTTAAGCTTGTCAACCTTAATTTACTTTATAATAATAGTTTGGCATTGAAAACTGGGGGTTATTTGGCTAAAGTTGTGGGGGGGTAGGGCTGGCTCTAGGTTTTCGGGTGCCCTGGGCCAAAGAGTGTCAGTGCACCCCTTTAGTTAAAACTAAAAGAAAAAGAGCGCAATAGGGTCTTACCCAAGTAAAATGAATATAAATCAAGCTATTATACTCACCAATAACAGGAGAGTTTCAGGCTCAAAGGAATAGAGGTCAAGCTGCTGCACATCCAAATGGCCACTCAGTGACCATAAATCATCAGATTTACAAAGAAAGAATTTTTGGATTTAAACGTGCGCTGCTAGACAAACGACTCCTTGCAGATTGTATACTTATATACTTTTAATTCCCAACGCGTTTCGAAGTTAACACTTCTTCCTCAGGGGATGATATGTACAGACAGCCAAAGTAGTTCCCGGTTTTATACAGACAAAGTTCAAAAATTGGCGCCAAAGGTCACATGTTACAGGGAGAAAATGTCAAAGGTCATCAGTATTAAAAAATGTACAAAAGAGTTGTTTAAAACTATATTGTTTCCACCATAATAAATTCTCTTGAAACATTTATTTACAGATCACTTGAAAAAAAGAGAGAGAAGAAAGAAAAAAGAAAAATGAAGAATATAAAATTATGAGAGGATAGACCTGTGTTAGAACTAAAAAAAAAGAGACCGAAATGAGCAGCAGACAAGAAATCAGACCACCATCCTACGTGAGCAGACTAAAGAAAATGAAAAAGGAAGAAGGATAATGAATATATGTACATATATGTATTAAAAACGATTTTTATTCAATATTAATAAAATAATAAAAATGTTTAATAAATATAAAAATATGTAGTTGCGTACTGAATACTTAGTAAAAATGTATGCATATATAAATAAAATGATGATTATTGGGAAAAAAATTCTGTATACACTATATGAATATTTAAATAAAAAACTATGTTAATTAGACAGTTATTATTAGTGAATTGATAAAAGGTAAAATAATAAAAAAAGGGGTTCATCATATGCTGATAAAAAATAATTATAATTATAGGCACATGTAAAAAACACTTGGTGATGTCGATTTAGTAAAAAACTAAGGCGATCAGTGGCTCACAGAAAAAGGAGAAAGCTCCCAAAAGAAGGGAGCAACCAGAGCACACAGGGACGAAGGATCGCATCCAAGAAGGAAAAAGACCAGAGGAACCGCACCCGTCCAGACCGCAGGACGGTATATAAGTGTTGATATAGAGAAACAGAGAGAGAAGCTTTTTTTGAGCCATTAGAGCTGAAGAAAGCATTTAGGGATTAGGGGTTATAACCATAAAACAGCAGAAAGTCGCACCGACAAAGGATAAATCAATTAGATAAGATCAGCAGAAAGTCGCACTGACAGAAGATAAAACAATCAAATGAGATCAGCAGAAAGTCGCACTGAAAAAAACGCTAACAAGATAAAGAATGAATAAAAACAAACATTAATACAATGTAAATTAACCCACATTAATTATTCAGAGTAGAAAATAACACTTTGGAGCGCCTTCACAGGAAAACCTCAGTTATTTCGTTTAACCCATTTGGTCTTAAGGTATTTAACCTATAGATCCAAATGGTGGTTTGATTTCTTGTCTGCTGCTCATTTCGGTCTCTTCTTTTTTTAGTTCTAACACAGGTCTATCCTCTCATAAATTTATATTCTTCATTTTTCTTTTTTCTTTCTTCTCTCTCTTTTTTTCAAGTGATCTGTAAATAAATGTTTCAAGAGAATTTATTATGGTGGAAACAATATAGTTTTAAACAACTCTTTTGTACATTTTTTAATACTGATGACCTTTGACATTTTCTCCCTGTAACATGTGACCTTTGGCGCCAATTTTTGAACTTTGTCTGTATAAAACCGGGAACTACTTTGGCTGTCTGTACATATCATCCCCTGAGGAAGAAGTGTTAACTTTGAAACGCGTTGGGAATTAAAAGTATATAAGTATACAATCTGCAAGGAGTCGTTTGTCTAGCAGCGCACGTTTAAATCCAAAAATTCTTTCTTTGTAAATCTAGTGCACCCCTTTAACACATACCACAACTCATGATGCTCCAATACGGCACAGAAATATAGGTATAGTACAATGACAAATACTTCACTGCTTACATGACATGACTGATCTATTTTAAAATGTACAATAGCTCAAAAAAGGACAGTATATTACTCCATACAGTATTATGGCCACCACATAGTGCGCTATACAGAGTAATGAGGCCCATATATTTCTCCATACAGAATCATTGGTCCCATATAATGTTTGAAACAGTATATGATGAGCTCCACATAATGCTACAGTATATGTTGGTGCCCATGGATGAAGCTCCACTGTGTTATGGGCCCAAATAATGCTCCATATATAATGGGTCACATTTCTAAAGCTCCAGTGCATAATGGGCCCTGTAAATGCTGCTCCAGTGTCTGATGTCCACCTTTGGAATGCTCCAGTGTATGGTGGGCCTCATATATCATTCTCCAGAGTATAGTGCTCCTCAAAAATAGCTGTCACAACATTGAAAACAATTAAATAAGTCTCCTCGCTAGGGAATCCCTGTACTAGTCTGGACTCCTCCTCGTCCCCATCTTCCATCTCACTCCACTTGGACTGTTTAGGCAGAGGGCGTACAGATGTGATGTCATCGCGCTCTCTGACCAGAATGTCACTGTCAAGAAGCGTGGAAGACGTCACGGCGGTGGAGCAGGGAGAGGTAAGTATTTCAACTTTGCAAGTGCTGTGATCCTGAGCAAGCAGGGGGGACCCACTCATTGGCGACGGCACTGGCACAGGGCCCCACATAGTACGCCGGTGTGTCTGACGGCAGGTGTGCACCCTCACCGTCAGAGACACTTGATTGTACTATGAGAGACCTTGTGCCAGTGCTGTTGCCAAACAGTGTGCCCACCAACCTGTCCAGGGCAACGGCACTTGCACGGGTGCGTGCGCCAGGTGGTGACCCCAGCACCGTGGGGGGAGGCAGCACAGTTAGGGAGGTGGAAAAATTGGCATATGTTGATGTTGGACATTCAGCAGCTGCAAATGGAGTAATTGGAGAAGTCCGTGGAAGAGGAGGACAAAAGCAAGTCATTTTCCTGGCAACCTACGTGTCAGCAGGGAGGGTGGGACAAAATCCTTTGAAACCCATGCATGGTTCATTTTAATGAAGGTTAGATCATCAACATTTTGTGTCGACAGACAGGTCCTTTTTTCTGTCAGGATTGATCCAGCAGCACTGAAGACTCATTCAGATAACACACTAGCAGCAGGGCAAGCGAGCTCCTGTAAGGCATATTGTGCCAATTCAGGCCAGGTGTCAAGTTTACTGGCCCAATAGTCAAAGGGGAATAACCGGAGAGGGAGAACATCGATATGGGAGGAGAAGTAGTTTGTTACCATAGATGACAACTGCTGTCTCCTATCACTTTCGATCGATGCAGTATTACCAGTCGTGTGAGCTGTAATTGAAAAATCAGTCCACAACATGGTCATGAATTCGGCTGTGAGCACCACGAACACCTCTTTCATGTTGCCCCCTATGGCTTGTTGGAAAAACATCACCGCCGCTGTGTGCTGGGAAAGCCTCAAACAAACGGTTTACCAGAGTTGCTTGTTTGTTAGCCAATATTAGCTCTAAGTTCTCCTGTGGCATGATGTTTTGGAATTTGCCTTTATAGCGTGGATCCAGGATGCTGGCCAACCAGTAGTCGTCATCTTTCATCATTTTGGCAATGCGGGGGTCCCTTTTTAGGATCTGCAAGGCATAATCAGACATGTGGGCCAATGTTCCAGGTGTCAATGATGCACTGCGAGTGCTGGGTGGAGGAGCACTTTCTGGCAAATCCACATCCCTCCAGTCATGCACAAACCCTGTTCCTGACCTTGCCACGCCAACATTTTTTCTTGCCCCTGAGAAGCATCCTCCTCCCCAAAATAATCATCCCCATCATCCTCCTCCTCCTCTTCCTCTTCTTCCTCCACCTCGTCAACGAGACTTCCCTGAGCAGACAATGGCTCACTGTCATCAAGGCTTCCCTCCTCCTCTTCCTCTTCGGCTGCAGACTCCTGCTCCTTAATGTGTGTCAAACTTTGCATGAGCAGATGCATAAGTGGGACGCTCATGCTTATGATGGTGTCGTCAGCGCTTATCAGCCGTGTGCATTCCTAAAAACACTGAAGGACTTTACAGAGGTCTTTCAGCTTCGACCACTGCACACCAGACAACTCCATGTCTGCCTGCAAACTGCCTACCCGTGTATCCTCATACAAATGAATTACAGCCTGCCTCTGTTCGCACAGCCTCTGAACCATGAGCAGGGTGGAGTTCCACCTTGTTGCAATGTCGATAATTAGGCGGTGCTTGGGAAGGTGGAGCAACTTCTGCATATGACTGGAGTGTACAGGCGACCAGCGGATGTGCGAGCACAGTCTTCGCACCTTATGGAGCAGGGCTGTTAACTGCGGATAATTATTGAGGAAGCACTGCACCACCAGGTTCAAGGTGTAAGCCAGGCAAGGTATGTGTCTGAGTTTTGAAAGGGCTATGGCTGCCACAAAATTCCTGCCATTATCACTAACTACCTTGCCTGCCTCAAGATGTAGACTGCCCAGCCATGACTCAGTTTGTCGATGCAAGTAGTCAGCCAGTACCTCCGCGGTGTGTCTGTTGTCTCTCATACACATCATCTTCAACACAGCCTGCCGACGCTTACCACTAGCTGATCGATAGTGTGACACCTCGTGTGCAACACTGGCAGCTGTGGATGGAGTGCTCGTGCGACTGCGCTCTGTGGACGAGCTTTCGCTTCTGGTGGAGGAGGAGGAGGGTCGAATGCCTACAGCCAACTGTTTCCTATACCCTGGGCTAGGCAGCACTGTCCCACCACCGCTGTCCCCTGTGGACCCTGCATCCACCACATTAACCCTGTGCGCAGTGATGGACACGTAACGGCCCTGGCCATGCCTACTGGACCATGCATCTGTTGTGAGGTGCACCTTTCCACTCACTGATTGCTTGAGTGCATGGACGTGGAGGGCTGGGATGGCTTTTCGTGAAAAGAAGTGCCGACTGGGTAGGTCATAGCGTGGTACTGCATAGGTCATGAGCTCGCGGAAAGCTTTGCTTTCAACCAACCGGTAGGGCATCATCTCTAATGAGATTAGTTTGGCAATGTGGGCGTTCAAAGCCAGTGTATGCGGATGAAACGATGAATACTTTCTTGTCCTACTCAGAGTCTCTGGTAGGGTGAGCTGGACTTGAGAGCTGCATATGGTGGTACTAGCGGTGGACATGGCAGACTGAGAGAGGGTTGGTGATGGTGATGGTGTTGGTGGTGTTGCTGATGACCTAGATTCAGTCTTTCGTAGCAATAACATTGTGATTCCATGACTGCTTTGCCCTTGCGACGACACCTCAATATTTGCTGCTGGTGGTGTGCTAACCGGTGGGCTTACAGTGGGGGAAGCGATGTAGCGTTGCTGACTACCTTCATTCGGAGCAGGTGCCCATGTGGTACGTGAGGTTTGGTATTCAGTCCACGCTTGCAAGTGCATGGTGGTTAAATGTCTAGCATGCAACTGGTATTCAAATTTCTCCGATTTTTCCCTCGGCTAAAGGTTTTTGCACACTTCTTACACATAACTTTTGCCTGATCATTAGGATTTTGTTCAAAAAAGTGCCACACTGCACTCCTCCTACTATGGAAGACATTTTGAGACCTTGCTCGCTGTGCTAGTTTGACCGTCTGGCCAAGCTGTCCTGCAACCCTTTTGGTTTTTGTAACACGTTTTTGGACTGCTACGGTCCTGCAAGATAACAGCTGTTGTGATGTTGGTGCCTGCTGCGGATCCTCCACCTCCTCTTCTGAGCTATTGGCAGCTCTTCCCCCAATGGATGACAATCTGGGTCAACAACTAGGTCATCCATAACCTCTGCTTCAATTTCAAGTGCACCTTCCTCTGTGTCACCGTGTAAGGTGGTATAGTATGTGGGAAGGGGCACCTGAGTTTCATCAGGGTCTGATTCTGCCTCAGTACACTGCGAGGACAATGTAGTGCTCTGAGTGAATGTACCAGCAGAAAAATCTAGCAGTGGCTGTGCATCAGTGCACTCCATGTCAGATTCATCTTGGACTGGGGAATTCACGATTTGACTTGCTAACCCAGGCATGGTATGTGAAAAGAGCTCCATGAAGTAATCGGTAGTGTGGCCTGCCACATCCTTCACTTTTGGTAGGGGTGAAGGACACAAGGAAAGGTGTTGTTCCTGACCAGGAGCCTCCAATGACGACTCAGTGCTTTTATTTTTTGAAACTTCAGAAGAGGAGGCGAGAGAGCTGATGGCTGTGTCAGCAATGTAAGCCAAAACTTGTTCCTGAAGCTCCAGCTTTAAAAGTGGCTTACCTACTCCCAGAAAAGAGAGCCTTCAAGGCCTTGTGGAGCCAGACGATGACGCAGGCTCAACACCTCCTGCCTTAGGTGCTATTGTACTTTTGCCACTACCAACAGATGCCACACCACCACCATCGGGACCAGCTGGCAATCCCCGCCCACTTCTATGGCGTCTTCCACCACACTTGCCCATTTTTGTGAAAATGTACCCAAAATACCACCAGCTATAAGGTACTGTTAAAGAAGGTAGAAGGTGTATCTACTATTGGTGAGAATTTGAATCTCACTAGAGATTTGAGGACGCTGAACTATTGTCTCTGGCCCAGTAGAGATTACACCTCAACATAACAGATTGAAATTGGATGGAGTATGACAAGGTGGAGGGTGTCTATAGGATTGGTGAGAATTTGAATCTCGCTATAGATTTGAGGACGCAGAACTATTGTCTCTGGCCCAGTAGAGATTACACCTCAATGTAACAGGCTGAAATTGGATGGTGAAGACAAGGTGGAAGGTGTCTATAGAATTGGTGAGAATTTGGATCTCACTAGAGATTTGAGGATGCTGACAATGATGCTCTCAGTCCAAGTATGGACGCAGGCAGCCTAATAAGCAGGACTGCTGCACAGTGCACACACAAAAGGGTGGAAAAATGAACGCTTGGTAACTGTGCAGAAAAGAGGAAGAAATGTATTTTTGCTTTTAAAAATGCAGTTTGCACAGCAGTGTGCAAACAGCAATGCAGCTATCAGGGAGCTTTATAAGGCAGCCTAATAACCAACAGAGCTGATGCACAAAAATAGAGCCACTCCTGTCACTGCACACAAAGTGTTGTGTTGTAAGTGGAAATCGCTAACAGCAGAAGCAGTTTTTTGGGTCTTCTTCCCTGCCTAACGCTCTCTCTACAGAATCATCAGCAGCAGCAGCTCTCCCTATGCTAAGATCGGCATAAGTAAGATGGAGGTCGGCGTTCACGCCCTTTTATAGCCCCTGTGACACCACAGAAAGCCAGCCAATCGCTTGCTTGCCCTTCTCAAAGATGGTGGTGACCGATGCCTATGTCATCGCGTTGCCCACAGTGTGCGTCCTCCATCATTGGCTGAAAAAGGGCGCTGGAAGCATCTTTTGAAACACGACTTTGGCGCTCTGGTCGCCGACCTCGTGGCCAACCTCTCGCTATGGTCGGGTTTCGTTTCATGAAACCCGACTTCAGCGAAAGTCAGCGACTTTTGAATATGACCGACCCGTTTCGCTCATCTCTAGTATGGTCATTTTGGAGTGCAAAAGACAGAAGCCACAGGCCGTAGGCGATTCTATTGGATTGGCATGAGAGGAGACACTGAAAAATGGTGGCAGGAATGTCACACGTCTGTGACTATCACAACTGTGAAAGGTGATCATAAAGCAGCACTGCATCCGCTTGTAAGTTGACGTCCATTACAAATGGTAGCCATTGATCATCTGAAGGTAGAGGCCAGCAGGACAGGCCATAGCTACATCTTAACCATCATCGATCAATACACCAAATTTCTAGTGGCCGTTCCTGTGAAGGATTTAACTGCCCAGACTACACAGCGTTGGAGCAGGAAGAGGTAAGTATTGCAACTTGCCAGTGCTGTGGCCATGACCAAGCTGGGGGGGCACAGTCGTGGTCGACGGTACTGGCACAGTGCCCCTCATAGTACGCTGGTGTGTCTGATGGCGAGTGGGCCCCCCACCATCAGAGACACTGTATTGTACTATGAGGGGCCCTGTGCCAGTGTCATCGGCCATCAGTGGGCCCATCCACCTGTTCAAAGCAATGGCACTTGCCCGGGTGCGCCAGGTGTTGACCCCAGCCATTGGGGGTGGGTGGGCAGCCCACTTAGGGAGGTTTAAAAAATGGCATATGTTGATTTGTTGGCTGGACATTCAGCTGCTGCAAAGGACGGAATTGAGCAAGTCCAAGGAAGAGGAGGACAAAAGCGAGGTAGTTTTCTGGCAACCTATGTGTGATTAGGGGAAGGTGGAGCAAAATCCTTTGAAACCCATGCATGGTTCATTTTAATGAAGGTTAGATCATCAACATTTTGGGTTGACGGACATGTCCTTTTTTCTGTCAGGATTGATCCAGCAGCACTGAAGACTCTTTCAGATAACACGCTAGCAGCAGGGCAAGCGAGCTCCTGTAAGGCATATTGTGCCAATTCAGGCCAGGTGTCCAGTTTAGAGGCCCAATAGTCAAAGGGGAATGACCTGTGAGGGAGAAGATCAATATTGGAGAAGTAGGTTGTAACCATAGTTGACAACTGCTGTCTCCTGTCACTTTTAATCGATGCAGTATTAGCAGTCGTGTGAGCGGTACTTGAGAAATCATTCTACAACGTGGTCATTAAACCCCTGTCTCCAACGCAACTTTGGCTGTGTGCACCACGAACACCTCTTCCATTGTGCCCACTACAGCTCGTGGGAGAACCAGCACTGCTGCTGTGTGCTGGGAAAGCCTCAAACAAACGGTTTACCAGAGTTGCTTGTTTGTTAGCCAATATTATCTCTAGGTTCTCCTGTGGCATGATGTTTTGTAATTTGCCTTTGTAGCATGGATCGAGGATGCTGGCCAGCCAGTAGTCGTCAACCCTCATCATTTTGGCAATGCGTGGGTCCCTTTTTAGGATTCGCAAGGTATAATCGCACATAGAATAGAATTTAATAGAATCGTAGAGTTGGAAGGGACCTCCTGGGCCATCTGGTCCAACCCCCTGCTCAAAGCAGGATTCGCTAAATCATCCCAGTCAGATGTCTGTCCAGCCTCTGTTTGAAGACATCCATTGAAGGAGAACTTACCACTTCTCGTGGCAGCTTGTTCCACTCATTGATCACTCTGTCAAAAAGTTTTTTCTAATATCTAATCTGTGTCTCCTCCCATTCAGTTTCATCCCATTGCTTCTAGTCATTCCTTGTGCAAATGAGAATAAAGTTGATCCTTCTACAATGTGACAGCCCTTTAGATATTTGTAGACAGCTATTAAGTCTCCTCTCAGTCTTCTCTTTTGCAAACTAAACAATCCCAAATCCTGCAACCTTTCCACATTTACAATCCCTTCTTCAAAAATTTTCCTCCTTTTCCTATTTTAAGATTAATGAGTCCAAATCTAAAATTTTCCAATTTAACCTCACCAATGCTCAAATCAGGAGTATAAAGGCTGTCTCTTCTTGGGGGTTGGGCGGAGAGGGAAATTGTTTATTTAGGTCTGCGGTTTTCTAGAAACCTTGGATCTCTGATTTCCACTAATCTAGATTCCCTAATCGCCTCCATTTCTAAAGGCCTTAATTTTTATGCGGACAAAGAATTGTCCTGGTGGGGAAAATGTCTAGTAGCCAAATCAATATTCCTTCCCAAAATCCTCTATATTTTCAGATCCCTTCCCCTGCTTATTTCCACTTCTTATTTAACTAGTCTGTGCAGACACGCCTTAATTTATTTCTCGTGGCAGCTTGTTCCACTCATTGATCACTCTAACTGTCAAAAAGTTTTTTCTAATATCTAATCTGTGTCTTCTCCCCTTCAGTTTCATCCAATTGCTTCTAGTCTTTCCTTGTGCAAATGAGAATAAAGTTGATCCTTCTACAATGTAACAGCCCTTTAGATATTTGTAGACAGCTATTAAGTCTCCTCTCAGTCTTCTCTTTTGCAAACTAAACATTCCCAAATCCTGCAACCTTTCCTCATAAGACAGGGTTTGCAGACCGGTCACCATTCTGGTCGCTCTTTTCTGAACTTGCTCCAGTTTGTTGATGTATTTTTTAAAATGTGGTGCCCAAAACTGGACACAATATTCCAGATGAGGTCTGACCAAAGAGGAGTAGAAGGAAATAATGACTTCATGGGATCTAGACTGTATGCTTCTGTTAATACATCCTAGAATTGCATTTGCCTTTTTTGCTGCTGCATCACACTGTTGACTCATATTCAGTCTGTGATCTATTAGTATACCCAAGTCTTTTTCACATGTGCTGTTGCTTAGGCCTATTCCTCCTATTCTGTATACATGTGGGCCAATGTTCCAGGTGTCAATGCTGCACTGCCACTGCTGGGTGGAGGAGCACTTTCTGGCAAATCCACATCCCTCCAGTCAAGCACAAACACTGTACCTGACCTGGGAACACCAACATTTTCTCTTTCCCCCTGAGAAGCATCCTCCTGCCCCAAATAATCATCCCCCTCATTCTCATCTTCCTCTTCTTCCTCCACCTCATCCAGGACAGTTCCCTGACCAGACAATGGCTGACTGTCATCAAGGCTTCAAAATACTGAAGGACTTTACAGAGGTCTTTCAGCTTTGACCACTGCACACCCGACAATTCCATGTCTGCCCTCAAACTGCCTGCCTGTGTATCCTCCCACAAATGCATTACAGCCTGCCTCTGCTCGCACAGCCTCTCAACCATGTGCAGGGTGGAGTTCCACCTTGTTGCAATGTCTATGATTAGGCGGTGCTTGGGATGGTGGAGCAATCGCTGCAATTTCTGCATACGAGTGGAGTGGACGTTTGAGCGACGGATGTGTGAGCACAGTCTTCGCACCTTATGTAGCAGGGATGTTAACTCCGGATAATTATTAAGGAAGCACTGCACCACCAGGTTCAAAGTGTGAGCCAGGCAAGGTATGTGTGTGAGTTTTGCATGGGCTATGGCTGCCACAATATTACGGCCGTTATCACTGACTACCTTGCCTGCCTCAAGATGTGGACTGCCCAGCCATGACTCAGTTTGTCACTGCCAGTAGTCGGCCAGTACCTCCGTGGTGTGTCTGTTGTCACCCAAAGACATCATCTCTAACACAGCCTGCTGACGCTTACCACTAGCTGTTCGATAGTGGGACACCTCGTGTGCAACACTGCCAGCTGCGGATGGAGTGCTCGTGAGACTGCGGTCTGTGGACGAGCTTTCGCTGATGGAGGAGGAGGATGATGGTCGAAAGCCTACAACCAACTGTTTCCTATACCGTGGGCTAGGCAGCACTGTTCCACCCCCGCTGTCCCCTGTGGAACCTGCATCCACCACATTAACCTAGTGCGTAGTGATGGACACATAATGGTCCTGGCCATGCCTACTGGTCCATGCATCTGTTGTGAGGTGCACCTTTCCACTCACTGACTGTTTTAGTGCATGGACAATGCGGTCTTTCACATGCTGGTGGAGGGCAGGGATGGCTTTTCGAGAAAAGAAGAGCCGACTGGGTAGGTCATAGCGTGGATCAGCGTAGGCCATGAGCTCGCGGAAAGCTTCACTTTCAACCAAATGGTAGGGCATCATTTCTAATGAGATTAGTTTGGCAGTGTAGGCGTTCAAACACAGTGTACGCGGACGAGAGGATGAGTACTTTCTTGTCCTACTCAGAGTGTCTGGTAGGGTAAGCTCGACTGGAGAGCTGCATATGGGGGAAGTAGCGGTGGACCGGACGGAGTGAGAGGGGGTTGGTGATGGTATTGGTGGTGATGGCCTAGATTCAGTGTTGTGTTGCAAAACCATTGTGATTCCCTGACTGCTTTGGCCTTGTGACGACACCTCCAAATTTAGTGCTGGTGGTGTGCTTAACGGAGGCGGTGGTCTTACAGTGGGGGAAGCGATGGAGCAATGCTGGCTACCTTAAGTCGGAGCAGGTGCACATGTGCTACCTGAGGTTTTGTAGTCCGTCCATGCTTGCAAGTGCATGTTGATTAAATGTCTAAGCATGCAACTGGTATTCAAATTTCTGAGTTGTTTACCTCGGCTAAAGGTCCTTCCACACTTCTTACAGGTAACCTTTGTCTCATCAGTAGGATTTTTGACAAAGAAGTGCCACACTGCACGCTTCCTACTATAGTATACATTTTCTGGCCTTGCACGCTGTGCTAAGTTGACCGTCTGGCCAAGCTGCCCTGCAACTCTTTTAGTTTTTGGTCCACGTTTTTGGACAGCTACGGGCCTGCCAGATAACCGCTGCTGCGATGTCAATGCCTGCTGCGGATCCTTCTCCTTATCTGAACTATTGTCAGCACCACCCTCCTCCCCCAATGGATGCCAAAACGGGTCAAGAACTGGGTCATCCATCACCTCCTCTTCAAAGTCATCTGCACCTTCCTCTTTACCTTCCTCTGTGTCACCGTGTAAGGTGGTATAGTATGCGGGAAGGGGCACCTGAGTTTCATCAGGGTGAGATTCTGGCTCAATAGACTGCAAGGGCAATGTAGTGCTCTGGTTCAATGTACCAGCAGAATCATCTAGCAGTGGCTGTGCATCAGTGCACTCCATGTAAGAGTCATCTTGGACTGGGGAATTCATGATTTGACTGGATAACCCAGGCATGGTATGTGAAAAGAGCTCCATAGAGTAATCTGAAGTGTGGGCTGCCGCATCCTTAACTTTTGGTGGGGGTGAAGGACACAAGGAAAGGTGTTTTTCCTGACCAGAACCCTGCACTGACGACTCCGTGCTTGCAGGTTTCTAACTTTCAGAACAGGAGGCAATAGAGCTGGTGTCTGTTTCGGCAATGTACGCCAAAACCTGTTCCTGATGCTCCGGCATTAAAAGCGGTTTTCCTACTCCAAGAAAAGGGAACCTTACAGGCCTTCTTGGGCCAGATGATGACACAGGCTCAACACCTCCTGCCTTAGCTGCTATTGTGCTTTTGCCAGAACCAGCCGATGCACCACCTCCATCAGTACCAGCTGCGGCCCCCTGCCCATGTCCATGGCCTTTTCCACCATACTTCCTCATGTTTGGGAAAATGTACCAAAAATACCAACAGAGAGATGGTACTGTATGAGGAGCGTCCACCTGTGTAAGGTGTATTAAAAAAAATTAAATCTACGTATATATTTTGTTAGTCACAGACACTTTCACAGTATGTATTTGACCGTAATCCAACAAGCAGATATATGGAACTGTATCAGAAGTGTAGAGCTGTATACGTTTTTTGTGTAACTAACAATCTCCGTATATGTATTTACGGAGTGTCACACACACATGCTGACTCTGAATAGATGTGTCTGTATTGTGAACAGCAGATATACCATACTGTTTTAGAATTGGACAGCTCTATACGGTGTGTGTATGGAAAATTGTCAATCTCTGTCTATTTTTATATGGACTGACACACGCTGTTTCTGTCTAGTTTTGACCGTCATCAAACAGCAGATATAGGAAACTGTTTAAAAAGCAGACAGCTCTATAAGATGTAGGTCTGGAAAAATGGAAAATCTCCTTGGCTTGTTTTTCCAGAGTCACACCCAGATCGCTTCTTTTTGTCCGTGATACCAGCCGGTACACGGTAGTGTGTGAGGAGCGTACACCGCTATGCGGTGTGTGAAAAAATGAATGCTCAGTAACTCACCAGAACAAAATAATAAAAGTTGAAGTGCTTTGAAAAAAGCAGTTGGAGCAGCAGTGTGCACACACCAATGCAGCTATCAGGTAGCTTTAAAAGGCAGCCTAATCACCACCAGCGCTGCTGCACACAACAAAAATCCTCCCCTTTCACTGCACACTAACTGTACAGTGAAAAGCGCTATCAGCAGAAGCAATTTTTTTTCTTCTTCCTTGCCTAACGCTCTCCCTATTCAGAATCATCATCATCAGCACCTCTCCCTATTCTAAGATAGGCAGAAGTAAGATGGCGGTCGGCGGTCACGGCCTTTTATACCCACTGTGATGCCACACAAAGCCAATCACTTCAATGCCCTACTCTAAGATGGTGGTGGCTGCTGCGCATGTCATCGCATTGCCCACAGTGTGCGTCCTCCATCATTGGCTGAGAAAAGGTGCTGGAGGCATTTTTTGAAACGCGACTTTGGCGCTCGGCTCGGCGACCTCATGGTCGACCTCACGCTATAGTCGGGTTTCGATCGTCGAAACCCGACTTTATTGAAAGTCGGCTATTTTTTAATTTGACCGACCCGTTTCGCTCAACTCTATTATTTATTTATTTATAGAATTCCATTGTGCTGTACATGACAAGGGGTTACATACAAAGTAATAGATATCGTTTACAGAGTAAAAAATTATAATGACAGACTGGTACAGAGGGGAGAGGACCTTGTCATTGTGGACTTTCATTCTGCAGGAGAATGGGTAATAGACAGAAGGTGGGGGGTGCGGCACCTCGGTTGGTGGAGAGGCAGAAGCTCGTGTGGTGTGTAGAAGTCACATCTCCGACCACCACGCTCTCCAATTGACATTTCTTGAAATGCAGCTGAAATGTCAAAATCTCTAGCTTCAGTTATAGAAAATGCATGGGCTCCTTTTTGACGTCATCATCCAACCAGTTCAGTATTAGTAGGTGAGGGCTTGTCAGAATCCTGCCCAGAAACACAAGGATTCAGTAGTTGAGAGTCCTGTCCCCGTGATCTTCCACGTGCTCTTGCTCTGGCTCTTCCAGGCATGATTTCATCAAGAAGAGTAAGCCTTCGTAATACAGAGACAGAGTACAACACCGCCTAAGCGTTTACCCTCTGCTTCTCAGACTTTCTATCTGCGCAGTGACTGCCTCTAGGCTGATGATGATGTGTGAAACCAAAATATAAATAAAACAAGTCCCCCTTGGAAGAAGCTACGAGCGAAACGTGCGTCGGGGCATTCTCCCTGTTGGTCTACATGGTAAATATGCCTCTTCAATGACGGTCAGCTTAAGTTTATGTGCAGCACTATGGCTATATAGCTACTTAGTAGCATATTGGGCACTTGCATCTATATAACAACCATAGCCTGCTTGTTTATTTTTGCACTATTGCACTTTATATTCTGCTGTTTGTTATTGTGTATTTACTTGTGCAATATCGCACTTTATATTTTGTTATGTATTATTCATTGGGGAGATTTTTTGTTAGGCTTGCAGCCACTTGGCTGTTATTTTTATCTCACATTTGATCTACGTAATACCCATTTGGAGTAAATTCACATTGTTGCACTTCTACTATGACCTGTAATTTTTAATGTGATGTGGCTATTGTATATTTCTTACCCAAGCAATTGTGCTTGCATATATATAATCTTTTCCTTGTAGACCTCTTGGAGTTCATTTTGTTCATTTTCAGTCCTTTTCACAAATGAAATTTTATTATGTTTTTTATCATGTAGCTAATAAAGACTTGTTTTATTTATATTTAATATTTTGGTTTCACACTTCCGTTTTTTTGAGTCTGATATAGTTTGAGGTGTGTCCTTTAAATTTTTGGTCTAATTTTGGTGATTTGATTGTGGTAGTAGTTGGAGCATTTAACACAGTCATGAAGCAGCCATAACAACTTGAAACAGAATTCTTTTTACCGACGTACCCCACTGTAAATTTTTTCTTTTTATTCAAAAGAATGCTGGATACAACAAGAGTGACAGACTGCAAAAAAAATTGAATTTATGCCAAAAATGCTACAATTTTTGGCACACGGATGTATGAGGCATGTCAGAGATATACCCCACTGTAAAATGTGGCCAGTTTTTTTAAAAAATGCAACAGAGTGCTGTATATAACTTGAGTAACAGACAGGAAAACACTGGAATACAGGCCTAAAATCCAAAAATTTTAATGACACGGATGTATGAGGCGTGTCACAGATATACCACACTGTAAAATATGTGGGCTTTTTTTTTAAAAAATGCTTCATAGTGCTGTATATAACTACAGTGACACACAGGACAAAAATGGAAAACCGGCGTAAACTGGCCAAACTTTGAGCACCCACAGATATGAGCTGGCACGGAAATACCACTATGACAAATGTGTGACCTGTATTTTTTTATTTTTTTGGCTAAATAGTGCTGTATATAAGTCCAGTGACACACATTTTATTTGAAAAAAAAATAGTACTCATAATAATAGTCAAAAACTGAGATTTTTGGATGCAAAAAATTGCTACCAGCAGTGAAGTAACTAGAAACTCAACTATGGGATGGAGTTACAATAGTTACTGTATGTGCACCAAATATATATCCTTGTTCAGTAAAAAATTACAATAACTCATACATTATCTTGGGTAATTGTGCACAACAAAAAAATTAATAGATGGTTGATAAATCATCCCAGAGGAGCGTATAGATAACAATTATATGCAGCATAATAAGCTACTAAGAAAAAGTTGCCATAGTACAAAACATTTTTTGCCAGAAAGCCAGGATGTACTTATCCAAAGTTCACAGGGCTTAGAAAAATAATAAAATAACTACTGAATCTGTAACGACTTTTAAACTGCAAAGTGCATAGATATTTTAGAAAGTTAATTGTATCTCCATACAGGAGATTAAAGTAGTCAAATGTATTACCATGTGGCAAGCATAAATTTAAAGCCCTGGTTAATGAAACTCACGGACACACAGGTGCATAAAGCAATGAATGCTAGATGTGCAGATTAAGACCAAATGGTCACAAAAGGATGGCATGAATCTAAGTAAACATGGCAGCTGATTCAAGGATACCTGACCTGCTGGTGGCAGAGGCTCCCCGACGTGCGTTTCGCGTAAGCTTCTTCAATGGGGGTATGTGTAGATGTCGGGTATTGATGAGTGGTCAATTTATAGTCCTGTCTGATGTTAAGCAGGCGATTTGTGATGGTGCTCATTTCACATTGCCGGGGAGTGACGTCAGATGACTCAGCGTCTCACGTGACCAACCCACAATTCCCCTGCCCAACGCATCAGAGCAGGGGGAGGAGTAGGCCAGGCTTGGGACGTATTGCCATGGTGACACACTAGCCGGCCCTGATGACCAGCGCACACCGCCAGGAGGAGTGTGGGAAAGAAGGGGGAAGGAACATATTAGCGTTACCGCTGTAATAAAAAAATGCAAAGAAAAAATACTCTCCTTAAGAGGGAAAGAAAGAGAAACACTGCCACATAGTACAAAATTTATGTCGGCCTCACATCAAGACCTTTGAAGGTCAGAATCAGAGAACATGTGAGGGAAATTAATAATGCCAAAGATACCTCTGATGACTTGGATTTAAAACCCATACCAACACATTTTAAGCTTGTCCATAATTGCAATGCTAAACTTCTGAAGGTGATAGGCATTGACAAAGTGTTCATTAACCAAAGAGGAGGAAATTGGAGAAAGAATTTGGCCCAATTAGAGGCCAAATGGATATTTAGGATGGGCTCTGTTCAACCAGACGGGTTAAATGAGATTTTGAGTTTTGCCCCTTTTCTTTAATTGATATTAGTATGTCTTGTCTTTTGTTAGTTTTTAATTCTGTATTGTTTTAGTTTTTTTAGGACTCATTTACCATCATTTTTTTTCACAATTGGAGGAATCTGTCATCTGTTTTGTCTGGAGGAGAGTGGGGTTTTTGTGAATAACCTACCTATATCAACAGAGGAGAAAAAAGGAAAGAAGGAAGAAGAGACTTCTTATTTTTTATTTTTATTTTTACACATGTTTTATGTGTGTACGTATGCATGTGATAAAGATGTTGAACAATACAGGGCCCAGGACAGAGCCCTGTGGTACCCCACTTGAGACATTCTTCCAGCTGGATGTGCAGCCATTTACGACCACTCTTTGGGTCCGATCACTAAGCCAGTTATAAATCCACCTAACAGTTGCCTTGTCCATTCCATACTTAGTCATTTTTTCAATAAGGATTGTATGAGATACTTTGTCAAATGCTTTGCTGAAGTCAAGATATACTATATCTACAGCATTTCCTTGATCCACCCAATCAGTGATTCCGTCATAAAAGGAAATTAAGTTAGTCTGACATGAGTTATTAGTTACAAACCCATGCTGACTCTGTTTAATCACTTCAGTCTTATTCAGGTACTGACATACATGTTGTTTAATAATTTGCTCAAAGATCTTTCCTGGTATAGAAGTCAGACTCACCGGCCTATAGTTGCCTGGGTCCACCTTCTTCCCCTTTTTGAAGATAGGAACAACATTTGCTCTTCTCCAGTCTTCTGGGACTTCTCCTGTTCTCCAAGAATTTTCAAAGATTATGGAGAGGGGTTCAAAAATTTCTTCTCCTATCTCCTTCAGTACTTTGGGGTGTAATTCATCTGGACCTGGAGACTTGAATTCATTTAGGTTAGCTAAGTGTTTCCTCACTATATTTCTGTTTATAGATATCCTGGATTCTTCTATTCCCTTAATAGGACAGTGAAGAACAGTTGATGTTACATTTCCTTTCTGAGAAAAAACAGATGCAAAATAGGAATTTAAAAGTTCGGCCTTCTCAACATCCTGTCTTACCATTTCATCATTTTCATCCTGTAAAAATCCTATAGCATCTTTGACTTTTCTTTTACTTTTGACATATCCCCAATATCCTTTATTATTGCTTTTAACATCTCTTGCAAGCCTCAATTCATTGTCAGCTTTGATAATCTGATTTGTGCCCTGCAGGTTCTGCAGACAGCATTATATTCTTCTTTAGATATGCTTCCCTCTTTCCACTTTATAAACATTTTTTTCTTCCTTTTTAGCATGTGCTTAAGTTCTGTGTTCATCCATGCTGGCTTCCTTAAATGCTTCCTATTCTTCCCTCTTTTCCGAATTGTTAACAATTGTGCTTTGAGAATTTCATTTATCTAGATTTCCCATCCTTCCTGGACATTTTTGTCTTTAAGGATATCCAGCCATTGGATCCCTCCAATTCTCTTTCTGAATCCCTTAAAATCTGCCTTTCTGAAATCTAACCTTGACGTCTGAGTCTTCACAGGTCTTCCTCCTCTAGTTATCCAAAATTCTAAAATAGCATGGTCGCTACCTCCTAGGGTCCCAGCCACTTTTACCTCCTCAACCATTTCCTCCCTGTTTATAAGGATTAGATCCAAGGTAGCAGTTCCCCTTGTTTTCTCCCCTACCTTTTGGAAGATAAAGTTGTCAGCAAGAGAGGATAAGAATTTCCTTGACCTGTTAGTTTTGCCTGAGAGAGATTCCCAACAAATGTCTGGATAGTTGAAATCTCCCATGACAACTATGTCATATTTTTTGAAGAACTTGGCCATTTGATGCATAAAGAGTTCATCTTCAGCTTGCACAGGCGGCCTGTAGTAAATGCCTACAATGGTGTCCTTTCCATTGTTCTAAATATATATAAACTTGGCACACACCAAAGGTTTCTGATGCAGAAAGGTGATTTTTAATTATACAACAGTACATACATACACAGACGTTTCGGTCTAGGACCTTCATCAATGTACTGTGAAATATAAATAAAGATGAAAATAATACAATTAAAAAAGAAAGTATATACAACAATATATGGGTTTTCTAGGTAAATACTTTTGAAAAAATGCTGAGACATCAGTCACATTATCGCACATAATAGATATTGGCAGAGAGTAATAAATAATCATGAAGAACAAGATCAACGTAGAAAAGAACACACATACCGATATATTGTACTGTGAGATTCTTAGTGACTGGGCTTTGTGAGATAGACCTGGGAGAGGATAAAGGTGCTATAATAGCCAATATAACTTAGTAAGTGATGAGATGGTTTGTGTTACCTAAGTTACATACCAATCCTGTGAGGAGGCACATGAAGCCGTCCCACTGCTGAAGGCAAAGAATAGCACTAGAGTAATACTACAGTGACGTGACATGAAGTCACAAAATCTGTCTATAAGAGGCATAAAACTCTTACCGTGGTGGTTTGTGGAGTGTGGACGCAGTATCCGCCGCGAATCCCAAGTGCTGCAAAGTGTGAGAGTGGCAGGGTTATATAACCCTGTGAATTATGAGCCCTGGTTGGGGGCGCGCCACCGGAAGTCAGTGGGCGTGTATTAGACACGTCACCATAAGCTCTGGACGCCGAGAGAGACATGGAGGGGGCATGTCAGCAGGGAGCTCTGGGAGTGTACTACTGCCTGTCAGGCTGGCTTGCAGGGCAGAGCGGTGGACATTAGTGAACTATCCTGAGTTAACTACTGCAGCGCCGACATCATAGGTGCCAGTGGTGAAGATAGTGGCTATTCAGTGCTTTGAGGGTGACGATTCAAACAATCACAGTTGTTGGTTCTGTAAATGAGACACAATTAGATTAGTATCCATGACATTCAATGTACAGTGGCATTCAAGAGTACATTATTTATAGCATTAACCCAGTAGTGACATTGTAGAGGAAAAAAGGGGGGAGGGGGTAAACGTATCAGATGGTGTCAGACATTATACTTGTAAGAAGGCCTGTGAATCATAGTCTTTATTTAACCCCTTGGGCGTCAGGGTATTGAGTTCGTGAATCCAATAAGCCTCTCTCCTTTTTAATATGTTAATGCGGTTGCCTCCTCTGCGTGAGGTGTGAACCTGCTCAATGACTTGAAATTTTAATTGAGCAATGGTGTGGCCCGCAGTGATGAAATGATATGGGATGGGGAGAAGCATATTCTTGCACCTAATCATAGACTTATGCTTGGATATGCGGTCTCTGATGTGTTGTGTGGTTTCCCCTACATAGAGTAAACCACACGGACATTTGATAATGTATACTACAAACGAGCTGTCGCAGGTGTAATATTCACGGATATTAAATTTTTTACCGGTATGGGGATGGTAGAAGAAATTACCTTTCTGTACGTTATTACATTGTGTGCATTGCAGGCAGGGGAAAGTGCCGAATTTAGGATTTGATAGAAAACGTTGTTGCTTTTTTAGAGGGCCAGGGGAGCCAATATCTGCTTTAATCAGAGTGTCACGGACATTCCGTGGTCTCCTAAAACACGGTAAAAAGGGTACTCTAAACGCCTCTACGTTCAGGTGAGCCGTAGATAGGAGAGGATACCTAGAGGTTTACGGGTTCCCCTACGTCCCACCCTCTTCAGCGATTCAAGTGATTTCTGTTCTAAATTTGAACAAATAATTAACAAATGTTCCTTTGACCTTATGACCCTCACGTTAGAGCATCTACATCTAGGAATTGCAAAGTGCAAAGAGGAAATCTCTAACATAGAAACCCAGCTCTCATCTTCCATCAGCACTGAAGACTTCAATAATTTGAAGACCAAGATCAACGGTGTCATCGATCAACACCGACGAGACACCGAGACTAGAAAGAGGAATAAGTTTGCCCGTGACACAGAAGATTACGAACAGAATAGAGTCTACAAATGGCGAGAATCTTACAACTCCGGGAACTTCAATGCCTACTCCAATTACAGATCCACCACGGACATCTCGTCTTCGGGATCGGATCACGACAAACAGGCCTCATACAGTCGTTTTTTAGGCCAGAGACGCAGATCCACGAAAAGAAGAGGACCCGCAGGGGGAAGAGACCCACACAGAAACATGGACTCCGGTCGTATCACTCGCTCGCAGGTAATGACCCGTTGGTAATCAATATCTCTTCCAAAAGTTTAGGTATAGCAGAATACCGGGTTTTACAAAAAGGCCTTTCCTTCTGCCCAAGTTATAGGTACAATACCTTTAATCTTGACATGGACCTTCAGAGGTTCTATAGATTACTAAGGCTGAAATTACACTTCTCCAATGCTATTGACACCAACAATAGTACTATACCACCACACCCTCTCTTGCTATCCTCAGATAGCTTAGGACTGAGGAATAAAAGCAACTTCAGACCTCCCACAGGCTCACATGCCCTAGAGACATTCATCTCTTTTATTGATAACACTTTCCAAAATCTGCGGGATGACATTCATAAAGGGCGTATGCATTTCCCATCCAACCTTAATGCACTTGATCAACAAGCTCTTAAAACCTTACAGGACGACAAAGACATTATTATCAAACCAGCAGATAAGGGGGGAGCCATTGTTGTCCTTGACAAAACAATGTATTTGGGTGAGGTTCATCGCCAATTGAGTGACACCTCGGTTTATCTACCACTTGAGAGGGATCCCACCAACGAAATAAAACACATTATTCAAACTACCTTATCTAAATATAATTTGAGCGGAGTCCTAGATAACAAAACTTGTGATTTTCTAACCAAAAGATTCCCCATTACACCGGTTTTTTATATACTGCCTAAAGTACATAAAAACTTAGATAACCCACCAGGAAGACCTATCGTGGCCTCTACGGAGTCAATTTTCTCTCCCATCTCCAAATATCTAGAGAAAATTCTTACACCTCTCATCAAACAGACACCCTCCTTTCTACTTGATACAGGGGCCTTTTTGGATGTTATCCGTACTCTGGACCATGTCCCTAAAGATGCCATTCTTGTCACTTTTGATGTAAAAGATCTATATACATCCATTCCCCACATACAGGGTATTCAGTCAGTGCGGAGACTTCTGGAACTTATCCAAATTCCATCCTGAACAAACCAACCTATGCTGTGAATTATTGTCCATCATTTTAACCAGGAATTTTTTTCTTTTTGAAGACACATATTATTTGCAGATGAGGGGGACTGCGATGGGCTCGAACACCGCACCTCCGTATGCAAATTGCTACGTGGCCCATTTGGAGGATCACATCATATATCGTGACTGTCTCTTCCGCACTCATGCGTTAGTGTGGAAGAGATATATCGACGATATCTTCTGTATCTGGGGGGGATCACTAGATACACTACAATCCTTCTTCTCCATGTTACAAACAGCCTGGCCTGGACTGAGCTTCACCATGACCTATCACCTTGAACAAATCAATTTCCTTGATACGGTAGTCATGAAGGATGATTCGGGACACCTTTCCACTGACCTCTATAGGAAACCCACTGATCGCAATAGTTTGCTTCATTACGAAAGCTTCCATCCCACTAAAATGAAAAACGCGATCCCCAAGTCACAATTCAAAAGAGTTCAGAGGATTGTGTCTAACACAGGGGTTCAAAAAATACGCATGGATGAAATGCGCACAAAATTCCTTGAGAGGGGATATCCAACGAGTGTGTTAAATGATGTGGACCTTTCCCCCCCCAAGGGAATCTAAGACCGCCAATCGCATTTCTTTCATTCATGACTACCATCCCTTTGCTTATCGTATTCATTCCAGCATTAGACGTCATTGGCATCTCCTATCTACGGCTCACCCGAACGTAGAGGCATTTAGAGTACCCTTTTTACCGTGTTTTAGGAGACCACGGAATGTCCGTGACACTCTGATTAAAGCAGATATTGGCTCCCCTGGCCCTCTAAAAAAGCAACAACGTTTTCTATCAAATCCTAAATTCGGCACTTTCCCAATCCTGCAATGCACACAATGTAATAACGTACAGAAAGGTAATTTCTTCTACCATCCCCATACCGGTAAAAAATTTAATATCCGTGAATATTACACCTGCGACAGCTCGTTTGTAGTATACATTATCAAATGTCCGTGTGGTTTACTCTATGTAGGGGAAACCACACAACACATCAGAGACCGCATATCCAAGCATAAGTCTACGAATAGGTGCAAGAATATGCTTCTCCCCATCCCATATCATTTCATCACTGCGGGCCACACCATTGCTCAATTAAAATTTCAAGTCATTGAGCAGGTTCACACCTCACGCAGAGGAGGCAACCGCATTAACATATTAAAAAGGAGAGAGGCTTATTGGATTCACAAACTCAATACCCTGACGCCCAAGGGGTTAAATAAAGACTATGATTCACAGGCCTTCTTACAAGTATAATGTCTGACACCATCTGATACGTTTACCCCCTCCCCCCTTTTTTCCTCTACAATGTCACTACTGGGTTAATGCTATAAATAATGTACTCTTGAATGCCACTGTACATTGAATGTCATGGATACTAATCTAATTGTGTCTCATTTACAGAACCAACAACTGTGATTGTTTGAATCGTCACCCTCAAAGCACTGAATAGCCACTATCTTCACCACTGGCACCTATGATGTCGGCGCTGCAGTAGTTAACTCAGCATAGTTCACTAATGTCCACCGCTCTGCCCTGCAAGCCAGCCTGACAGGCAGTAGTACACTCCCAGAGCTCCCTGCTGACACGCCCCCTCCATGTCTCTCTCGGCGTCCAGAGCTTATGGTGACGTGTCTAATACACGCCCACTGACTTCCGGTGGCGCGCCCCCAACCAGGGCTCATAATTCACAGGGTTATATAACCCTGCCACTCTCACACTTTGCAGCACTTGGGATTCGCGGCGGATACTGCGTCCACACTCCACAAACCACCACGGTAAGAGTTTTATGCCTCTTATAGACAGATTTTGTGACTTCATGTCACGTCACTGTAGTATTACTCTAGTGCTATTCTTTGCCTTCAGCAGTGGGACGGCTTCATGTGCCTCCTCACAGGATTGGTATGTAACTTAGGTAACACAAACCATCTCATCACTTACTAAGTTATATTGGCTATTATAGCACCTTTATCCTCTCCCAGGTCTATCTCACAAAGCCCAGTCACTATGAATCTCACAGTACAATATATCGGTATGTGTGTTCTTTTCTACGTTGATCTTGTTCTTCATGATTATTTATTACTCTCTGCCAATATCTATTATGTGCGATAATGTGACTGATGTCTCAGCATTTTTTCAAAAGTATTTACCTAGAAAACCCATATATTGTTGTATATACTTTCTTTTTTAATTGTATTATTTTCATCTTTATTTATATTTCACAGTACATTGATGAAGGTCCTAGACCGAAACGTCTGTGTATGTATGTACTGTTGTATAATTAAAAATCACCTTTCTGCATCAGAAACCTTTGGTGTGTGCCAAGTTTACATATATTTAGTTCACGGATTGGGATCCTACTTGGGCACCACCTACAATTCTCAGGGTTGTGCCAACGGTTTTGTTCTTTCCATTGTTCTGTCCTTGTATTCTTACCCAAACAATTTCCACAGAACTCCCAGTCTCTGAAGCTTCAATCTCTGTGCAGATATACGCATTTCTAACATACAATGCGACACCTCCTCCTCGTTTATCAAGTCTGTTTCTTGCAAATAATTTGTATCCTTCTAGTCTTGTATTCTAATCATGTGTATTGTCCCACCAAGTTTCAGTGATTCCAATTACATCATATTTCTTTTCCTGTGTTAGTAGTTCCAATTCTCCTTGTTTGTTGCCCATGCTTTGTGCATTAGTATAGAAACATTTTAGTTTGTGATTGGTTTCTCTTTCGCCAATGTTTGTATTAATTAGATTCTTTTTTCTTTGTTCTTCCTTTCCACTTCTAATAGAGTTCTCAATAGCATTTGTCAGGTGTTTGTCTTATTCTGGTCTTTTGCTTCCCTTCCCATGTTGTTCTAGTTTAAAGCTCTCCTTACAAGTGTAGCAAGGCGACTTCCAAATACATGTTTTCCAGTCTTCGTAAGGTGCACCCCATCTCTAGCAAGTAGTCCATCGTAAAGGTAATTCAATCCGTGATCCATAAATCCAAATAGTTGCTGACGGCACCATCGACGTAGCCAGTTGTTCACCTGCAGAATCTTATTCCACCTCCTTGTTCCATGGCCATCCACTGGGAGGATGGAAGAGAAGACCACCTGCGTTCCCAGTTCTTTCACTTTCTTGCCTAAGTCTTCAAAGTCTCTGCAGATGGTTTCCAGGTCGTTTCTTGCGGTGTCATTTGTCCCCACGTGTAGTAGCAGGAATGGGTAGTCATCTGTAGGTCTGAAGAGTCCTGATATCCTGTCAGACACATCTTTAATTTTTGCACCTGGAAGACTGCACATTTCTCTTGAAGTTATATCCGGTCTGCAGATAGCGGCCTCTGGTCCTC
Organism: Dendrobates tinctorius; assembly: GCF_039654945.1. Classification (NCBI taxonomy): domain Eukaryota; kingdom Metazoa; phylum Chordata; class Amphibia; order Anura; family Dendrobatidae; genus Dendrobates; species Dendrobates tinctorius. The sequence continues at coordinate 25,400,473 of NW_027361921.1, forward strand.
TCAATAGTTACTGTATGTGCACCAAATATATATCCTTGTTCAGTAAAAAATTACAATATCTCATACATTATCTTGGGTAATTGTGCACAACAAAAAAATTAATAGATGGTTAATAAATCATCCCAGAGGAGCGTATAGATAACAATTATATGCAGCATAATAAGCTACTAAGAAAAAGTTGCCATAGTACAAAACATTTTTTGCCAGAAAGCCAGGATGTACTTATCCAAAGTTCACAGGGCTTAGAAAAATAATAAAATAACTACTGAATCTGTAACGACTTTTAAACTGCAAAGTGCATAGATATTTTAGAAAGTTAATTGTATCTCCATACAGGAGATTAAAGTAGTCAAATGTATTACCATGTGGCAAGCATAAATTTAAAGCCCTGGTTAATGAAACTCACGGACACACAGGTGCATAAAGCAATGAATGCTAGATGTGCAGATTAAGACCAAATGGTCACAAAAGGATGGCATGAATCTAAGTAAACATGGCAGCTGATTCAAGGATACCTGACCTGCTGGTGGCAGAGGCCCCCCGACGTGCGTTTCGCGTAAGCTTCTTCAATGGGGGTATGTGTAGATGTCGGGTATTGATGAGTGGTCAATTTATAGTCCTGTCTGATGTTAAGCAGGCGATTTGTGATGGTGCTCATTTCACATTGCCGGGGAGTGACGTCAGATGACTCAGCGTCTCACGTGACCAACCCACAATTCCCCTGCCCAATGCATCAGAGCAGGGGGAGGAGTAGGCCAGGCTTGGGACGTATTGCCATGGTGACACACTAGCCGGCCCTGATGACCAGCGCACACCGCCAGGAGGAGTGTGGGAAAGAAGGGGGAAGGAACATATTAGCGTTACCGCTGTAATAAAAAAATGCAAAGAAAAAATACTCTCCTTAAGAGGGAAAGAAAGAGAAACACTGCCACATAGTACAAAATTTATGTCGGCCTCACATCAAGACCTTTGAAGGTCAGAATCAGAGAACATGTGAGGGAAATTAATGATGCCAAAGATACCTCTGATGACTTGGATTTAAAACCCATACCAACACATTTTAAGCTTGTCCATAATTGCAATGCTAAACTTCTGAAGGTGATAGACATTGACAAAGTGTTCATTAACCAAAGAGGAGGAAATTGGAGAAAGAATTTGGCCCAATTAGAGGCCAAATGGATATTTAGGATGGGCTCTGTTCAACCAGACGGGTTAAATGAGATTTTGAGTTTTGCCCCTTTTCTTTAATTGATATTAGTATGTCTTGTCTTTTGTTAGTTTTTAATTCTGTATTGTTTTAGTTTTTTTAGGACTCATTTACCATCATTTTTTTTCACAATTGGAGGAATCTGTCATCTGTTTTGTCTGGAGGAGAGTGGGGTTTTTGTGAATAACCTACCTATATCAACAGAGGAGAAAAAAGGAAAGAAGGAAGAACAGACTTCTTATTTTTTATTTTTATTTTTACACACGTTTTATGTGTGTACGTATGCATGTGGAATATCCACATATATACATTATGATATATACCGTATCTTTTTCGTATGTGTGTATGTATTCCCCATTTTTTCATGGGCTGATTTGTTCTAACAACAGCTTTGTAAAAGTTGTCATTCTATGGGGAAAAAGAAATAAGATATAAATGTTATTTTTTTATTTTCAATTTTTTATTTCTCTCTCCTTTTCTTAAACTGTTTAGGAATACTATGTAAACTGCACTTTATATTTTTTGTAATATGCACTATTACTTGGTTTCGCAAACCATGAATATAGGGGACAATATATTTCTTTGCACATAGATTCTCTTGAATTATTATGCACTATAATATTCAATGCATTTATTGTTGAAGTCTGTATTTACCCCTTAACACTACAGTCAATTTGTAGTTTTTTCCTTAAAAAAACAAATATATCTTCACTAGATACAGTTACATTGGCACAAATGCACTTTAGGCACATCACAACATTTTATCACATCTTTTTCACAGGTGATATCATTTAATAATCACATTTTGTACTATGTGGCAGTGTTTCTCTTTCTTTCCCTCTTAAGGAGAGTATTTTTTCTTTGCATTTTTTTATTACAGCGGTAACGCTAATATGTTAGAATCATAGAATCGCAGAGTTGGAAGGGACCTCCTGGGCCATCTGGTCCAACCCCCTGCTCAAAGCAGGATTCGCTAAATCATCCCAGTCAAATGTCTGTCCAGCCTCTGTTTGAAGACATCCATTGAAGGAGAACTTACCAATTCTTGTGGCAGCTTGTTCCACTCATTGATCACTCTAACTGTCAAAAAGTTTTTTCTAATATCTAATCTGTGTCTCCTCCCATTCAGTTTCATCCCATTGCTTCTAGTCTTTCCTTGTGCAAATGAGAATAAAGTTGATCCTTCTACAATGTGACAGCCCTTTAGATATTTGTAGACAGCTATTAAGTCTCCTCTCAGTCTTCTCTTTTGCAAACTAAACATTCCCAAATCCTGCAACCTTTCCTCATAAGACAGGGTTTGCAGACCGGTCACCATTCTGGTCGCTCTTTTCTGAACTTGCTCCAGTTTGTTGATGTATTTTTAAAATGTGGTGCCCAAAACTGGACACAATATTCCAGATGAGGTCTGACCAAAGAGGAGTAGAGGGAAATAATGACTTCACCTGATCTAGACTGTATGCTTCTGTTGATACATCCTAGAATTGCATTTGCCTTTTTTGCTGCTGCATCACACTGTTGACTCATATTCAGTCTGTGATCTATTAGTATACCCAAGTCTTTTTCACATGTGCTGTTTCTTAGCCCTATTCCTCCCATTCTGTATATGCTTTTTTCATTTTTATTGCCCAGATGTAGTACTTTGCATTTTTCCCTGTTAAAAACCATTCTGTTAGTTGCTGCCCACTTCTCCAGTTTATTTATATCTCTTTGAATCCTCTCTCTCTCTTCTCTAGTATTAGCTATCCCTCCTAGCTTTGTGTCATCAGCAAATTTAATCAGTTTACCCTCAATTCCTTCATCTAAATCATTGATAAAGATGTTGAACAATACAGGGCCCAGGACAGAGCCCTGTGGTACCCCACTTGAGACATTCTTCCAGCTGGATGTGCAGCCATTTATGACCACTCCTTGGGTCTGATCACTAAGCCAGTTATAAATCCACCTAACAGTTGCCTTGTCCATTCCATACTTAGTCATTTTTTTACAATAAGGATTGTATGAGATACTTTGTCAAATGCTTTGCTGAAGTCAAGATATACTATATCTACAGCATTTCCTTGATCCACCCAATCAGTGATTCTGTCATAGAAGGAAATTAAGTTAGTCTGACATGACTTATTAGTTACAAACCCATGCTGACTCTGTTTAATCACTTCATTCTTATCCAGGTACTGACATACATGTTGTTTAATAATTTGCTCAAAGATCTTTCCTGGTATAGAAGTCAGACTCACCGGCCTATAGTTGCCTGGGTCCACCTTCCTCCCCTTTTTGAAGATAGGAACAACATTTGTTCTTCTCCAGTCTTCTGGGACTTCTCCTGTTCTCCAAGAATTTTCAAAGATTATGGAGAGGGGTTCAAAAATTTCTTCTCCTATCTCCTTCAGTACTTTGGGGTGTAATTCATCTGGACCTGGAGACTTGAATTCATTTAGGTTAGTTAAGTGTTTCCTCACTATATTTCTGTTTATAGATATCCTGGATTCTTCTATTCCCTTAATAGGACAGTGAAGAACAGTTGATGTTACATTTCCTTTCTGAGAAAAAACAGATGCAAAATAGGAATTTAAAAGTTCGGCCTTCTCAACATCCTGTCCTACCATTTCATCATTTTCATCCTGTAAAAATCCTATAGCATCTTTGACTTTTCTTTTACTTTTGGCATATCCCCAATATCCTTTATTATTGCTTTTAACATCTCTTGCAAGCCTCAATTCATTGTCAGCTTTAGATAATCTGATTTGTGCCCTGCAGGTTCTGCAGACAGCATTATATTCTTCTTTAGATATGCTTCCCTCTTTCCACTTTATAAACATTTTTTTCTTCCTTTTTAGCATGTGCTTAAGTTCTGTGTTCATCCATGCTGGCTTCCTTAAATGCTTCCTATTCTTCCCTCTTTTCCGAATTGTTAACAATTGTGCTTTGAGAATTTCATTTATCAAGATTTCCCATCCTTCCTGGACATTTTTGTCTTTAAGGATATCCAGCCATTGGATCACTCCAATTCTCTTTTTGAATCCATTAAAATCTGCCTTTCTGAAATCTAACCTTGACGTCTGAGTCTTCACAGGTCTTCCTCCTCTAGTTATCCAAAATTCTAAAATAGCATGGTCGCTACCTCCTAGGGTCCCAGCCACTTTTACATCCTCAACCATTTCCTCCCTGTTTATAAGGATTAGATGCAAGGTAGCAGTTCCCCTTGTTTTCTCCCCTACCTTTTGGAAGATAAAGTTGTCAGCAAGAGAGGATAAGAATTTCCTTGACCTGTTATTTTTGCCTGAGAGAGATTTCCAACAAATGTCTGGATAGTTGAAATCTCCCATGACAACTATGTCATATTTTTTGAAGAACTTGGCCATTTGATGCATAAAGAGTTCATCCATATCTTCAGCTTGCACAGGCGGCCTGTAGTAAATGCCTACAATGGTGTCCTTTCCATTGTTCTGTCCTTGTATTCTTACCCAAACAATTTCCACAGAACTCCCAGTCTCTGAAGCTTCAATCTCTGTGCAGATATACGCATTTCTAACATACAATGCGACACCTCCTCCTCGTTTATCAAGTCTGTTTCTTGCAAATAAGTTGTATCCTTCTAGTCTTGTATTCTAATCATGTGTATTGTCCCACCAAGTTTCAGTGATTCCAATTACATCATATTTCTTTTCCTGTGTTAGTAGTTCCAATTCTCCTTGTTTGTTGCCCATGCTTTGTGCATTAGTATAGAAACATTTTAGTTTGTGATTGGTTTCTCTTTCGCCAATGTTTGTATTAATTAGATTCTTTTTTCTTTGTTCTTCCTTTCCACTTCTAATAGAGTTCTCAATAGCATTTGTCAGGTGTTTGTCTTATTCTGGTCTTTTGCTTCCCTTCCCATGTTGTTCTAGTTTAAAGCTCTCCTTACAAGTGTAGCAAGGCGACTTCCAAATACATGTTTTCCAGTCTTCGTAACCCCATCTCAAGTAAGTAGTCCATCGTAAAGGTAATTCAATCCGTGATCCATAAATCCAAATCGTTGCTGACGGCACCATCGACGTAGCCAGTTGTTCACCTGCAGAATCTTATTCCACCTCCTTGTTCCATGGCCATCCACTGGGAGGATGGAAGAGAAGACCACCTGCGTTCCCAGTTCTTTCACTTTCTTGCCTAAGTCTTCAAAGTCTCTGCAGATGGTTTCCAGGTCGTTTCTTGCGGTGTCATTTGTCCCCACGTGTAGTAGCAGGAATGGGTAGTCATCTGTAGGTCTGAAGAGTCCTGATATCCTGTCAGACACATCTTTAATTTTTGCACCTGGAAGACAGCACATTTCTCTTGAAGTTATATCCGGTCTGCAGATAGCGGCCTCTGTTCCTCTCAACAGGGAATCCCCCATGACCACCACTCTCCGTTTCTTCTTCACAACGTTTTTCTTTCTCCATCCAGGAGGACTCTGAAGGCGTACAAGGTTGCTGTTTGTGGGCAAAGTCTTATCCTGATGTATATCTTCATCGTTTTCCTGCGTGAGAGCCTGGTACTGGTTCCTGAGAAGTATGGGTGCTGACTGCCTCCTGATCCTCTTGCTTCTCTGGGTCACATGTTTCCATTCCTCTGTTTCTTCAGGTGCACTTCGAATTTCTTCTCTTTCTGTAACATGAAGAGATAATTCTGCTCTGTCTAAGAACTCTTCACCTTCCTTAATGATCTTCAACGTAGCTAACCTCTCTTCGAGATTTTGCAACTTTTCCTCCAACAGGGACACAAGCTTGCATTTGTGGCATGTGAAGTTTGGCTTTTCCACTGGTAAGTCTGTGAACATGTAGCAAGAAATGCAGCTCACCAAATGGCTCCTGGCCTCTTCCATATTGAGATTTCTTAAAAACGATGAAAGATGAGCCAAAATTTGCGCGCCTATCGGCGCGCGGTTTTCCGGTTTCCTCTTGTCACCTGTAACGGCCAAAACCCAGTGATCGTTGAACTCGCGGAGATTCTTCACTTAACCCAGAAGGCACTGGGAATATGCAAATGATCTCCTCAAGACTCTTCCCCTGGTTTTCCGATTTCCTCTTTTCACCTGCAGTGGCCAAAACCCAGTGATCGTTGAGCTCGCGGAGACTCTTCACTGATCCCAGAAGGCACTGGGAATATGCAAATGATCTCCTCAAGACTCTTCCCTTGGTTTTCCGATTTCCTCTTGTCACCTGCAACGGCCAAAACCCAGTGATCGTTGAACTCGCGGAGATTCTTCACTTAACCCAGAAGGCACTGGGAATATGCAAATGATCTCCTCAAGACTCTTCCCCTGGTTTTCCGATTTCCTCTTTTCACCTGCAATGGCCAAAACCCAGTGATCGTTGAGCTCGCGGAGACTCTTCACTTATCCCAGAAGGCACTGGGAATATGCAAATGATCTCCTCAAGACTCTTCCCCTGGTTTTCCGATTTCCTCTTGTCACCTGCAACGGCCAAAACCCAGTGATCGTTGAACTCGCGTAGATTCTTCACTTAACCCAGAAGGCACTGGGAATATGCAAATGATCTCCTCAAGACTCTTCCCCTAGTTTTCCGATATCCTCTTTTCACCTGCAACGGCCAAAACCTAGTGATCGTTGAGCTCGCGGAGACTCTTCACTTATCCCAGAAGGCACTGGGAATATGCAAATGATCTCCTCAAGACTCTTCCCCTGGTTTTCTGATTTCCTCTTTTCACCTGCAACAGCCAAAACCCAGTGATCGTTGAGCTCGCGGAGACTCTTCATTTATCCCAGAAGGCACTGGGAATATGCAAATGATCTCAAGACTCTTCCCCTGGTGTTCCTTCCCCCTTCTTTCCCACACTCCTCCTGGTGGTGTGCGCTCGTCATCAGGGCCGGCTAGTGTGTCACCATGACAATCCGTCCCAAGCCTGGCCTACTCCTCCCCCTGCTGACGCGTCGGGCAGGGGAATTGTGGGTTGGTCACGTGAGACGCTGAGTCGTCTGACGTCACTCCCCGGCAATGTGAAACTAGCACCATTACAAACCATCCGCTTAACATCAGACAGGACTATAAATTGACCACTCATCAATACCCGACATCTACACATACCCCCATTGAAGAAGCTTAGGCGAAACGCACGTCGGGGAGCCTCTGCCACCAGCAGGTCAGGTATTCTTGAATCAGTTGCCATGTTTACTTAGATTCATGCCATCATTTTGTGACCATTTGGTCTTAATCTGCACATCTAGCATTCATTGCTTTATGCACCTGTGTGTCCGTGAGTTTCATTAACCAGGGCTTTAAATTTATGCTTGCCACATGGTAATACATTTAACTACTTTAATCTCCTGTATGGAGATACAATTAACTTTCTAAAATATCTATGCACGTTGCACTTTAAAAATTGTTACAGATTCAGTAGTTAATTTATTATTTTATTATGCCCTGTGAACTTTGGATAAGTACATCCTGGATTTCTGGCAAAAAATGTTTTGTACTATGGCAACTTTTTCTTAGATAGCTTATTATACTGCATATAATTGTTATCTATACGCTCCTCCGGGATGATTTATTAACCATCTATTAATTTTTTTGTTGTGCACAATTACCCAAGATAATGTATGAGTTATTGTAATTTTTTACTGAATAAGGATATATATTTGGTGCACATAACTATTGTACCTCCATCCCATAGTTGAGTTTCTAGTTACTCCACAGCTGGTAGCTATTTTTTGCATCCACAAATCTCTGTTTTTGACTATTATTATGAGTACTAATTTTATGGTGTATCAAATAAAATGGTTGTTTTAATAAAATGTCTGCTCTATTTAAATGGTATATGCTTCCTTCTCTTTGGTTGAATCTTGCTACATAAAACATATCAGTACTAGATAAGGAAAAATGCCCTTATGTCATGGAGCAAGCAATTTATTGCTTATTTTCAGCAATTCCCATTCATAAGTAATATAGTAAAAATTATCTACATGACAAAGTTCATTACAGGTTCATTACAGGCTTAGTTAGTAATAAGTATTACACTGAACTTGCCAAGAACGTTACTGAAAGATGAAGTCTGTCCCCTTGATCATCTGCTTACTTGGTGGCTTTTTCCATAAAGGGCACGGTGTAAAGGTGCAATGTGATGGGTGAGTATAAAGTCAACTGCTGACTTGTTTAAATGGCAATGCTTATATCATTGCTTATGGTGAAACAGTTTGACAGATTGTGCGTAAAATGTTTCCTCTTAATGCAGAAAAGTAATTAATTGTTATGAAAAATATTTCCTATTGTATCTGAATAATTGTGAGCAGTTGAATCTTTCAGCTTGATGAAATTATTGCAATAAATTGTGGCTTTATACTCATGCAGGACTGGGAAATGTCATAAATAATAGAAAGCGCGTTGCATCCATTCCTGTAAATAATTCAGATATTTTATTCCAAGCAATAATATCTATGCTAATCTGCACACCTAAGCAATGTCAAGTATAAAAGGCATCTAACATATATGACCCCTTTAATACCATAAAGGGTCTTTCTGGAATATTAGTTATTACCAGGTATAAGGGCTCACTAAAGTACTTGAGTCTCTCTAAAGAGCTATTCCCAACATTAAAGTTATCATTTATCTATGGCAAATGTGATAATTTGCAGATCACCGTAGTAACAACTAACCACTTGGACCCACACTGTTTCAGAGACAGCCTTTAAATGCTCAGTTTGCCATTGCTCAAATCTAATGGAGCATGTCACAGTCACATTCTCAGGTTTGATCCAAGGTATAATCTTAGCTCAAACAAGTCTATTAAAAAATTAAAAAAAAATGTATTGAAAAAATATTTTTCATAAAACAATGGTCACACAGTGTAAAAATTAAAAACCTCAATGTGGGAATAGTAGCGTGGGCAGACGCATTTCGAACAAGAGTTCTTAGTCATGCAAAGACTAAGAACTCTTGTTGGAAGTGTGTCTGCCCACGCTACTATTCCCACATGGGGGTTGTGATTTTGTACACTGTGTGACCATTGTTTTATGAAAAATATTTTTTTAATAAAAATTTTTTGAAATTTTTAACGGACTTGTTTGAGCTGGATTATACCTTGGATCATTGCTCTTCCTGTTGCACTACAGTTTCTGTGCTTGGAGACCAGTAACAACTGATGGGTGAGGTGACTTTTTGTTTTTCTCATTCTCAGGATTGGTTGGGTTCTCAGTGATGAAAGTTGGGAATAACCCTTTAAGCATGTGGCCATTTTTAGCTTTAAATATATATTTTTTTATTCAATTTACCTCTTTTTATATTTATGTCTTTTTTATCCATAGTTTACATGCATGTGAACATACAATGCACTGCTAGCACAAGTCGGCTCTTTTCCTCCATCCATAAGATCAGAGTTTTCTCCATCCTCAGCATTACCAATTACAGTCTTGCCATGGCTTTTGATCTTACAGGAATACTTGCAAGATCATCATAATAAAAATGCATATCGTTATACAGCAACTGATGCCTCACAAAATATGTTTTCATTATGAGGTTAAAAACAGTGTTCATCAGAGAACCAATATATATTTCTACATCCTACCATCCCCCTTCTTGTGACGTTGAGATTTTTATGTACTTTCAAAATCAAGTTTTATTCTGCATCCACACTAAACAAATATCTCAGTACTAGTCTGGAGGGGCATTCATTTCCCCAGACTTGCTGCCCATCTTGCTACCCACACAGCTGCCCATCTTGTAATCATACCCCATGTTAGCGATTGACTTGATTTGCAAGAATGCCATCACTTTCGGTTCCTTGCATATCTCACATGTGCATGCGCCATTCTGCCTTCTTGGGCGTGCGCAGTGCACTGATGAAGCAAGGAGGATATACCCAACATCACTGCACATTACAAGGGAGGCAGGACACTGGGCATGCACGCGATTTACAAGGAACCGATGATGATATTGCCCTTGTAAATTATTTAAATTGTGCACCAAAGGGCATCCTTACAAGTTGGGGGTCAGGGGAGGCAGGACTAGTCCGTCAAAATCAATGATCCATCTGACTATTCCTAAAACAATTGCGTAGTGTGAACACAGAGTAAAACTTGATTTTGAAAGTGTGTATAAATCAGAAAAGTTAAACTAGGGATTGCTAGAATTCAGAAACAGAGTGGAGCAGACAAATATGATGGTTTATGAAGAATAGGGCAGCAGTGGAAACAACTTTAGCACCAAGACAAGAAAAGGGATATATGTTATCCCTTATTAGGCCATTGCTTTGCCATTTGATCTATAAGGCTGGGGTCACACTTGCGAGTGTGATGTGAGAAACTCGTGTGAGTCTCTCGCATGAATACCCGGTAATCAGGACCAGAGTGAGTGCCTGCATGTATTTTTATGCAGTTACACACTCCGGTCCCGAGTGCCGGCGGCAGTGCCAGGTATTGATGCGAGAGACTCGCGTGAGTTACTCGCATTGTACTCACAAGTCTGACCCCGGCCTTATAGATATAATCCCACAACCTTGTCCTTCATGAACACATTTATGTGAAACAGGCATGGAACGAATATCTCTGGTATATTCCCTGGTGCCCCGTTTATTACTGTATGCACTTAGTTATGAATTCTCTGTACTATAGAGATGAAGTCCTGAAAATGGTTCCCCAGACTGTGCAGCAGGCTCTATATCTACAGGAAATCACTAATCAATGGCAGGTAAAGATAATGAGGGTGCTACATTTAAGAGTCTATTTCACACGTCCAGATAATTTTGTTACCGGAAAAAACAGTACTGGAGCTATCCGTGTCCATGTGGACATGTGGTACCTCCGTGTGGCATATGTGTAGCAACCATGTGCCGCACGTGAGCCGCATCAGGACCACAGGAACGGCGCAGGGAAGAAGCGCTACAGTAATCGCTGTTCCCAGTGGCTGGTGCTGACCGCGGCTGTGATTCTTCTCTCCTGCTCTGCCGGAAGGAGAGAAGAATGAATGAAAACTCGAAGTGGGGTCCCCCTCATTTTATGAACCAACCAGATGAAACTTACAGTTGGGGGCTGCATCCCTCAGCTGTCAGCTTTAGTCAGGTTTTCATTCATTCTTCTCTCCTGCCGGCAGAGCAGGAGAGAAGAATCACAGCCACGGTCAGCACCAGCCGCCGGGAACAGCGCTTACAGTAGCGCTTCTTCACGGTGGCCGGCCGTGAGCACGGAGGACAGTGTGAACTGTTGCAGGCCATGTGTCCGTGTTAAAACGGACATGTCTCCATGTTTTGCACACGGACACACGGTCTGTGAAAACACGCTGACATCTGCATAGACTCATTCATTTGAATGTGTCTAGGTGTGTCAGTGTCTCCGGTACGTGAGAAAACTGTCACTACACGTACCGGAGCCACTGATGTGTGAAAGAGGCCTTAGAGTCTGTTTTAATGTTCAAAGATTGATCCTTTTACTAGAGAAATGAAAAGGAGACACACATTTACTAATTAGATTAAAAGTAGCATATGCAAAGTCACTTATACAATATGTTGTACAGTATGTAAATGACGTGCCCCGGGGCCCGCGGGGTACTCGGTACCGGGCCTGTTGACTTCAATGGAGGACAATGTCATGGCGGCTGGGACCCGGTCCGTGGCCCCAGGTGGTCAAAGGCAAATTTTTGTGTGGTATTTAAGGAGATGGGAATAAGGTTTATAGGTGAATAAATACGTGACGCCACCTGTGGTATTCGGGTCAGAGGTGACCAGCGCTGCGGTGTTGTTCCTCTGGGACCATTGGTGTGACGCAGCTGAGGTAACAATGGCTCTCCACAAGTAGTTGAATGCAGTTCCAAAGTGCTTTACTCACAGTCTGGAGCACACAGATGCCCGCTTCAGTGCTGAGTCCTCCAGGTCAGGGGTCCAGTAAACTCCCGGGTAGATGAGTTTACCCCTCCAACACTCTCTTTCAATATGTTCCTTCCTAGGTCGTCTCACCATGCTAGTTTTCGCTCTCCTTCCTCCATTTCCAGCACCTCCACAGTCAGTGTCCCAGGCCAGCTGCCGCGGATCCTGTCAGAATTCGTCACTCAGGTGGCTTCCTGATCCTATGTGGCTGCCTTTCTGTGAAGATAACTGTGGAAATTGCTGTGGCCCATACAGCAACCACAGCTGTCAGCTGGCTAGTTAAGTTCGTTGTTTACTTCGCTAGGCTAGGGGCTGAGACCCTTCTGTGACCTAATTTCTTCCCCCACCTGATAGCAATCAGCGTGGGACTCTATAAATTCCACTCTTTCCTCCCCAGCCAATCTATCTGGCAGCTCCTCCTGACAGGAGCTGCTCTAAGTGCATCCTTCCACCTGCTCTCCCCTGAGGGAACTCCTCACTCCTCACTTCAAATCTCCCACTCTCTCTCTAAGCTCTGCCCATTTGCTGTTCCCATTGACAGCTCTACATCTCTCCACTTTCTAAGCTCCTCCCACTCACTGTTCCCATTGGCTGCTCTACATCACTCCACTTTCTAAGCTCCTCCCCTTTCCTACCTTCCCCACTAGCTCCCCAACACCCTTTCCTAGCCAGCCTGGGATGAGGCCATCCTCCTGAAGGGTACACCCAGGTGCCCTGACTAGCTAGTGTGTGTGTTGAGTGCAGTGTTTAGAGTGTGGTGAGGTGCCCCCATCTTACCCGGTCGTGAGATACCACACCTCTGGCTGAGATGCAGTACCTCTGTGGCGACTGGACCCTCCGGGGTGCCACATAATGTCTTCTATAGGTATAGTAAAAACATTGCTAACTAAATGTTGATGTTCCTTCACCTACAGAAACCTGTGTATGGAAAGTTTGAAAGACCAATGTGTGTATCAACTGCTTTAAAATGCAACTGGATTTTCAGTAGTTGAATTTGATGTAGCAGAGATGAATCTCTATTTGTCCTATTATTTTATGCACAATCATATCTTTCTGAACTAAAAGCTCAAATCATTAACCTACAGTCGTATGTTAAATTGCAGATAACACTTTGTAATGATATCATAAATAGCAGTTCAGATTGCAGTGTATCGCTATAATAATGCCTCTTGCTGCAAATTGTCAAAGGGATAGTTTGATTTCAAAAATCATTTTTTCCCATATGCTCAGCTCCCTATAAAACAAAACAAAATAAAAAGAGCTTTAATTATCCTCCCTGATTCACCTGTGTCTACAGCGCTGCCAAGGTCTCTGCTGTTTAGCTTCAGCAATAGTGTCATGCTGACAGAGCTGTATTCAACCTCTGAGCTCCACAGTTCTGCTGATGTAGATGGCATGACCATCTGAGATCAGTGATTGGCTGCAGTGCTGTCAATGTGATACCACACAAACAACAGAGACTGAGACAGCGGCGGAGACATGGGGCAGATAAGTGAACCTAAGGGTTTTTATTACAGCTAGCTGAACCTATGGGGAAAAAAAGTTTTTTGAAAGGGAGCAACCCCTTTAAGAGATGCTAATAATGTAATAAACATTATTCTATTTTTGTTTCAGCTTGATCTGTGGAGGCCAGTTACTCCTGAAGCAATCCATGCTGGGACAGAAGTCCATATGCAAATTCCCTCCTCCTATGTTAAGCAAATTAAGGATTCACTTCTTTAATACAACATTCCGTACAAGTATGCTATTGCATTTTATTTTATGCCTGACATACATACACTGTACCAGTCAAAATTTTATACAAACCTAAAATCTCAAATTTTGACTCATCAGATCACAGTGCAGATATCCATATAATGTCCAATCTTTGGATTGGCGCATACAAGTTTTTTCTTGTTTGCAAATCTCTGTAGTGCCTTTTTTGCAGCAATTCAACCATAAAGGCCTTCCTGTAGTCTCCTCAAGACAGTTAAGATTGATATGTGTCTGCTACTTGATGTCTATTCATGAGGACTGTTAACTAAGGTGCTGTCTATTTGCATGCGGTTTTCGAGGCAGGATGTCACGCTGGTAAATGTGGAACACTGCGCCAAGGTCCAGGCTTACCCAGGAGGGGCATGACTAAGCAACTACCTGGTTTTTGGTAGATCGTCTGATGGTGAGGTTAGACTTTGCTGCATGGAATTGCCAGGTACCATTCCAGGGCAGTCCCAGGGACTGCAGCAACTGACAAGAGGGTCAGAGGAATGTGTTCATAGTACAGGAGGGCAAAGACAAAAGCGTGGTCAAGTCAAGCAATGGTCTGAGGTCAGGTAAAGCAACGCAGAATCAGAAAAGAGCCGAGGTCATACAGAACAAGTAAAACAAGCTGGGTCAGTAACAGTAAACAGAAAAAAGTGAAACACATGAATGAGTGCTAAACAAACAGGAACCAACGTTTGAGCAGGGAGTGGTAGGTAGAGCCACCTAATAAAGGCCAGGGTGTTATGAATGGGTCACCGAGGAGGATAGCAGGCCCAGGCTAAGCCACAGAAAACCAGAGAGGTTGGTAACTAAGCGGATTGCAGACCCCTGATCCTGTCCACACAACTAGCAGTAGCCGTGGAGCGTACCTACAATGATCCTAGATGCCTCGGCACAGCCGGAGAGCTAACTAAGCCTAAAGCAAGAAAGGGGAAATCTAAACTTCCCCTGAGCAGACCCCAAAGGAATAGAGAGCCCCCAAACATATATTGTCGGTGAGACAAGATGAAAACACAAACGCAGGCAGAAAAATAGACAGAGGAAATGATGGGGCCCACACTGACTAGACAGGACAGGAAAGGAAAGACACTGTCTGCAATCACGCAAAAAACCCTGCATAAGGTCCAACACGTCTGATCCACAAAAAACACTGAAGTTGCACGACTTCGCCCCCCCCATATCAGCACTCTGGTATATTCTGAAAGCAAAGCAAAAAGAGACCAATATA
Source organism: Dendrobates tinctorius (assembly GCF_039654945.1). NCBI lineage: Eukaryota > Metazoa > Chordata > Amphibia > Anura > Dendrobatidae > Dendrobates > Dendrobates tinctorius. The sequence goes on from NW_027361921.1 coordinate 25,415,478, forward strand.
ACAGGGGACAAAACAAACTGGCACATGCAGTAACATATGGGAGGGTGATTCAGCGCAGCCCCAGCCGGAGCTGGCTGACCCGCACAAAGCAGAGATAGACAAAACCAGATCAAATGCAAACAGAATAGCAAATGAACCACTTAGTTGAACCATGCAGGGAAAGAGCAGGAGACATCAGAATTCAGAAGGCACAGGAAGAAAATCACCAGCAGGGATAGAGGAAGTCAACTGTCTTAAATCCCAATCAGAATCCCCAGATCTCCAATCGTCTTCCTCATTATCAGGTGGCAAGCCTCTGTCAATCAGATCAGCTCCACTACCTCCAGTAACCACCAGAGGGAGCCCAGAAAGAGAACTTGCAACCCCTCTGTCAATCTGACCAGTTCCACTACCTTCAGTAATCACCAGAGGGAAGCCAGAGAGAGAGAATTCACAACACCAGGGAACCTAATCTCTTAAAGACCTAGAAGGGTTATATTTCTGCAGAGACAAGCCAATTCCTCATAAGGCTAAGTAAATGCAACAAGTAATGTAGCAGTGTAGCATGAGGCAGACTAGCTAATGCAGGAATAAAACACAGTGAGTAGAGGGGTGCTGAGGAGGCATGTGATTTAGCACAGCTGTACTTACCCAACACCCATTCCATTGAAGCCAGCTTTTCCTGTAAAAAAAGAAAATAATAAACAAAAATACTGACCTAACCCATATTCCATTGAAATCATTGTCTTTTGAATAAAAATAACATTAACCATATCGATCATCAGTCAGACGTTCTATGCCACACCGCAATCCATATCTGTGATATGTAGTTTTGACCCTGAACGGTGCCAAGATGCGACCGACCAGGCTGAAAACAACTGCAGAATGAGCTGCTGCGAGCGCAGCCTCAGTGACTAATGGTGATGTCATAGAGGCTACCGCAGCTCACTGAGGCTGCGTTCCCATCTGGGCTGATGAACAGCGGTGATCTCAATGAGGTCTCCTCTAGTACCATGAGAAAAAGTCTGACAGTGATGTGCTGAGCTGAGTCAGTTCACTAAAGATCACCATAAGAAGAAGTCTTGGCCTGGCTGGCCCGGAAGGGAATGCAGCATCAGTTACCTGTGGTAACTTGAATTATGTCACTGCTAGTCAATGAGGCTACACTCGCAGCAAGGGAAAACCCCTAAAATATAACTTTTAATTCAATATTAAAAGATAACACACACATGTAAAATTACTAGGGATGGGCGAATCCTGAAATACTCGGAATAGCTAGACTCTAACGAGTCCGACTCGGAAACTCGCTACTCTTTGCGAGTCTAGCGAGTCCAATGTTAATGAATGGGGATGCGAGTATTGCAGCGATTCCTGTGCTGCCATTTTATTTGTTCCGCTTACTTCCCGCATGTGGCTGTGCACACCATGCGGAAAGTAAGCAGAACAATTGCGGATGGTACCCACGGTCCGGAGGAGAGGAGACTGTCCTCCGGGCTTTGGGTACCATATCCCTGTAAAAAATAGAATTTAAAAATAAAAAATATTGTTATTTTCACCCTCCGACGTCCCGCGCAGCCTTCCCGCCTCTCCACGCATCCGTTCCCAGTAGTCCTTTGCGAAAATGCCCCCTGATGGCGTCCGTTCTCGCGGGATCGCGAAGTCTCACGGTCATTCGCACGACGTCATCGCGAATTACCGCGAGACATCGCGATCCCGCGAGAACGGACGTCATCGCGGGCATTTTCGCAAAGGATTACTGGGAACGGATGTGTGGAGAGGCGGGAAGGCTGCGCGGGACGTCGGAGGGTAAGAATAACACCATTTTTTATTTTTTTTTACATTCTATCTTTTACTACTGAAGCCGCATAGGCGGCCTCAGTAGTAAAAAGTTGGTCACACTTGTCAAACAATATGTTTGACGAGTGTGACCAACCTGTCAATCAGTTCTCCAAGCGATGCTACAGATCGCTTGGAAAACGCTAGCATTTTGCAAGCTAATTACGCTTGCAAATCGCTAGTTTTCCGCGGGAAAATTGCGGGAATTTAAAATGCGATTTTCCCGCGGAATGGAATTCCGGAATTCTCGCGGTAATTTCCGCAAGAGTTCCGGTACGTGTGCACTTAGCCTTATTTGCATTGGACTCATTACTGTGCGAGTAATCGCTTGGAAACTCGCAGAGTACCGACTCCTGCGAGTCCCCTACTACTCGCAGAGTAACGAGTCCTAACGAGTAGATTCGCCCATCCCTAAAAATTACACATAATACCAGGGGGGTCCAAAAAAAAGAAATATATATGTATTTCCAAGTATGGTTAAATCACAGAAGGGGCAGAAAAGCTATAATGCCTTAGAAAGCCCTAATAAGGCCCTTCCTAACCGCGAAGGTTGGCACCCTAGTTATTGACGACATGGAGCCCCAGCTCAACGTCGGCATCCCTAGTAACGCCCTAGACCACCCTGCGTATACAAAAAGGGGACACTAAAAAAAAAAAACACACACATACACCACAATACCGAAAAACTAATATAAAGTGCTAAAGTGCTGTAAACTTATCTCGTAGTGAGCACGCTCTCAAAAAAATGTCAACTTATCTCAGAGTAATATCAGAAAAATGAGAGCTAAGGCAGCTTATCGACACTTATCGCGTAATCAAAGTAATATTAAATGCTGCTACCGGGCAGACGTGTGATTTAATATGCCTAAAAAAAAAATGTCTACGGCAAAAGATGTGGCAATAAAACACTCAATTAAATCACAGGACAAGCCAGTATAATGAAGCACACTGTGAAAGACAGAAAATAACAAAGTATGTAAATAACCCACATAAAAAAATTGGGGTATGTCCCGATCATGAATTTTAGGGACAGGGGTACCAGTGATCTTATGTAGCAAGAGGTTAGGCCCAGATCAACATGTTATATTTCCCAGTGTAACAGTTACTCCAATAACATCCATAGTGCTACAAGGTATAATATCACAGTCTGCCACATACAGTGTTCAAACAGTATACTTATCAGCCATTGATGACAGTGCAACCCAACGTGTTTCCCCCTCTGGATAGCTGAGGGTTCATCAGGGGTCAGAACAAAGGGGTCTCATCAACCCTGGCCGAGAGAGAAAAAATGCAGTGTGCGGCTAACTCCATTATTTAAAGATTCAGCGCCGATATGACACGCCCACTTCCGGTCTCGTTGTCTCACACAATGGATGCCAAATGGAACGCAATCTGTGCTCCAGAGAGCGGAGGTGTGTCATCAAAGGGAGGGGCATATCGCACTCGGCGACGTCAGTCACAAAGGAGAGACCAGCAGGATCACCAAAAAAGCGCCGATCAGCTATGGCGCATATAGATGACACGTGCCATAGTGATAAGTCCTTAGCAACCAAAATCTCTAGATGGCTACAAAGGGGCTATAAGAACACATTCAATATGGCGCTCAATAAATACATCATAAAAATCAGCCAGTCAGGAACATCATGCGACTGGGGAGAGGTGGAGAAAACAGGAGCGTCACTAAGAGCACACCGACAACCCCAACTCACCACAGACACGGATTTCCAATCCAAAACTGGATTATGGATTTGCAACCAGGGAAATCCCAGAACAATGGTATCATGCAAATTATGCAACACCAAAAATCTGTAATTTTCTTGATGGTCTGGGGCGACCCGCATTACCACCTGGGTCCAAAACTGAGGTTTATTCTTCGCCAAAGGAGTAGCATCAATACCCCTCAAAGGGATAGGCGCCCGCAGAGGTGTCATAGGAAACCCTCAACGTTTAGCAAAATCCAAGTCCATCAGGTTCATAGCCGCTCCTGAATCCACAAAAGCCTTAGCAGAAAATGTGGACAGGGAGGAGATCAGAGTGATTGCCAGAAGAAACTTAGGTTGAACACTACCCACAGCAAATGTGTGAGCAAAACGTTTCTCTCGTTTAGGGCAGACAGAAATAATATGAGAGGCATCTCCACAAAAAAACACAGCTTATTACGCCTTCTGAACTCCTGACGCTGCGCCCTAGACAAAATTCTATCACATTGCATAGGTTCAGACATTTGTTCAACAGGTGGCAACATTTCTCGTGTAATTTTACGTTCACGTAAACGCCGATCAACCTGAATGGCTAATGACATAGAATCGTCAAGACCAGAGGGAACAGGAAATCTCACCATAGTATCTTTTACGGTTTCTGACAAACCCTTCCGAAAGAGAGCTGCCAAGGCACCATCATTACAGGTAGTAAGGACCGCCCACTTTTGGAATTTTTGACAGTACGACTCTGCAGAGTCCTGACCCTGGCTCAATGCCAACAGGGCTTTCTCAGCTTGATCAATAGCATTAGGTTATTCATACAACAACCCTAAGGCTTGAAAAAATGCATCCACATTAGTTAGAATAGGATCACCAGGTGTCAAAGAAAATGCCCAATCCTGGGGATCGCCGTGCAGCAAAGAGATGACAATTTTAACCTGCTGCGCAGAGCTCCCCGATGAGTTAGGCTTCAAGGCAAGAAATAATTTAAAATTATTCTTAAAATTCAAAAATTTAGACCGATCCCCAAAAAACACATCAGGAGTAGGAATCTTTGGTTCAGCAGCATGTGAATGAGCAAGATAGGTGGAAATTCCCTGCACTTCAGCAGTGAGCTGCTCCACATGATCAGACAATTGCTTAATCTCCATTAAGAAAAAAAAAAAATTCCTCCTACGGACCCAGAGAAAAAGAGGAAAAAATATACACCAAAAAAAAAAAAAAAAAAAAATTCTGACACTTTTTTTTTTACAATTCTCTCCTGCTATTGAGTACCATAGAATCTGCGGTATGGCTGGTGATTCTGTTATGAATGAGTCACCGGAGGAGGAAAAAGCAAAAATACAAGCTAAGTCCAGAAAACCGGAGAGGTTGGTAGCTAGCGGATTGTAGACCCCTGATCCTATTCACAACAACTAACAGTAGCCGTGGAGCGTTCCTATGGTGGTCCTAGACGCCTCATCATAGCCGGAGAACTACATAAGCCTAAAGAAAGAAAGGGGAAATCTAAACTGCCCCAGAACAGACCCCAAAGCAATAGACAGCCCCCAACACAGATGAAAACACAAACACAGACAGAAAAACAGGCAGAGCAAACAATGGGGCCCAACTAACTAGATAGGAAAGGACAGAAAAGATGCTGGCTGCAATCCGCAAAAACCCTACCAAAAATGTCCCAACACGTCTAATAGGAAAAACAGCCCTGAAGTCACTAGACTTCAAAATCCCTATATCAGCACTCCAATATATTCTGAAGACAGAGCAAAAGAGAATTAACCAATCAGGGATAAAAATGGAAATTCAGCAAAGCCCCAGCCAGGGCTGGCTGAACACAAAACTAAGCAAATCAGACAAAATCTCATGGAACAATAACAGAGCAAAAATTTAGCTTTAGAAGACAGGAAATGAACTGGAGGCCAGAGCTCAGAGCAGAGAAATCACCAGCAACCCAACAGGGCGTCGGCTGCCTTATATCCACTCAGAGATTCCGGATGTCCAATCGCAATCCACCTGTTCAGATGACAGGTTTCTCCCATCCAAATCAGTTTCACCACCTCCTTTCACCAACAGAGGGAGTTCATCGGACATCAAAGGTGAACGAGACAATGAGCTCATAACAGACCCCATTTTGGAAACTAGACCCCCCAAGGAACTTATCTAGATATGTGGTGAGAACTTTGAACCCACAAGGGCTTTACAGAAGTTTATAACGTACAGCTGTACAATTAAAAAATCATATTTTTTCCACAAAAATGATCTTTTCACCCCCAATTTTTATTTTCCTAAGGGTAACAGGACCCTAAAAGTTATTGTGCAATTTGTCCTGAGTATGCTGATACCTGTCATGTGGGGGTAAACCACTATTTGGGCGTATGGCAGAGCTCAGAAGGGAACCAGCGCCATTTGACTTTTTTGGCTGGAATTGAAATCGGACACCATGTCGCGTTTAGAAAGCCCCTGATGTGCCAAAACAGTAGAAACCCCCCACAAGTGACACCATTTTGGAAGCTAGACCTCACAATGAACTTATCTATATGTGTGGTGAGAACTTTGAACCCCCAAGGGCTTCACAGAAATTTATAATGTACAGTCGTAAAATTAAAAAATCACATTTTTTCCACAAAAATGATCTTTTCACCCCCAATTTTTATTTTCCCAAGGGTAACAGGACCCTAAAAGTTATTGTGCAATTTGTCCTAAGTATGCTGATACCTGTCATGTGGGGGTAAACCACTATTTGGGCGCATGGCAGAGCTCAGAAGGGAACCAGCGCCATTTGACTTTTTTGGTTGGAATTGGGATTGGACGCCATGCCGCATTTGGAAAGCCCCTGATGTGCCTAAACAGTGGAAACCCAGCACAAATGGCACCATTTTGGAAACTAGACCTCCCAAGGAGCTTATCTAGATGTGTGGTGAGCATTTTGAACCCCCAAAGACTTCACAGAAGTTTATAACGCCCGGGCATGAAAATAAAAAAATCAAATTTCCACAAACATGATCTTTTTGTCCCCAATTTTTTAATTTTCCCAAGGGTAACAGGAGAAATTGGACCCCAAAAGTTGTTGTCCAATTTGTCCTGAGTACGCTGATACCCCATATGTGGGAGAAAACTACCGTATGGGCACACGTTGGGGCTCAGAAGGGAAGTAGTGACATTTTGGCATGCAGACTTTGATGGAATGGTCTGTGGGTGTCATGTCGCCTTTGGAGAGCCCCGAATGTACCTAAACAGTGGAAACCCCCCATAAGTGACACAATTTTGGAAAATAGACCCCCAGTGGAACTTATCTAGATGTGTGGTGAGCACTTTGAACCCCCAAGTGCTTCACAGAAGTTTATAACGCCTGGGCGTGAAAATAAAAACATCATATTTTTTTCCACAAAAATTATGTTTTTGCCCCCAATTTTTTATTTTCCTAAGGGTAACAGGCGAAATTGGATCCCAAAAGTTGTTTTGCAATTTGTCCTGAGTAAGCTGATACCCCATATGTGGGGGTAAAACACTTTTTGGGCGCATAGCAGAACTTGGAAGGGAAGAATCACAGTTTGATATTTTCAACGCAGAATTGGCTGGAATTGAGATCATACGCCATGTTGCGTTTGGAGAGCACCTGATGTGCCCAAACAGTGGAAACCCCCCAATTCTAACTCCAACCCTAACCTCAACACACCCTAACCCTAATCTCAGCCCTAACCCTAGCCCTAACCCTAACCCTAATGGGAAAATGGAAATAAATACATTTTTTTAATTTTATCATTTTTCCCTAACTAAGGGGGTGATAACGGGGGTTTGAGTTACTATATATGGCGGGTTTGTATGTTTGGCAGCTGTCACACGCTAAGAGATGCTTTTTATTGTAAAAATAGTTTTGCATCATCACATTTTAAGAGATATACTTTTTCCATATTTTGACCCACCGAGTCATGTGAGGTCTTATTTTTTGCGGGACGAGTTGATGTTTTTATTGGTACCACTTTCGGGCACGTGACATTTTTTTATTGCTTTTTATTCCGATTTTTGGGACCAAAAACTAGCATTTCAAGAATTTCTTTTGGCGGGTGCGTTTACACCGTTCCGTGTGTGGTAAAATTGATAAGGCAGTTTTATTCTTCGGGTCAGTACGATTACAGCGATACCTCATTTATGTCTTTTTTTACGTTTTGGCGCTTTTATGCAATAAAAACAATTTTATATAAAAAATAATTATTTTTGCATTGCTTTATTCTGCGAGCTATGACTTTTTTATTTTTTCACTGATGATGCTGTATCTAGGCTCGTTTTTTGCGGGACAAGATGATGTTTTCAGGGGTACCATGGCTATTTATATCCGTCTTTTTGATCGCGTGTTATTGCACTTTTTGCTCGGCTGTATGATAATAAAGCATTATTTTTTGCTTTGTTTTTTATTTTTATTTTTTAAGGGGTTCGCTAAAGGGGTTAACTAATGGGACAATTTTATAGGGCGGGTCGTTACGGATGTGGCGATACTAAATATGTGTACTTTTACGGGCTTTTTTTTTATTTCCAAAAAATGAATTTTTTAGGGGATATTTTTTTTTTTTTTTAATTAGCGATTTTTTTATAAATTATTTTTACACTTTTTTTAACTTTATTACAATGTCCCAGGAGGGACATAACTGTCATGTGACAGATCGCTGATCTGTCACATCACAGATCGCTGTGACAGATCAGCGATTTGTCACAGGCAGTGCTGCAGGCTTCCTCATGCCGGCGCTTTGCAGGCATGAGGAAGCCGCCTCCCTGCAGGCCCCCGAAGGTCCCTGCCACCATTTTGGATCCAGGGACCTGCAGGGAAGGAGGCGCCCCCAAGCAGCTCTGCACATTGCGCTGCTGTGGGGGTCTCAGGGAAGCACGGAGGGAACCCCCTCCCTGCCAATGCTTCCCTAAACCCCTGGCACACTGCGATCAAACACTATCACAGTGTACCGGGGGTTAATGTGTCGGGAGCGGTCCGTGACCGCCCCTGACACATAGTGCCGGGTGTCAGCTGTGATAATCAGCTGACACCCGGCCGTGATCAGCAGCGCTCTCCACGTGAGCGCCACTGATCGCTATGATGTACTATCCCATCCATGGACATAGGGGCCCAGGTCCCATGGATGGGAATGTACAGTCATATGTTAAAGTTTGGGCACCCCTATTAATGTTAACCTTTTTTCTTTATAACAATTTTGGTTTTTGCAACAGCTATTTCAGTTTCATATATCTAATAACTGATGGACTGAGTTATATTTCTGGATTCAAATGAGGTTTATTGTACTAACAGGAAATGTGCAATCTGCATTTAAACAAAATTTGACCGGTGCAAAAGTAAGGGCACTCTTATCATTTTCTTGATTTGAACACTCCTAACTACTTTGTACTGACTTCCTGAAGCACTAAATTGGTTTTGTAACCTCATTGAGCTTTGAACTTCATAGCCAGGTGTATCAAATCATGAGAAAAGGTATTTAAGGTGGCCACTTGCAAGTAGTTCTATTTGATTCTCCTATGAAGAGTGGCTTCATGGGTTCCTCAAAACAACTCTCAAATGATCTGAAAACAAAGATTATTCAACATAGCTTTTCAGGGGAAGGATACAAAAAGTTGTCTCAGAGATTTAACCTGTCAGTTTCCACTGTGAGGAACATAGTAACGAAATGGAAGAACACAGGTACAGTTCTTGTTAAGCCCAGAAATGGCAGGCCAAGAAAAATATCAGAAAGGCAGAGAAGAAGAATGGTGAGAACAGTCAAGGACAATCCACAGACAATCTTGCTGCAGATGGTGTCACTGTGCATCGGTCAACAATACAGCGCACTTTGCACAAGGAGAAGCTCTATGGGAGAGTGAGGCGAAAGAAGCCGTTTCTGCAAGCACACCACAAACAGAGTCGCCTGAGGTATGCAAAAGCACATTTGGACAAGCCAGTTACATTTTGGAAGAAGGTCCTGTGGACTGATGAAACAAAGATTGAGTTGTTTGGTCATACAAAAAGGCGTTATGCATGGAGGCTAAAAAACACAGCATTCCAAGAAAAACACTTGCTACCCACAGTAAAATTTGGTGGAGGTTCCATCATGCTTTGGGGCTGTGTGGCCAATGTCGGCACCGGGAATCTTGTTAAGGTTGAGGGTCGCATGGATTCAACTCAGTATCAGCAGATTCTTGACAATAATGTGCAAGAATCAGTGACGAAGTTGAAGTTACGCAGGGGATGGATATTTCAGCAAGACAATGATCCAAAACACCGCTCCAAATCTACTCAGGCATTCATGCAGAGGAACAATTACAATGTTCTGGAATGGCCATCCCAGTCCCCAGACCTGAATATCATTGAACATCTGTGGGATAATTTGAAGCGGGCTGTCCATGCTCGGCGACCATCAAACTTAACTGAACTGGAATTGTTTTGTAAACAGGAATGGACACAAATACCTTCATCCAGGATCCAGGAACTCATTAATAGCTACAGGAAGCGACTAGAGGCTGTTATTTTTGCAAAAGGAGGATCTACAAAATATTAATGTCACTTTTATGTTGAGGTGCCCATACTTTTGCATCGGTCAAATTTTGTTTAAATGCAGATTGAACATTTTCTGTTAGTACAATAAGCCTCATTTGAATCCAGAAATATAACCGAGTCCATCAATTATTAGATATATGAAACTGAAATAGCTGTTGCAAAAGCCAAAATTGTTATAAAGAAAAAAGGTTAACATTAATAGGGGTGCCAAAACTTTAACATATGACTGTACGTCAGATGGCAGAGAGGGGTTAACATCGCCATAGAACCACCAGGCAAAGAGTAGAAAGCAGGAAACAGAGAACGGTTCTCCAGTAATCAATCATGCCTTAAACCAGTCTAGGTCCAGTTTTTTCTTTTTCTGCGCCTGAGGAGCTCTTTTGTCATTCGGACACATAGGCTGAATCTTCCACTTTAGCAATTAATCTCTTGCCTTTTCCGGGTGTGGCGCCCCTGAGGCTCAGTCGCCACAGAGGTACTGCACCTTCTCCTAAGGTGTAGTGCCCCACCACCTAGGTAAGTTGGGAACTCCTTTCCACACTCCAACACCTGCATCCCACACACAGGATAGTTCAGCACTGACCACATTGCGGCTTCATGCTTGGAGGGTAGCAGAGCACCTTTCGTGATTCCTTGCTTCGTAACACGAGATGTGCTGGGAGGTGGGTGGAGTTGAGATCATATAAAAGAGTGGGAAAGTTTTGAATTGGAGTTCAGTTCAGTTCAGTCTGGAGGTCAGTCAGTCAGGAGAGTCTGAGGACGGATCCATGGAAGAGGGATGGAGGAAGGAGTGCTGCAGCTGCCTCAGTGATCTGAGCCAGCTGGCACGGGAAAGGAACAGAAGGAGAAAGATGTAGAACTGCAACCTTAGCTTCCATAAGAGAGAGAAGAACAGTGCGGAACAAAGGAGTAGGAGAACAGAGAGGAGTTGTGGGTTGGAAGAGGAACCCTGCCTATAGGTTCTCAGCGCAAGGTCGGGGCTCGGTCCCCGAGGTTGTATGGACACTTATGGTTCTGAAGCAGACACCGGTAGAGTAGTTGGCTGTAAATGCACTACTCCCATCCAAGACTTGGGGCACAACAGCAACTGAATAGAGAGCCAGGACTCTGGAGAAAGGAGTCCCCGAGAGAGGCTACAGCTGTCTGTCATACAAGTAGAGTTGTTAGGAACATCTGACAGGAGGAACTTCAGAGTACCACGGTACTGGAGCTCTTCACACTAAAAGGTGCAATAGAGGAGTCATTCAGGAAAGGTACATGTTGGCGGAGTGTTGGAGAGGAGAAGCCTGACTTGCCCGGGAGGTTGATTGAGTCTCTGCCCGGAGGACACTGCACGGAGGCAGGCATCAGTGTGTACCACAAACTGTGAGTAAAGCTTTGGAACTACAAGCCCTGGCGTCTTCCATTCAATTGTGCGCCAACACCGCCAGCACCGCTACATCTGGGTACCAACATTCCTCACACCACCTGCGCCTGTTCTCATCTATTGCCATTACACTGCCCTGGGGTTACAGCTTCACCTGTGGGGAGCTATACCATCTATGCTGCAACACACCATCAGCCTCAGAGGATCTGCATGCAGCGTTGGCTTAACATCTTGCTTGCCAAACACCACAGGTGGCGTCACAAACTATTCCATTACACCATTACATTTCCCCTTTACTTGGGCACCCAGGGCCACGGACCGGGTCACTGCTGCTGTGACACATCCCACTGACACCGGCCCAGTACCGAGTACCCCACAGCCCTGGGAGGGCGACCCACGTAGATGTGCAGACAAATATGGAATGGTCCCTCAAGACTTTCAATTTCATGGGGAGCCCCCAGTTGTACTTTATCCCTTGTTCTCGGAGGGCTGTAGTATACAGCATATATTCCCTTCTCTGAGCTAAAGTACCTGCTGACAAATCAGGAATACCTTCAGCTGGGCCAAGTCCTCAAGGTCCAGAGTTTTGTTGTAGATTTGGGAAAGTTCTTTTTCTAAAGCCTTGTTAGCATCTATTAGTTCATTATGAGATTTAGTAAGCTCTGCCAGTTTCTGCTCCAGAAGATCTGTTCTAGTGCCCAGCTCCTGCAGCTCTCACTTAAAGTCTGGTATCATTAAGGGGTCTTTACACATAACGATATCGCTAGAGATATCGCTAAAGCATCACCGATTTTGTGACGCAGCAGCGATATCGCTAGCGATATCGCTATGTGTGATACTTACCTCCGACTGGCTCCCCCGCTGTCTGTCGCTGATCGTGCAAGATCTTGCAGCTCCATTTCTCGTTGGGCGCTTCCTGCTGGGCTTCCTGCTGGCGCCGACGATTGATGTGTGGACGCGGGCGGGAGGACATCAGGATCGCCGCGTCTGAAAGGTAAGTAACGACCGCTGCTGCGTCGCTCCATCGCTGTGAGATCTGCCTGTGTGGCAGCTCACTAGGGACCATTTAGCGATGCACCAGTGATCCTGACCGGGTCGCATCATTGTCGGGATTGCTGGTGCATTGCTAAATGTAAAGGGGCCTTTACTTTTAAGATCAGATTGAAGCTCTTGTCTCAGAGACTTCAGCAAAGTCTCCATTATTTTCTGTGTAAGGAGGATATGTGTCCGTTCCTCCTCACCTCTTTCTAAGACTGCTGCCTGTGAGCTACCCCTTGTTGAGTGGGAAGAAGGGACTGGGGAAGAAGAAGCCATAGCCATTTTAGAGGCTGCACTCAGTACCTGGTCTTGGGAGAAATATGCAGTCACCTTCCTTGGGGGAGCTTCTTCTCGCTGATCTGCCTCTCACCATTCGGACCACTGTGTCCTCAGGTCACCAGGTAACTTATTTAGGGCTTCCCAGACTGATTTTTCACTTTGTTGTGCCGAGTTGAAGCCCATCTCAGCACTAAACAGCCAATGCCATCCGGAGCTCGGCCCCCACAGCAGCAGACTTCTGTGTATAAGCATAATATGATTCCATTGCTTTACAATATCTCTAGTAGTGCCCACAAATGAAATTCTAATAATTAACTAATAATTGTGAGCCATGATAATACTTAGCTAAGTTCCTTACATTCCAAGTTATAGACTATGATGGTGGTGGTGGTTGCAGGCTGCACTTTTGGTATTTTCACCCCTTGATGTTCCAACTGTTTTATTGACAGGTCTGTAACACTTACTGGAAGAATGCATAATTAGAGGAAAGCTTCACATCAACCTGATAGGGTCATAAACATACAGTATATGAAGCCTTGGGAAACACATATTGAAATTGGTATATTAGTGTCATGGTAATTTCAATGTGAATATCAATGCAGCATTCATTGCCATCAATCCATATTTTCTACCTCATTGTACATTATTGAAATAATATTTATATAGAACAAAATGTTTTGTTTTTTTGTTTAAAAAGAATAAATTTACCTCTTTCACAAACCACTGACAAAAAGCAATAGAAATCCATTCTCTGGTGTGAAATCCACAGTCTATAAACATAATTTTTTTTCTCTTATATGATGGGTAGCCAATCTGTAAATAGAGGCAAATGAACTATATTTTAGATTTCAAACTTTATTAAATTTATGAGGGTTAATATTATCAGCAAGGTATAATATTATATTATTTAGGAAATATTTAATATTCCTATCTTCACATTGTAATTATTGTCTAATACAGGTAAAGAAAGAGTTTAGTACTCACTCTGAAATAATATATTGATCGGCGTTCATAGGTTTGTCCCAAATAAAATTTTGACACTACGTCACTGTTTCTCGTTAATTTGTTCCATCCATTCATAAATCTGCAAATAAAATCTGTAAATATCTGCTCCAACTCTGCATGACAAAATAGCCCACACATAATAAATGAATTAAAAAAGCACATGTGACATGCACAAATGTGAACAAGTCGGTCGGACAGTGTTCACACCACCCACTGACTGAAGCACAAAAAGAAAACATAGAATGACTAATGTGCAAAAAATACCCCGCAGTAAAAAATATGACAGTAATCAGCAAGTGCTGGTAAAAAGATAACAACAAATACAGGGTATTTAGTAGATACGTTTTTTTTTGCAAAAAAGTGTATACCAAGCGACTCCACCTCGTCAAGGTAACCCTTATTGGAGCAGTCCCTATCTAATGTATTTAAAACCTGAACATATGAAGAGTGTCTAAATGAACAGGATTCAGGCAGGCACTTCCAAGTATGGGCATGCGGTGTAAGATGGCTCACATTGTTCATATGTTCAGGTTTTAAATACATTAGATAGGGACTGCTCCAATAAGGGTTACTTGACAAGGTGGAGTGGCTTGGTATACACTTTTTTGCAAAAAAAGTATCAACTAAATACCCTGTATTTGTTGTCATCTTTTTACCAGCACTTGCTGATGACTGTCATATTTTTTACTGCAGGGTATTTTTTGCACATTAGTCATTCTGTGTTTTCTTTTTGTGTTTCAGTCAGTGGGTGGTGTGAACACTGTCCAACCGACTTGTTCACATTTGTGCATGTCACATGTGTTTTTAATCCATTTTTTCCTTGCTTATGCATGGTTTGAGAGACCCCACCCCTTTCTTGTGTGACATGCACATAAAGAGCCGTCTTACACTGCGTGCCCATACTAGGAAGCACCTGTCTGAATCCTGTTCATTTAGACACTGTTCATATGTTCAGGTTTTAAATACATTAGATAGGGACTGCTCCAATAAGGGTTACCTTGACAAGGTGGAGTGGCTTGGTATACACTTTTTTTTGCAAAAAAACGTATTGACTAAATACCCTGTATTTGTTGTCATCTTTTTACCAGCACTTGCTGATTACTGTCATATTTTTTACTGCAGGGTATTTTTTGCACATTAGTCATTCTGTGTTTTCTTTTTGTGTTTCAGTCAGTGGGTGGTGTGAACACTGTCCAACCGACTTGTTCACATTTGTGCATGTCACATGTGTTTTTAATCCATTTTTTCCTTGCTTATGCATGGTTTGAGAGACCCCACCCCTTTCTTGTGTGACATGCACATAAAGAGCCGTCTTACACCGCGTGCCCATACTAGGAAGCACCTGTCTGAATCCTGTTCATTTAGACACTGTTCATATGTTCAGGTTTTAAATACATTAGATAGGGACTGCTCCAATAAGGGTTACCTTGACAAGGTGGAGTGGCTTGGTATACACTTTTTTTTGCAAAAAAACGTATTGACTAAATACCCTGTATTTGTTGTCATCTTTTTACCAGCACTTGCTGATTACTGTCATATTTTTTACTGCAGGGTATTTTTTGCACATTAGTCATTCTGTGTTTTCTTTTTGTGTTTCACATAATAAATGAAGTACATTTTATTACCCTTATATTGCTTCAATGGAATGCAATGTTATGAATTACAAACACTCTAATGTCCTGTAAGTATTAATATTCTTAATTACTCTCTTGTCACGAAGAAACTAGAGTTTGATATTTGCCATAAACCTGGGACAGTAAAGCTTGTACTTCAACATTATTCCATTCTTACCTCATCCATTGGGTGGTATCGAGTGTAGTTATAACTTTCCAAAGACACGGCTCTAGTATTTATATTATTGATTGTGTGTAAATCCACAAGTTTTTGTACATTGTCGATCATCACACTACAAAAAAAAAAGAAATCATTAATACTAGAAATACACAACTAATTCTAACTAAACATAGATTAAATAATTTACAGGGATGTACAAAATAAGGGCTCATGCCGACAAGAGTATAAATCAGATATGCACTCTGAAGTTTTTGACTGGATAGTAAACAGACAGCACACTGACCCTTGTTATTCAATTGGGTTGCTCAAATAATATGAGAAAAGAAACTGCAGCATGCACTATTCTCTATCAAGTCGTCGATGATACTTACTTATTCAAAAAAATCAGATCCTGAATAGAACATTGAAGTGGCATCTGATTTTTACAGAAACATTTTTTATTATAACCATAGGAAGCTGTATTTGTTCACATACACTTTTTAATGCAGATTAGGGATGAGCAAACGTGCTCGGTGATACTCGGTTATCATTCGAATATACCGGTGCTCGGATTTACTCGTTACTTGTTGAGCAATGCGCAGTGCTCGAGTTTAAACTCGAATCCCTGCTGCACATCATTGTCGCCTGTTATGCAGCCAATAAGTATGCAGGGATTGTCTGTGAGTCACTGATGTGTACCAGATTCCATGGTGCACTAGGCATACAGGACTTGGGAGACAACCGTCTTATAAAGTAACACATACTAGCAACCCCAGCACCCATGGAACAGAACATAAGAGCCAAAGAATGATCAAGTAAAAAGAAAAAAAAAAAATAATAATCAGGAATACCGATTAAAATTAATAAAAGTACCGGTAATACAGGTAAAAAAAATAAATAAAAATGAAAATAGGAAATAAAAAAGTGAGAAAAATTTGTAAAATTAATGAAGAAAGAAGAAAAGGTTTTACGAAGAGGAAATATATAATATAATAATATAATCTAAAGAATGATGAATAAAAAGGAGGTATTTAAAGTCTCTTATGGCTAATAAGCCATCCCAGACTCGGGGGCAAAGGTAAATATATTCTATGTGGGTGAAGTGCAGATGAACGTTGTCACCCGTAAGTAGAAAAGGAGCTTTTATAGTCTCCTAATCAAAGCATCCCCCCCAAAAGGTTGGCCAGTCATGTGTCACTGTCTCCCCTGCATAACAAAGGAAGTACCTGTCTGTGTTGAAAGGCCATAAGAAGGAAAAGAAAAAATATTTAAGAAGCCCCGATGGAGTGAAATAGGTATCAGACCAGTGCTAGTATGTTTTCCTTTTTCAGACGGTTGTCTCCCAAGGCCTCTATGCCTAGTGCACCATGGAGCCTGGTACACATCTCGCTACACCTGCAGTCGGGTAGTGATGGCCTTATGCTATGCTTGTACCTGCATGCCTGTTTATCTGCTAAACTTGCCTCCTGCATCATCTGCTTCCAGCTATTTTTCGCGCACATGCGGGTCATGGTGTCTAGGCAGAGATGTCTGACCATATTGGCACAGCACATGATTTAATGGTATTTAAATCTGTTTGGTAAGAAGTACAGTTTCCCTGACAAAGTCGTGCCTGATACGGCAATACGCGTGGGGCTGTGTCCTGGGTTACAGCAGGGCTTTTTTCATTTTGTCTTTTGTAGGTTTTGTATTATCTTGAGTGTGCACATCATTTCGTAGTTTCTTTCATTCTTATTTTAGTGTATATTGTTCTACTACTAGATGTAGCACCCATATATTTATTATACTATATTGTTGTGCACCCTACCTCCTTTTCTCACTATTCATGGTGTCTGTCCCTAATTTTAGCTGTTTTGGGAAGCTTTTTACGTATCAGAATGTGAAAATGGTTGCACTCAATTGTGTTAAAGCATGTCAATGTGAAATACATGAAGTGTGAATAGCAAAATGGCTTTTGAAATTTAGAAAAAATATATGAGACGCTTAGCACAAAATTTGGCCAAATAGTGTGAGCCCATCAACCATCATCAAGGTGATCTCATGAACCTGATGGGTCCTGACCTATCTGCCCAGTGTGAACACTTACCTATGGCTAATATCTGAATACATGGGTGAATATAAACACCTTTTGTCATAATCCAGTCCAGGGTTTGTTTTCAGCTGTCTTCTCTCTGGGCTATTTGAGTCCTCTGCAGCCTGCGTGCCAGTGTCAGCTATAGTTCATGCTTCCGGGCTAGAGCCGCAGACCCGTATACCCTAGTGATCCTTCTGCCTCTGACTTCCCGCATTTGTGTATGACTCATCTTGATTTCTGGACTCCATCTCTTGTTTCCTGTCTCTGATACCATGCTCCCCGACTGGCTTTGATTCTGGCTTGTACCCCAACAACATCTTACTTCTCACGTTTTGGATACCTCGTTTTAGGTAGGCTCTGACTTTTTGGCTTCTCT
Organism: Dendrobates tinctorius; assembly: GCF_039654945.1. Classification (NCBI taxonomy): domain Eukaryota; kingdom Metazoa; phylum Chordata; class Amphibia; order Anura; family Dendrobatidae; genus Dendrobates; species Dendrobates tinctorius. Next base: position 25,433,433 of record NW_027361921.1, read on the forward strand.
AAGACTAACTACGTTTATTGCTGTGACCTCTGGTACTTTGTCTTTCTGTTTGTTGCTGACTCCAGCTTGTCTGACCACTCTTTTGTTACCTGTGACACCTGGGCTACTGCTCTGTGTTACTATGCTGTGTGTGTGCGCAACCTCTCTTCCATCACCAGAACCCCCTGATGGAGGTTGCACTGTACTGCACTGCAGCAGCACGTTACACCTCTCTTAGTAAAGCCTACATTTATGAATTGGTTGGAACCTGATGTGATTAGATGTAATTAAGATCACCGCATGGTGAAGGGCAGAGTGCTCAGTTAGAAAGCTTAGCATATACTGTAAATAACAGAAAAACCGACTGAAACATCAACAATTAGTCTAAACAGGTGCATACCAAAATAAAGCAGCTTACATATCAAAATGCGAAAATGGTTGCAAATGCAATCAATCAACCATTTTCGCATTCCTATATGTAAGTTGCTTTTTTTGAAATACTTAATGTATTGTGTGTACGTTTGGTTTGGCCTTCCATTGAATCTAATGGGGTTCATCCAAACGTTCTGTGAATTGAAGCAAACTGAAACTTGAAAGATTTGCTCATCTCTATTTGTGCCCATCAGGTGTGTTTTGTAGATGCAATGTTAAATAGTTTCATACAGTACCGAACACTAGAGATTGGCAAACCTTAACAGTATAGTTAGGGGTCCCTACTGAACACTTACTGTTCTTTTCCAAACAATTTTATTAACATTTTATAACAGAGCATACATAAATGCAATATCGTGAGGCACTCATGACACATGAAAGAAAAAAATAAAAAACAACCAGACTATAAATAATAATAATAAGAACTCATGGAAACATTTCCAGCCAGCGAGACCCCCTGGCTCCACCCCCTTTTGGTGACGTCACCGCTACCCGGGTAGGGTGACAAATTGCTTTTAAACATGGCACTGGATCTTCCCTGAGTGTGCCACACCCCATTGGGGGTTTTTCGCTGGTTTTTGGATGGATTTACTCCTGGCACACAGTGATTGATCTTGCTGTATAGACCGCTCCATGCTCCTTCCCTTCAGTGACATCACCACTGCCTCCAACTTCCTGTGAGTGGCTGAGATCTTTTTGGATTGATCTCCTGTATCTTCTCTGGAGTTGCCCCTGGTGGATTGGGGTGTCTGGACCTTCTTTTGAGCCTGTCTTCATTGGGCACACTGCCTGGGTGAATCTTACTACAGACCGCTGTCTTCCTATGTGCTCCAGCCTCTCCTCCTCTGTTTGTGACATCATCGCTCGATCTGTGCCAACTTCCCTGCTGTAACGCCGGTGTGTTTGTATGTTGCTTCCCCGGCGTTACTCTGCATGTCTGCATTAACCCTTTGCTCCTCTCCTCCTAACTAGCAGGGATACTGTTGCCTGTTACCGCTATGGATGCTGCTCAGGTCCCTGCCCCGCTGCGTAGCCGTACATGCGTGCGTGGCTCCGCTGCTTTGCAAGACCACCCACTGGTGCGGTCCCTGGCTGCTGCTGTGGAAAGCTATCCATGGGTTAATAGGTCCTCTACATTGTGTATGGCTTACCACGTTTGTTCAGGCTTGCAGCTCTCGCCAGGTGTCCTCTGCAATGCTGATTTGTTTGGCCTTGCTTAGGGTGCACGTGGCCACACCTCCCCTGCTTTTAAGAGGAATGGGTGTGTCCTACAATTGCTGCTCCAGCCTATCACTGTGAGGCAGCTGCTATATAAAGTTGCCTCCCCCTTTGGGGCATCGCCAGAGCTTCGCATTGAGTTCCTGAACCTAGCGATGTGAGTATGTGTGTTCAGCTCCTGCTCTGATTGTGATCAGTTCTGGGGGAGCTGTTGCTCTTTATCCCTATGTGAACTGTGTTTTGCTGCCTGCCAGAAGGCAGAATATCCTGGTCCTTGTTCCTGTCCGCCTTCCCAGGAGGCAGAATATCCTGGCCCTTGTCCGCCCTCCCAGGAGGCAGAATATCCTGGTCCCTGTGTTTGTGTGGAGTCTTGCCTTGCACCTGTGTCTTGTTTCCTGAATCCTGGATCCTGGATTTGTTCCTGCACCTGACCCTGTCTGAATTGTGTCTTGTTTCTCCGCCTGCTCTGGGGGTAGTAATACCTAGATCGCCCTTCCTGGAGGCTGTATATCCAGGCCCGTCTATGTTGTGTCTTGTTCCCTGAATTCTGGACCTGCTGATGCCAGTGTGCTGATGCTCTCTCTGAGATCCGAGTCCTGATGTCCGTGTTCCTGGTGTCCTGATGTCCATGTTCCTGGTGTCCTGATGTCCGTGTTCCTGGTGTCCTGATGTCCGTGTTCCTGGTGTCCTGATGTCCATGCTCCTGGTGTCCTGATGTCCGTGCTCCTGGTGTCCTGATGTCCGTGCTCCTGGTGTCCTGATGTCCGTGCTCCTGGTGTCCTGATGTCCGTGCTCCTGGTGTCCTGATGTCCGTGTTCTTGGTGTCCTGATGTCCGTGTTCCTGGTTTCCCGTTGTTCCGCCAATTCCCTGAAGTCCACCCAGTGATGACGTCCTTCTGGGATCGGTGTTTGATGTTCTCCTGCTGAGCCTGGGCTACGCCTGAGGCCTGAGAGAGAGGCCGTCCTAGTATGCCCGTGCCAATATAAAATATGCAGATACTAATTATTAGAATAAATATCCAGCTTATTGATTTTAATTTAGACACATATAAAAAAAAAAAAATAAGTAAATAAATATATAAATAAATATATATAAAAAATAAAATATATAACGTCATTTCATTAAAATAAATAATTAATAAATCTATTATAAATAATAACTATTATATAGAATACTATATAGTTAACTGTTCTAATTTCTTTGCTAGGTTAAATTTTTCTGCTTTTTCAGAGAAAATATAATTATTTAGGCATAAACTATATATAAGACGTATATATTGTATCAAAAATAATAAATACACAACATTCTGGATATATATTAAGCAATATTTTGTTTTGATTGGTGTTTACTCCCTCGGCTTTCCTTTTGGAGCTGGGGCTGTGATTGCCTAACCAACTGGTCATTATACGGGCGCATTTTTGAGGAATCTTGTTTTCTGTATTCGCGGCTTGCAATTTTCCTCTCTTCTGAGAGGAAAATCTAACTCAAAATTGCCTACGTCTAGATCGGCAAGCACCTCTAGATCTCAAAAGCAAAATAAAGAATCAAAATCCAAATATGGGTCTTCCAGGGACTCGGCTAATCTATTAAGTACGCCTAAGTCCCGTTCTCCGATTGATAGGGATCTCATACAGTCTACTACTAACCCCAGGCCTCCCTCGGTGTCCTTGTACAATGCTGACTTAACAAAATTGAGTGGGGTATGTCCTTCCTCGATTTCACATATTGAGACTATGGATCTTTCTTCTTCTTCAAAGAGGAAGGGCTCCTCGGGGTGGGATAGTGCACAGTCTTCCAATGCCAATTCCTCAGGGGAAGATTAGAATCATAGAATCATAGAATCGTAGAGTTGGAAGGGACCTCCTGGGCCATCTGGTCCAACCCCCTGCTCAAAGCAGGATTCGCTAAATCATCCCAGTCAGATGTCTGTCCAGCCTCTGTTTGAAGACTTCCATTGAAGGAGAACTCACCACTTCTCGTGGCAGCCTGTTCCACTCATTGATCACTCTAACTGTCAAAAAGTTTTTTCTAATATCTAATCTGTGTCTCCTCCCCTTCAGTTTCATCCCATTGCTTCTAGTCTTTCCTTGTGCAAATGAGAATAAAGTTGATCCTTCTACAATGTGACAGCCCTTTAGATATTTGTAGACAGCTATTAAGTCTCCTCTCAGTCTTCTCTTTTGCAAACTAAACATTCCCAAATCCTGCAACCTTTCCTCATAAGACAGGGTTTGCAGACCGGTCACCATTCTGGTCGCTCTTTTCTGAACTTGCTCCAGTTTGTTGATGTCTTTTTTAAAATGTGGTGCCCAAAACTGGACACAATATTCCAGATGAGGTCTGACCAAAGAGGAGTAGAGGGAAATAATGACTTCACGTGATCTAGACTGTATGCTTCTGTTAATACATCCTAGAATTGCATTTGCCTTTTTTGCTGCTGCATCACACTGTTGACTCATATTCAGTCTGTGATCTATTAGTATACCCAAGTCTTTTTCACATGTGCTGTCACTTAGCCCTATTCCTCCCATTCTGTACAGTCATATGTAAAAGTTTGGGCACCCCTATTAATGTTAACCTTTTTTCTTTATAGCAATTTTGGTTTTGGCAACAACTATTTCAGTTTCATATATCTAATAACTGATGGACTCAGTTATATTTCTGGATTCAAATGAGGTTTATTGTACTAACAGAAAATGTGCAATCTGCATTTAAACAAAATTTGACCGGTGCAAAAGTATGGGCACCCTTATCATTTTCTTGATTTGAACACTCCTAACTACTTTTTACTGACTTCCTGAAGCACTAAATTGGTTTTGTAACCTCATTGAGCTTTGAACTTCATAGCCAGGTGTATCAAATCATGAGAAAAGATATTTAAAGTGGCCACTTGCAAGTAGTTCTCCTATTTGATTCTCCTATGAAGAGTGGCATCATGGGCTCCTCAAAACAACTCTCAAATGATCTGAAAACAAAGATTATTCAACATAGCTTTTCAGGGGAAGGATACAAAAAGTTGTCTCAGAGATTTAACCTGTCAGTTTCCACTGTGAGGAACATAGTAAGGAAATGGAAGAACACAGGTACAGTTCTTGTTAAGCCCAGAAGTGGCAGGCCAAGAAAAATATCAGAAAGGCAGAGAAGAATGGTGAGAACAGTCAAGGACAATCCACAGACCACCTCCAAAGACCTGCAGCATCATCTTGCTGCAGATGGTGTCACTGTGCATCGGTCAACAATACAGCGCATGCATAACGCCTTTTTGTATGACCAAACAACTCAATCTTTGTTTCATCAGTCCACAGGACCTTCTTCCAAAATGTTACTGGCTTGTCCAAATGTGCTTTTGCATACCTCAGGTGACTCTGTTTGTGGCGTGCTTGCAGAAACGGCTTCTTTCGCATCACTCTCCCATACAGCTTCTCCTTGTGTAAAGTGCGCTGTATTGTTGACCGATGCACAGTGACACCATCTGCAGCAAGACGATGCTGCAGGTCTTTGGTGGTGGTCTGTGGATTGTCCTTGACTGTTCTCAGCATTCTTCTTCTCTGCCTTTCTGATATTTTTCTTGGCCTGCCACTTCTGGGCTTAACAAGAACTGTACCTGTGTTCTTCCATTTCCTTACTATGTTCCTCACAGTGGAAACTGACAGGTTAAATCTCTGAGACAACTTTTTGTATCCTTCCCCTGAAAAGCTATGTTGAATAATCTTTGTTTTCAGATCATTTGAGAGTTGTTTTGAGGAGCCCATGATGCCACTCTTCATAGGAGAATCAAATAGGAGAACTACTTGCAAGTGGCCACTTTAAATATCTTTTCTCATGATTTGATACACCTGGCTATGAAGTTCAAAGCTCAATGAGGTTACAAAACCAATTTAGTGCTTCAGGAAGTCAGTAAAAATTAGTTAGGAGTGTTCAAATCAAGAAAATGATAAGGGTGCCTATACTTTTGCACCGGTCAAATTTTGTTTAAATGCAGATTGCACATTTTCTGTTAGTACAATAAACCTCATTTGAATCCAGAAATATAACTGAGTCCATCAGTTATTAGATATATGAAACTGAAATACCTGTTGCAATAACCAAAATTGCTATAAAGAAAAAAGGTTAACATTAATAGGGGTGCCCAAACTTTTACATATGACTGTATATGCTTTTTTCATTTTTATTGCCCAGATGTAGTACTTTGCATTTCTCCCTGTTAAAAACCATTCTGTTAGTTGCTGCCCACTTCTCCAGTTTATTTAAATCTTTTTGAATCCTCTCTCTCTCTTCTCTAGTATTAGCTATCCCTCCTAGCTTTGTGTCATCAGCAAATTTAATCAGATTACCCTCAATTCCTTCATCTAAATCGTTGATAAAGATGTTGAACAATACAGGGCCCAGGACAGAGCCCTGTGGTACCCCCACTTGAGACATTCTTCCAACTGGATGTGCAGCCATTTACGACCACTACGATTGTAGTTCTTCAACCCCCAACCCTGCACCAAAAAAATCCAGGCCGAAGCCTGAGGAGATGTCTGGTGCCTTCCCTGGTGCTACATCCCTTGAGGCATATATGAACACATTAGTTGAAAAACTCAGTGCCAGGATGTGTATCGAAATGGCTAACCAGACAAAACTTTTTCAAGACACTCTTGAGCACTTTACTGCCCGGCTGGATAACCATGAGTCTAGGTTGGGAGAATTGGAAAAATCACAAACGTTATCTCCAAAACACCACTCGGAGTCCAAGTCTGAGATACACCAGTTGCGACTTAAATTAGCGGATCTGGAGGACCGCTCCCGCCGCAACAATATTAAAATCAGAGGCATTTCGGAGAATATTTCCCCCTTCAAGCTTTCTGACTATGTTAAGGGTTTTTTTTTAGGAGGATGATTCCCAATCTTTCGGATGCGGATTTTATTATTGATCGTATCCATCGGCTTCCTAAGCCTTCTTCCATCCCTAAGGACCTTCCCAGAGATGTGATTCTGAAAATCCATTTCTACCATATAAAAGAGAAAATTCAGAATTTGTTGAGAATTAAGGGAGGCTTCCCGGAACCGTATCACCATGTTAAATTGTTCACTGATCTATCTAAAGCAACTATAGAAGGTCGGAAACACTTTCGATCACTGACCTCCGTTTTGAGGGACAAAGGCCTTCCTTATAAGTGGGGCTTTTCTCTACGCCTCATTTTTAATTACAAAGGGAAGAATGCAACTTTTCTTTCACATGAAGGTTTCCTATTTTTGAAATCTCAGGGTGTCCTGTCCTCTGTTCCTACAGTTTCTTCCGCTGGTCCAGGACATGTCACCTGAGCCTATTGTGATGTATGTCTATGGGTTATCTGATATTGTATGATTTAACACTGTGCTTAGCTTGTATAACTGTCTAATTGATATAGGTGTTAATGAGGGTTTCCTTAGCCTTGCGCGGCATGGACTTTTCCCCCGGCGCAAGTAGGAGAACCATTTTCTGTGGTTTCCCTCTCAGGGTTCTAACACTGTACAATTTTAAGTTTGTACTTATTATTTGGTTATTTAGTTTTGTAGTGTATTCTTTTTTGACACTTTCCAGCTGGTGATTGTTTTTTAACACCAATTTTTCTTCCTCTTTTTTTATGGTACTTACATTAGTTACTTATAACGTTAAGGGGCTTAATAGTCCAAATAGGCATTTTTCCTTTCAGAGAGAAATTAATAAATCTGCAGCAGATGTCGTGTGCGTCCAGGAGACTAAATTTAAAATTAATAATCATCCCACGTTTTCCCAAAAAAATTACCCTTATGTTTTTGAGGCCTCAGGTCCCTCTAAAAAAGCAGGTGTCATGACCCTAGTCAGGGACTCCTTGTCGTTCGAACTGCTGGAGGAATTGGTTGATGTGATCGGTCATTTTCATGTCCTTGTCTGTTCTATAAACTCCCAAATTTATACCATTGTCAATATCTATGCTCCTACTAAAGGTCAAATTAGGTTTTTGAATAAATTACTAAAAAAACTTGAACTGGTAAAGAGAGGCATTCTTTTATGCTTAGGTGATTTTAATTTGGTCCTCGATAATTCACTTGATGCCTCTTCTTCAAGTAGACTTAATTTCCCCTCTTTAAATAATTGGCTTTTCACTAATGAATTTTTTGACGTTTTTCGTTGTCTCAATTTCACCTCTAAAGAATATACATTTTTTCTGACTCTCATTTATCTGCCTCTCGTATTGACCTCATTTTGTCAGACGTATTTTCTCTCCCTAGATTTTCCTCAGTTTCAATTGGAAATAAATCTATTTCAGTTCATGCTCCTGTTATTGCCAAATTGGTGGAGGCGCACTCTGTTAATAATCAGCAGTTGTGGAAGTGTAATGCTTCTATTTTTAAAAATCCTACTTACCATGAGGAAATATCTAAATCTCTCAAGTTTTATTTTTCAGAAAATATATTTGATCCTTCCAAACCATTCCTCCAGTGGAATGCTCACAAGGCGGTTATACGAGGCACTCTTATTCATATATCCTCCCGTATAAAAAGTTTTAACCGTCAAAAAATTAAAAATGTACAGGCTTTGATTAAGGAGAAGGAGTTGGAATTGTCCTTATCTAAAAATCCCTCCTCTAGCTCCACATCTCTAGCTGATTTATCCCGTCTTCAAAATGAATTAAGGGCCGCAATTTTTTCGTTCTATGATACGGCAGTAAAGCAATCAAAATTTCATCATTATATGTCCCTTAATAAACCCACCCGTTTTATGTTTAATCGAATAAAGAAGCTTAGAGTACGTGACCGCATTGACAAAATTACTTCTCCTAAGGGATTATCCCTCACCCACCCACCCACAGGACATTGCAAATGAATTTGCGAAATATTTCAATCAACTGTATAATTTGAGGTCTGATCCCTCTCTTCCCGCTCCAGATGCGGACTCTATTAATAATTTTTTATCTTCGGTTAACCTTCCAAATCTCAATTCTGTGGACGCAGATTTTATATCTGCTCCTTTTACTGCTGAAGAGATTGGTGACACCATTAGTCAATTAAAATCATATAAAGCCCCTGGTCCCGATGGTAATAGTAACAATTATTATAAGTCTTTCCTTGACATTCTTGTCCCTCATCTAACTAAAATTTTTAATGCCGCTGCGTCTGTTGGTTTCTTCCCTAGAGAAAATTTAGATGCTACAATTGTACTAATTCCCAAGCCCAATACTAATCCTGATCAAATTCTTAATTATCGTCCCATTTCATTAATAAATACTGACCTCAAAATTTATTCTAAAGTTTTAGCTAATCATCATAATCTTATTCTGCCTAAATTAATTTCCATGGACCAAATTGGCTTTATCAAACACCGGCAGTCCATTGAAGGGACCAGACGGCCGATAAATATTATAAAGTTAATTAATTCCCAAAAGCTTCCTTCTGCTCTAATTTCATTAGATGCAGAAAAAGCATTTGATCGCTTGAATTGGACCTTTCTCAGATGCTCCCTATTAAAATTTGGATTTAATTTAGATTTTATCACCAAAATTATGGCTTTATATTCTGACCCTCAAGCAAAAATTTACATTAAAAATCACTTTTCCTCCCCATTTTCAATTTCTAATGGCACCCGTCAGGGTTGTCCTCTCTCCCCACTGCTTTTTGCCCTTGCAATAGAACCGCTAGCCCAATTAATCAGAGGTCATTCCTCCATAGAGGGTGTTCGAACAGATCGTCAGGAATTTAAGATCAGTCTATATGCTGATGATGTCCTCCTGTCTCTCACTAATCCCTGCTCCTCTATTCATAGAATCATAGAAACGTAGAGTTGGAAGGGACCTCCTGGGCCATCTGGTCCAACCCCCTGCTCAAAGCAGGATTCGCTAAATCATCCCAGTCAGATGTCTGTCCAGCCTCTGTTTGAAGACTTCCATTGAAGGAGAACTCACCACTTCTCGTGGCAGCTTGTTCCACTCATTGATCACTCTAACTGTCAAAAAGTTTTTTCTAATATCTAATCTGTGTCTCCTCCCATTCAGTTTTATCCCATTGCTTCTAGTCATTCCTTGTGCAAATGAGAATAAAGTTGATCCTTCTACAATGTGACAGCCCTTTAGATATTTGTAGACAGCTATTAAGTCTCCTCTCAGTCTTCTCTTTTGCAAACTAAACATTCCCAAATCCTGCAACCTTTCCACATTTACAATCCCTTCTTCAAAAATTTTCCTCCTTTTCCTATTTTAAGATTAATGAGTCCAAATCTAAAATTTTCCAATTTAACCTCACCAATGCTCAAATCAGGAGTATAAAGTCTGTCTCTTCTTGGGGGTTGGGCGGAGAGGGAAATTGTTTATTTAGGTCTGCGGTTTTCTAGAAACCTTGGATCTCTGATTTCCACTAATCTAGATTCCCTAATTGCCTCCATTTCTAAAGGCCTTAATTTTTATGCGGACAAAGAATTGTCCTGGTGGGGAAAATGTCTAGTAGCCAAATCAATATTCCTTCCCAAAATCCTCTATATTTTCAGATCCCTTCCCCTGCTTATTTCCACTTCTTATTTAACTAGTCTGCAGACACGCCTTAATTTATTTATTTGGGGAAATAAAAAGGCCCGTATTGCTTCAAATCAGTTATACAAACATGAGTTACGTGGATGTATGGGACTGCCTAACATCTCAGCTTATTATTACTCTAATCTTATTAATCAAAGTCTATGTTGGTGGTCAACTGGCCATATACCTTCATGGGCGGACTTGGAATTTTATTTTAATAAAAATTCCCCTCCTTGTTCTCTTATTTTGAATCTATTGACATCTAAGCATTTATCTCAGTCTAATCATCCAATTTTTATGGCTGCTATAGTGGCTTGGAGGAAGTTTTTTAAATTTAAGAGTGGTTTTTCAAGGATTCAACTCCTGTTGAGGCTTCCTCTCTCTTTTCTGGCCTCTGTTTATTCATTCGATTTGCATTCTACTTGGGCTGACTGGGGTATTTCTAAATTAAATGACATCTTTGATGGTCATAAATTTGTATCTTTTTCTCATCTTAAGAGTAGGTTTGGGGTTCCCTCCTCTGCTTTTCTACACTTTACTATGTTGAAAGAATTTTTGTCTCCACTGGTGACTCGTTGCCCTCCGCTATTGGAGCCAGTGGTCAATATTTTATGTAACTCAGGCCATAATATTTTTTGGTCCACTCGTTATATCTACCAGTGGTTCAACAATGATTCTGCATTTATAAAATCCCCATATATGAAAAAATAGGAATCGGTTTTGAATTTTTCTGTTTCTCCAGAGGTTTGGGAACTGACCATGTCCCTAACCTATTCTGCTACCATGTCTATGGCTCTCCATGAGTCCTACTTTAAAATCATATCGAGATGGTATTACTCGCCATCTCGTCTAGCTTTTATCAATCCTTCCACCTCCCCTCTCTGTTGGAGGGATTGCGGGCAACATGGTAGCCTTTCCCATTTATTTTGGTTTTGTCCACATCTTTGGCATTTTTGGGACGACATCTCCTCTCTTATTTCTCATATTTTAAATCAATCAGATTTTTCACTGACTCCTCAGTTCGCCCTGCTCTCGTTGGATGCAAGTCGTTTGAATCCTTCTGTTAGGAAATTGGTTATTCATTTACTTTTGGTTTCTAAAAATGAAATTGCATTTTATTGGAAATCCACTCGAGTGCCCACTTCACGCGATATTATTGCAAAGCTGACTTTACATAAGTCATATGAGCAAAAATTGGCGTTGCTGAATGGCTGTTTTCCTTCCTTTATAAAGAAATGGTCTCGCTGGCAGGAAATGTTTCCATGAGTTCTTATTATTATTATTTATAGTCTGGTTGTTTTTTATTTTTTTCTTTCATGTGTCATGAGTGCCTCACGATATTGCATTTATGTATGCTCTGTTATAAAATGTTAATAAAATTGTTTGGAAAAGAACAGTAAGTGTTCAGTAGGGACCCCTAACTATACTGTTAAGGTTTGCCAATCTCTAGTGTTCGGTACTGTATGAAACTATTTAACATTGCATCTACAAAACACACCTGATGGGCACAAATAGAGATGAGCAAATCTTTCAAGTTTCAGTTTGCTTCAATTCACAGAACGTTTGGATGAACCCCATTAGATTCAATGGAAGGCCAAACCAAACGTACACACAATACATTAAGTATTTCAAAAAAAGCAACTTACATATAGGAATGCGAAAATGGTTGATTGATTGCATTTGCAACCATTTTCGCATTTTGATATGTAAGCTGCTTTATTTTGGTATGCACCTGTTTAGACTAATTGTTGATGTTTCAGTCAGTTTTTCTGTTATTTACAGTATATGCTAAGCTTTCTAACTGAGCACTCTGCCCTTCACCATGCGGTGATCTTAATTACATCTAATCACATCAGGTTCCAACCAATTCATAAATGTAGGCTTTACTAAGAGAGGTGTAACGTGCTGCTGCAGTGCAGTACAGTGCAACCTCCATCAGGGGGTTCTGGTGAGGGAAGAGAGGTTGCGCACACACACAGCATAGTAACACAGAGCAGTAGCCCAGGTGTCACAGGTAACAAAAGAGTGGTCAGACAAGCTGGAGTCAGCAACAAACAGAAAGACAAAGTACCAGAGGTCACAGCAATAAACGTAGTGTTAGTCTTAGAGAAGCCAAAAAGTCAGAGTCTACCTAAAATGAGGTATCCAAAACGTGAGAAGTAAGATGTTGTTGAGGTACAAGCCAGAATCAAAGCCAGTCGGGGAGCATGGTATCAGAGACAGGAAACAAGAGATGGAGTCCAGAAATCAAGATGAGTCATACACAAATGCGGGAAGTCAGAGGCAGAAGGATCACTAGGGTATACGGGTCAGCGGCTCTAGCCCGGAAGCATGAACTATAGCTGACACTGGCACGCAGGCTGCAGATGACTCAAATAGCCCAGAGAGAAGACAGCTGAAAACAAACCCTGGACTGGATTATGACAAAAGGTGTTTATATTCACCCATGTATTCAGATATTAGCCATAGGTAAGTGTTCACACTGGGCAGATAGGTCAGGACCCATCAGGTTCATGAGATCACCTTGATGATGGTTGATGGGCTCACACTATTTGGCCAAATTTTGTGCTAAGCGTCTCATATATTTTTTCTAAATTTCAAAAGCCATTTTGCTATTCACACTTCATGTATTTCACATTGACATGCTTTAACACAATTGAGTGCAACCATTTTCACATTCTGATACGTAAAAAGCTTCCCAAAACAGCTAAAATTAGGGACAGACACCATGAATAGTGAGAAAAGGAGGTAGGGTGCACAACAATATAGTATAATAAATATATGGGTGCTACATCTAGTAGTAGAACAATATACACTAAAATAAGAATGAAAGAAACTATGAAATGATGTGCACACTCAAGATAATACAAAACCTACAAAAGACAAAATGAAAAAAGCCCTGCTGTAACCCAGGACACAGCCCCACGCGTATTGCCGTATCAGGCACGACTTTGTCAGGGAAACTGTACTTCTTACCAATCAGATTTAAATACCATTAAATCATGTGCTGTGCCAATATGGTCAGACGTCTCTGCCTAGACACCATGACCCGCATGTGCGCGAAAAATAGCTGGAAGCAGATGATGCAGGAGGCAAGTTTAGCAGATAAACAGGCATGCAGGTACAAGCATAGCATAAGGCCATCACTACCCGACTGCAGGTGTAGCGAGATGTGTACCAGGCTCCATGGTGCACTAGGCATAGAGGCCTTGGGAGACAACCGTCTGAAAAAGGAAAACATACTAGCACTGGTCTGATACCTACTTCACTCCATCGGGGCTTCTTAAATATTTTTTCTTTTCCTTCTTATGGCCTTTCAACACAGACAGGTACTTCCTTTGTTATGCAGGGGAGACAGTGACACATGACTGGCCAACCTTTTGGGGGGGATGCTTTGATTAGGAGACTATAAAAGCTCCTTTTCTACTTACGGGTGACAACGTTCATCTGCACTTCACCCACATAGAATATATTTACCTTTGCCCCCGAGTCTGGGATGGCTTATTAGCCATAAGAGACTTTAAATACCTCCTTTTTATTCATCATTCTTTAGATTATATTATTATATTATATATTTCCTCTTCGTAAAACCTTTTCTTCTTTCTTCATTAATTTTACAAATTTTTCTCACTTTTTTATTTCCTATTTTCATTTTTATTTATTTTTTTTACCTGTATTACCGGTACTTTTATTAATTTTAATCGGTATTCCTGATTATTATTTTTTTTTTTCTTTTTACTTGATCATTCTTTGGCTCCTTATGTTCTGTTCCATGGGTGCTGGGGTTGCTAGTATGTGTTACTTTATCAGACGGTTGTCTCCCAAGTCCTGTATGCCTAGTGCACCATGGAATCTGGTACACATCAGTGACTCACAGACAATCCCTGCATACTTATTGGCTGCATAACAGGCGACAATGATGTGCAGCAGGGATTCGAGTTTAAACTCGAGCACTGCCCATTGCTCAACAAGTAACGAGTAAATCCGAGCACCGGTATATTCGAATGATAACCGAGTATCACCGAGCACGTTTGCTCATCCCTAATCTGCATTAAAAAGTGTATGTCAACAAATATAGCTTCCTATGGTTATAATAAAAAATGTTTCTGTAAAAATCAGATGCCACTTCAATGTTCTATTCAGGATCTGATTTTTTTTGAATAAGTAAGTATCATCGACGACTTGATAGAGAATAGTGCATGCTGCAGTTTCTTTTCTCATATTATTTGAGCAACCCAATTGAATAACATGGGTCAGTGTGCTGTCTGTTTACTATCCAGTCAAAAACTTCAGAGTGCATATCCGATTTATACTCTTGTCGGCATGAGCCCTTATTTTGTACATCCCTGTAATTTATTTAATCTATGTTTAGTTAGAATTAGTTGTGTATTTCTAGTATTAATGATTTCTTTTTTTTTTGTAGTGTGATGATCGACAATGTACAAAAACTTGTGGATTTACACACAATCAATAATATAAATACTAGAGCCGTGTCTTTGGAAAGTTATAACTACAGTCGATACCACCCAATGGATGAGGTAAGAAAGGAATAATGTTGAAGTAAAAGCTTTACTGTCCCAGGTTTATGGCAAATATCAAACTCTAGTTTCTTCGTGACAAGAGAGTAATTAAGAATATTAATACTTACAGGACATTAGAGTGTTTGTAATTCATAACATTGCATTCCAGTGAAGCAATAAAAGGGTAATAAAATGTACTTCATTTATTATGTGAAACACAAAAAGAAAACACAGAATGACTAATGTGGAAAAAATACCCTGCAGTAAAAAATATGACAGTAATCAGCAAGTGCTGGTAAAAAGATGACAACAAATACAGGGTATTAAGTCAATACTTTTTTTGCAAAAAAAGTGTATACCAAGCCACTCCACCTTGTCAAGGTAACCCTTATTGGAGCAGTCCCTATCTAATGTATTTAAAACCTGAACATATGAACAGTGTCTAAATGAACAGGATTCAGACAGGTGCTTCCTAGTATGGGCACGCAGTGTAAGACGGCTCTTTATGTGCATGTCACACAAGAGAGGGGTGGGGTCTCTCAAACCATGCATAAGCAAGGAAAAAATGGATTAAAAACACATGTGACATGCACAAATGTGAACAAGTCGGTCGGACAGTGTTCACACCACCCACTGACTGAAACACAAAAAGAAAACACAGAATGACTAATGTGCAAAAAATACCCTGCAGTAAAAAATATGACAGTCATCAGCAAGTGCTGGTAAAAAGATGACAACAAATACAGGGTATTTAGTTGATACTTTTTTTGCAAAAAAGTGTATACCAAGCCACTCCACCTTGTCAAGGTAACCCTTATTGGAGCAGTCCCTATCTAATGTATTTAAAACCTGAACATATGAACAGTGTGAGCCGTCTTACACTGCGTGCCCATACTTGGAAGTGCCTGCCTGAATCCTGTTCATTTAGACACTCTTCATATGTTCAGGTTTTAGATACATTAGATAGGGACTGCTCCAATAAGGGTTACCTTGACGAGGTGGAGTGGCTTGGTATACACTTTTTTGCAAAAAAAAACGTATCTACTAAATACCCTGTATTTGTTATTATCTTTTTACCAGCACTTGCTGATTACTGTCATATTTTTTACTGCGGGGTATTTTTTGCACATTAGTCATTCTATGTTTTCTTTTTGTGCTTCAGTCAGTGGGTGGTGTGAACACTGTCCGACCGACTTGTTCACATTTGTGCATGTCACATGTGCTTTTTTAATTCATTTATTATGTGTGGGCTATTTTGTCATGCAGAGTTGGAGCAGGTATTTACAGATTTTATTTGCAGATTTATGAATGGATGGAACAAATTAACGAGAAACATAGTGACGTAGTGTCAAAATTTTATTTGGGACAAACCTATGAACGCCGATCAATATATTATTTCAGAGTGAGTACTAAACTCTTTCTTTACCTGTATTAGACAATAATTACAATGTGAAGATAGGAATATTAAATATTTCCTAAATAATATAATATTATACCTTGCTGATAATATTAACCCTCATAAATTTAATAAAGTTTGAAATCTAAAATATAGTTCATTTGCCTCTATTTACAGATTGGCTACCCATCATATAAGAGAAAGAAAATTATGTTTATAGACTGTGGATTTCACGCCAGAGAATGGATTTCTGTTGCTTTTTGTCAGTGGTTTGTGAAAGAGGTAAATTTATTCTTTTTAAACAAAAAAACAAAACATTTTGTTCTATATAAATATTATTTCAATAATGTACAATGAGGTAGAAAATATGGATTGATGGCAATGAATGCTGCATTGATATTCACATTGAAATTACCATGACACTAATATACCAATTTCAATATGTGTTTCCCAAGGCTTCATATACTGTATGTTTATGACCCTATCAGTTTGATGTGAAGCTTTCCTCTAATTATGCATTCTTCCAGTAAGTGTTGCAGACGTGTCAATAAAACAGTTGGAACATCAAGGGGTGAAAATACCAAAAGTGCAGCCTGGGTAGCTATACATGTATCCAAGGGACCACCACCACCATCATAGTCTATAACTTGGAATGTAAGGAACTTAGCTAAGTATTATCATGGCTCACAATTATTAGTTAATTATTAGAATTTCATTTGTGGGCACTACTAGAGATATTGTAAAGCAATGGAATCATATTATGCTTATACACAGAAGTCTGCTGCTGTGGGGGCCGAGCTCCGGATGGCATTGGCTGTTTAGTGCTGAGATGGGCTTCAACTCGGCACAACAAAGTGAAAAATCAGTCTGGGAAGCCCTAAATAAGTTACCTGGTGACCTGAGGACACAGTGGTCCGAATGGTGAGAGGCAGATCAGCGAGAAGAAGCTCCCCCAAGGAAGGTGACTGCATATTTCTCCCAAGACCAGGTACTGAGTGCAGCCTCTAAAATGGCTATGGCTTCTTCTTCCCCAGTCCCTTCTTCCCACTCAACAAGGGGTAGCTCACAGGCAGCAGTCTTAGAAAGAGGTGAGGAGGAACGGACACATATCCTCCTTACACAGAAAATAATGGAGGCTTTGCTGAAGTCTCTGAGACAAGAGCTTCAATCTGATCTTAAAAGTAAAGGCCCCTTTACATTTAGCAATGCACCAGCAATCCCGACAACGATGCGACCCGGTCAGGATCACTGGTGCATCGCTAAATGGTCCCTAGTGAGCTGCCACACAGGCAGATCTCACAGCGATGGAGCGACGCAGCAGCGGTCGTTACTTACCTTTCAGACGCGGCGATCCTGATGTCCTCCCGCCCGCGTCCACACATCAATCGTCGGCGCCAGCAGGAAACCCAGCAGGAAGCGCCCAACGAGAAATGGAGCTGCAAGATCTTGCACGATCAGCAACAGACAGCGGGGGAGCCAGTCGGAGGTAAGTATCACACATAGCGATATCGCTAGCGATATCGCTGCTGCGTCACAAAATCGGTGATGCTTTAGCGATATCGCTAGCGATATCGTTATGTGTAAAGACCCCTTAATGATACCAGACTTTAAGTGAGAGCTGCAGGAGCTGGGCACTAGAACAGATCATCTGGAGCAGAAACTGGCAGAGCTTACTAAATCTCATAATGAACTAATAGATGCTAACAAGGCTTTAGAAAAAGAACTTTCCCAAATCTACAACAAAACTCTGGACCTTGAGGACTTGGCCCAGCTGAAGGTATTCCTGATTTGTCAGCAGGTGCTTTAGCTCAGAGAAGGGAATATATACTGTATACTACAGCCCTCCGAGAACAAGGGATAAAGTACAACTGGGGGCTCCCCATGAAATTGAAAGTCTTGAGGGACCATTCCATATTTGTCTGCACATCTACGTGGGTCGCCCTCCCAGGGCTGTGGGGTACTCGGTACTGGGCCGGTGTCAGTGGGATGTGTCACAGCAGCAGTGACCCGGTCCGTGGCCCTGGGTGCCCAAGTAAAGGGGAAATGTAATGGTGTAATGGAATAGTTTGTGACGCCACCTGTGGTGTTTGGCAAGCAAGATGTTAAGCCAACGCTGCATGCAGATCCTCTGAGGCTGATGGTGTGTTGCAGCATAGATGGTATAGCTCCCCACAGGTGAAGCTGTAACCCCAGGGCAGTGTAATGGCAATAGATGAGAACAGGCGCAGGTGGTGTGAGGAATGTTGGTACCCAGATGTAGCGGTGCTGGTGGTGTTGGCGCACAATTGAATGGAAGACGCCAGGGCTTGTAGTTCCAAAGCTTTACTCACAGTTTGTGGTACACACTGATGCCTGCCTCCGTGCAGTGTCCTCCGGGCAGAGACTCAATCAACCTCCCGGGCAAGTCAGGCTTCTCCTCTCCAACACTCCGCCAACATGTACCTTTCCTGAATGACTCCTCTATTGCGCCTTTTAGTGTGAAGAGCTCCAGTACCGTGGTACTCTGAAGTTCCTCCTGTCAGATGTTCCTAACAACTCTACTTGTATGACAGACAGCTGTAGCCTCTCTCGGGGACTCCTTTCTCCAGAGTCCTGGCTCTCTATTCAGTTGCTGTTGTGCCCCAAGTCTTGGATGGGAGTAGTGCATTTACAGCCAACTACTCTACCGGTGTCTGCTTCAGAACCATAAGTGTCCATACAACCTCGGGGACTGGGCCCCGACCTTGCGCTGAGAACCTATAGGCAGGGTTCCTCTTCCAACCCACAACTCCTCTCTGTTCTCCTACTCCTTTGTTCCGCACTGTTCTTCTCTCTCTTATGGAAGCTAAGGTTGCAGTTCTACATCTTTCTCCTTCTGTTCCTTTCCCGTGCCAGCTGGCTCAGATCACTGAGGCAGCTGCAGCACTCCTTCCTCCATCCCTCTTCCATGGATCCGTCCTCAGACTCTCTTGACTGACTGACCTCCAGACTGAACTGAACTGAACTCCAATTCAAAACTTTCCCACTATTTTATATGATCTCAACTCCACCCACCTCCCAGCACATCTCGTGTTACGAAGCAAGGAATCACGAAAGGTGCTCTGCTACCCTCCAAGCATGAAGCCGCAATGTGGTCAGTGCTGAACTATCCTGTGTGTGGGATGCAGGTGTTGGAGTGTGGAAAGGAGTTCCCAACTTACCTAGGTGGTGGGGCACTACACCTTAGGAGAAGGTGCAGTACCTCTGTGGCGACTGAGCCTCAGGGGCGCCACACCCGGAAAAGGCAAGAGATTAATTGCTAAAGTGGAAGATTCAGCCTATGTGTCCGAATGACAAAAGAGCTCCTCAGGCGCAGAAAAAGAAAAAACTGGACCTAGACTGGTTTAAGGCATGATTGATTACTGGAGAACCGTTCTCTGTTTCCTGCTTTCTACTCTTTGCCTGGTGGTTCTATGGCGATGTTAACCCCTCTCTGCCATCTGACGTACAGTCATATGTTAAAGTTTTGGCACCCCTATTAATGTTAACCTTTTTTCTTTATAACAATTTTGGCTTTTGCAACAGCTATTTCAGTTTCATATATCTAATAATTGATGGACTCGGTTATATTTCTGGATTCAAATGAGGCTTATTGTACTAACAGAAAATGTGCAATCTGCATTTAAACAAAATTTGACCGATGCAAAAGTATGGGCACCTCAACATAAAAGTGACATTAATATTTTGTAGATCCTCCTTTTGCAAAAATAACAGCCTCTAGTCGCTTCCTGTAGCTATTAATGAGTTCCTGGATCCTGGATGAAGGTATTTGTGTCCATTCCTGTTTACAAAACAATTCCAGTTCAGTTAAGTTTGATGGTCGCCGAGCATGGACAGCCCGCTTCAAATCATCCCACAGATGTTCAATGATATTCAGGTCTGGGGACTGGGATGGCCATTCCAGAACATTGTAATTGTTCCTCTGCATGAATGCCTGAGTAGATTTGGAGCGGTGTTTTGGATCATTGTCTTGCTGAAATATCCATCCCCTGCGTAACTTCAAATTCGTCACTGATTCTTGCACATTATTGTCAAGAATCTGCTGATACTGAGTTGAATCCATGCGACCCTCAACCTTAACAAGATTCCCGGTGCCGACATTGGCCACACAGCCCCAAATCATGATGGAACCTCCGCCAAATTCTACTGTGGGTAGCAAGTGTTTTTCTTGGAATGCTGTGTTTTTTAGCTTCCATGCATAACGCCTTTTTGTATGACCAAACAACTCAATCTTTGTTTCATCAGTCCACAGGACCTTCTTCCAAAATGTAACTGGCTTGTCCAAATGTGCTTTTGCATACCTCAGGCGACTCTGTTTGTGGTGTGCTTGCAGAAACGGCTTCTTTCGCATCACTCTCCCATAGAGCTTCTCCTTGTGCAAAGTGCGCTGTATTGTTGACCGATGCACAGTGACACCATCTGCAGCAAGATTGTCTGTGGATTGTCCTTGACTGTTCTCACCATTCTTCTTATCTGCCTTTCTGATATTTTTCTTGGCCTGCCACTTCTGGGCTTAACAAGAACTGTACCTGTGTTCTTCCATTTCGTTACTATGTTCCTCACAGTGGAAACTGACAGGTTAAATCTCTGAGACAACTTTTTGTATCCTTCCCCTGAAAAGCTGTGTTGAATAATCTTTGTTTTCAGATCATTTGAGAGTTGTTTTGAGGAGCCCATGAAACCACTCTTCATAGGAGAATCAAATAGGAGAACTACTTGCAAGTGGCCACCGTAAATACCTTTTCTCATGATTTGATACACCTGGCTATGAAGTTCAAAGCTCAATGAGGTTACAAAACCAATTTAGTGCTTCAGGAAGTCAGTACAAAGTAGTTAGGAGTGTTCAAATCAAGAAAATGATAAGAGTGCCCTTACTTTTGCACCGGTCAAATTTTGTTTAAATGCAGATTGCACATTTCCTGTTAGTACAATAAACCTCATTTGAATCCAGAAATATAACTCAGTCCATCAGTTATTAGATATATGAAACTGAAATAGCTGTTGCAAAAACCAAAATTGTTATAAAGAAAAAAGGTTAACATTAATAGGGGTGCCCAACTGTAAAGCGCTGCGGAATATGTTGGCGCTATATAAATAAAGATTATTATTATTATTATTATTATTACATTCCCATCCATGGGACCTGGGCCCCTATGTCCATGGATGGGATAGTACGTCATAGCGATCAGTGGCGCTCACGTGGAGAGCGCTGCTGATCACGGCCGGGTGTCAGCTGATTATCACAGCTGACACCCTGCACTATGTGTCAGGGGCGGTCACGGACCGCTCCCGACACATTAACCCCCGGTACACTGTGATAGTGTTTGATCGCAGTGTGCCAGGGGTTTAGGGAAGCATTGGCAGGGAGGGGGTTCCCTCCGTGCTTCCCTGAGACCCCCACAGCAGCGCAATGTGCAGTGCTGCTTGGGGGCGCCTCCTTCCCTGCAAGTCCCTGGATCCAAAATGGGGGCAGGGACCTTCGGGGGCCTGCAGGGAGGCGGCTTCCTCATGTCTGCAAAGCGCCGGCATGAGGAAGCCTGCAGCACTGCCTGTGACAAATCGCTGATCTGTCACAGCGATCTGTGATGTGACTGATCAGCGATCTGTCACATGACAGTTATGTCCCTCCTGGGACATTGTAATAAAGTTAAAAAAAAGTGTAAAAATAATTTATAAAAAAATCGCTAATTTAAAAAAAAAAAAAATATCCCCTAAAAAATTCATTTTTTGGAAATAAAAAAAAAGCCCGTAAAAGTACACATATTTAGTATCGCCACATCCGTAACGACCCGCCCTATAAAATTGTCCCATTAGTTAACCCCTTTAGCGAACCCCTTAAAAAATAAAAATAAAAAACAAAGCAAAAAATAATGCTTTATTATCATACAGCCGAGCAAAAAGTGCAATAACACGCGATCAAAAAGACGGATATAAATAGCCATGGTACCCCTGAAAACATCATCTTGTCCCGCAAAAAACGAGCCTAGATACAGCATCATCAGTGAAAAAATAAAAAAGTCATAGCTCGCAGAATAAAGCAATGCAAAAATAATTATTTTTTATATAAAATTGTTTTTATTGCATAAAAGCGCCAAAACGTAAAAAAAGACATAAATGAGGTATCGCTGTAATCGTACTGACCCGAAGAATAAAACTGCCTTACAAATTTTACCACACACGGAACGGTGTAAACGCACCCGCCAAAAGAAATTCTTGAAATGCTAGTTTTTGGTCATTCTGTGTCCCAAAAATCGGAATAAAAAGCAATCAAAAAATGTATCGTGCCCGAAAGTGGTACCAATAAAAACATCAACTCGTCCCGCAAAAAATAAGACCTCACATGACTCGGTGGGTCAAAATATGGAAAAATTATATCTCTTAAAATGTGGTGATGCAAAACTATTTTTACAATAAAAAGCGTCTCTTAGCGTGTGACAGCTGCCAAACATACAAACCCGCCATATATAGTAACTCAAACTCCCGTTATCACCCCCTTAGTTAGGGAAAAATGATAAAATTAAAAAAATGTATTTATTTCCATTTTCCCATTAGGGTTAGGGTTAGGGCTAGGGTTAGGGCTGAGATTAGGGTTAGGGTGTGTTGAGGTTAGGGTTGGAGTTAGAATTGGGGGGTTTCCACTGTTTGGGCACATCAGGTGCTCTCCAAACGCAACATGGCGTATGATCTCAATTCCAGCCAATTCTGCGTTGAAAATATCAAACTGTGATTCTTCCCTTCCAAGTTCTGCTATGCGCCCAAAAAGTGTTTTACCCCCACATATGGGGTATCAGCTTACTCAGGACAAATTGCAAGACAACTTTTGGGATCCAATTTCGCCTGTTACCCTTAGGAAAATAAAAAATTGGGGGCAAAAACATAATTTTTGTGGAAAAAAATATGATCTTTTTATTTTCACGCCCGGGCGTTATAAACTTCTGTGAAGCACTTGGGGGTTCAAAGTGCTCACCACACATCTAGATAAGTTCCACTGGGGGTCTATTTTCCAAAATTGTGTCACTTATGGGGGGTTTCCACTGTTTAGGTACATTCGGGGCTCTCCAAAGGCGACATGACACCCACAGACCATTCCATCAAAGTCTGCATGCCAAAATGTCACTACTTCCCTTCTGAGCCCCAACGTGTGCCCATATGGTAGTTTTCTCCCACATATGGGGTATCAGCGTACTCAGGACAAATTGGACAACAACTTTTGGGGTCCAATTTCTCCTGTTACCCTTGGGAAAATTAAAAAATTGGGGACAAAAAGATCATGTTTGTGGAAATTTGATTTTTTTATTTTCATGCCCGGGCGTTATAAACTTCTGTGAAGCCTTTGGGGGTTCAAAATGCTCACCACACATCTAGATAAGCTCCTTGGGAGGTCTAGTTTCCAAAATGGTGCCATTTGTGCTGGGTTTCCACTGTTTAGGCACATCAGGGGCTTTCCAAATGCGGCATGGCGTCCAATCCCAATTCCAACCAAAAAAGTCAAATGGCGCTGGTTCCCTTCTGAGCTCTGCCATGCACCCAAATAGTGGTTTACCCCCACATGACAGGTATCAGCATACTCAGGACAAATTGCACAATAACTTTTAGGGTCCTGTTACCCTTGGGAAAATAAAAATTGGGGGTGAAAAGATCATTTTTGTGGAAAAAATGTGATTTTTTAATTTTACGACTGTACATTATAAATTTCTGTGAAGCCCTTGGGGGTTCAAAGTTCTCACCACACATATAGATAAGTTCATTGGGAGGTCTAGCTTCCAAAATGGTGTCACTTGTGGGGGGTTTCTACTGTTTTGGCACATCAGGGGCTTTCTAAACGCGACATGGTGTCCGATTTCAATTCCAGCCAAAAAAGTCAAATGGCGCTGGTTCCCTTCTGAGCTCTGCCATGCGCCCAAATAGTGGTTTACCCCCACATGACAGGTATCGGCATACTCAGGACAAATTGCACAATAACTTTTAGGGTCCTGTTACCCTTAGGAAAATAAAAATTGGGGGTGAAAAGATCATTTTTGTGGAAAAAATATGATTTTTTAATTGTATAGCTGTACGTTATAAACTTCTGTAAAGCCCTTGTGGGTTCAAAGTTCTCACCACATATCTAGATAAGTTCCTTGGGGGGTCTAGTTTCCAAAATGGGGTCTGTTATGAGCTCATTGTCTCGTTCACCTTTGATGTCTGATGAACTCCCTCTGTTGGTGAAAGGAGGTGGTGAAACTGATTTGGATGGGAGAAACCTGTCATCTGAACAGGTGGATTGCGATTGGACATCCGGAATCTCTGAGTGGATATAAGGCAGCCGACGCCCTGTTGGGTTGCTGGTGATTTCTCTGCTCTGAGCTCTGGCCTCCAGTTCAGTTCCTGTCTTCTAAAGCTAAATTTTTGCTCTGTTATTGTTCCATGAGATTTTGTCTGATTTGCTTAGTTGTGTGTTCAGCCAGCCCTGGCTGGGGCTTTGCTGAATTTCCATTTTTATCCCTGATTGGTTAATTCTCTTTTGCTCTGTCTTCAGAATATATCGGAGTGCTGATATAGGGATTTTGAAGTCTAGTGACTTCAGGGCTGTTTTTCCTATTAGACGTGTTGGGACATTTTTGGTAGGGTTTTTGCGGATTGCAGCCAGCATCTTTTCTGTCCTTTCCTATCTAGTTAGATGGGCCCCATTGTTTGCTCTGCCTGTTTTTCTGTCTGTGTTTGTGTTTTCATCTGTTTTCACCATCAATACGTGTTGGGGGCTGTCTATTGCTTTGGGGTCTGTTCTGGGGCAGTTTAGATTTCCCCTTTCTTTCTTTAGGCTTATGTAGTTCTCCGGCTGTGACGAGGCGTCTAGGACCACCGTAGGAACGCTCCACGGCTACTGTTAGTTGTTGTGAATAGGATCAGGGGTCTACAATCCGCTAGCTACCAACCTCTCCGGTTTTCTGGACTTAGCTTGTATTTTTGCTTTTTCCTCCTCCGGTGACTCATTCATAACAGAATCACCAGCCATACCGCAGATTCTATGGTACTCAATAGCAGGAGAGAATTGTAAAAAAAAAAAAGTGTCAGAATTTTTTATTTTTTTTTTGGTGTATATTTTTTCCTCTTTTTCTCTGGGGCCGTAGGAGGAATTTTTTTTTTTTTCTTAATGGAGATTAAGCAATTGTCTGATCATGTGGAGCAGCTCACTGCTGAAGTGCAGGGAATTTCCACCTATCTTGCTCATTCACATGCTGCTGAACCAAAGATTCCTACTCCTGATGTGTTTTTTGGGGATCGGTCTAAATTTTTGAATTTTAAGAATAATTTTAAATTATTTCTTGCCTTGAAGCCTAACTCATCGGGGAGCTCTGCGCAGCAGGTTAAAATTGTCATCTCTTTGCTGCACGGCGATCCCCAGGATTGGGCATTTTCTTTGACACCTGGTGATCCTATTCTAACTAATGTGGATGCATTTTTTCAAGCCTTAGGGTTGTTGTATGATTAACCTAATGCTATTGATCAAGCTGAGAAAGCCCTGTTGGCATTGAGCCAGGGTCAGGACTCTGCAGAGTCGTACTGTCAAAAATTCCAAAAGTGGGCGGTCCTTACTACCTGGAATGATGGTGCCTTGGCAGCTCTCTTTCGGAAGGGTTTGTCAGAAACCGTAAAAGATACTATGGTGGGATTTCCTGTTCCCTCTGGTCTTGACGATTCTATGTCATTAGCCATTCAGGTTGATCGGCGTTTACGTGAACGTAAAATTACACGAGAAATGTTGCCACCTGTTGAACAAATGTCTGAACCTATGCAATGTGATAGAGTTTTGTCTAGGGCGCAGCGTCAGGAGTTCAGAAGGCGTAATAAGCTGTGTTTTTTTGTGGAGATGCCTCTCATATTATTTCTGTCTGCCCTAAACGAGAGAAACGTTTTGCTCACACATTTGCTGTGGGTAGTGTTCAACCTAAGTTTCTTCTGGCAATCACTCTGATCTCCCTGTCCACATTTTCTGCTAAGGCTTTTGTGGATTCAGGAGCGGCTATGAACCTGATGGACTTGGATTTTGCTAAACGTTGAGGGTTTCCTATGACACCTCTGTGGGCGCCTATCCCTTTGAGGGGTATTGATGCTACTCCTTTGGCGAAGAATAAACCTCAGTTTTGGACCCAGGTGGTAATGCGGGTCGCCCCAGACCATCAAGAAAATTGCAGATTTTTGGTGTTGCATAATTTGCATGATACCATTGTTCTGGGATTTCCCTGGTTGCAAATCCATAATCCAGTTTTGGATTGGAAATCTGTGTCTGTGGTGAGTTGGGGTTGTCGGTGTGCTCTTAGTGACGCTCCTGTTTTCTCCACCTCTCCCCAGTCGCATGATGTTCCTGACTGGCTGATTTTTATGATGTATTTAGTGAGAATAAGTCTGCGTCTTTGCCTCCTCATAGGAGTTATGACTGTGCAATTGAGTTGAGCCCTGGGTGTAAATTTCCCAAGGGTCGACTTTTCAATTTATCTGTACCAGAGCACGAGGCTATGCGATCTTATACTAAGGAGTCATTGGAGAATGTCATATTAGACCATGCTCTTCACCCTTGGGTGCTGGTTTTTTTTTCGTGGCCAAGAAAGATGGTTCATTAAGGCCTTGTATTGACTATCGTTCCCTCAACAAAATTACTATTAAATATCAGTATTCGTTACCCCTGAATTCTGATCTATTCTCCAGAGTTAAAGGTGCTTGCTGGTTTACCAAGCTTGACCTCAGGGGGGGCGTATAATCTTATTTGTATTAAGCATGGGGATGAATGGAAGACTGCGTTTAATACTCCGGAGGGACATTTTGAGTACCTGGTGATGCCTTTTGGGCTCACTAATGCCCCTTCTGTCTTCCAGTGCTTCATGAATGATATTTTCCAGGACTTTGTGGATAAATTTTTGATCACCTATCTGGATGATATTTTGATCTTTTCCAGGGATTGGGACTCTCATGTGGAACATGTTCGGACTGTGTTCCGGATTTTGAGGGAGAATTCCCTGTATGTTAAGGGATCGAAATGCCTTTTTGGTGTACAGAGGATTTCATTTTTGGGATTTATTTGGTCTCCGTCAACTATTGAAATGGACGCGGCCAAGGTACAGGCCATTTATGATTGGGTTCAGCCCACTTCTTTGAAGGCCCTCCAGAAGTTTTTGGGTTTTGCTAACTTTTATCGTAAATTTATAGCTAATTTTTCTGGTATTGCCAAACCATTGACTGATTTGACTAAGAAGGGTGCTGATGTGCTGAATTGGTCTCCAGAGGCTGGTTCTTCCTTTCAGGAGCTGAAGCGGAGGTTCACTTCTGCTCCGGTTTTGCGGCAACCTGATGTCTCACTCCCGTTTCAGTTAGAGGTGGACGCTTCTGAGATTGGTGCAGGAGCTGATTTGTGATAGATTCTCTAAGATGGTCCATCTTGTACCACTCCCTAAGTTACCATCTTTCTCAGAGTTGGTGCCCTTGTTTTTGCAACAGGTGGTTCGCTTGCATGGGATTCCTGAGAACATTGTATCTGACAGAGGAGTTCAGTTTGTTTCTAGATTTTGGAGGACTTTTTGTTCCAAGCTGGGAATTCAGTTGTCCTTCTCCTCTGCGTTTCACCCTCAGACCAATGGGCAGACGGAGAGAACAAACCAGACATTGGAGTCTTATTTGAGATGTTTTATCTCTGCTGATCAGGATGATTGGGTCTCATTTTTGCCCTTGGCCGAATTTGATTTAAATAATAGAGCTAGTTCTGCCACTTTGATGTCACCTTTTTTTTGTAACTTTGGGTTTCATCCTCGATTCTCTTCAGGGCAGGTGGAGTCTTCTGCCTGCCCAGGTGTTGACACTGTGGTGGAGAGAATGCACCAGATTTGGGAACAAGTGGTGGATAAGTTGTCTCTCTCCCAGGAAAAGGCCCAGCGGTTTTCCAACCGGCATAGGACCATTGGTCCCCGGTTTAAGGTGGGTGATATGGTTTGGTTGTCATCAAAGAATATCTCTATGAAGGTGGCTTCTCCAAAGTTTAAACCTAGATTTATTGGACCTTACAAGATATTGGAGATTCTTAATCCGGTCTCTTTTCGATTGGCTCTTCCTGCTACATTTATGATCCATAACGTGTTTAATAAGTCTCTGTTGAAGAGGTTTGTTGAGCCAGTAGTTCCTGTGGTGGCACCTCCTGACCCTGTGTTGGTTGAAGGTAATGTGGAATATGAGGTTGAGAAGATACTGGATTCTCGTCTGGCTAGACGGAGACTCCAGTATTTGGTTAAGTGGAAGGGTTATGGCCAGGAGGATAATTTGGGGGTCTCTGCATCCAATATTCATGCCAAAAGATTGGTTCGTGCTTTTCATCGGGCCTATCCTGATCGGCCTGGTGGCGTGGATGAGGGTTCGGTGACCCCTCCTCAAGGGGGAGGTACTGTTATGAGCTCATTTTCTCATTCACCTTTGATGTCCGATGACCTCCCTCTGCTGGTGAAAGGAGGTGGTGAAACTGATTTGGATGGGAGAAACCTGTCACCTGAACAGGTGGATTGCGATTGGACATCCGGAATCTCTGAGTGGATATAAGGCAGCCGACGCCCTGTAGGGTTGCTGGTGATTTCTCTGCTCTGAGCTCTGGCCTCCAGTTCAGTTCCTGTCTTCTAAAGCTAAGCTTTTGCTCTGTTATTGTTCCATGAGATTTTGTCTGATTTGCTTAGTTTTGTGTTCAGCCAGCCCCGGCTGGGGCTTTGCTGAATTTCCATTTTTGTCTCTGATCGGTTAATTCTCTTTTGCTCTGTCTTCAGAATATATCTGAGTGCTGATATAGGGATTTTCAAGTCTAATGACTTCAGGGCTGTTTTTCCTATCAGATGTGTTGGGACATTTTTGGTAGGGTTTTTGCGGATTGCAGCCAGCATCTTTTCTGTCCTTTCCTATCTAGTTAGTTGGGCCCCATTGTTTGCTCTGCCTGTCTTTCTGTCTGTGTTTGTGTTTTCATCTGTTCTCACCGTCAATACATGTTGGGGGCTGTCTATTGCTTTGGGGTCTGCTCTGGGGCAGTTTAGATTTCCCCTTTCTTTCTTTAGGCTTATGTAGTTCTCCGGCTGTGACGAGGCATCTAGGACCACCGTAGGAACGCTCCACGGCTACTATTAGTTGTTGTGAATAGGATCAGGGGTCTGCAATCCGCTAGCTACCAACCTCTCCGGTTTTCTGGACTTAGCTTGTATTTTTGTTTTTTCCTCCTCCGGTGACTCATTCATAACAGGGGTCACTTGTGGGGGGTTTCCACTGTTTAGACACATCAGGGGCTCTCCAAACGTGACATGGCATGTGCTCTGAATTCCAGCCAATTTTGCATTGAAAAAGTCAAACGGCGCTCCTTCCCTTCTGAGCTCTGCCATGTGCCGAAACAGTGGTTACCCCCCAAATATCAGGTATCAGCGTACTCAGGAGAAATTGCATAATAACTTTTACAGTCCAATTTCTCCTGTTACCCTTGGTAAAATAAAAAAAATTGGACCTGAATTAATTTTTTTGTGAAAAAAAGTTAAATGTTCATTTCTTTTTAAACATTCAAAAAATTCCTGTGAAGCACCTGAAGGGTTAATAAACTTCTTGAATGTGGTTTTGAGCACCTTGAGAGGTGCAGTTTTTAGAATGGTGTCACTTTGGGGTATTTTCTATCATATAGACCCCTCAAAGTGACTTCAAATGTGATGTGGTCCCTAACAATAAAATGGTGTGGTAAAAATGAGAAATCGCTGGTCAACTTTTAACCCTTATAACTTCCTAAGAAAAAAAAATGTTGGTTCCAAAATTGTGCCGATGTAAAGTAAACATATGTGAAATGTTACTTGTTGAGTTTTTTGTGTGCCATATCTCTGTGATTTAAGGGCATAAAAATTGGAAAATTGCAAAATTTTCAAAATTTTCGCCAAATTTCTGTTTTTTTCACAAAATGCAAGTTATCTGAATGAAATGTTACCACTAACATGAAGTACAATATGTCACGAGAAAACAATGTCAGAATCATCGGGATCCATGGAAACGTTTCAGAGTTATTACCTCATAAAGGGACTGTGGTCAGAATTGTAAAAATTGGCCCGGTCATGAACGTGCAAACCACCCTTCTGGGTTAATGGGTTAAAGCCAGGCAAAGTTGCCAACAGAGTGTCTTTTTTTCACTGTTTTTCAAGCTTTTTTTATTATTTTTCTTTTTTTACGGTTTGCTTGATTTTGGAACTATAAGTGGACTTCCTCTTATGTTGAAGCAAAAATTTTGGTTTGACAATCCTTTATTTGTTTATACAAGCAAATTTATTCCCCTGTCCGTCCTCCCCCTGTCTGTTCTCCCCATGTTTGTTACTCATTTAGGAGCAGTGGTTTCACATAAAGCATTATATAGTATTAACAATGCATATTACGGTTTTATCTATAAATGCCAATGGTTTGAACTCGCCAGGTAAAAGATCCATCTTTTATAAGAATATTTGCAAAGAATCTACTGATGTAATTTGTGCTCAAGAAACGCACTTGTTGGCGCAGGAAAATGCTTGTCTAAATAACCCACAATATCCACACCAGTTCTGTGCAAACAACAAGACTAAAGGAGCTGGAGTGGGTATTTTTTGTAAGAGACTCACTAATTTTTAAATTGTATAACACTACTAGTGATCCAGAGGAGTGTTTTATTTTCCTTGATTGTTCTTTAAATAACACGCAATACATGATTGTATCTTTATGTGCCCCAAATTCGCACCAGTTTTCATTTATCAGACAAACACTTAAGAGAGTTCAGGTGTTCTCTAAAGGGTTTAAAATTGCCTGTGGGCATTTCAACCTCCCCATGTCTGCCATTTTAGATTGCTCAAACAGACGTACCTCCGGGGGAGAGATGAACTCTCTCATTTCAGAATATAATTTCCAAGATATCTGGAGATATCTCCACCGCTCTGAGAGAGATTTCTCTCACTTCTACTCTAAATTTAATTCCTGTAGCAGCATAGACTATATTCTTGTTGATGATAGAATTCTGGGTTGTGCACTTGAGGCACTTGATAGGTGTCATCTCATGGTCTGATTATGCTCCAATCTCGCTCACCATATCTGATAATGATTCTGTTAGCGTGGGTGGTCTGGAGCAGGAGACTCCGGGAGTGGACCCTCTGGACCGTGGCACCGAGGTACCCCGGGCGAGCTGCCAGGTGGAGCCAACCCCTATACAGTGACCGTTAGGAGCAGGCCCAGGGGTTCGAGTACCATGGTAGCCGGTACCGAGAGGGGCGGCTCAGGATGGACCGGAGTAAGACTGAGACTGGAGTAAAGAGTGACAGGAGTAGGAACACTGGAGGCAGGACTGGAGTAGGACGGCAGGAACACTGGAGACAGGACTGGAGTAGGACGGCAGGGACACTGGAGGCTGGACTGGAGCAGGACGGCAGGAGCACTGGAGGCAGGACTGGAGTAGGACGGCAGGAACACTGGAGACAGGACTGGAGTAGGACGGCAGGAACACTGGAGGCTGGACTGGAGCAGGACGGCACGAGTACTGGAGGCAGGGCTGCGGTAGAGAACAAGGAACACGGGTAGCAGGACTGAGAAGCTGCTGCGGGGAGCAGCAGAGAATGAAACTGCAGGAACAGAGTGCACACGATGGAGCGAGGCCAGATTGCTAGGAAACACAACGATCAGGCGCCTCCCTCAGGGGGAAGCGGCCTGATATGGCCCCGTCTGGTCAGCCAAAGGTGCTTCCGGGTCAGGGCACAGCCGGAGCATAAGAAGCAGGAGGGAAGCGCGGCCGCGGCCTATGGCGCATGCGCATAGCATGCAGGGAAGGCATCGGTCGCGAGCCCGTCTCAGGTGACCACCGCAGCCTTCGGGTGGAGAGAGGCTGCAGAGTGGGAGTGGAGGCCGACTGCGGCATGGGAGCGGAGGCCGGGTGAGTATGGCGGAGCGGTGTAACAGATTCTTTGGTCAAATCTAATAGGTGGCGTTTAAATGATTTTTTACTAACCAACAAACAAACATTGAGTTAATAGAGACCACATTAAAATACTTATTTGACATTAATAATAATAACGTGACCTCAGACGAAGTAGTTTGGTCAGCCCACAAGGCATATGAGAGGTATTTTTATTAAAATGGCAGCAGTAGAAAAGAAAGAAGCGGCAGTGTCAGACCTACTAACTCAAATTAGCAATCTGGAACAAATCAACAAGAAATACCCCACCCCACAGTTGTCCCAAAAATAATGGAACATAGAATGAGGCTGCGTGCTCTACTTTTATTCCAGTACGAAAAAGCTCTTAAAAAGTCCAAAGCAAAATATTATGAAATAGGAGACAGGGCAGGAAAGATTTTAGCTAGGAGAATGAAAAAAGTAGATAAGAAATAGGAATGCATACTTGAATAAATCTGATGGGACAAAAGTACTAAATCCGATCGACACTGCTAAAGAATTTAGGCGATCTTACTACTCACTATACAACCTAAAAGAGGATCCCCATACAGTTCAGCCTAATCCACAGGAAATTAGTAACTTCCTAGAAAGAATCTCACTCTCCAAATTATCGCCAGCTCAGCTAAGTGATCTAAATACTCCCCTATCCATCAGTGAAATAGAACAAATAATCCGTTCTACTAAAAAGTCTTCTGCTCCAGGCCCGGACGGATTTTCTAACACCAATTATCATTGTTTTGTCAAATCTTTAGCTCCTTACCTCCTAAAAACTTTTAATTTTTAGAAATGTAGTTCTTCAATAAACCATTAAAACCTGGAGGCAGTAATCACAACCATTCCTAAACCAAGAAAACCCACGAACATGCCTGGTAATTTTAGGCCTATCTCCTTAATAAACTGTGATCTAAAAATAGTCTCTAAAATCCTGGCGGGCAGAATAATGTCAGTTCTTCTCTCTCTGATAGTACTTAACCAGGTTGGGTTTGTCCCTGTGAGACAGGCCAAGAATGGCACTAGAAGAGCAATAGATTGTCACGTCGCAGCCAGACTCAGGGCCTGCTGTTCCGGCGTCGGCCACTAGGAGGCGCCGGACGTCACTGCCAGACTCAGGGCCTGCAGTTCCGGTCTCGGCCACTCGGGGGCGCCGGACCGTCACGTCGCCGTCAGACTCAGGGACGGCTATTCCTGCCTCAGCCACTGGGAGGCGCCGTGGTTCGCTCCAGGGTGAGGGTGGTGGCAGAGAGGGGGCTCCTGCGCAGGCATCTGGTGGGCGCAGGCTCCGCCCCTCTGTCAGTCATGTAGGGCTTACTGCATGTCCATCTGGCCTGGTCCGGGGGCGGTCCTGGTTACATCATCGGGCCGGGAACCTCTGAGGGAGGACCTGATCCCTCAAATACCTGGGGACTGGTCTTGCAAGCCGCCGGATATATTGTTGGTTCCCCTGCGTGTTACTGTGTGAATTGCTATAGTGTATACTCTGACCTCAGCCTGGATTCTTGACCATTCTATTGCCTGCCGTTTTTGTACCTCCGCCTCTCTTCCGACTTTTTGACGCTGACCTTTGCTTGGATTCCTGACTCTCCTTCTGCCTGCTGATTCTGTACCTTGCTGCCCTCCTGGTTTTACTGACCCTGGCCTGGACTTTTGACTCTCCTTCTGTCTGCTGATTTCGTGCCTCTGCGGCGCCCTGGTCTCAGACTCCTGCATCCTGACCTTGATTACGGGTTTTAGTTTTGACCCCTTGGTGGCCGTCCTGCTCTGGTCCACTGCTAATCTAGACAGCTACCTCCTGGGCCTTGCTACAATTCCAGATCCCTGTATAGGGGTTAAGGGTCTCGGGGTTACTCGGGGTGCTGTCCCCACTGCAGCCCAGATTCGCAGACGGCCGTCACATTGATCTGTTGGAGATAATGGAGGATAGTAAACTCCCCGATGTACTGCTGTCTCTTGATGCCGAGAAGGCATTTGATAGAGTGCACTGAGATTATATGGGAGAGGTTCTTGATATGTTTGGATTTGAGGGAAATATTAAAAAAGCTATATTGGCCCTATATTTTAATCCGAACGTGGTTGTAAGTGCATCTCGCTTCACCTCAGACCGATTTGTGGTGTCTAATGGCACCCGGCAAGGCTGCCCTCTTTCGCCGGTTATCTTTGCTTTGCTAATGGAGCCGCTGGCAGAGGCTCTTAGAACTAATCCAAGCATACATGGAGTCCATGTGGGCAATATGGATCATATAGTGTGATTGTATGGAGATGATGTGATCTTATATCTCTCCGATGTGGAGGAGTCCCTGGTGGGTGTCATGGACACCCTAACTGAATTCTCCAGAATCTCATATTACAAATGAAATGCCACAAAGTCTATCACATCCCCATAAATATTACACCTTTGGAAAAGGATAGAATACTAGAGCATTTTCCCTTTAAGTGGGAGGCAAAGGGATTTACATATTTGTGAATTAAGATTACAAAATTTGGAAATCTCATTAAGTTGAACTGTGAATCGCTGATTTTGGAAGTTCGTGGGGACTTGGAAAAGCAAACCCTTCACCCTCTGTCCTGGGTTGCCAGAATACAAATGGCAAAAATGATGTTGCTGCCTAAGATTACATACTTGTTTAGATGTCTCTCCCTCAAATTCCCATCTAGATGGATAGGGTTCCTACACACATGGTTAAAACTGTTGCTACCCCTTGTTTAATGACAGAAAAACCCACAATGGTCAGAGAAATAACTTGAATCTGACAAAAGTAACAATAAATCAAAAATTTATGAAAATGAACAAATGAAAGTCAGACATTGCTTTTCTACCATGCTTCCACAGAATTTTAAAAAAATAAAACTCATGGAATAGGCCTTGACAGAAATGATGGTACCCCTGAAAATAATGTGACAAAAGGGACATGTTAAATCAAGGTGGGTCCACTAATTAGCATCACAGGTGTCCACAATCTTGGAATCAGCAAGTGGGCCTGTATATAGGGCTACAGATACTCACTGTGCTGTTTGGTGACATAGTGTGTGTAGTGAAATATGTATATGTAAGATTGTATGACCAGCAGTAATTAACAACTGTCCTTACACTGCAGCTCTCCACACAGGTCATGACCTCATGTTATCCTGAGAAGGCAGTCTCCTGTCTCCAATCTCACCAGGGAGCTTTACTGAGAACCAAAAGTTGAAACATTTCACACCCTCCAGCTCTTTTGAAGAAGAGATGCCAATTGGAGAATGACACTATCTATGAGAAAGATTACACACAGAGTTTCAGAGAAAAAATAATGTATTCCTAGATAAAATAGCCATGGTCCAGTCACAAACCAGCAATTAGAATATTAACATGAGAGGCTGGTCTAGAACTTGGATCCCCAAGTCACATCTATAAATTAGGCCTACACACAAAGAAAAGGGTTCACAGTGAGGGGCAGCCTAGCTGTTGTGCTTCATTTCATATTCCCCCCTCCCTCGGGGACAGAGAATCAGGATGCAAAGTTCGATATTTCTGTAAGTTTTCTCCCTTTTATTTTATGGTTGTTTTGCCTATTTGTATGTCACTTTTTATTTCCATTTTTATATCCTTTTTATTGTAAGCTCTGTACCTTTTATATTAAAGCTTAAAACTTTAATAATTCTGAACCTTGTTGCTCTAAAGAATCCATAGCCTTAGAGTGTGTGCTCCTGGTGATTGGCACATAGTAGTAGTAGTGCTTCCGGGACTCATCGTCCATGTCTTCGGTGAGTGGTGGCAGCGTGTATGAGCGGGGACAGATTAACCCTCGGAGGCGCAACCCCAAATTACATGCTGAGAGGACCCCAACCCCAAATTACATGGACCAGAGGAAGCGAAAGAGTTGTCTCAGGAGATTAGAAAGAAAATTATAGACAAACATGTTAAAGCTAGAAGTTATAAGACTATCTCCAAGCAGCTTGATGTTCCTGTGACTACAATTGCACATATTATTAAGAAATTCAAGATCCATCATACTGTAGCCACCCACCCTGGATGTGGCCGCAGGAGGAAAATTGATGACAAATCAAAGAGACAGATAATACGAATGGTAGCAAAAGAGCCCAGAAAAACTTCTAAACAGACTAAAGGTGAACTTCAAGCTCAAGGAACATCTGTTAGCGTGGCTGGTCTGGAGTCGGAATCTCCAGGAGTGGGCCCTCTGGGCCGTGGCACCGAGGGGCCCCAGGCGAGCTGCCAGGTGGAACCGACCCCTATACAGGGACTGTTAGGAGCAGGCCCAGGGATTTGAGTAGCACAGTAGCCGGCACCGAGAGGGGCGGCTCAGGATGGACTGGAGTAGGACTGTGGGATTAAAGTGTAGATGACAGGACAGAGCTTGAACACAGGAGACAGGAATGGAGTAAGACAATAGACTGGAACGTGGAGGGATGGCTGGAGCAGGAACACAGGAGACAGGATTAGAGGACGGAAGGACTGGAGCTGGAAGGAACTGGAACACCGGAGGCAGGACTGGAGTAGGACGGAAGGACTGGAGGAGGATGGAACAGGAACACTGGAGGCAGGACTGAAGTAGGACGGAGGGACTGAAGCAGGATGGAACAGGAACACCGGAGGCAGGACTGGAGTAGGATGGCAGGACTGGAGCAGGATGGAACAGGAACACCAGAGGCAGGACTGGAGTAGGATGGCAGGACTGGAGCAGGATGGAGCAGGAACACTGGAGGCAGGACTGGAGTAGAATGGCAGGACTGGAGCAGGATGGAACAGGAACACCAGAGGCAGGACTGGAGTAGGATGGCAGGACTGGAGCAGGATGGAACTGGATCACCGGAGGCAGGACAGGAGTAGGACGGAAGGACTGGAGCAGGATGGAACAGGAACACCAGAGGCAGGACTGGAGTTGGTCAGCAGGACTGGAGCAGGATGGAACAGGAACACCAGAGGCAGGACTGGAGTAGGACAGCAGGACTGGAGCAGGATGGAACAGGAACACCAGAGGCAGGACTGGAGTAGGACAGCAGGACTGGAGCAGGATGGAACAGGAACACCGGAGGCAGGACTGGAGTAGGGCGGCAGGACTGGAGCAGGGGACACGGATAGCCAGACTGCGAGGCTGCTGCTGCAGGGAACACACGAGAACGGGACTGTGAGACTGCAGAGAGCACACGAAGAAGCGAGGCCCAGTGTGCTAGGAAACACAACGATCAGGCACCTCCCTCAGGGAGAAGCGGCCTGATATGTCCCTGTCTGGTCTGCCATTGGTCAGGGAGTGCTTCCGGGTCAGGGCATAGCCGGAGCACAAGAAGCAGAAGGGAGGCACGGCCGTGGCCAATGGCACATATGTGGTGCCCCTGAGGCTCATTCGCCAAATAGGTACTGCACCTTCTCCTAAGGTGTGGTGCCCCACCATCCAGGTAAGTTGGGGGCTCCTGACCATGCTTAAAAGAGCGGGAAGGTTTTAGGATTGAGGAGTCAGTCAGACGGGGAGTCAGAGAAGAAGCCACTCAGAGAAGAGTGGGAATCCCTGGAAGAGGGATGGAGGAAGGATTGCTGCAGCTGCCTCAGTGATCTGAGCCAGCTGGCACGGGAAAAGAAAGGAGAAAGACATTGAACCGAAGCCTGAGCTTCCATAGGAGGGAAAGACAAGTACGGAATGTAGGAGTGAAAAGGAACACAGAGGACGTGGGTTAGAGGAAGAACCCTGCCTAGAAATTCTAAGCGCAAGGCCGGGGTCCGATCTCCGAGGTTGTATGGACACTAATGCTTCTGCAGCAGACACCGGTGGAGTAGTGGGCTGTAAATGCACTACTCCCATCTAAGGCTTGGGGGCAAAACAGCAATTTGGATAGAGAGCCGGGACTCAGGAGTAGAGAGTCCCCAAAGCAGTATACAGCTGTCTGCCATACAAGTAGAGTTCTTGGGAACATCTGTCAGGAGGAACTCCAGTGTAACTCAGTACTATGAGATCTTCACACTTAAAGGCGCTATAGAGGAGACGTTCAGAAAAGGCACATAAGTTGGCGGAGTGTTGGAAGCAGAGAAAGATTTCCAGTTTGTCAAGGAGCACTTCCGGCTGATTCATTAATTACTCCGAGTATTTCAAGGAATATCCAGAAAAATAAGGGGGGTGCAGATCTAAGTGCAGAGTTTTAATTATGTCAGATAGAAATAAAAAATTCTCACCTTTTTGGTGTCTTGTTGCTCAGCGTATAACCCTGTGTTTGGGTACTGGAGTAATTGCCTGGATCTGCTGGCCTGCAGCTCAGAACAGGTGGAACGAACTACCTTGGAGGAGATTCATCAGAGAATGCAGAAAAGGATTTCCAGTTTGTCAAGGAGCACTTCCGGCTGATTCATTAATTAATTACTCCGAATAGTTAAAGGAATATCCAGTTTATTATTAGATATAAAATCACAACGCGTTTCGGCTATACATAAAATTAACCTTCATCAGGTAAAATCATATATATCTTTAAAAGACACATTTATATAGGGAAAAAAAAGAGGGTTCCACCCTTCAATCAATTATCATCGATTAAAAACACATGCACACCTCTCCAAATTGTTGGGAGGCTAGTTGTAGGTAGAATCTATTTTGCTTGGAATCTAATAAAAAAAAAACCATTTTCCATGTGTTTTTTTTTCTTCTCCTTTTCTCCCTTTTCTTCCCTCTTCCTTCCCTTTCCTTCTCCTTTTTCCTTTCTTTTCTCCCTTCTATTCTCATTATACATATACTTTTTCCATGTTTAAAATTAATAAAATTAATAAGGTTATTTATCGTTTAGCATCCATATTAAAGAATTTGTATATATCTCTGATGAGTCAAAACTATTTTTCCAACCCGTAGATAATTTCATTTTACTAGTTTCATCACTAGGGACCACCAGATTAACTAGTATCTGTCAGGACTAGAACTCATGCATTCATATTCCCTGTATCTTTATCGCACTTACATATTTACTCTACAGAGCCACCCACATGTATGGTCTCTGGGTGCTTAGTTTCTTTCAATAGGGTTTTTAAAAATCGAAAATACTATAAAAAAATTGGAAAAGGATCCCACCAGTGATTTCTCTAAAGAATATCACTCACTTCTGAATGAGGCATCTGAGAAAGGGATCATAACAAAAAGAGAGAAAAAAATTTCTAGTTAATAAAGAACCGGCCATGGCTTTCTTCTACCACCTTCCCAAAACCCACCCGGACGACCCATTATATCAGTGAATAACTCTCTCACTAGCCATTTGTCTCACTATCTGGATTTACACCTACAAACGCATGTCAAATCACTGCCCTCATATTTGAAAGACTCTAACCATCTAATCAGCCTCCTGGAGGGAATAAGTTGGGAGGAGAATTTTCTATTCCTAACCCTAGATGTAGTGGCATTATATTCAAATATAGAACATAATTTGGGTATAAGAGCTATCCGATTTTACTTGGAGAAAAATGGAAAATTACCAGAGGAACAACTGGAATTCCTTCTGGCTGGTCTGGAATTCATTTTGAGTCATGATGTCTTTGAAGTTGATGGACAACTGTACCTGCAGCAGCATGGTACCGCGATGGGGACTCAGGTAGCCCCACGTTTCGCAAATCTTTTTATGGGGTTATTCGAGTCCCTATCCCCCTCAGTTCAGAAAAATGCAAAGACAATATAATAATGTATAAACGTTTTAGAGATGACTTAAAAATAATCTGGAGGGGTGACATAGAACAAGCCCATATGATGGTAGGAGAAATGAATCAAAACACATGGGGGATTTCCTTCACGTCCACAATCAGTGCAGAAAAAATAATTTACTTGGATTTAGAGATCTCACACATGGGAAAGAAAATTGTTACAAAGACCCATTTTAAAAAAGTAGACTTTAATGGATATTTACATTACAATAGTGCACACTATACTAAATGGAAGAATAATATTCCATTTAGTCAATATTTAAGAATAAGGAAAAATAATAGTAGAGAACAGGATAATATAGCACAAAGCTAAATTCTGACCAATAGGTTCTGGGAAAAAAAGTATCCAAAAACCCTAATACAACAAGCCTATAAGGTTAATCTAGCAAAAACCCAGGGAGAATGTTTGAAAAAAATGTTTGAAAACACCATGAAAAAAAGCATTGAGAATACTGTGAGGGAAAATGCTGTTATAGATACAACTAAACCTCACCTGAAACCTGATAATGAAAAATGGCAGTTTAACTTTATTACAGCCTACAATAGACAACGAAAAAATCCGTGAAATTTTGAAAAAACACTGGTATGCCCTGAAACAAGACCCTCTGCTACGAAATGTATTACCACAAGCCCCGAACATTACATTTAGAAGGGGAAAAACAATAAGGAATATGGTAGCTCCCAGCCGACTGAAAAGCTTTTCAAAAAACCAAAATTCCTTAAAAAACTTTACAAAAATCCATGGAATCATACACCAAAAGAATGTTAATAAAATTGGGGTATATAAATGCAAACAGAAAAAATGTCAGTGCTGCTATAATATAGCAGAAAAACAACAACAGATAGTCTCCTACAGTACAGGTGAAATATTTCAAATAGAACAATTTCTGACATGTACGAGCGACTTTGTAATATATGTCATCAATTGTGACTGTGGCCTCCAATATGTGGGGAGGACCACACAAATGGTCCGAACCCGATTGAATAGCCACAGACACAATGCCAAAGTCGGTCTCCTTACTCACAGTCTATCAAGACACCTCCTGCTAACACATAAAAAAGAATTCAATGTGACCCGGACACCGGTTGAACAGATTCTTGGAGATGTTTCGAACAGGATACAACAGTTAAATAAGAAAGAGGCCTTCTGGATATACAGATTGAGGACTCTGTATCCAGATGGCCTCAATGATAAGGTAGAAAATATATAGTACTGTTGTCTTAAGTCTAAAAAGATTCTTTGATATATTCACTACTGGTTTCTTGTTGGTTCGCTTTGAATCCCCCTTAATAATGTGATCATATGCAATTTCTGATGAGATGTTTCCTCTAGTATATCATAATGATTTGTGTGGAACACAAATATCCCCGGCTAGAAATCAATGGCTAAAAACCCCATTGAAAGAAACTAAGCACCCAGAGACGAATCGCACTATCCTCCATTGTATGAGCCAAAGTGGACTTGATGGGAGATGACCAAGTAGGACACCATTGTTGAAAAAAGATTATAAAAAAGCCAGACTGGAATTTGCCAAACTACATGTTGACAAGCCACAAAGCTTCTGGGAGAATTTCCTTTGGACAGATGAGACAAAAATTGAACTTTTTGGCAAGGCAATGTCTATGTACACAGATGGAAAAATGAAGTATATCAAGAAAAGAACACTGTCCTTACCTTATGTTTTAGGGCTGCTTTTCTGCATCTGGCACAGGGAGTCTAGAATCTGTGCAGTGTACAATGAAATCTCAAGACTTTCAAGGGATTCTGGAGTGAAATGTACTGCCTAGTGTCAGAAAGCTTGGTCTCAGTTGCAGGCCATGGGTCTTGCAACAAGATAATGGCCTAAAACACACAGCTAAAAACACCCAAGAATGGCTAATAGGAAAACATGAGCCCTGATCTAAATCCTATTGAGCATCTTTGGAAAGAGCTGAAACATGCAGCCTGGAAAAGGCAACCTTCAAACATGAGACAACTGGAGCAGCTTGCGCTTTAGGTAGTGGTCCAAATTACCTGTCAAGAGGTGCAGAAGTCTCATTGACAGTTACAGGAATCGTTTGATTGCAGTGATTATGGCATGATCTGAAGTGATCTGACAGTTTTAAAAGCACGGAGTGAACTTTTTTTCCTTTTGGCAAGCTGCCAAGGTGTCTTGACTGTCCCCGGTGGTGGTTAGTGGTATCGCACCTTAGGTTTTCAGTTTAAAGTTCTCTGTAATCATGATTCAGGTGTGGGGCTCTATAAATGAGTCTCAGAGTGTGCAATCATGGCTGGTGATATTGATTCTTTCATTATTTGATTCTGAGTTGGTGAGAGCCTGGTGGAAGGATGGAGCTGAGGAGGAGTCCTGCACAGCTTAGCCAGGGGGGACGTGTGTCAGCTATGGTGTCTGGACGAAGGGCTTGCATGGCGTGGTGGGGTCGCAGTGATGGTGTCGGCAGGAAGTGTCTGCATGGACTGGTGGAGTGGCGACTATGGAGAGTGGCACTCACCATGTGGGACTTGGCTGCTGAGCTGGACTCAAGCATGCTTGCCTTCGTGGCAGAAGCTGAACTCATCCTTGGGACTCTGTTACTAAGCAGCAGCAACTGGTGGTGGACTCTGCTCCAAGGCTGCACTATGGTGAAGGATCCTGTTATGGTGATGGATCCGGGAGAAGGAGTAGACGCACGCAGGTGGAGGGCTCTGTTGCAGGAGCATAAGCACAGAGCATAAAGCTAAGTGGTGTCTCCCTGTATTGTCTCTTTCCCTCATGTGTGTTGTTAGTGCAGTGGTGGGATTAGTCTCCGCACCGACCTACTCCCTAGTGAGGGTTTAGGGTCAGGGCGAGCAAGGGCTTTGAGGTACGCGTGCGACGCCCGGTGCGGAACCGGCATAGGGAACGTTAGGAGTGCAGGGACACTGGCTCAGGGGAGCTCAGGAGGTCTCCACTTCCCTTTTCCCTATTGCAGGGCCCACCATTGTTAATGTTTCCCAGGTCCCCCTTATTATTTAAATTCGCCGTACTGGAGGCGGAGTTTCCAGAATGTATGTATAACGTGTAATTCCTAAATTCGCCAGGTGGAGGCGGTGTATCCATCTGCACGTATTATTATTTAAATTCGCCCCACTGGAGGCGCTGTATCCAGGGTCACGTGTGTTATGGGTCCGCCTTGCGGTATCATCTGCGTCCAGACACACGTTGACCATGACATTATCACCAGCCCAACAGGTTTTTTTTTCTGGTGAGCTTTGGCCATGTGGAGACCTGTAAGTAATTGCTGCCGGGCCTCACTGAGGTGAGTGGGGAGCGGCAAGGTGTGTTAGAGCCGCTGCAGCAGCAGTTATATGGGTCTGGGGCCTCTGCTCAGGCAACCAGGAAATCAAAATGCCGGCTTTGGCAAATTGCGGGTCTGGCAAAAGCCCCTGGAGTCGCTGGGGAGCGGGACTTGCTCATGCACGTGGGCGTACCCAGGCAGGTGGGAGGAATGGTGCCCCACGGAGCTGCTTGGTGTTCCCCGAGGTGAAGGGGTGCGTTCCAGTGATGAGAAGACTGGTGTAGAGTCCGCGGGGCTTCCGCCAAATCTTCAATACCACCAAAGAAGCCGCCCCTCCTGGTCGTGTGGAAACGACCAGCGAGTGTATTTTTCCTCCATATTCCTGCGGCTGTGATCTGGCTAAAAGCCCCTGGAGTCGCTGCTGGGGAGCGGGACTTGCTCATGCACGTGGGTGTACCCAGGCAGGTGGGAGGAATGGTGCCCCACGGAGCTGCTTGGTGTTCCCCGAGGTGAAGGGGTGCGTTCCAGTGATGAGCAGACTGATGTAGAGTCCGCGGGGCTTTCGCCAAATCTTCAAATACCACCGTAGAAGCCGCCCCTCCTGGCCGTGTGGAGGCGGCCAGTGAGTGTATATTTCCTCCATAAGCGTTCCCTCTCCTCCTGGTGTGAGCAGCAGGTGTGCTGCGGGGGAGTAGGGACAAATCTCAACCCTCGCCATTAACCAACCCTGGGAGGTGCAGACCTCATGGTGAAAGGGTTGGAGGGTGGTGTCCCTTGGTGAATAGCGGGGGTGTGAGTGTGGTGACACAGGGGGACGCCTCTGTTATCAGGCCCAGAATGAGTTCACCAATTTTTATGACAAACGAATGTGTGCAATAAACGTTCAGGTCCGGACCTGTGTGTGAACG
This sequence comes from Dendrobates tinctorius, assembly GCF_039654945.1. Lineage (NCBI taxonomy): Eukaryota > Metazoa > Chordata > Amphibia > Anura > Dendrobatidae > Dendrobates > Dendrobates tinctorius. The sequence continues at coordinate 25,477,264 of NW_027361921.1, forward strand.
AGCGTGTATGGGTGCCACCAAAAAACATCTTGTGGAAGTGTGTTGTGGAGCCTGATCAGCTCATAACAAACAAACATACACATACATAAACTCGTTCCCCAGGTCGGCGCTGTGGAGATGAGTGGTGCCTCCAAAATGAACTTTATTGCCAATACTTGCGGTGTGTTTGTCATAAACCTGAATTCAGGTAGTGGTGGGGTGAACTCAGGATCTGGGCATCCCCGCTGTAGGTGTTTCCCTAATGAGGAGTGGTCTTGAGGGTCCAGAGGCCCCTCATTAAGGAGGGGGTACTGTCATGATCTGAAGTGATCTGACAGTTTTAAAAGCACGGAGTGAACTTTTTTCCTTTTGGCAAGTTGCCAAGGTGTCTTGACTGTCCCCGGTGGTGGTTAGTGGTATCGCACCTTAGGTTTTCAGTTTAAAGTTCTCTGTAATTATGATTCAGGTGTGGGGCTCTATAAATGAGTCTCAGAGTGTGCAATCACGGCTGGTGATATTGATTCTTTCATTATTTGATTCTGAGTTGGTGAGAGCCTGGTGGAAGGATGGAGCTGAGGAGGAGTACTGCACAGCTTAGCCAGGGGGGACGTGTGTCAGCTATGGTGTCTGGACGAAGGGCTTGCATGGCGTGGTGGGGTCGCAGTGATGGTGTCGGCAGGAAGTGTCTGCATGGACTGGTGGAGTGGTGACTATGGAGAGTGGCACTCACCATGTGGGACTTGGCTGCTAAGCTGGACTCAAGCATGCTTGCCTTCGTGGAAGAAGCTGAACTCATCCTTGGGACTCTGTTACTAAGCAGCAGCAACTGGTGGTGGACTCTGCTCCAAGGCTGCACTATGGTGAAGGATCCTGTTATGGTGATGGATCCGGGTGGAGGAGAAGACGCACGCAGGTGGAGGGCTCTGTTGCAGGAGCATAAGCACAGAGCATAAAGCTAAGTGGTGTCCCCCTGTATTGTCTCTTTCCCTCATGTATGTTGTTAGTGCAGTGGTGGGATTAGTCTCCGCACCGACCTACTCCCTAGTGAGGGTTTAGGGTCAGGGCGAGCAAGGGCTTTGAGGTACGCGTGCGACGCCCGGTGCGGAACCGGCATAGGGAACGTTAGGAGTGCAGGGACACTGGCTCAGGGGAGCTCAGGCGGTCTCCACTTCCCTTTTCCCTATTGCAGGGCCCACCATTGTTAATGTTTCCCAGGTCCCCCTTATTATTTAAATTCGCCGTACTGGAGGCGGAGTTTCCAGAATGTATGTATAACATGTAATTCCTAAATTCGCCTGGTGGAGGCGGTGTATCCATCTGCACGTATTATTATTTAAATTCGCCCCACTGGAGGCGCTGTATCCAGGGTCACGTGTGTTATGGGTCCGCCTTGCGGTATCATCTGCGTCCAGACACACGTTGACCATGACAGATTGCCTAAAAAGGTTGTGCAACAAAACATTAAGTTAAGGGTACCATCATTTCTGTACAGGACAATTTCATAAGTTTTATTTTTAAAAAATTCTGTTGAAGCATGGGTGAAAAGCAATGTCTGACTTTTATTTGCTCATTTTCATAGATTTTTTATTTATTACTTTTGTCAGATTCAAGTTATTTCTGTGACCATTGTGGGTTTTTCAGTCATTAAACGAGGGGCACCAACAACTTTGACCACATGTCTACAATCCCTACTGGGTAAGTTTATTTGGAGACACAAAAAAACAAAGGTGGCGGTCGGGGCTCTGCATTTCCAATATTCCCATGGTGGCATGGGTGTACCCAATTTATCTTTGTAAATCGAAAGGTCATTGCTCCCTGCTGATTCTCCTGGATCTCTCTGCCGCATTTGACACTGTGGATCACCAGCTCCTCCTCACTATGCTCCGCTCTATAGGCCTTAAGGACACAGCCCTCTCCTGGTTCTCCTCCTACCTCTCTGACCGCTCCTTCACTGTATCTTTTTCCGGCTCCTCTTCCTCTCCTCGTCCCCATACTATCAGGGTTCCGCAGGGCTCAGTCCTAGGCCCCCTCCTCTTCTCTTTATACACTGCCCCTATTGGACAAACAATCAGCAAATTTGGGTTCCAGTATCATCTTTATGCCGATGACACCCAATTATACACTTCTTCCCCTGACATCACCCCTACCCTAATTCAAAATACTAAGGATTGTCTGTCTGCTGTCTCTAACATCATGTCCTCCCTCTATCTGAAACTAAATCTCTCCAAAACTGAACTTCTTGTGTTTCTCCCCTCTACTAACCTCACTCTACCTAACATCGAAATAACCCTGGAGGGTTCAACCATAACTCCCAAGCAGCATGCCCGCTGTCTTGGGGTCATATTCGACACTGAACTTTCCTTTACTCCCTACATCCGATGACTCAGTCGCTCTTGTCACCTGCATCTTAAAAACATCTCCAGAATCCGACCTTTTCTTACCTTTGAAACTGCTAAGGCTCTTACTGTCGCTCTTATTCATTCTCGTCTGGACTACTGCAACTCTCTTCTGATCGGTCTCCCTCTTACCAAACTTTCTCCTCTCCAATCCATCTTGAACGCGGCAGCCAGCGTCATATTTCTGTCCAGCCGCTTCACCGATGCCTCCATCTTGTGCCAGTCATTACACTGGCTACCTATTCGCTACAGGGTCCAGTATAAACTCATCTCTCTCACCCACAAAGCTCTCCACTGTTCTGCACCGCCTTATATCTCCTCTCTCGTCTCTGTCTATCGCCCTACACGTGCCCTCCGTTCTACAAATGGCCTAAGACTAACATCCCCCGTAATCCGAACCTCGCACCTCCGTCTCCAAGACTTCTCTCGTGCTGCTCCAGCTCTCTGGAATGCACTTCCCCAGACGATCAGACTGATACCTAGCCCTGACCTATTCAAGCGCGCTTTGAAAACCCATCTCTTCAAACAAGCCTACCACATCAACTACCCAGCAAACTAACTTTGCCCTGTTCCCTCCTTCCAAATATTATTCTGAATCTGCACCCTACTATTCATCTGTCTCCACACCCTCCATGCACACGATAACTGCACTTGATACTTGTCTATTGCACTTAAACACACGGGCTCATGCAGCTTTATATGAAAATCCCTATTTATTATAATTGCCAGACCTGAATTAACAAGCACTTCTCACCTACTGTGTCCCCCCATTTCCTTGTAGATTTCACTGTTTGAATTGTCTTAACTTGTATTGAATTTATTGTCTGTACATGTCCCCGCTTAATTGTAAAGTGCTGCAGAATATGTTGGCGCTATATAAATAAAAATTATTATTATTATTATTATTTGTACCACAAAGCAGCCATGCTCGAGGCCACGATGGATTGGTGGGGTGGGGATCTTAATTATAGATGGCTCCAAATAGAAAGACAGTTTGCTCCGCACAAGTTTACTAGACTATTGCTAGAGATCAAACTACTGAAGCCCCTGAATTCGAATTTTCCCTTATATACGGTGTCCTTGTTGATTTCTTATTGGAATAACCTTGACAGAACATTGACAAAATCCCTATTTACATTCATTTCTGTAAAAGCGATAGAGGCACACATCTCTGGGTTGTCGCTAGACCTTTGGGAAGGGTCAGGTGTAGTCACCCTTGACAAACTGTTTGATGGCCCAACTTTACAAGATTTGTCTCAACTTTACAAGATTCCGAAAAAGTGCTTTTTTCAGTACCTCCAAATTCGTCATTTTATCCATTCATATACATTTCCAGCTTGGCGGAGTCCTGACCCATCAGACACGATGCAGAAATACTTAAAAGTAGAATATCCAAATAAACTTGGATTGCCTCTCTTTTGTCGGACTCTTCATTCGCCAGTGGAGTCTGTCAAACTCCCCTATATGAATGTCTGGGAGAAAGCACTCTCTTTCTCATCCACCCCCTAACACTGGTGGACTTCGTCCACATTCATGCAAAGATACTCCTCCTGCATTAATCATCTTGAACAACTAAAGAAGATACATTTGAAATGGTATCTGGCCCCAAGATAAGAGGATTCTGGAACCAAGTAGCAGACTTAATCAGGACTTTGATATGTTTCCCTTTACCACTAGAGGAGTCCTTGGCAGTCTTAAATATTGGGTTGGACCTTATTCCCCCAAACTTAGTTTGAGTAATAACCCATGTTTTGACAGTGGCCCATCAGAGTTTGGCTAGGCACTGGAGAGAAGCTACTACCCCCACACAGGAGGAACTCATTGATAGGATAAATTCTCATTATCTACATGAACGTTGTTTGGTTCACTTGATAAAGCAAAAAGAATGAGTCAGTCGCCAGTGGGAGATTTGGGAGGATTCTGGATTGGCGATAGTTCACACTTAAGATGTTTTTAATATTTTTCCTGCTTTTTATGGTATTCTCATAATCAGATTGGTTAGATTGGTATATGAAAATGTTTTAAACAAAGCTTATCCCCCCCCACTATCCATTAATGTAACTCATGTTTCCAATCCCGGCGCCCATTCCTTCTGTGTGATCCTTTCTTTCCCTCCCCTCTCCTATCTATTCTATTATTTCTATACACTGTTTTTCAGTGATTCCTTTGTATCCCCGTTCATACTGCACCCACACACACAAATGATACACCATTTGAAAGGTAACCTTGCCCCCTTCAGCAAGAAAATAACCAAACAAACCACACATCCATGATTTGATCACAAAATACAGTTTAAACATTAATTTTCATAAACCTGTAGTAAGGAAAAATGACCTGCAAGTGGCACCACAATACCCCAAAGCACACTACCAACACATTTGTAAACATGCACTGCTTTTTTACTCATTACTTCACCCCACACACACACATGCTACACCATTTAAAAGGTAACCTTGCTTCCTTCAGCAAGAAAACAGCCAAACAAACCACACATTCACAATTTTATCACTAAATACAGTTTAAACATTCATCTTCATAAATCTGCAGAAAGACACAATGACCTGCAGGTGACACCTCAACCAGAAAATATTTTTTGGCCTCTACTTATCAAAACAATTTATTGTATTATCAATCTACATCTACAATACCTGTCTGTGTTCATCAGCTCATGAAATACATTTACATTTGACCAGCTTGCTTTTTCTGAAATTGCCAAGCTAGTAATATCCAATTTGGAATTGGTTTATACTAGTAGTGATTATTTGGACATGACTGCTATATTGGTGAAAATGTGTAAACATGTTATTTCTGTTGCTAGAAGATTTAATTAAATAAAAAAAAAATGTTTGAAAAAAAGTCTCCTGCTGTATGTATCCATCCAAGGGGAATACAACTGTTGTATGTGAGATTGATTTTTTATGGGTAGGAAGGAATTCCTCACTGCTTCTTGACAGCATATAACAGGCAAAAGAGATTTTGCAAAAAATTAAAGCAAAATATTTTATTCCAAAAGCCTAAATATAAAAAAGCGAAGAATGTATTATAAATGATATACAGATACAACAGTTTGACTTTATCATGCAGCTGAACCACTTTAAACCGGAAAACTTATAAAATCTTCATCATACATATATATTTGATAGCAATTCCATACTTGCTCTTTTTACTTACTTTTCAGCTTGCTTTTATATTATGCAGCATGTTACTATTTAGAAGCTATGCACCAGTAGCAGCTCCGTAGCAGCACCATATTTTTTAGTCATTTAAATAAATTAAAAAAACAGCGTGAGTCCCACCCATTTTTGACAGCCAGACAAGCTAAAGCAGACAGCTGAGGGTTAGTATTCTCAAACTGGGAAGGGGCCGTAGATATTTCCCACCCCACTTTAAAAATGGCAGCCCACAGCTGCTCCAGAAAAGGTGTCTTTTTGATGCACCAATTCTCATGCTTAGACTGGCTATTCCCACTTCCCCTGGTGCGGTAGCAAATGGGGTAATAGTTGTGGGGTCAATGTCAGCTTTGCTATGTCAGCTGGCATCAAGCTAACAGGTTAGTAAAGGAGGGGCATCTATAAGACACCCTAATTACTAACCCTATAGTCACATTGTAAAAAATGCACAGTCTGAATAAAATCCTTTAGTTGAAAGATATACAGTGTCTCCTTTATTTTAAATAAAACCTCCCACCATCTTTTAAGCATTAATTCACAAAAATAAAAAAACAAAGTTATACACACCTTTCAACCGATAAGCCATTTATGCCCATGTCTCATTGTAAAAGACAAAAAATGATAAAACACCATAGTCACCACCTCTCGATGATAATCCAATAAGTGTCATGTCCCACGACAATCCAGATGATTTGGAGAGCGGTCACATCAATGATGCGACTGCTCTCCACACCAGCTGGAATACACTGATACACGAGCATGATTCCCCTCCTCTCAGTGTGTAGTGCTGACAGGACAAAGTGCACCGGAGTTCATAGTTGATGAACCTCAGTCACCTCATTCTCTCACGGTGTGAAAATTTTCCCACAATGATTGACTCAAAACTGACTGAACTGTTGTCAGAGGAAATATTATCCAGCTGTAACTGAGATATGTCATGTATTTTATTATGTTTCCTTCCCACTAATATGTTTTGTAGAGTCAAAGAAAGCCAATTGTGACCTCCATTGTGACCTCCAACTATTACTGCCATGCTTGCTGGTGTCAACATAGCAAACATTTTTTGCTGTGCTGCTTTGTATTTTTTTTTTTTGCTTTTATTGTACACTACCATCTTCATTGCCAGTACTACATTTTCATCCACTACACAGCAAAAAAAGCTTAACATCTGCAAAAAAGTTTAAAGACACTTAGCTAACTCTTGAAAATTTTATAAATTAAGAAAAAATGCTAGGTAGTGCACATATGACAACCAGAATTGCTAATGAAACAACAGCATACCAGTTGTATTGGTGTAACATGTATATGTCTCCAATTGGTAAACTTAAAAAGGTATACTAAAACACATCTCCACAGTGACATGTTTTGATTTAGTGGATTTTCTTATTAGGCCGGGGTCACACTAGCGACAAAAACGGATGATTGCAATGCGATAAAAAAATTGTATTGCAATCGTCCCAATGTTAATATATGGGGCAGCTCCCATCATCCGATTTTTTTTCTTGGCCGTTTTCTTTGGGCCGAGACAATCGCAGCATGCTATGATTCTCACCAATTATCAGATTGGTCAGCCAGTGACGTCACTGAGGCTGCGTGGAGTCTCTGGCTGACCTGATGTGAACTGATGAGCGTGGGGAAAAATGCAGAAACTTTCCCACGCTCATTTGTTCATCTCCGGGCAGCTAGGGAGGCTGCGCAGAGAGGAACTAATTCATTGGAAAGAGGGTTAGGGTTGGAAAGAGGGTTAGGGTTGGAAAGAGGGTCAGGGTTGGAAAGAGGGTCAGGGTTGGAAAGAGGGTTAGGGTTGAAAAGAGGGTTAGGGTTGGAAAGAGGGTTAGGGTTGAAAAGAGGGATAGGGTTGAAAAGAGGGATAGGGTTAGAATTAGGGTTAGGCTTGTGGTTAGTGTTATGGTTAGTGTTGGGGTTAGGGGTGTGTTGGGGTTAGGGTTAGGGTTGGGATTAGGGATGTGTTGGGGTTAGGGTTGTGGTTAGGGGTGTGTTGGGGTTAGGGCTGTGGTTAGGGGTGTGTTGAGGTTAGGGTTGGAGTTAGAATTGAGGGGTTTCCACTGTTTAGCCACATCAGGGGGTCTCCAAACGCGACATGGTGCAACCTTTGATTCCAGCCAATTTTGCGTTCAAAAAGTCAAATGGTGCTCACTCCCTTCCAAGCCCCAACGTGTGCCCAAACAGTGGTTTACCCCCCACATATGGGGTATCAGCGTACTCAGGAAAAATTGCACAACAACTTTTGGGGTCTAATTTCTCCTGTTACCCTTGGGAAAATAAAATATTGGGGGCTAGAAAATTATTTTTGTGGAAAAAAAATGTTTTTTTCATTTTCATGTCTCTGCATTATAAACTTCTGTGAAGCACTTGGGGGTTGAAAGTGCTCACCATACATCTACATAAGTTCCTTGGAAGGTCTAGTTTCCAAAATGGGGTCACTTGTGGGGGGTTTCCACTGTTTAGGCACATCAGGGGCTCTGCAAACGTAATGACGACTGCAGACTATTCCATCAAAGTCTGCATTTCAAAACGTCACTACTTCCATTCCGAGCCCTGACGTGTGCCCAAACAATGGTTACCCCACACATATGGGGCATCAGCGTACTCAGGACAAACTGGACAACAACTTTTGGGGTCCAATTTATCCTGTTACCCTTGTGAAAAAAAAAATGCGGGCTAAAAATCATTTTTTTTTAGGGAAAAAAATGATTTTTTATTTTCACGGCTCTGCGTTATAAACTTCTGTGAAGCACTTGGGGGTTCAAGGTGCTCACCATACATCTAGATAAGTTCCCTAGGGGGTCTAGTTTCCAAAATGGGGTCACTTGTGGGAGGTTTCTACTGTTTAGGCACACAGGGGCTCAGCAAATGTAACATGACGCCCGCAGACCATTCCATCAAAGTCAGCATTTCAAAATGTCACTACTTCCCTGCTGAGACCCAACGTGTGCCCAAACAGTGGTTTCCCCCCACATATGGGGTACCAGCGTACTCAGGACAAACTGGACAACAACTTTTGGGGTCCAATTTCTCCTGTGACCCTTGTGAAAATAAAAAATTGCGAGATAAAAATTCATTTTTTGAGGAAAAAAAAAGATTTTTTATTTTCATGGCTCTGCGTTACAATCTTCTGTGAAGCACTTCGGGGTTCAAGGTGCTCACCACACATCTAGGCAAGTTCCTTATGGGGTCTAGTTTCCAAAATGGGGTCACTTGTGGGGGGTTTCCACAGTTTAGGAACATCAAGGGCTCTGCAAATGTAACATGATGCCCGCAGACCATTCCATCAAAGTCAGCATACCAAAACGTCACTACTTCCCTTCTGAGCCCTGACGTGTGCCCATACAGTGGTCATCCCCCACATATGGGGTATCAGCGTACTCAGGACAAACTAGACAACAACTTTAGGGGTCCAATTTATCCTGTTACCCTTGTGAAAAAAAAAATTGCGGGCTAAAAATCATTTTTTTTTGAGGGAAAAAAATGATTTTTTATTTTCACGGCTCTGCGTTACAATCTTCTGTGAAGCACTTGGGGGTTCAACGTGCTCACCACACATCTAGATAAGTTCCTTGGGGGGTCTTGTTTCCAAAATGGGGTCCCTTGTGGGGGGTTTCTACTGTTTAGGCACACAGGGGCTCAGCAAATGTAACATGATGCCCGCAGACTATTCCATCAAAGTCAGCATTTCAAAATGTCACAACTTCCCTTCCGAGCCCCGACGTGTGCCCAAACAGTGGTCTCCCCCCACATATGGGGTACCAGCGTACTCAGGACAAACTGGAAAACAACTTTTGGGGTCCAATTTATCCTGGTACCCTTGTGAAAATAAAAAATTGCAGACTAAAAAATTTTTTTTTAGGAAAAAAAAAAGATTTTTTATTTTCACTGCTCTGCATTATAAACTTCTGTGAATCACCTGGGGGTTCAAAGTGCTCACTATGCATCTAGATAAGTTCCTTAGGGGGTCTAGTTTCCAAAATGGGGTCATTTGTGGGGGAGCTCCAAAGTTTAGGCACACAGGGGATCTCCAAACACGACATGGTGTCCGCTAACGATAGGAGCCAATTTTCATTTCAAAAAGTCAAATGGCGCTCATTCCCTTCTGCGCCCTGCCGTGCACCCAAACAGTGCCCCCCACATATGGGGTACCAGCGTACTCAGGACAATCTGGACAACAACTTTTGTAGTCCAATTTCTCCTGTTACCCTTGTGAAAATAAAAAATAGCGTGCTAAAAAATCATTTTTGAGGAAAAAAAATGATTTTTTATTTTCACTGCTCTATGTTATAAACTTTTGTGAGGCACTTGGGGGTTCAAAGTGCTCACTACACATCTAGATAAGTTCCTTAAGGGGTCTAGTTACCAAAATGGTGTCACTTGTGGGGGAGCTCCAATGTTTAGGCACACAGGGGCTCTCCAAACGCGACATGGTGTCCGATAACGATTGGAGCTAATTTTCCATTCAAAAAGTCAAATGGCGCTCCTTCCCTTCCGGGCCCTGCCCTGCACCCAAACAGTGGTTTATGACCACATATGAGGTATTGTTGTGCTCCGGAGAAATTGCCCAACAAATTTTAGGATCCATTTTATCCTGTTGCCCATGTGAAAATGAAAAAACTGAGGCTAAAAGATAATTTTTGTGAAAAAAAAGTACTTTTTTTTTTTTTACAGATCAATTTGAGAAGCACCTGGGGGTTCAAAGTGATCACTATGCATCTAGATAAGTTCCTTGGGGGGTCTAGTTTTCAAAATGGGGTCACTTGTGGGGGAGCTCCAGTGTTTAGGCACACAGCGACTCTCCAAACGCAACATGGCAACCGCTAAATATTCCAGCATATTTTCCATTCAAAAAGTCAAATGGTGCTCCTTCCCTTCTGAGCCCTGCCGTACGCCCAAACAGTGGTTTATGACCACATATGAGGTATCGGTGTACTCAGAGGAAATTGCCCAACAAATTTTAGGATCCATTTTATCCTGTTGCCCATGTGAAAATGAAAAAATTGATGCTGAAAGGAAATTTGTGTTGGAAAAATTAAAATGTCCATTTTTTCCTTCCACATTGCTTTAGCTGTTGTGAAACACCTGAAGGGTTAAAAATCTTCTTGAATGTGGTTTTGAGTAGCTTGAGGGGTGCAGTTTTTAGAATGGTGTCACTTTTGGGTATTTTCTGCCATATAGACCCCTCAAAGTGACTTCAAATGTGAGGTGGTCCATAAAAAAAATGGTTTTGTAAATTTTGTTGTAAAAATGAGAAATCGCTGGTCAACTTTTAACCCTTATAACTTACTAACAAAAAAATATTTTGCTTCCAAAATTGTGCTGATGTAAAGTAGACATGTGGGAAATGTTATTTAGTAACTATTTTGTGTCACATAACTCTCTAGTTTAACAGAATAAAAATTCAAAATTTGAAAATTGCAAAATTTTCAACATTTTCGCCAAATTTCTGATTTTTTGACAAATAAACGCAAAAATTATTGACCTAAATTTACCACTATCATGAAGCCCAATATGTCACGAAAAAACAATCTCAGAATCGCTAGGATGCGTTGAAGCGTTCCAGAGTTATTACCTCATAAAGGGACAGTGGTCAGAATTGCAAAAAATGGCCAGGTCATTAAGGTCAAAATAGGCTGGGTCATGAAGGGGTTAAATTTCTGCAATTTTATGATTTTTCTTTTGTCTTAAAAAAATGAACAAAAAAAATGCAGGACACACACTTCCTCTGACAGACAAGTTATGTTTTCTGTATCTTTCTTCATTAGGACTGAATTTAATTTAACCCCTTAACGGCCGCCGATACGCCTTTTAACGGCGGTAATTAAGGGTACTTAAACCACAGCGCCGTTAATTCACGGCGCTGTGATTTAAGTGAATAGCGCCCCCCAGTGTCGGATTTTCTCCGGGGTCTCGGCTGCCAGGGGTAGCCGAGACCCCAGAGAACATGAATCGGTCGGTTTTTACCGACCCCCGCTTTTGCGATCTCCGTTATTAACCCTATAACGGCGACCGCAAAAAAAAAAGCCGCGATTTTACATTTAATTTCTCTTACCTCTGATGTGATCGCACATCAGAGGATAGAGAAATAGGGTCCCCGATCCCCAAGGTCCCCTCCCGGTACCTCTCCCTTGTCCTCCGTCCCCTCCCGGTGGTCCCGCGCCCGCCGGCGTCATCCGATGGGCGCCGCCATCTTGAAAATGGCGGGCGCATGCGCAGTGCGCCCGCCGGGAATCTGCTGGCTCCGGCTGGCAGATTCCATTCATTATTTTGATCACTATGATAAACGATCATAGTGATCAAAATAATAAAAATAGCACATAACCCCCCCGTTTATCACCCCCTTATATAGGCACACAATGAAATAAAAAAAATATTTTTTTTTCCAGTTTTCCATAAGGGTTAGGGTTAGGGTTAGGGTTAGGGTTAGGCTAGGGTTAGGGTTAGGCTAGGGTTAAGGGTTAGGGTTGGGCTAGGGTTAGGGTTAGGGCGAACTAGGATTAGGGTTAGAATTAGGATTAGGGATTAGGGTTGGGATTAGGGTTAGGGGTGTGTTGGGGTTAGGGTTGGAGCAAGAATTGAGGGGTTTCCACTATTTACCAACTTTGGGGGTCTAAAAATTGGGGTCTAAAAAATCACTTTTGTGGAAATAAAAAATACTTTTTATTTTCACGGCTCTGCGTTTATAAACTTCTGTGACGAGCTTGGGGGTTCAAAGTGCTCAACACACATCTAGATAAGTTCCTTAGGGGGTCTAATTTCCAAAATGGGGTCACTTGTGGGGGGTTTCCACTGTTTAGGCCCATCAGGGGCTCTGCAAGCGCAACATGATGCCCGCAGACCATTCCATCAAAGTCTGCATTCCAAAATGGCACTCCTTCCCTTCCGAGCTCTCCCATGCGCCCAAACAGTGGTTCTCCCCCACATATGGGGTATCAGTGTACTCAGGACAAATCGCATAATAACTGTGGGGGTATGATTTCTCCTGTTACCCTTGTAAAAATAAAAATTTGGGGGCGAAAAGATCATTTTTGTGGAAAAAAAATGGATTTCTTATTTTCACGGCTCTACGTTATAAACTTCTGTGAAGCACTTGAAGGTTCAAAGTGCTCACCACACATCTAGATAAGCTCCTTCATGGGTCTAGTTTCCAAAATGGAGTCACTTGTTGGGGGTTTCCACTGTTTAGGCCCATCAGGGGCTCTGCAAACGCAACATGATGCCCGCAGACCATTCCATCAAAGTCTGCATTCCAAAATGGCACTCCTTCCCTTCCGAGCTCTCCCATGCGCCCAAACAGTGGTTTCCCCCCCACATATGGGGTATCAGCGTACTCAGGACAAATCGCACAATAACTGTGGGGGTATGATTTCTCCTGTTACCCTTGTAAAAATAAAAATTTGGGGGTGAAAAGATCATTTTTGTGGAAAAAAAATGGATTTCTTATTTTCACCGCTCTACGTTATAAACTTCTGTGAAGCACTTGAAGGTTCAAAGTGCTCAACACACATGTAGATAAGTTCCTTCATGGGTCTAATTTCCAAAATGGGGTCACTTGTTGGAGTTTTCCACTGTTTAGGCCCATCAGGGGCTCTGCAAACGCAACATGATGCCCGCAGACCATTCCATCAAAGTTTGCATTCCAAAATGGCACTCCTTCCCTTCCAAGCTCTCCCATGCACCCAAACAGTGGTTCCTCCCCACATATGGGGTATCAGCGTACTCAGGACAAATTGCATAATAACTGTGGGGGTATGATTTCTCCTGTTACCCTTGTAAAAATAAAAATTTGGGGGCGAAAAGATCATTTTTGTGGAAAAAAAAATGGATTTCTTATTTTCACGGCTCTACGTTATAAACTTCTGTGAAGCACTTGAAGGTTCAAAGTGCTCACCACACATCTAGATAAGTTCCTTTATGGGTCTAGTTTCCAAAATGGGGTCACTTGTTGGAGTTTTCCACTGTTTAGGCACATTAAGGGCTCTCCGAACGCAACATGGCATCCCATCTTAATTCCAGCCAATTCTGCGTTGAAAAAGTCAAACGGTGCTCCATCCCTTGCGAGCTCTGCTATGTGCTGAAAAAGGGGTTTACCCCCACATATGGGGTATCGGCGTATTCAGGAGAAATTGTACAACAAATTTTGTGGTTGATTTTCTCTTTTAACACTTGTGGAAATAAAAAAAATTGGTTCTGAAGTAATTTTTTTCCAAAAAAAAGTTAAATGTTAATTTTTTCCATCCACATTGCTTTCGTTCCTGTGAAGCACTTAAAGGGTTAATAAACTTCTTGAATGTGGTTTTGAGAACCTTGAGGGGTCTAGTTTTTAGAATGGTGCCACTTTTTGGTATTTTCTGTCATGTACACCCCTCAAAATGACTTTAAATATGATGTGGTCCCTAAAAAAAATGGCTTTGTAAATTTTGTTGTAAAAATGAGAAATCGCTGGTCAACTTTTAACCCTTATAACTTCCTAACAAAAAAAAAATTTTACTTCCAAAATTGTGCTGATGCAAAGTAGACATGTGGGAAATGTTATTTATTAAGAAATTTATGTGACACATCTCTCTGATTTAAGGGCATAAAAATTTAAAGTTTTAAAATTGCAAAATTTTAAAATTTTTTGCCATATTTCTGTTTTTCTCATAAATAAACACAAGACTTATCGAATAAATTTTACCACTATCATGAAGTACAATATGTCACGAAAAAACAATCTCAGAATCAGCAGGATCCATTAAAGCGTTCCAGAGTTATAACCTCATAAAGGGACAGTGGTCAGAATTGTAAAAATTGGCCTGGTCATTAAGCTGCAAACTGGCTCTGTCGCTAAGGGGTTAAATTGCCCTATTTGTTTCTATTACAATAAGAATCGTTTCTAAAATAAAGTGTTTTTCTTAACGCCTTCACCCCCAAGGGTGGTTTGCACGTTCATGACCGGGCCAATTTTTACAATTCTGACCACTGTCCCTTTATGAGGTCATAACTCTGGAACGCTTCCATGGATCCTGGTGATTCTGACATTGTTTTCTCATGACATATTGTACTTCATGATAGTGGTAAAATTTCATTCAAATAACTTGCGCTTATTTGTGAAAAAAATGGAAATTTGGCAAAAATTTTGAAAATTTCCCAATTTTCCAACTTTGAATTTTTATGCCCTTAAATCACAGAGATACAGCACACAAAAAACTTGATAACTAACATTTCCCACATGTTTACTTTACATCAGCACAATTTTGGAACCAAAATTTTTTTTTGTTAGGAAGTTATAAGGGTTAAAAATTGACCAGCGATTTCTCATTTTTGCAACACCATTTTATTTTTACGGACCATATCACATTTGAAGCCACTTCTATATGATAGAAAATACCCAAAAGTGACACCATTCTAAAAACTGCACCCCTCAAGGTGCTCAAGACCACATTGAAGAAGTTTATTAACCCTTTAGGTGTGTCACAGGAATTTTTTTGAATATTTAAAAAAAAAATTAACATCTAACTTTTTTTCACAAAAAAAAACTTCAGGTTCAATTTTTTTTATTTTACCAAGGGTAACAGGAGAAATTGGACTGCAAAAGTTATTATGCAATTTGTCCTGAGTACGCTGACACCTGATATGTGGGGGGGAACCACTGTTTCGGCGCATGGCAGAGCTCAGAATGGAAGGAGCGCTGTTTGACTTTTTCAATGCAAAATTGGCTGGAATTCAGATCGGACGCCATGTCACGTTTGGAGAGCCCCTGATGTGCCTAAACAGTGGAAACCCCGTACAAGTGACCCCATTTTGGAAACTAGACCCCCCAAGGAACTTATCTAGATATGTGGTGAGAACTTTGAACCCACAAGGGCTTCACAGAAGTTTATAACGTACAGCGGTACAATTAAAAAATCATATTTTTTCCACAAAAATTATCTTTTCACCCCAATTTTTATTTTCCCAAGGGTAACAGGACCCTAAAAGTTATTGTTCAATTTGTCCTGAGTACGCTGATACCCCATATGTGGGGGTAAACCACTATTTGGGCACATGGCAGAGCTCGGAAAGGAAGCAGTGTCATTTGACGTTTTTGGCTGTAATTGAGATCGGACACCATGTCGCGATTGGAAAACCCCTGATGTACCAAAACAGTGGAAACCCCCCCAGGTGGGACTTCACTGTCCTGTGACAGATCGCTGATCTGTATCACAGATCACTGTGACAGATCAGCGATCTGTCACAGGCACTACTACAGACTTCCTCATGCCAGCGCTTTGCAGGCACTGAGGAAGCCAGCTCCCTGCAGGCCCCCGAAGTCCACCATCGCCATCTTGTATTCGGGGGCCTGTAGAGAAAGAGACCCCCGCAGCAGCGCTGCACATTGCGCTGCTGTGGGGGTCTCAGGGAAGCACGGAGGGAGCCCCCTCCCTGCCGATGCTTCCCTTTAACCCCCGGTACACCGCGATCATGTTTGATCGCGGTGTGCAAGGGGTTAATGTGTCGGGGGCGGTCCGTGACCGCCCCTGACACATTGTGCCGGGTGTCAGCTGTGATAATCAGCAGACACCCAGCCGCAATCAGCGGCGCCCACCACGTGGACGCCGCTGATCGCGCTAGACGTACTATCCTGTCCATGGGCATAGGGGCCCGGGTCCCATGGACGGGATAGTACGTCTGATGTCAGAAAGGGGTTAAAGTGCTGTTCTGCAGCATATCACAGATCAATCAAATCTTTGTCACAAAGATTCTGTGGGTCCTGCACCTCTGTATCTTTTGAATGTATATATTATTGTTGGCAGACTGCAACTACGAGTAACATGTTCCATTTTCTTCAGCGCTGTAGTAGTACACCACTCTCTGATTTAGGCCTTTCCATCTTTATGTGTAATGATGAGGCATGCAACCTGATCTCCTATCCATGGGCTCTAAGGCTCTATTCCCATGATGAGTTTTTGGTGCATTTCTGGACTCTGCATAGCTTTGCTGTTTAAGCAGGTTGTGGGATGCAGTGACAAACAGAAAGCAGAGCAAGGGTTAACAGATTTAATTTAACAGGGGTTAACTCCACGCAGGGAGATAAATGGTTATATGAGAGCTAAACAGTTCAATAGCAAGCAATAGGCAAAGTTAATGAGCAATAAACAAGATAACGGTAGTTCTTTAAATCACTTATCATATAAGAGGCTTCCCAGTCCACAACTGAAGCTTTGAAGGCAGTGGCGCCAACAACGGCTGGTGTGTTGCTGTTCCACTGGGGTTCTGAAAACAACAGTCCGTCTTCTGGCGGCAGTGGTCAGTCTCCGAGACCTTCCACTGAGCCCCTAGTCCATAAGTTGGTGTGGCCAAAGCAAACAGGGTCACCGCACTGGCAAAGTCAAACGATACTGGCAAGTGTCAACTGGGAAGGTAGGCCGCAAATGTCTGTCCGGTACTCGGCTTTCTCTATACAGCAAGTGCGCTGTACTCACAGTCACAGAGCACATGTGTCTCTCTCAGCGTAGCTGCCATCACCTGAATGGCTGCTCTGCAGGGCTCTGCTTGGTTTACGCTACTCTGCGCATCCACCGATACCAGTAAATCTCTCACACAGTAAGTCTCTCACACAGCTGTCCCAGATCTGTGCTTTGCGGCTGGGAGCTTTTACCAACCAACTCTCGCTTGGAGTACTCTGACCAACACGAGTGCTGCTTAGTCTTGGGGAACGCACCTCACTATCCTGCACCTGGCCTCCGCTCCTCTGCGTGAGCACTACGCTCTGCACAGCCGGGCACATGGCGCTCTGTACACACACTGTCTCACCGCAGCACCCGTTGAAGTTCTGCTGGAGCACAGCTTTGTGCTGCCTCTCTCACTACGGAGCGCGCCACACACCTGCCTCCGCTCTCACTGCTGGCGGGGAACTGACTCTTTCTTCACGCGCATTCCCCTCACTACCTGGTTTCAACACACCCCCTTTTCCTGGATCATGAAGCCTGTTCTGTCCCCTATTGTTTCCCCCAGGCAACATGGGATGCAGCCTCAGCAGTTCCGGACCCAGCATCATGCAGGTAGCTGCAGCCTGGTCTTCCTCCTTACAGCTGCATCAAAGAAGCAGCGCCTTACTCTCCCAGCAAAGTGGATAGCATTTACAGAAATCTAATGCCCACTGTACTTCTTTTAGACAGAGTGCAAACTGATCTGCGGTACGTGTTTCAAATCCACAACATGTCAATTTATCTTGCGGGTATGCTGAGTTTTCTATGCAAATTTTCCCTATAGACTTGCATTCGTTGCTTTGTTTACGGCGGAAAGCGCATCAGAAACACAAGTAATCTGCACATCTGACTGTATCAGTAAAGTATTGTCAAAGCCATATACCAGGAAGGATCAAAATCAGAGCAGCTTTACTTAAAGTGTTATACACCAAGAACCAGAAGAAAATGTAGTGATGAAAAAGTCATAAAAACACTTGTTAAAAAAATGCACAGAAAAACGGAATGAAAAAACGCAAGTTACCTAATTTACATTACACAGTCATGGCTGAAAGTGTTGACACCCTTAAAATTGTTCCAAAAAATTAAGTATTTCTCCCAGAAAATTATTGCAATTAAACAAGTTTCCTTATACACATCTTTATTTCCTTTGTGTGAATTGAAATAACCTAAAAAAATAGAAATAAGGCAACTGAATGTATGCCCGAAAGGGCAGGGTCCTCTCCCCTCTGCATCAGTCTGTCGTTAGCTTGTTTACTGTAAGTGATATCTGCAATTTGTATGTAACCCCTTCTCATGTACAGCACCATGGAATCAATGGTGCTATATAAAAAAAATAATAATAATTTCACACAAAAAAATTATTGCCACTCTTAATTTTATATTTGGCTGCACACCATTTGGAATAAATAACTGTAAACAATTGCTTCCTGTAACCATCAACAAGCTTCTTATACCTCTAAGCTGGAATTTTGGACCAGTTTTGCAAACTGCTCCAGGTCTCTCATATTTGAAGGGTGCCTTCTCCCAACAGAAATTTTAAGACCTCTCCACATGTGTTCAATGGGATTTAGATCCAATCCTATTTCTGTCCACTTTAAAATTCTCCAGCTTGGTTTCCTTCCATTTCTGGGTGCTTCTTGAAGTATATTTGAGGTCATTGTCCTGCTGGAAGATGCAAACCCAGCTTTCTGACACTGGGCACTACATTGCAACCCAAAATCCTTAGGTAATCTTCAAATTTCATGATGGCTAGTCAAGGCACCCAATGCCAGAGGCAACAAAACAACCCCAAAACATCTTTGAGCCTCAACCATATTTGACTTTAGGTGCTGTGTTCTTTTCTTTGTAGACCTCATTCCATTTTCGGCAAACAATAGAATGATGTGCTTTATCACAAACTCTATCTTTGTCTCACCTGTCTACAAGATGCTTTCCCAGAAGGTATTTGGCTTACTCATGTACATTTTGGCAAATTGTAGTCTAGATTTGATATGTCTCTCTGTCAGCAGTGGGGTCCTCCTGTGTCTCCTGCCATAGTGTTTAATTTCTTTCATATGTCCACAGATAGTTTGTGCCAACACTGATGCACTGTGAGCCTGCAGGACAGCTTTAATTTTTTTGGAACGTGTTTGAGGTTGCTTATCCATCATCCAGACTATCCTGTATTGTAACCTTTCATCAATTTTTTCTGCCATCTACATCCAAGGAGGATAGCTACAGTACCATGGGTTGTAAACTTCATAATCATGTTGCATACCATGGACAAAGGAATTGGAGATGGATTGTAACCCTGAGATTGTTGATGTTGTTCAACAATTTTGGTTCTCAAGTCCTCAGACAGTTCTCTTCTCCTCTTTCTATTCTCTATGCTTAGTGTAACACACACAGACACACAATGCCAAGATTGAGTCAACTTCTATCCTTTTTATCTCGTTTTAGGTGTGATTTTCATACTTATTACTTGCCACTTGCTACTGGAGAGTTTGAATGAGCAACACATGCTTGTAACAAAGTTGTTTACTAGGGATGAGCAAACGTGCTTGGTGATACTAAGTTATCACTCAAGTATCTGGGTACTCGTCGAGCATTGACTGGTTCTCCGATTTGAAGCTACAATAGAAGACCCGCATGTTTGGTGCCTGTTACACAACCAATAAGCATGCAGAGATTGCCTGCCAGTCACTGTAATGCCTTAGCCATCTTGGTAGGGGCATTACTGTGATGGTTGGCCAGTTTACTTCATCAGAAGTCATAAAAGGACTGGCACCGCCACACTTGGCTCACTGACGCCATTGAACAGCACAGGAACAGTTTTGATTGAAGGGATGAAGCAGTTATCCAGGCCTGTGTGTACATAATTTAGCTAATCACTGTCCTTTAGTGGGGATACAGGTGCTCATGCTGTACCAACATAAAAACAGTCATTCTAAGTTTAGGCTAATCCTGTGCTTTGCTGTTTGTACCAGACGAATTCTGCATTTAACCTAGGGACAGTTGCAGGAGCAGGGAGAGTGGCCTAATACAGCTTCGAGGCAGGGCTTATGGCTTTGCAGTCCGTAGCTAAATATATAGCTGTTGCACATTACCACATTCTTTTTTTGGAGGGTGAAAGAATTTACTATATTGTCATCTATAGTGTACTACATGCTTTGTACTATATTATGGTTGTATATAGCACTCCAAACAAATGTTTAACCCCTTCACTACCAAGGGTGGTTTGCACGTTAACTACCGGGCCAATTTTTACAATTCTGACCACTGTCCCTTTATGAGGTCATAACTCTGAAACGCTTCCGTGGATCCCGGTGATTCTGACAATGTTTTCTCGTGACATATTGTACTTCATGGTAGTGGTAAAATTTCATTCATATAACTTGCGTTTATTTATGAGAAAAACGGAAATTTGGCGAAAATTTTGAAAATTCCGCAATTTTCCAACTTTGAATTTTTATGCCCTTAAATCACAGAGATATGGCACACAAAAAAGTTAATAAGTAACATTTGCCACATGTTTACTTTACATCAGCACAATTTTGGAACCAAAATTTTTCTTTGTTAGTAAGATATAAGGGTTAAAAGTTGACCAGTGATCTCTCATTTTTGCAACATCATTTTATTTTTACGGACCACATCACATTTGAAGCCACTTTGAGGGGTCTATATGATAGAAAATACCCAAAAGTGACACCATTCTAAAAACTGCACCCCTTAAGGTGCTTAAAACCACACTCAAGGAGTTTATTAACCCTTCAGGTGCATCACAGGAATTTTTTGAATATTTAAAAAAAATTAACATTTAACTTTTTTTCACAAAAAAAATTACTTCAGGTTCAATTTTTTTTATTTTACCAAGTGTAACAGGAGAAATTGGACTGCAAAAATTATTGTGCAATTTGTCCTGAGCACGCTGATACCTGATATGTGGGGGGAACCACTGTTTCGGCGCATGGCAGAGCTCAGAAGGGAAGGAGCGCCATTTGACTTTTTCAATGCAAAATTGGCTGGAATTCTGATCGGACGCCATGTCGCGTTTGGAGAGCCCCTGATGTACCTAAACAGTGGAAACCCCCCACAAGTGACCCCATTTTTGAAACTAGACCCCCTAAGGAACTTATCTAGATATGTGGTGAGAACTTTGAACCCACAAGGGCTTCACAGAAGTTTATAATGTTCAGCGGTACAATTAAAAAATCATATTTTTTCCACAAAATGATCTTTTCACCCCCAATTTTTATTTTCCCAAGGATAACAGGACCCTAAAAGTTATTGTGCAATTTGTCCTGAGT
Organism: Dendrobates tinctorius; assembly: GCF_039654945.1. Lineage (NCBI taxonomy): Eukaryota > Metazoa > Chordata > Amphibia > Anura > Dendrobatidae > Dendrobates > Dendrobates tinctorius. Next base: position 25,498,554 of record NW_027361921.1, read on the forward strand.
ACGCTGATACCCCATATGTGGGTGTACATGACTATTTGGGCACATGGCAGAGCTCGGAAGGCAAGCAGCGCCATTTGACTTTTTTGGCTGGAATTGAGATCAGACACCATGTCGCGTTTGGAAAGCCCCTGATGTACCAAAACAGTGGAAACCCCCCACAAATGACCCCATTTTGGAAACTAGACCCCCCAAGGAACTTATCTAGATGTGTGGTGAGAACTTTGAACCCCCAAGTGCTTCACAGAAGTTTATAACGCCCAGGCGTGAAAATAACAAAAAAAATTTTTTCCACAAAAATGATATTTTTGCCCCAAAATTTTTATTTTCCTAAGGGCAACAGGAGAAATAGGACCCCAAAAGTTGTTTTGCAAATTGTCCTGAGTAGGCTGATACCCCATATGAGGGGGTAAAACACTGTTTGGGTGCATGGCAGAGCTTGGAAGGGAAGCAGCACCATTTGACTTTTTCAACGCAGAATTGGCTGGAATTGAGATCAGATGCCATGTTGCGTTTGGAGAGCACCTGATGTGCGCAAATAGTGGAAACCCCCAATTCTAACCCTAACCCTAGCCCTAACCCTAACCCTAGCCCTAACCCTAGCCCTAACCCTAATGGGAAAATGGAAATAAATACATTTTTTTAATTTTATTTTTCCCTTACTAAGGGGGTGATAACGGGGGGTTTGATTTACTATTTATGGCAGTTTTTATGTTTGGCAGCTGTCGCACGCTAAAAGACGCTTTTTATTGTAAAAATAGTTTTTGCATCACCACATATTGAGAGCTATAATTTTTCCATATTTTGACCCACCGAGTCATGTGAGGTCTTATTTTTTGCGGGACGAGTTGACGCTTTTATTGGTATCATGTTCGGGCATGTGACTTTTTTGATCGCTTTTTATTTCGTTTTTTGGGACGCAGAATTTACAAAAAACAGCGTTTCATGAATTTCTTTTGGGTGGTGCGTTTACGCCGTTCTGGGTGCGGTAAAATTTATAAGGCGGTTTTATTCTTCGGGTCAGTACGGTTACAGCGATACCTCATTTAGGTCTTTTTTTATGTTTTGGCGCTTTTATGCAATGAAAACAATTTTATATAAAAAATAATTATTTTTGCATCACTTTATTCTGCAAGCTATAACTTTTTTATTTTTTCGCTGATGATGCTGTATCGTGGCTCGTTTTTTGCGGGACAAGATGACGTTTTCAGCGGTACCATGGGTATTTATATGCGTCTTTTTGATCGCGCGTTATTGCACTTTTTGTTCGGCGGTATGATAATAAATCATTATTTTTTGCTTCGTTTTTTATTTTTATTTTTTAAGGGGTTCGCTTAAGGGGTTAACTATTGGGACAGTTTTATAGGGTGGGGCGCTACGGACGCGGCGATACCAAATATGTGTACAGTGATGTCCCAGGGGGGACATCACTGTCCTGTGACAGATCGCTGATCTGTCACATCACAGATCACTGTGACAGATCAGCGATCTGTCACAGGCACTGCACAGGCTTCCTCATGCCTGCGCTTTGCAGGCAATGAGGAAGCCAGCTTTCGGCAGGCCCCCGGAGGTCCCCGTCGCCATATTGGATCCGGGGACCTGCAGGAAAGGAGCCCCCCGCAGCAGCGCTGCACATTGCGCTGCCGTGGGGGGCTCAGGGAAGCACGGAGGGAGCCCCCTCCCTGCCGATGCTTCCCTTTAACCCCCGGTACACCGAGATCGTGTTTAATCGCGGTGTGCAAGGGGTTAACGTGTCGGGGGTGGTCCGTGACCGCCCCTGACACATTGTGCCGGGTGTCAGCTATGATAATTAGCTGACACTCGGCTGCGATCAGCGGCGCTCACCACGTGGGTGCCGCTGATCGCGATGACGTAATATTCCGTCCATGGTAATTAGGTCCATGGTCACATGGACGGAATATTACGTCATTTGTAGGTAAGGGGTTAAAAAAAAATGGATTCAATTAGCTATCCATGGAGTATTACTTGCTTTGTTTTACATTTCGTTGGTATATAAGGGTATGTGCACACATAGTTTTTTGTCTCTGCGGATTTTGTAGACAAAACCGCAGGAAATCCGCAGGACAAAGTGCTGCGGTTTTGCCCTGCGGTTTACACCTCATAATGGATGAGGTATAAAACTGCAGCGTTTCTGCACCAAACAATTGACATGCTGCGTTTTGAAAACCGCGCGGAAAAAAACGCAGCATGTGCACAGCTTTTTTTTATTTCCATAGGAAATAAAGGTACTGTACAACGCAGCAGAATCTGCTGCGTTTCTGCAGAGCCAAAAACGCTGCGGAAACGCAGCAGAAACCGCAAAGTGTGCACATACCCTTACACTCCAGAAAAACGGTCAAAGTTTTTTATGGATTGAATTTGCCATCCATAAAGTATTATGTGCATTTTTTTACATTTTGGTGGTATATAACACTCCAAAAAAATGTTCAAGACTTTGTCTGGATGTAAATAGGCATCCATAGAGTATTGCGTGCTTTGTGTTACATTTCAGTGGAATGTAACACTCCAAAAAAAGCATTCAAAAATGCTTCTGGATTTAATTAGTCATCCACAGAGTATTACATTCTTTTTTTTACATTTTGGTGGTATATAACACTCCAAAAAGGTGTTGAAATATGTTTCTAGGTTCAACTAGTCATCCACAGAGTATTAAATGGTTTCTGTTACCTTTCAATGGTATTTCACTCCAATAAAAAGTTACATTTTTTGTTTCTGGTTTAAAATTTTTAAAAACTGCTTGGCTTGGTACAGTTCACAAAATATTTCTTTCAAAAAATTGAAGATTATCATATGCACTGTGGAACTTGGTTTGTGTGAAATTTCTTTGGTTTAAATAAAAACAAAAATTGACCTTCTACAAATTTGGTCCCCAGCCGCCACTATTTCTCCCGGTTTGGCCTTGTACCAGTACGTGTCCAGGAACATCACCCTGCCCTTACTAATGTGAATACTAGGATTGCTCACTTAACGACAGTCACATGGACAAGCACTTGTGGTCAGGGATGCTACATTTCCCTGATAGCACACTGGGTGAACATTGTGGCGGCCTGGGCCAAGTTCCACCTTGGCCTGGCACATGTGCTACCGAGGCCGAGGCTTGATGGCCCTAATTCTATCAGGGTTTCCTCCACCTCCTGCAGCTTTTCCTGCACCCACTCTTGCTCCTCCTTATCCTCCATTTCTGATGTGCTCTCTCAGAGCACGTCGTCCACATAATTCGGAAGCTGAAAGCTCTGCAGCACATCCTCAGTGAGGCTGCAACAGGCTCTGCTGAAGCTAATTTGTCTATCAGACAAATCACACACCACAGCAGAGTTATTGAAAGGAATAAGAAACCAGACAGATCTGTGGCTCTCACATCTGAGCCTCCAACAAGACCAGAGATTCTGGTCAAGGTGCACGGTGTCAGCGACCATTTTTGCAAGTCAGCTATAGCTGCCACTGCTCTGGCAGTGCTGCAGCAGTGCATTCAAGTGTCAGCTCATCGACTGGTGTGTGACATCACCATGCTCTGGATCTTCACAGTGCAAGGATGTGGGAGCAGCAGAAGCAAGTTATGGAATACTAGGTCCAACATGCCCATCGGTATTCTGGTAAGCCTCCGCACATAACTGGAGAGTGGGCATGGATGACTGACATTTGTATGTTTCTCCAAGACTTTGAGTACTCCACAAAGATGGTGAGCGGTGATGACGCTATAATCAGTGCAACGATCATGCTTCTGTGTAAACACTGCCTATTGACTATTAAACATGTATGCATGCAAACCAGGTTGAGATAGAGGAAGACATGAGACAGGAAGATACTACTCATCTTAGCCGCATCTCAGCTGCTCAGCACAGTTTGGCTAAAAATGAGGAAGTGGAGGTTGAATAAAAAGAGGAGTAGCTGGCTGATAGTGGTAGGCCATTGTGGAAAATATGTTGAAAAAATTCACATCAGACTTACCTAGCAGCAGAGTGCAAGCTTTCTTGCCCAACCAAGGAGGAGAGGTGTGGGAGACCTGGTACAGCAGATGCAATGGTACACTGTCAAAGGCCTAGGCCAATTTCATGACACCCTCCCAGCATCCAGGCCCTGATGACTGTGTATTTTTGACAAGGAGGGAATGTTTTTTAAAGATGGCCAAGCAATACCTGGCAGACAGATCCAGCGTACTTCCCAATTCCTCTGTGACCTTCAGATATTGGGTGTCTAAGCTAGACACCTGGCATCAGCTGTCCCTCTATGCTTTAGAGGTCTTATTCTACCTGCAGCTAGCATTATCTCTGAGCGGGTTTTTAGTGCCACCAGCGGGAAATACCAGACAGGCACTTTCGCCTGTCAACAGAAAGGGATGACAGGCTCACTCTGATAAAAATGAAAAAAGCCTGGATTAGCCCACACCATTAGATGACAGCCGCATATAAAGTGTTTTTAATCTTCAGTATTTGAATGAGTCCTGCCAGTTTTGCCTTCAAGGATCTATGGGTGACAGGATGATTCTACTTAGAATTTTTTCCCGGCTTTGTACTTTGTGCAAAGCATTTATAAGTGTAGGAGTACATCAACTACACGTTTTAAATATTTTATTGAGGTACAGCAGTTGTTGCCTTCAAGGGTCTATGGAAGACTGGATGATCCTACATATATATATTTTTTTTTCCTGTCTTTACACTGTAAGCAAAGCTTTCATGAGTGCAGAAGTGCCACAACTACACTTTCTTAATTTTTGTATGAGGCTCCCCAGCTTGATGGTTGTATGGATGACCTTGCTTTTTGGCAGTCTTGACACTCCATGCAGTGTAGAAGTACCACAACTATACTTTTTTAATATTTGAATGAGGTACTAAAGTTGGTGCCTTGAAGGGTGTATGGATGACCCTGCTTGTAATTTTTGGCGGGTTTTGCACTGTGTGCAGAGCTCTTATGAATGTAGAAGTACCACAACTACACTTTGTTCACAATATATGAATGAGGTGCAACAGTTGGTTCATTAAAGGGTGTATAGATGACCCTCCTGGTAATTTTTGGCAGTCTTTACACTTAATGCAAAGCCTTTTTGCATCTGCATGACAATTTGAACAGAATGTGTATGAGGCCCTCCTTTATAATAATAATTCTATTTCTATAGCGCCAACATATTCTGCAGCACTTTACATTATACAGGGGACTTTAACCCCTTTCTGCCATATGACGTACTATCCCGTCCATGTGCCCTGGGACTTAATTCCAAGGGACGGGATAGTACGTCATAGCGATCAGCGGCGCCCACGTCGTAAGCACCGCTGATCGCGGCCGGGTGTCAGCTGATTATCACAGCTGACACCCGACACAATGTGTCAGGGGCGGTCACGGACCGCCCCCGACACGTTAACCCCTTGTACACTGCGATCAAACGCGATCGCGGTGTACCGGGGGTTAAAGGGAAGCATCGGCAAGGAGGGGGCTCCCTCCGTGCTTCCCTGAGCCCCCCACGGCAGCGCAATGTGCAGCGCTGCTGCGGGGGGCTCTTTCCCTACAGACCCCCGGATCCAAGATGGCGGCAGGGACCTTCGGGGGCCTGTAAGGAGCTGACTTCCTCACTGCCTGCAATGCGCAGGCATGAGGAAGTCTGCAGCAGTGCCTGTGACAGATCGCTGATCTGTCAGTGATCTGTGATGTGACAGATCAGCGATCTGTCACAGGACAGTGATGTCCCACCTGGGACAATATAATGAAGTTAAAAAAAAGTGTAAAAATAAATTTTAAAAAAATCGCTAAATAAATTAGTAAAAAAAAAAAAAATATTCCCCAATAAATTCATTTTTTGAAAATAAAAAAAAAGAAAATAGAAGTACACATATTTGGTATCGCCGCGTCCGTAATGACCTGCCCTATAAAACTGTCCCATTAGTTAACCCCTTTAGCGAACCCCTTAAAAAATAAAAATACGAAGCAAAAAATAATGATTTATTATCATACTGCCGAACAAAAAGTGCAATAACGCGCGATCAAAAAGACGGATATAAATATCCATGGTACCGCTGAAAACGGCAGCTTGTCCCGCAAAAAACGAGCTGCCATACAGCATTATCCACAAAAAAATAAAAAAGCTAAAGCTTGCAGAATAAAGCGATGCAAAAATAATTATTTTTTATATGAAATAGTTTTCATTGCATAAAACCGACAAAACATAAAAAAACGACCTAAATGAGTTATCTCTGTAACCGTACTGACCTGAAGAATAAAACCGCTTTATCAATTTTACCGCACGCGGAACGGTGTAAATGCACCCCCCAAAAGAAATTCATAAAACGCTGTTTTTTGTTCATTCTGCGTCCCAAAAATCGGAATAAAAAGCGATCAAAAAATGTCACATGCCCGAAAATGGTACCAATAAAAACGTCAACTCGTCCTGCCAAAAATAAGACCTCACATGACTCGGTGGGTCAAAATACGGAATACGGAAAAATTATAGCTCTCAATATGTGGTGATGCAAAAACTATTTTTACAATAAAAAGCGTCTTTTAGTGTGTGACAGCTGCCATACATAAAAACCGCCATAAATAGTAAATCAAACCCCCGTTATCACCCCCTTAGTTAGGGAAAAACAATAAAACTAAAAGAAAATGTATTTATTTCCATTTTCCCATTAGGGTTAGGGTTAGGGCTGGTGCTAGTGTTAGGGCTAGGGTTAGGGCTAGGGCTGAGATTAGGGTTAGGGGTGTGTTGGGGTTAGGGTTGGAGTTAGAATTGGAGGTTTTCCACTGTTTGGACACATCAGGTGCTCTCCAAATGCAACATGGCATCTGATCTCAATTCCAGCCAATTCTGCGTTGAAAAAGTCAAATGGTGCTCCTTCCCTTCCAAGCTCTGCCATGCACCCAAACAGTGTTTTACCCCCACATATAGGGTATCAGCATACTCAGGACAAATTGCAAAACAACTTTTGTGGTCCAATGTCTCCTGTTACCCTTAGGAAAATAAAAAAATGGGGGCAAAAATATCATTTTTGTGGAAAAAAATGATTTTTTTTATTTTCACGCTCAGGCATTATAAACTTCTGTGAAGCACTTGGGGGTTCAAAGTGCTCACCACTAGAGTTGAGCGACTTTGGTCGGATCGGGTTTCGTGAAACCCGAATGAAACAAAATAAGTTTCAGATGAAACTCGTCCGACTAGAGCAAAAAAAGTCGGAGTTTCGTCCGACTTTTATTTCCCATTGACTTGCATTGGGGTCGGGTTTCGGACGAAACTCCGACTTTGTTTTGCTCTAGTCGGACGAGTTTCATCTGAAACTTATTTTGTTTCATTCGGGTTTCACGAAACCCGATCCGACCAAAGTCGCTCAACTCTACTCACCACACATCTAGATAAGTTCCGTGGGCGGTCTAGTTTCCAAAATGGGGTCACTTGTGGGGAGTTTCAATATTTTAGGCACATCAGGGGCTCTCCAAATGCACATGACACCCGCAGACCATTCCATCAAAGTGTAACAACCCTGCTGGCATCACTGCATGGCCTCCCATTCCCCGCACACCAACTTACTTTCTGCTTCAAGCCATGCTGTGAATTCTGTCTGTTGCCAGCCCTGAGCTCCATGTGCTATGCCTCTTGTTTTCCTGCTTGCTCTCCATGTTTCCTGACTGTGTATAGGGGGGCGGCGCCTGAACTCTCTGGTTCTTATGCAGTCAGGGTGCATCTGTGTAATATGTCCCTTACCAATCACCTAGAACCCTTGACTATTTAGTTTCGCCACATCCACTGACCTTTGCCTGAGCAATGTCTAAACTCAGTTAGCTCCTTGCTGCTGAGCTAGCCAGGCCCTGTCCTATGTCTTGCCTTCTCTGAAGGCTCTTATTGCGTATTCCTGTGTCTTGGTACCTTGCCTAGTACCTCTGTCTGCCTGCCAGGAGGCAGAATATCCTGGTCCTTGTGTCTTTGTCCCTGTGTCTCTGTCTGAACTCAGTCTTACCTCTGTCTGTCTGTCTGTCTCCTTGTCTGTGGTTCCTTCTCTGCTGTGTCTTTCTTTGTGTCCTCCCTATGAGAGGCACTGCTCCCTTGCAGCTCTGCCCGCACGGCTCCCTAGCCGCTCTGCCTGCATGGCTCCCTAGCCGCTCTGCCTGCACGGCTCCCTAGCCGCTCTGCCTGCCCGGCTCCCTAGCCGCTCTGCCTGCCCGGCTCCCTAGCCGCTCTGCCTGCCCGGCTCCCCAGCCGCTCTGCCTGCCCGGCTCCCCAGCCGCTCTGCCTGCCCGGCTCCCCAGCCGCTCTGCCTGCCCAGCTCCCCAGCCGCTCTGCCTGCCCGGCTCCCCAGCCGCTCTGCCTGCCCGGCTCCCCAGCCGCTCTGCCTGCCCTGCTCCCTAGCCACTCTGCCTGCCCGGCTCCCTTGCCGCTCTGCCTGCATGGCTCCCTTGCCGTTCTGCCTACCCGGCTCCCTTGCAGTCCAGCCTACTCCGCACCTCCTGTGTGAACAGGTCCAAACCTGTTCCTTCATATTCCACTCCTTCCTGCCTATATCCATACCTGCACCTCCTGTGTGAACAGGTCCAAACCTGTTCCTTCATATTCCACTCCTGCTTGCCCAGTGTCTCCAAGCTGTGCCTGCTTGCCCAGTGTCTCCAAGCCGTGCCCAGTGTCTCCAAGCTGTGCCCGCTTGCCCAGTGTCTCCAAGCCGTGCCCGCTTGCCCAGTGTCTCCAAGCCGTGTCCGCTTGCCCAGTGTCTCCAAGCCGTGCCCGCTTGCCCAGTGTCTCCAAGCCACACCTGCTTGCCCAGTGTCTCAGCCATGCCTGTCGTGTCTACCTGCTTGCAAGTCTATAGCACCTGACCAAGTGATTTGTCCCCGAGTGGGATCAGCAGCCACAGCCAGACACCACCCTGGAGTGGCACCCGACAGCTACATGCCGCACAAGCCTGACCTCACCATCAGAGGCTCCAGTGAAGACCGAGGTAGCTGTCGTAGTCACGCCCCTTCCAGGGTAGTCTGGTTGGGGCACAGTGGGGCCACAAACCCCTGGCTCGCGCCATTCAGCCAAGGCGCGAGCATGACACAAAGTCTGCATTCCAAAACGTCACTACTTCCCTTCTGAGCCCCGACGTGTGCCCATACAGTAGTTTTCTCCCACATATGAGGTATCAGCATACTCAGGACAAATTGGACAACAACTTTTGGGGTCCAATTTCTCCTGTTACCCTTGGGAAAATAAAAAAATTGGAGACTAATTGATCATGTTTGTGGAAAAAATACAATTTTTTTTATTTTCATGCGTGGGCATTATAAACTTCTGTGAAGCCCTTGGGGGTTCAAAGTGCTCACCACACATCTAGATAAGTTCCTTAGGGGGTCTAGTTTCCAAAATGGGGTCACTGTTTAGGTACATCAGGGGCTCTCCAAAAGCAACATGACACCCGCAGACCATTCCATCAAAGTCTGCATTCCAAAACGTCACTACTTCCCTTCCGAGCCCCGACATGTGCCCATACAGTAGTTTTCTCCCACATATGAGGTATCAGCGTACTCAGGAAAAATTGGACAACAACTTTTGTGGTTCAATTTCTGCTGTCACCCTTGAGAAAATAAAAAAATTGGAGACTAAAAGATCATGTTTGTGGAAAAAATACGATTTATTTATTTTCATGCCCGGGCACTATAAACTTCTGTGTAGCCCTTGGGGGTTCAAAGTGCTCACCACACATCTAGATAAGTTCCTTAGGGGGTCTAGTTTCCAAAATGGGGTCACTTGTGGGGGTTTACACTGTTTAGGTACATTAGGGGCTCTCCAAAGGCAACATGACACCTGCAGACCATTCCATCAAAGTCTGCATTCCAAAACGTCACTACTTCCCTTCCGATCCCCGACGTGTGCCCATACAGTAGTTTTCTCCCACCTATGAGGTATCAGCGTACTCAGTACAAATTTGTCAACAACTTTTGGGGTCCAATTTCTCCTTGTACCCTTGGGAAAATAAAAAAAATTGGTGACTAAAAGATCATGTTTGTGGAAAAAATACGAATTTTTTATTTTCACGCCCGGGCGTTATAAACTTCTGTGAAGCACTTGGGGGTTCAAAGTGCTCACCACACATCTAGATAAGTTCCTTGGGGGTCTAGTTTCCAAAATGGTGTCATTTATGGGGGGTTTCTACTGTTTTGGTACATCAGGGGCTTTCCAAGTGCAACATGGTGTCCGATCTCAATTCCAGCCAAAAACGTCAAATGGCGCTGCTTCCCTTCCGAGCTCTGCCATGCGCCCAAATAGTCATTTACACCCACATATGGGGTATCAGCATACTCAGGACAAATTGTACAATAACTTTTAGGGTCCTGTTACCCCTGGGAAAATAAAAATTGGGGGTGAAAAGATCATTTTTGTGGAAAAAATATGATTTTTTAATTGTACTGCTGTACGTTATAAACTTCTGTGAAGCCCTGGGGGGTTCAAAGTTCTCACCACATATCTAGATAAGTTCCTTGGGGGTCTAGTTTCCAAAATGGGGTCACTTGTGGGGGGTTTCCACTGTTTAGGTACATCAGGGGCTCTCTAAACGCGACATGGCGTCCGATCTGAATTTCAGCCAATTTTGCATTGAAAAAGTCAAACGGCGCTCCTTCCATTCTGAGCTCTGCCATGCGCCGGAACAGTGGTTCCCCCCACATATCAGGTATCAGCATAATCAGGACAAATTGCACAATAACTTTTGCAGTCCAATTTCTCCTGTTACCCTTGGTAAAATAAAAAAAATTGAACCTGAAGTATTTTTTTGTGAAAAAAAGTTAAATGTTCATTTTTTTTAAATATTCAAAAAATTCCTGTGACGCACCTAAAGGGTTAATAAACTTCTTGAATGTGGTTTTGCGCACCTTAAGGGGTGCAGCTTTTAGAATGGTGTCACTGTTGGGTATTTTCTATCATATAGACCCCTCAAAGTGGCTTCAAATTTGATGTGGTCCGTAAAAATAAAATGGTGCAGCAAAAATGAGAAATCGCTGGTCAAATTTAACCCTTATAACTTCCTAACAAAAAAAATTTTGGTTCCAAAATTGTGCTGATGTAAACATGTGGGAAATGTTACTTAGCAAGTTTTTTGTGTGCCGTATCTCTGTGATTTAAGGACATAAAAATTCAAAGTTGGAAAATTGCAAAATTTTCAAAATTTTCTCCAAATTTCCGTTTTTTTCAGAAATAAACGCAAGTTATATGAATGAAATTTTACCACTAACATGAAGTACAATATGTCATGAGAAAACAATGTCAGAATCACCGGGATCCATGGAAGCGTTTCAGAGTTATTACCTCATGAAGGGACAGTGGTCAGAATTGTAAAAATTGGCCCAGTCATGAACATGCAAACCACCCTTGGGGCTTAAGGGGTTAACAGACAATAAAAAACATTACAGAATAACAATAATCACATAAATCAACAGATACCAAACTGAGTGAGGGCCCTGCTCACAATCTTAAAATCTATGAGGAAATAGTGGATACACAAAAGGTGGATGGTAACAATTGCTTGTAGTGCACGGTCCAGCCATCAATATAATAAATGGGGTGCTCGCGTAATGTTGCATGAAGGGGTCACAACCAGTATGTGTACGGTCACAAAGGGCTAATAAGTGCATGTAGGGTGTGAACAGATAAAACGAGCGCCCTGGTTTTGAAGAAAATTTTGCATGGGCAAAATAGGGTTAGAGAAGTATGTTGAGGCGATAGTCTAATACACTCTTTAAGTCTAATACAAGGTGATCTGAGTCCCTAATTTTTGGCACTTCATGCTTCCATCATAAATTACACTAAAATTTTCAGTTTTGTTAATTCAATTTCAATTTTGGCTCACTACAACTATTTTTTTTTTATTTGGCCTTATATACAAGTCATTATGCAGGAAAAAAAACGGGTCTTAATATTTTTTTTTCTGTAAACTCTAAGTTCTCGTTGATTTGGAATGTTTTATTGTCAGTCCTTAAAGGTGAGGTGTTACACCATTGTTCTCAGCAGTGATCTGGGAGTCAGAGATGTTTCCTGGGGTCTTCCCAATGCTGTTCTCCTTCCATTCACCACTTTTTCCATGCAATTCAACATTTTCACTGCCTCTTAGAACTTCTTGTAGGGTCTGACGGAAAAATTCTTGATTTCTCATTGACTCCAATTATAATTGCTACTCAAAACGAGCTTAAGGGCATTTGGAATTACTTGGTTTGAGTAACTAGCCTCTGAGTATTTTAGTACTCACTCAACCCTATTGTTTACCCACAATCTTGGAAAAGTGCCAATTTTGTCTGGCCCATTTTGGGGGTTTTGTGTGAAATTATGTCCAATTTGCTTTTCTTCCTCTGTTTTTTTTTTACTGTTTCTCAAATATACTCAAAGTAAATAATACAACAAAACGTGTAGTTGCAATAATTTTCTGAGAGAAATACTTCATTTTCTGGAACAATTTCAAGGGTACCCACACCTTCAGACATGACTGCAGGTGCAGATATGGTGCATAAAATCTGCAACTTTAAAAACTCACCAAAAGCTCATCATGGAAACATAGCTTAAATCTCTTAGGCCACATGCACATGTTGAGGATTTGATGAGTTTTTTATCTCAGTATTTGTAAGGCAAAACCAGAAGTGCATGAAAAGAGCCAAAATGGTGACGTGTTTCTATTATACTTTTCCTTATGGCTATGTGCACACGTTGCATATTTGCTTGAAGAATTTTCTGCACGGTTTCTGCATTTCTTGGCAAAAAAGCGCAGCGGAAAATACGGGTTCTTTTTATGCATTTTTGGTGCGTTTTTGCATACGGTTTTTTCCTGTCCATTCAACAGGTCAAAAACACAGGCAAAAACACAAAAAGAATTGACATGCTGCAGAAAATAAAACTCTACAAATGCGGGGGCGTGGCCTAGGCAGCACACAGGACAGATGCACATCACAACAGCTCCTGCTCCTAGACAAGGAAAAACAAGTGAATTTGCGCCAAGAAATTAATTTAACTAGTTGAAACTGCATTCTAATAGAAAGGCAAGTGGATTCAACAAGACTGATCTGGCTTGAACTGCAGCTTACAAAGGGGCACTTTAATCCCTGGAGATCTGCTGGAGAGTGCAAGCAAAGAAACATCCTCACACCAAAAGTAAGAAGTGACTCATCCTCACGAGACAAGCTAAGGAGGTGAGGGGGAAATCTCTGGTGGGTCTTACCTGGGATTCAGTGCCATGTGCACCCTCTGTCCCCCAACTAATTGCTCTTGACTGTTTGCTCCTGACCAATTGCCTAGGATCCATTCACTCTGGTCTGGCAGTGTCTGGCCACCCACTCTGTTTCTCCTGAGACTGGCTGTTTATTCCCATCCATCAGCTCACACATATCTCCTGCCTGCAGCGTCTCCTGGCATCCAGCCAGCTGCAGATTGCAGGGGGCCATCCACCTCACTGCTTCCAGGGGCTGCTCTGCTCAGGGGGAGCTGAAACCAACAGGGAGCTTGGGAAGACAGTGAAGCAGTGTAATCTTGCTGCACAGCACTATAGCTGGCAGATCAGCTCATATTGTCTAGAAGTGTGTGAAGCAGATTAGCAGCTCACTATACATCAGAGATTTTCTGCTACAGACTTTTCACAGGATTCACAAGAGAGGAAAATAGTTGAATATACTTCGAAACTGATCCCTAGGTGGACCCCCTCACCGCAACAGCACAAGGCAGGCACCTTTCTAATAAATCATACACAAAGGAAGGGGCAGAAGAGAGACTCTTTTCACATCAATTAAAATCCCCTGCATCTTAAGAAGCACTCATAGCCGCTGTTACATACTTTGAGACGCAAATTCTCACACTCTATATCTTTGAGCGAAAGAAGAAAGAAAGGGAAAGAAAAAGAAAAGTAAAATAACTTGTGAAGTCATACAGATGAACATTCTCATAAAGTCTCATCTAAACATAGTGCCATTTACTGCACCTCTGGTGCAATTTGCAAGACCTATTAGCACACTTGACCACTGTGTGTTTTTTTTTTGTACAAATCTAATATAGAACACCAGTTCGCTCACATGATTTAATCACTTAGCACTTCTCCCGGTGTAGTTATATTAAATCAGACCACATAATGGGAAGATCCACCAACACTCACACTGATGAGCCAAGCAAGCCTCATAAGACAACTAAAAAAAACCAAGATGAAGACAAGGATCAAAAACGTCTGCCCACTGAAACTCCTATGGGCAGTAAATCTCAGAGAGCCCCGCACAAATTGAAGTTTGGCCCACTTCTAACCAATCATTGGTCAGATAGCGATGAAGATGTGGATTCTATACAAAATGATCCAGATATAAATGAATATATTAAAGCCCTACCCACAACTGAATACATGAAAAACCTATTTAAAGATTTCACCCAAGCGGTAAAGGAAGATATAGCGGATCTCAGAAATGATGTTAAGATTGTTCACGACAGAGTACAGAATTTAGAGACCAGCTCTGATCAGATTATAACGCACGCCACAAGAGTCACAGAAATCTTAGAGAACCAAAAAGAACAATTTCGGCAGAGAATTCACCTTGATGACCTGGAAAACAGGTCGCGGCAGAATAATTTGAGAGTTAGAGGGCTTCTGGAGAATATCCTAGGCAAAGACATATTCACTACATTATCTACAATTTTCAACAACATCATTGGAAAAAATGACGACAATGACCTAGGAATAGAAAGAGCCCATAGAGTCTATAGACCAAAGCCTTCAGGACCGGACAGACCAAGAGACATCTTATGTTGTTTTCAAAGCTTCAGAACAAAAGAGGAGATATACCAAAAAGCAAGAGATGCGAAAAAAATAGAATTTGAAGACAGCTAGATTCAAATATTTCAAGACCTTACAACGCTAACCCTGAGTCTGAGAAGACAGCTTCAGCCCTTAACAAGAGCGGTGAGAGACAAAGGCATTGCTTATAGATGGCTTTTCCCATTTGGCTTGGCAATTCCCCTTAACAAAACTTTGATTGTCAGAACCCCAGATGACCTGCCATTTGTCCTCCAAAAACTTGACCTGACAAATGTTCATGTCACGGATTGGGCCACAGCGGAAGTTTTTCTTAATCTACCACCTCTTCCAAGAATTGAAAAATGGTCCACAGCAACCCCTTCCAAGTCAAAGAAAAAGAGAAGATTGAATGAGGATCTCAAGAAAACCCCCAACAAGGATATGGAAGAGGAAGAAGAGGTCGGCTGATGTTGTCAATTTAAACTGGTGTATTGCTCTACACATCAGCTGGTAAATGTCTCAGCAGAAATGTTCGCCAATTTTTTCTCTTTCTCATCTGTTTTTCTCTTTTTACAAATCTGACACTAATTACTTTTGATGTTATTTGCTGTTTGATATATTTCTAGTATATTCATGGCATTTCTTCCCTCTCTCCTCTTCCTCCTCCCTCTCCCGCACGGAGGGGAGGGGGTACAGAAGAAGTCTGGGCATGTTGTATGCATTTAGCATTATAGTCTAAGTCGACTAGTTTTAGGTACATCCTTAGATTGTAAAATGATGCATTGTGTTTATGGTATTACCTGTTCAAATAAGACTCACCAGAAGTCTGTTCACCTGCAATTATACTTATTCTCATACACTTTCAAATCAACTGAGGGTTTTGTCATATCTAGGTCCACGCCCCCACAGGCCTAGACACCACCCTTTTGCATCTATACATGCTTTGGCTCGTATTGTTGCCTACATCCTAACCAGCTGCAAAACCTTAGGTTCCTTCTGAGATTCACGAGCATGTTGCTCAGGTTCTGTAACAAACCTCCATTGTTATGATTGAGTCACCGTAGGAGGCAAAAACAGAAATGCTAGCTAAGTCCCGAAAACCAGAGAAGTTGGCAACTATCAGATTGCAGACCCCTGAACCTATCAACACAACTAGCAGTAGCCGTGGGGGGTTCCTACGATGACCTAGACCCCTCGATCACAGCCGGAGAGATACATAGGCCTAAAGAAGGAAAGGGGAAATCTAACTGCCCCAGAGCAGACCCCAAAGCAATAGGCAGCCCCCCACATATAATGACGGTGAAGCAAGATGAAAACACTTACACAGACAGACAGGCTGAGCAAAGACGGGGCCCAAAAACTACCTAGATAGGAACGGATAGGAAGGCTGCTGTCTGCAATCTGCCAAAACCCTATCAGAGACAAAAGCCAACAAGCTGAAATAAAAATGGCCCTGAAGCAACTAAGCTTCAAAACTAAATCAGCACTCAGGTACTTTCAGAAGACAGAGCTCACAGAACACTGCACACTCCAGCAGGGAGTGGCAGAATCCAAAAAGCAAGAAAAACAAAAACAAATCTTAGATGCAAAAAGGCAAAACAGAAAACTTAGCTTTAGGAGAGCAGGAATCAGACTGGTGTCCAAGAGTCCACAGAGAAATCACCCACAGGGCAGAAAGGGCGTAGGCTGCCTTTAATCCAGTCAGTGACTCCACTCAGCCAATCGTCTTCATTAGTCCCAGGTGCCTGATAATCAGGCTCACTACCTTCCTTCACCAGAATAGGGAGTTCACCAGGCCTCAGTGACGGAGGGGAATATGAACTCACAACACGCCATTGTTTAGTTTAACCCTGCCCCATCCCCAAGTCCTGCTAAAAAAATGAAACTACTTAGTAGTACGCCCCATAAAACTTTAATGGTTGATTTAAATATTGCTACCTTCAATGTAAGAGGTATGAACTTCCCGAAAAAAAGGTCGCAAATTCTGAACTATCTAGGAAAAAATAAGATGGACGTCGTTTTTCTTCAGGAAACTCATTTTAAAGAAACCTATACACCTATCACTAAGAATAAAATTTTTACCAAATGGTTCAATGCCAATTCCCTGATAAAAAAAGGAAAATCCATAATTATAAACAAGAGAATTCCCTTTACACTTAAGAATGCTATATATGACACAGATGGAAGATATATACTATTAAAGTGCACAATTCACAATGAATTGTTTACCTTGGTCAACATATATGCCCCCAATAGCAATCATTGCCTATCCTTTAAGAAGATTATTGATATTTTAGATAATTTTGCAGAAGGTCAAATAATTTTAGGAGGTAATTTTAATGTACCTCTACACCCCTCTCTAGACACCTCAAATGGTCACTCTACAGTTCCCGCAAAAACAATCAGATACATAAAAAAAACTATTAAATAACAGACTCTTGATAGATGCTTGGAGAACAATACATCCCTCCACAAAAGATTATTTGTTTTTCTCCTCAGTTCATAACAAATATTCAAGAATTGATTACCTGTTCCTCATCATCTATTGAATACCATACAAAAATTTCTTATGACACAATTCTTTTTTCAGATCATGCCCCATTATTTCTCAAAACAGCTATAGATCCACATAAAAGAGGGCCATTAAACTGGCTTAATAATAATCTACTTAAGAACCACATCACAGAAGAATATATAGTCGCAGGCATAAAGAATTTCTTCAAAGAAAACCGCCCTCATGACAAATGCGACTCAAACACCTGGGAGGCTCATAAAGCTGTTCTTAGGGGAATCCTTACTGAATTGGGTTCCAGAACAAAAAAAGTAAAGGAAATACTACTGAAACTCTCTCAGATAAAAAAAACTAGAGGCTTCAGATTAACACAGCTTCACTCTCTAGAGAAAAACTTAACAGTTGAACTAAAGGCCCTCCAAAATCAAAAAATTTGAAATTTTTTTATCATATTCTCGGTTCAGAGCATATTCATCTGCAAATAAATGTGGCAAATATCTAGCAAATGTAATTAAGAAACAATTTAACTCCATGCACATACTTAAAATAAAGAATAGTGAAGATCAGTTACTTTATAAAACAGAAGATATTGCCAAGGCCTTCTCAGATTTTTACTCAAATCTATACAATTTAAAACCCAATTATAGCTCTGCCATAGATAAGACTGTTAAAACACAATTTCTTAAAAGACCTATCCTTTCCCCAAATCACGGACCTTCAATCTAATTTTTTAGATAGTCCCATAACTAAAGAAGAAGTGGAAGAGGCAATAAACCGATCTCCAGGTGGAAAAAGTCCAGGTCCAGACGGTTTTTCGATTGAATACTACAAATATTTTAAACTTGAATTATCCCAACATTTGACAGATTAATCATATTAGTAAATCCAACAATTTAAAAAAAAAGTCTCTAGTAGCCCACATCAGCCTCATTCCAGGAAAAGACCCCATCTCTGGCGGTAGTTACAGGCCAATTTCACTCATTAATAATGATGTGAAATTATACGCCAAAATATTAGCAAACAGAATACAAAAACTTCTTCCAGATCTGATAAACCCAGAACAAGTTGGCTTTGTCAAAGGAAGAGAAGCCAAGGATAATGTCATGAGGGCAATCAACGCGATTCATCTAGCAAAACTACACAATATACAAATGTCGATTCTCTCCACAGACGCAGAGAAAGCTTTCGATCGCGTTGATTGGTATTTCATGGAACAAGCGCTTGCAAAATTTGGCTTCCCTCTAAATTTTATACATAAAATATCTGCCCTATACACAGCACCCTCTGCGAAAATTAAAATTAATAACACACTCTCCGCCAGCTTTGACATCAAAAACGGCACAAGGCAAGGTTGCCCCCTATCGCCCCTTTTGTTTATTCTCTCATTAGAGATAATCTTGCAGAAAATACGACAATCCCCTCAGATCAAGGGATTGAAAATCGGCACAGTTGAACACAAATGTGCAGCATACACAGATTACATACTTTTCTTTTTGGTGGATCCTGACAACTCTATTCAGGTTTACTCAATGAGTTGCGCTTCTTTAACTCTATCTCAACTTCAAAATAAACTTCACCAAGTCCAATATCATGCATATTTCTTTATCTCCTGAAAACAGAAGTAATTTAGCATCACTCTCGCCATTTAAAGAATGCTCATCCATTGCATATTTGGGAACCAAACTTAGCTGCTCTCCTTCACACCTTTTCGATTTTAACTTCAAACCATTGATTCATTTGGTCAAGTCTGCCTTATCAAACTGGAGAGATGTCCCGGTTTCATGGTTCGGTAGAGTCAACCTTATAAAAATGATAATTCTCCCCAAAGTCCTATACCTTCTCCAAACCCTCCCAATAGACATTCCTTAACAATTTTTTCAAAAGCTCAAAACTATAATTTTAAAATTTATATTGGCAGATAAAAACCATAGCATAAACCATAAAACCTTGGTAAAATCAAGATGTAGACAAGGTTTAGGTCTCCCTGATTTTGAAAGATATAGATTATCAACTCACATGTCAAGAGTGATTGAGCTGCAATCCCCTTGTCCCACAAAACTTTGGGTTCCACTTGAATTGAATGATCTTCATGATGGTTTTGCACACTATCTATGGCCCACCCCATTTAATAGATTTAAATACAATAATATCACGAACCCGTACACTATGACTACCCTAAGATTATGGCACAAAACAAATAAAAAAATGAATCTTATTCCAAATATATGCAAAGCCACTCCTATCTTGCATTTGATCCCTAATAAATATAGATCCCTTAAGAGGAAAATCAGGCTCTCGATTGCCTTCAGAAATATACCGATTTACTCATTGGCGCACAAAAATAGATGTATGAGCAAGAAGATCAGCTCACTCACTGAAAACCTTCACTTGAAAGATGAGGAAATTCAAACTCTACAGGAAGTAATAAATCTTTATCTCCCAGACATTTCTAACTAAGCACCCGATCTGCCAATTCTTAAACTAATTATGAACACAAAAGGAAAGGGAAAAATGATAGCCAAAATAAATAGAAACCTAACCCAAACACAGGAGATCCCAGATTTCATTAAAAAATGGGAATTAGAACAAAACACAAAATTTCTTCCAGAAGAAATTCATGAACTTAATTATAAAATTATATCAAGATGGTATAAGACACCTGACATATTGAATAAAATAATAATAAAGTAACTTGGCACTCAACTGAATTGTCCTTTTTAAGTGAAATTTTTATTTATGTGCAGTCCTACAAAAAGAAGCTTCCAAACGGCGGTGTTTACTGCGTTCAGCCCTGCACACTTGCAACCTACTTCTATAAGCCCCATATTAGCCTAAGGCCTGTTTCACACTTCCGTTTTTTCAAATCCGTCAAAATCTGTTGGTTTCCGTTAAAAAACGGATCCGCCAATTTTTTTGCAGGATCCGTTTTTGTCCCATAGCGGTTACCGCGGATCCGTCAAAAAAACGGATCCGGGTTTTAAAAAATGGATCCGTTAGCATCTGTTTCCGTCAAAAAAACGGAAACGGATCCGTTTGGCGGACACAAAAACGGAAGTGTGAAACAGGCCTTAGGCTGCCGGTCTCACCTGTACACCTGCAAGCTACTATTATATGCCCCATACAGGCCTTTTGTTACCGGTCTCAGTACAGACATTTTCTACAGGTATATTTTTACACCGGTCTCGGTACAGACATCTTCCACAGGCAAATTGCTTCAGCAATCCAGCGGAAACCTCTCCTCATTTCCTTATGGAATATATTGGATCTATTTGAATTACCAGCACAACACACCTTAAGGGTTGCTGGTAATTCAACATGTTCAGGTTTTAAATATATTAGATAGGGACTGCTTCAATAGGGGTTATCTTGACGTGGTGGAGCAGCTTGGCATACATTTTTTTGCAAAAAAAGTATCGACTAAATACCCTGTATTTGTTGTCATCTTTTTATCAGCACTTGCTGACTACTATTATATGTCTTACTACAAGATATTTTTGCACATTTTTCATTCTGTGCTTTGTTTGTGTTTCAATCAGTGGGTGGTGTGAACATTGTCCTACAGACTTGTTCACATTTGTGCATTTCACATGTGTTTTTAAGCCTGCTATATGCCTACACCATATTTGGAAGCAGGAACTTACAAAAAAAATTATTTTGTTCGTGGACATACATTTGTTCATACTATATAGACAGCAGTCGGACTGACGAAGGCCAAGTGTAGGCCGAAACGTCTTTTTGTAGGACTGCACATATATAAAAACTTCACTTAACCCCATTCTGACATCAGACGTACTATCCCGTCCATGGGACCCGGGCCCCTATGCCCATGGACGGGATAGTACGTCTAGCGCGATCAGCGGCGCCCACGTGGTGAGCGCCACTGATCGCGGCCGAGTGTCAGCTGATTATCACAAAAAAAACAAAACAATAAAAGTACACATATTAGTGTCTAGTGTCTAATTAGTCTAGTGTCCATAACGGGGTCACTTGTGGGGAGTTTCAATAGTTTAGGTACATCAGGGGCTCCCCAAACGCACATGACACCCGCAGACCATTCCATCAAAGTCTGCATTCCAAAACGTCACTACTTCCCTTCCGAGCCCCGACGTGTGTCCATACAGTAGTTTTCTCCCACATATGGGGTGTCAGCGTACTCAGGACTAATTGGACAACAACTTTTGGGGTTCAATTTCTCCTGTTACCCTTGGGAAAATAAAAAATTGGGGACTAATTGATCATGCTTGTGGAAAAAATACGATTTTTTTATTTTCATGTCCTGGCATTATAAACTTCTGTGAAGCCCTTGGGGGTTCAAAGTGCTCACCTCACATCTAGATAAGTTCCTTAGGGGGTCTAGTTTCCAAAATGGGGTCATTTGTGGGGGGTTTCCACTGTTTAGGTACATTAGGGGCTCTCCAAAGGCAACATGACACCCGCAGACCATTCCATCAAAGTCTGCATTCCAAAACGTCAATACTTCCCTTCCGAGCCCCAACGTGTGTCCATACAGTAGTTTTCTCCCACATATGGGGTGTCAGCGTACTCAGGACAAATTGGACAACAACTTTTGGGGTTCAATTTCTCCTGCTACCCTTGGGAAAATAAAAAAATTGTGGACTAATTGATCATGTTTGTGGAAAAAATATGATTTTTTTATTTTCATGCCCTGGCATTATAAACTTCTGTGAAGCCCTTGGGGGTTCAAAGTGCTCACCTCACATCTAGATAAGTTCCTTAGGGGGTCTAGTTTCCAAAATGGGGTCATTTGTGGGGGGTTTCCACTGTTTAGGTACATTAGGGGCTCTCCAAAGGCAACATGACACCCGCAGACCATTCCATCAAAGTCTGCATTCCAAAACGTCACTACGTCCCTTCCGAGCCCCGACGTGTGCCCATACAGTAGTTTTCTCCCACATATTGGGGTATCGACATACTCAGGACACATTGGACAACAACTTTTGGGGTCCAATTTCTCCTGGTACCCTTGGGAAAATAAAAAAATGGTGACTAAAAGATCATGTTTGTGGAAAAAACACAAATTTTTTATTTTCACGCCCGGGCGTCATAAACTTCTGTAAAGCACTGGGGGGTTCAAAGTGCTCACCACATATCTAGATAAGTTCCTTGCGGGAGGTCTAGTTTACAAATTGGTGTCATTTGTGGGGGGTTTCCACTATTTTGGTACATCAGGGGTTTTCCAATCGCGACATGGTGTCCGATCTCAATTCCAGCCAAAAACGTCAAATGGCGCTGCTTCCCTTCCGAGCTCTGCCATGCGCCCAAATAGTGGTTTACCCCCACATGTGGAGTATCAGCATACTCAGGACAAATTGCACAATAACTTTTAGGGTCCTATTACCCATGGGAAGATAAAAATTGGGGGTGAAAAGATCATTTTTGTGGAAAAAATATGATTTTTTAATTGTACCGCTGTACGTTATAAACTTCTGTGAAGCCCTTGTGGGTTAAAAGTTCTCACCACATATTTAGATAAGTTCCTTGGGGGGTCTAGTTTCCCAAATTGGGTCACTTGTAGGGGGTTTCCACTGCTTAGGTACAACAGGGGCTCTCCAAACGTAACATGGCGTCCGATCTGAATTCCAGCCAGTTTTGCATTGAAAAAGTCAAACGGCGCTCCTTCCATTCTGAGCTCTGCCATGCGCCGAAACAGTCGTTCCCCCCACATATCAGGTGTCAGCATACTCAGGACAAATTGCACAATAACTTTTGAAGTCCAATTTCTCCTGTTACCCTTGGTAAAATAAAAAAAATTGAACCTGAAGTATTTTTTTTGTGAAAAAAAGTTAGATGTTCATTTTTTCAAATATTCAAAAAAATTCCTGTGACGCACCTAAAGGGTTAATAAACTTCTTCAATGTGGTTTTGAGCACCTTGAGGGGTGCAGTTTTTAGAATGGTGTCACTTTTGGGTATTCTCTATCATATAGACCCCTCAAAGTGGCTTCAAATGTGATGTGGTCCGTAAAAATAAAATGGTGTTTCAAAAATGAGAAATCGCTGGTCAATTTTAACCCTTATAACTTCCTAACGAAAAAATAATTTTGGTTCCAAAATTGTGCTGATATAAAGTAAACATGTGGGAAATGTTAGTTATCAAGTTTTTTGTGTGCCGTATCTCTGTTATTTAAGGGCATAAAAATTCAAAGTTTGAAAATTGCGAAATTTTCAACATTTTCGCCAAATTTCCGCTTTTTTCACAAATAAACGCAAGTTATTTGAATGAAATTTTACCACTATCATGAAGTACAATATGTCACGAGAAAACATTGTCAGAATCACCAGGATCGATGGAAGCATTCCAGAGTTATGACCTCATAAAGGGACAGTGGTCAGAATTGTAAAAATTGGCCCGGTCATGAACGTGCAAACCACCCTTGGGGGTGAAGAGGTTAAAAAGGACACTTCAGTTGAGTGCCAAGGTTCTTTATTATTATTCACTTGGGTCTGGGTAACCTACTTGTGCACCTTGTGCCACGCTATACTTGACACATATTGAAAAAAATAGCTCAATCTCCCCTCTTTGCTGGAGATGCACCAGAGAGAAGGGTTCTCACATTTGGCTGGAATGCACAAAAATTAAAATTTCTGGAAGAGAGTTAGAGAGCATATAAAGAAAACCTTAAACATAGACATCCCATTAACATCAAGTTTCATTCTATTCAATCTGGATCCTTCAAATTTACACTTTAAAAAAGGCTCACTGATACCTCACCTGCTCAATGCAGCTAAAATAACTATCGCAAGACACTGGAAAGATGTAGAGACCCCTACCTGCAAAGAATAGATAAAAGAATTCCATCAAATCGGTATATATGAGAAAATTAGACTTTCAGGATCTAAAAACTTAAAGACATGGGTAACCTGGTTGAATGCCTCAGAGAATCACCAAATAAACACAACCGGTAATCCTTAATTTCTGTCCCTCTACAAATTTCTTTTGTTATTCATTTTTTCTCCTTCGTCTCATTGGGGGACAAAGAGACTGTGGTGTGTGCTACTGCCGTCTGGAGGCCGACACTAAGTATACAAAAAACAAGTTAGCTCCTCCTCCGCCGCATACACCCTCGCCCCGATAGCGGGCGGAAACCAGTTTTTGCTTAGTGTCTGATGGAGGCATACGCAGTCTGAATCTCCCCAGACTACTTTTTTTTTAAATATTTTCTTGCTATGAAGAGGAGACAGGGGCGACAGACCCTATTGAAAGGGTCCAATCTCCCCCAAACATCAACGGGCGAGCACGCGCGAGTATCGCCTCCGCGTATCCTTTCCCGCACCGAGGGACATCTCTGGGACTTTTCCCCAGACATCTATTTTTTCTTTTTTATTTTTGAGAAGATATGACAGGGGCAACGCATCCTATTGAAAGGATCCGATTTCCCCAAACCATCAACGGGCGACCACGTGCGAGTGTCCCTCCACGTTTCCTCTCCCGCGATGTGCGACAATATGCCAGACTTAGCCCTGTCAACCCCTAGGTAGCGAAACCATGGGCTTGCACAGAGGCACAAGACTAGTCTGTGCGGCCCCACTGCTACACCAACGCTAGACGGCGGTACTGCGTGGTGGCGGACGGTCCCTCTCCTCGCCCAGACGAGGCGAACGGAGCTAGGGTGCCTACACCGTCCGAAGACGGATTACCTCAGGGTAAGAAGGTATGGTTGGGCTGGCAGAGCTCCTGGGCAGCGTGAGGATCCAGGCCAGGGCTGCTCGACGAACGCTCCAGGTGCTGGAGCCGGCTCCCCTTTTCTGCCTGCGGTGTCAGCAGCAGCAGGAGGCTCCCGCAGTTTCCTCCCTCCCTCCTTCCATCCAGGTACCTGTCAGTGGCCAGGCTGGGGAAGGAGCGCGCGGGGTAGGTTGAAGCTCCAGGATAGAGCGCCCAGCTCCGGCGGGCGGTGCTCAAATTTAGCCTGCGGCTTCGGCCTAGGGCGCGGGGGGGAGGCCCGCCCCCGGCTCCGGCAGGCGGGCAGTGCCTAAATTTAGCCCCCGGCTTCGGCCTAGACCGCGGGGGGAAGGCCCGCCCCCCAACGTGACATCAGATCCGGCGCCCGCCCCCCGATGTGACGTCAGATCCGGCACCGCCTCCGGGTCCAGGGCAAGCGCTGGATAAAATTGAGGCCCCGGCTTCAGAATGGGGTGGGCCGCGGTCAGAAAGCATTGCAGCCTACCTAGGGAGATCAGCAGCAGCAGGAGCATGGGGAGACAGCAGGAGCCCGGGTAAGTGCGACCCCATCTTGGCCACACTATGGCAGGTTGTCCTCCTTCTCCTCATACCCCTGTATCCCTTAAAAAAAAAAAAAGAGAGAGAGGAAGTTGGCCGTTTTTTTCTGCAAGTATGTCTGGAAAAGGGAAGAAACACACTTTCCTTTATACCGCATGCGATTCCTGTGGGGCTGTGTTCCCACGAGCGCAGACTATTAAAATATGTGAAGCCTGTAGTTCCGATCGCGCCCAGGAGCCCTCCCCTCCAACGGAGCCCAGGGGGTCGGATCCCCCGGAATGGGCGTTATCTCTGTCTCGGTCTATGGCTTCACTTACGAAGGCGATTGAGACCCATCAGGCCCCGGATAGGGGTAGAGACGACGGCTCGCCTGTTTGGGAGGGTTCATCCACCTCACATGAGCTGCCGGCCTGCAGGGGCCGCACTCTCTCTAAGGAGACGTACAGGGAAAGATCCCATATGGCGTCTCCGGTCCCCTCCGGTGCTTCGGCATCCGTGAGTGCGGCGTCTCGCTCACCGTCACCATTGTCTGGGAGCGAGCAGAGTTCGGATGAGGACAGGCAGGAATCCTTGGATCTGGATACCCCCGGGTGTCGGGAGACGGTAGACAGTCTCATTGAGGCGGTCAATCAAACTCTAGGTATTGAGGAGGATGTCTTCCTGACCGCAGGGCATAAGATATCTTTTAAGAAGGCCAGGCGACCACATAGGGTGTTTAGCACTCATCCAGAATTCGAGGACATGGTGCAACGGCACAGGGAACGTCCAGACAAGCGTTTTTCGGGACAAAAAACGCTAGAGACGAGGTACCCGTTTGCACCATAGCTCTGTAAGAGATGGGCGGAATCTCCAATTGTGGATCCCCCAGTGTCACGCCTGGCGTCAAGATCGTTGTTGTCAGTGCCTAGTGGTTCTTCTATTAAGGACCCCACGGATCAGCTCATAGAAGGTTTAGCCCGCTCAGTGTATGAGGCATCGGGATCAGCGCTTTTGCCTTCATTCGCGGCAACATGGGTGGCCAAGGCCATGATGTCATGGTCAGAGTCTTTGAATAGAGTCCTGCAAGATAGAGACTTGCCGGTAGAGGTGTCTGACATAGCAAATCAGATCGCTATGGCGAGTGACTATCTAATTAATAATATAACAAATCTCCAAAACATAATAAATAACTTACTACTTCATAGAAAGAGCAAGATTGCATAACAGCGGCGACTCCCTAATAAATGCTAGCAAAAACGGAGAAAATAGAGGCTATGCTAATTTACAAAAATATCAAATTTTATTAGTCATAGAAAAATGACAAAATGTAAATACATGCAAAAAGACAACACTACTTGAATGAGCAGACTGTGTGAAGAGAGGGTACATGCACAATAAAAGTGACCAAAATATCCTGAAATGTAGCTAAAGTGAGCTGCTATCACAATGGGTAAAAGCGGGAAAAAGTAATGCTGCCTCTGTGCTCAAAAAATCTCACAAACTTGGATAATCCCAGAAGTAACAAGCATAATGTTATATCTTAGTGCTCAGGGCTCTCCCAAGTGTAGTCCAAATAAAGACAATGAGAGTACATTAGCCAAAAGTTATCACACATGTTAAGAGAGCACCGGACACTGGGACACCTCATGGAACTAGGACATCACAATTGACTGTGAAAATGATTGGCAGCACAGTTGGAATAATTACATCAGCAATGGTACATCATAAATAAATAATTACCCGTCATGCTTCCAAGTGTGAGAGCAGGAGAAACACCCCGATGTACGTTTCGATGTATTAACCTTCCTCTCCTGCCCTCACACTTGGAAGCAGTGTTGTCTTTTTGCATGTATTTACATTTTGTCATTTTTCTATGACTAGTAAAATTTGATATTTTTGTAAATTAGCATAGACTCTATTTTCTCCGTTTTTGCTACTATCTAATTAATGCATCCTTGGATGCGGCTAATTGCGCGGCGCTAGCAGCGGCAAACGCTGTCACCATGAGGAGAGCCTTGTGGCTAAGGCTATGGCGGGCTGATTCGATTTCTAAAAAAATCGTTAACGTCCCTGCCATATCAGGGTAATCGGCTTTTTGGAGAGAAGCTAGACAAGCTTATTTCAGATGCCACAGGGGGAAAGAGCAGCTTTCTCCCACAGCAGAAGAGTAGACCGCCCTTTCGTCAACCACAGGCGCGCTTTCGAGCATTTCGCGCCCCAGGATGGGCGGCAGCGGCCGGTTCTACTGCCCCAGCTCATCACAACCAAGACAGAGAGCGCCAGGTCACGTATAGAGCCAACCCGCTGGGGAGGATGCGGGGCCGTCCACCCAGGTCAAGGGGAGCTAGGTCCCAGAGGCCCGCAGCAAAATGACTTGAGGCATCAGGTACCCGAGGACAGCAGAGTAGGCGGTCATCTGCTCAGGTTCCGCCACGTCTGGGTCAAGGTGGCACACGACGCATGAGTGGCGGAATTGGTGTCATTCGCGTACAAGATAGAGTTTATCGGGCACCCTCCAAAGCGTTTTTTTCATTCCCGGCTTCCCAAATCGGAATCCCGGGCAGAGGCGTTGCTAGGAGCTATCAGGATTCTTCTGTGCAACGGGGTCATTGTCCCGGTACCAGAGGGCGAAGAGGCTCAGGGATTTTATTCCAACCTGTTCGCGGTCCCCAAGAAGGACGGAACAGTAAGACCGGTTCTGGACCTAAAGCTCCTAAACAGGTTCATCAGAGTCAGGCACTTTCGGATGGAATCCCTCCGGTCAGTGATATCGGCCATGGAGCAGGGAGAATATTTGGCCTCAATCAATGTTCAGGATGCCTATCTGCACATCCCTATTTTTCCCCCGCATCAGAAGTTCCTTCGTTTTGCGATCAATGACCGGCATTTCCAGTTTGTGGCTCTGCCGTTCGGGTTGGCCACGGCACCCAGGGTATTCACGAAGGTAATGGTGGTCGTTAGGGCCATTCTTCATTCTCGGGGCATAGTAGTGTTGCCATACTTGGACGACCTTTTAGTGAAAGGGCCGTCCTTTCAAGCATGCGAGGAGAATGTCAGAATCACGCTGGATACTCTATCCCGCCTGGGATGGTTGGTCAGTGGGAAGAAATCATGCCTTACCCCGGCTCACAGGATTCCATTCCTAGGGATAATTTTCGACACTTCCCGAGGGTTGGTAATTCTCCCTCAAGACAAGGCTCAGGCGCTCCGGCACGGAGTTCGGAGTCTTCAGCAGACAGGCCCTCACACGATTCGATTTAGGATGAGGGTTCTAGGGAGGATGGTAGCAGCAATAGAAGCAATTCCGTTTGCGCAATTTCATCTTCGCCCGCTGCAGCACACTCTTTTAGCAGCATGGGACAGGAGTCCGTTCTCCCTAGATCATCAGTGCAGGTTGTCCTTTCAGGTCCGGCGTGCACTTCAATGGTGGACGCGCGACTCCTCTCTCATTCAGAGGAAACCCTTTCCTCCAGATCAATGGTTGGTGGTCACAACCAACGCGAGTCTTCTCGGTTGGGGAGCAGTATTTCGTCATCACACAGTACAGGGGCAGTGGTCTCCCCAGGAGGCTCATCTGCCGATCAACTTGTTGGAGATTCGAGCAGTGCGGTTGGAGTTGCAGCATTTTCAGCACTGGCTAGTGGGTCGCCCAGTCCGGGTCCAGTCAGACAACGGCACGGCAGTGGCGTACGTGAATCACCAGGGAGGCACGCGCAGCAAGGCAGCCATGCGCGATATAGAACATGTTCTCCGTTGGGCCGAGAAGCACCACTCAGTAATCTCAGCGGTTCATATACCAGGCGTGGAAAATTGGGCAGCAGATTTCCTGAGTCGGCAGGGGGTCGTGGCCGGAGAATGGTCCCTACACCCCTAGATTTTCCAGCAGATTTGCCAACGGTGGGGAACTTCGGACGTGGATCTGATGGCCTCCAGGGAGAACGCCAAGGTGGGCAGGTTTGTTGCCCGGTCCCAGGACCCGCGAGCAATCTCAGCGGATGCTTTGGTTCTTCCATGGAGCCAGTTTCGGCTCCCATACCTGTTTCCCCCGCTGCCTCTTCTCCCGAGGGTAATCAGAAAGATCAAGATAGAGAGGGTTCCAATTCTGCTGGCTCCAGACTGGCCCCGTCGAGCTTGGTACGCGGATCTAGTACAGCTCCTCGCAGACGTGCCATGGCGTCTACCGGAACGGCCAGACTTACTGTCCCAGGGGCCGATCTACCACCCGAACTTAGGGGCCCTGTGTTTGACGGCATGGCCGTTGAATCCTGGGTTCTGACCCAGGCGGGGTTTGGGCGTGAAGTGGTGGCTACGATGGTTAGCGCCCGGAAGCCGGCCTCGGCGAGGATCTATCATAGTACTTGGAAGGTTTTCTTTCTCTGGTGTCGAGAGCACGGGGTTGCGCCTCTGTCCTTCTCGGTTCCCAACATCCTGGCTTTTCTGCAGTCAGGCCTAGATGCAGGTTTGGTCCCGAGTTCCCTGGGGAGACAGATCTCGGCCTTGTCTGTCTTGTTCCAGCGAAAGATCGCTAGCAATATGCAGGTCAAGACATTCATTCAGGGGGTCTCGCATTTAGTGCCCCCCTTTAGAGCTCCCTTAGACGCCTGGGACCTTAATCTGGTTCTGGGTGTCCTGCAGGAAGCTCCTTTTGAGCCGTTACAGGAAGTCGGATTGCCATACCTTACCAGGAAGGTCGTGTTTTTGGTAGCTATAACTTCTATCAGGCGGGTCTCGGAATTGGCAGCCCTATCCTGTAGAGCGCCGTTTCTGACCTTTTTTAAGGATAAGGTAGTCTTGAGACCACCTCCGCCATTCCTGCCGAAGGTTGTGTCCTCGTTCCATATTAATGAGGACATCGTTTTGCCTTCGTTTTGTTCAGCCCCAGTACACAGAGTAGAGATGGTACTCCACACGCTGGACCTAGTAAGGGCCCTCAGGAGGTATGTGTCGAGGACAGCACCTTTTCGCCAGACAGACTCGTTGTTTGTGATCCCCGAAGGGCGCAGGAAGGGGCTCGCAGCCTCACAGTTGACCATAGCCAGATGGATTCGCCTTACTATTCAAGAGGCTTACCGTATTAGAGGCGCGCCGGTTCCATCTGGAATAAGGGCGCACTCGACTCGGGCAGTGGGCGCCTCCTGGGCGCTTCGGCATCAGGCTTCGGCAGAGCAGGTATGCAAGGCGGCAACATGGTCAACCCTGCACACATTCTCTAAGCATTACAATGTGCATACTCAGGCTTCGGCGGATGTGAGCCTGGGTAGGAAAATTCTCCAGGCAGCGGTGGCACACCTTTGAACAGGTAGGCATGCGGTGTGGATTGATGAGTTGCTCCCGCCCAGGGACTGCTTTGGGACGTCCCACAGTCTCTGTGTCCCCCAATGAGACGAAGGAGAAACATGGATTTTTGTGAGTACTCACCGTAAAATCCTTTTCTCCGAGACGCTCATTGGGGGACACAGCACCCACCCTAATAGCCAGTTGGCTTTCGTTTATTTTAATTGGTATAATTCTTTATCGTAGGGTGGTCCTTTTTTCAGACATATGATTTTCTGCGGTAAGGCTAATTCGCTTTCAGCTTCTCCTACTGCTTTTGCACTAAACTGGTTTCCGCCCGCTATCGGGGCGAGGGTGTATGCGGCGGAGGAGGAGCTAACATTTTTTTTGTATATTTAGTGTCGGCCTCCAGACGGCAGTAGCACACACCCACAGTCTCTGTGTCCCCCAATGAGCGTCTCGGAGTAAAGGATTTTACGGTGAGTACTCACAAAAATCCATGTTTTTCTTTACATATAGTTTGTTCTGTAATGTTCATGCCTTGATTTGAGCTTGATCTCCCAAATCGCTTAGTTAACCGCTATATTTTAAGCAGGATTTTCTGACTCCTTAGGCTGGTTTCACACTAGTGTTTTTAAGCGCTGTGCCTTGTGCGCTGTTATGCGCTTGCGCATGTCTCCCCTATCTTTAACATGTGCGCGCATTGTTTAGCGCATGTCAGCGTTCATCAGTGATTCTCGTGCGCAGCGTTTTTTTAAGGTATGCACCCGATCTCGCCAGACGCTACATGTTCCATTTTTTCCGTCCGACGCCCCAAAAATTGCGAGTGCGCACGGAATGCACAAAAACCTAATATTAAAACCTATGGGAGCGCTGACAATCGCACTGCTCAGCGCACGTCTGCGCTTATCTGCACTTATCACAAGATGCCTTTTTGGAGTAAACAATGTCTAGACACTTGCAAAATCCACACCCCTGAAGAGAAACATTGTTTGGGATGAGTGTAGATAAAGGAAGCGGTGTGCTTGCACTGTCACAACTCTGCAGACAGCCTTGAGAGAAGACAGACATCAGCACAACAGTGAATTTTGCTGCTTCATCAGCCATGTGAGTATTCTTCATCAAAAGTATGCCTGTCTTTTCAAGTTTATTTTGTTCTAATGTTTTTAATTTTTTTTTATTCAAGAATGTCATCTTCTGGATCGCATTATTCCCCATCCCGGGAGGAAGTTGCCCATGCAGAACGTGATGTGATTATATATGTGCCTTTGGGTAAGTATAGCTTGTTCCAATGCAAAGGTTATATTTTCAATTTTCTTTTTCAGTCCTCATCATACTAGTGGTTCAGCCGCTCGATCCTTGTTCACATTCACGTCACTTGGCAAGTGAAAAGATTTTAAATACTAGAGTAGGGACTGTCCCACAAGGGTTGCCGTGATGTGGCGGGATGGCTTGTACATTATTTAGATCAAAATTATGTTTACTAAATACCCTTATTATTATTATTATTATTATTATTATTATTATTATTATTACCTTTATGCATTATTTGCAGTTTATTTTTTACTTTTTAGTTCAGGATATTTGTGTTTTTTGCTTTCTGTTTTCTCTGGTTAATGGTCATGTGTTAATATGCACTTACATTGCGCATACACATTAACTTACTTTTCTTAGTTCAGATTTGTTTTTTGTTCATTTCATTGTGCATTCAGCGCATATATGGGTGTGACCGCCCTCTTTCTGAGCTGGGAAAACCATCCTGTCTGGCCTAAGCTTTTACTAGTGGTTCAGCCGCTCGATCCTTGTTCACATTCACGCCACTTGGCAAATGAAAAGGTTTTAAATACTAGAGTAGGGACTGTCCCACAAGGGTTGCCGTGACATGGCGGGATGGCTTGTACATTATTTTGATCAAAATTATGTTTACTAAATACCCTTATTATTATTACCTTTATGCATAATTTGCAGTTTATTTTTTACATTTTAGTTCAGGATATTTGTGTTTTTTGCTTTCTGTTTTTTTTATGTGTAAACCTAACTGTATATCAGGATCTACAGTTAACGCTTTTTGGTAATGTTGGGATGCATTGTGCTGCCTTGACTGTTTTGACTGATGGTAACGTTAGGTTTACTCAAAGATATATTCTATGTGTAAACCTCACAGTATATCAGGATCTACAGTTAACGCTTTTTGGTAATGTTGGGATGCATTCTGCTGCCTTGACTGTTATGACTGATGGTACCGTTAGGTTTACACATAGAATATATCTATGAGTAAACCTAACAGTATATCAGGATCAACATGGTAAATTATTTTGTTATTGTACAGATGCAGATATATTGCCTGATAATAATTTTTTTTTTTTTTTGTTTTATAACAGTGGGCAAAGTCCGAACCCGATGGCGCTCGATGAAGGACCGCTTCAACACTGATGTTTGTGCAGAGGGACAGGTTCGCAGTGGTTCCTCGGCAAGGACCAGAACCAAATACAGATACCATCGGAATTTGGAGTTCCTGAGACCGGTCCTTGCCACTAGAGCGTAAGTATTTTGAATAATTTTTTGGGGGGGATGTTGCTTTTATAAATCAATGCTTTTCTATTCCACAGCTGATGCTTCTGGTCCATGCATGTCAGTAATTTTTTTTTTTGTTTCTTTCAACAGCACCTGGAGCAGCACCCTGCAACCTGTCCCCGGAGCGGTCCTTCATCGATCGACCTCGGACCCGTCCCAGCCATCCGACAGCCAGGAAGCACCTTGCAGGTCAGCCACACACACAGCTGGTGACCAGGAAGCTTGTCAATCAGGTGTTCCCCTGTCCCAGGTCTCTGCCACTGGTTATGCGGTTACTTCCCGCCAGCGGCATAGGGCCTTGGACAGGCCTGTCTTGCCTGTGTTCATGCACTTAAGCGAGTGCTTTCGTGACAGCCTTAAGGTGCTGTCAGATAGAGTTGAAAGCGGTTTTTCCCTCGTTGAAAAAGGTTAAACCAAATGGAACTCCGCTTCAACTCTGCCGAACAGCGCCTTGACCGTCTCGAGGCTGACCACAATAGACCAGCGCACCATTTTTTAGTAAAATCGAACAGGGCATGGCGGAACACCTTAGTCCTGAGCAACAGCTGAGTGTCTTGCAGGCCTGCAACACTGCTTACTTGCAGGCTATGCAGCAGAATCGGTACGTGCAGCAGTCAGTGGTGTCATTCCCCTCTGTGCCACCGCTGACTCGCTTCACCACTGTACCGACTTCTGCTGCATACCACTGCACAGCCACCTCTATGCCAAGGCTTGATAGCCAACATTACAGCACCACAAGTACAGCTGGTCACCTCACCTCCACCACCATCGCAACTGCCGCTCCTGTTTGGAGCACCTCCACCGGCCACACACCTGCTTGGAATACAGAGACTGTGAACACCAGTACAACGTGGAACAGCCCTGCCGCCAACACTCAGACAGGTTGGAGCCCGGCCTCCACCACCACACAAACATGGACCAGCACTGCAGTCACCGGTACTCCTGCAATGACGAGCACTGCCAGCGTCACCACAGAGCAGCAGCCGCCTCAGCAGCCACAGCAGCAGCAGAAATCACAGGCTCGTCTACAGCTGAAAAAACAGCCACAGCAACCTCAACCTGAAATGCAGCAAACTGGGGACCCACATTCCCTATTTTCCACAACTGTGTTGCCTTCACAGGACTCAAGGCGGGCATTGGGTACCAGGAGGCAGTCAAAGCGCCCAAAGAAAGGTCCTAAAAGTTTGACTGTTCAGCAACCCTCTCCTACTAGTTTGTCCACCTCCCTTTCCATGACTGACCTCCCTTCCCCAACCACTTTTGTAGCCCCATCACCCACCACACCTGCGTCCACTGTAAGTTTGTGTTCCACACTGCACACGCCAAAGATTATACCAAGTTCCCCCAAACGAGGGAGAAAATAATGTTTTTTTTGGTTTTTTTTTAAATAAAACTAAAAATATATTTTCACATAACAATGATTCATTAATGTCTGTATCGCCAACTACACACACTGCGCCTACACACACAGTGCCATACACTTTGTTTCCTTGGCCACTCATATCTTTACTACACGTTTCTTGTGTGGTTCAAGGAGATATGTGTTGCCAACCAAACCAATATGACTTGTATGTTCACCACCATTCTCTGCAGTTTACTTGCAAAAACTTAATGGAGGATGTTGTTGAGTGCAAGGCATATCTATTGTTACCTTTGCAGGTATGATAAAAAGTTACTTGAGGATGGTATGTTATTACAATCCTCCTTTTTTCATATCATCACTGGAATTTGTAGATATTCCTTGAAATTAACCACACCCTCTATTCAGTGTGTTGAATAATCTGATTGGTAAAATACACGTCATATTTACACTACACAGTCCTAGTATAATCAATATAGAACAAAAAAAGTTCCTGAATAAATATTATTTGCCGCATCGCCTCAGTGTGAATATATTTCATGCACACTGTTGCAATGAAGCAAAAACACTGATATTTATTTAGTTTGCCAGATGTTTTAAAATTGAGGCTTTTTGGGGGGAATTTTCACTTCACCATAACACTATTCATGGGTACTGTAGAAGTGGTATCAGTTTGTACTCAAGCAACATATATTATACCACAAATAATATTTATGATTACATGCTAATCCGTCACATCAAACATTTAGTATGCTATTGAGTAAACAAATCTCAATTTTTACCTGCAGTTCATGTGATCAAAATATTATTGGTGGTCACTAGAGATGAGCGAAATTGGTCGAAATATTTCAAAAGTCTCCGACTTTTGGCAAAGTCGGGTTTCATAAAACGAAACCCGACCCTAGGATGAAGTCGGCTACGAGGTCGGCGACTTACGCGCCAAAGTCGCGTTTCAAAAGTTTGTTTTGCACTCTTTTTCAGACAATCAGGATCCACGGACACTGTGGGCAACGTGATGACATAGGCAGGGGTCACCACCATCTTTCAGAAGGGCATGCAAGTGATTGGCTTGCTTTGGTGGGCGTCACAGGGGTTATAAAAGGGCGTGCACGCCGACCGCCATCTTACTTCTGCCGATCGTAGCATAGGGAGAGGTTGCTGATTCTGTAGGGAGAGCGTTAGGCAGGGAAGAAGAAAAAAAAACTGTTTCTGCTGCTAGCGATTTTGCCTGTACAACACACCAGTCACTGTGTGTGCAGTGCAAGGGGAGGCTATATTGTGGTGGATTAGCGGTGTTGGTTGTTAGGCTGCCTTCTAAGGCTTCCTGACAGCTGCATTGCTGTTTACCCACTGCTCTGCAAACTGCTTTTTTAAAAGCAATCCCAATTTTTTTTTTGTCCTGCTGAGGTACTGAGCGTGCATTTTTTCACACCATACAGCGTCAGTGGGCCTCACACCATCCAAAAGTGTCCAGTGTCCACTAGTGTGTGCAGAAGTTCAAAATCTCCCTTATCCTGTAGTCACTTTTTTCACACCTGTGCCATCGAGCCTGTGACATAGCGCTCTGATATTCAGTGGGCCTCACACAATCCAAAAGTGTCCAGTGTCCACTAGTGTCTGCAGAAATTCAAAATTTCCCTTATCCTGTAGTCACTTTTTTCACACCTGTGCCATCGAGCCTGTGACATAGCGCTCTGATATTCAGTGGGCCTCACACAATCCAAAATTGTCCAGTGTCCACCAGTGTCTGCAGAAATTCAAAATCTCCCTTATCCTGTAGTCACTTTTTTCACACCTGTGCCATCGAGCCTGTGACATAGCGCTCTGATATTCAATGGGCCTCACACAATCCAAAAGTGTCCAGTGTCCACTAGTGTGTGCAGAAATTCAAAATCTCCCTTATCCTGTAGTCACTTTTTTCACACCAGTGCCATCGAGCCTGTGACATAGCGCTCTGATATTCAGTGGGCCTCACACAATCCAAAAGTGTCCAGTGTCCACTAGTGTCTGCAGAAATTCAAAATCTCCCTTATCCTGTAGTCACTTTTTTCACACCTGTGCCATCGAGCCTGTGACATAGCGCTCTGATATTCAGTGGGCCTCACACAATCCAAAAGTGTCCAGTGTCCACAAGTGTCTGCAGAAATTCAAAATCTCCCCTGTCCTATAGACACCTTGTACCTTGTTTTACATTACTATATAGTTTGTTGGATTTAGTCTACATTTCTACCAAAAATGAGGAAGGCTGGTGGAAGAGGCCATGGAATTGGGCGGGGGTTGGCAGCTGGTAATGATGGTGTTGCTGGTGGATCTGATGGTAGTGGCAAAAGCAAAATAGGACCGAATGCAGGAGGTATTGAGCCTGCGTCATCGTCTGGCTCCACAAGGCCTCGAAGGCTTAGTTTTCTAGGAGTTGGCAAACCGCTTTTAAAGCCAGAGCTTCAGGAAAAAGTTTTGTCTTACATTGCTGACTCAGCCTCCAGCTCTATCGCCTCCTCTTCTGAAGTTGTAAAAAGTAAAAGCACTGAGTCGTCATTGGAGGCTCATGTTCATGAACCACACCTTTCCTTGTGTCCTTCACCCCAACCAAGATTGAAGGATGACGCAGGCCATACTACTGATTACTCCATGGAGCTGTTTTCACATACCATGCCTGGATTATCAAGTGAAATGGTGAATCACCCAGGCCAAGATGAATCTGACATGGAGTGCACTGATGCACAGCTGCTGATAGATGATTCTGCTGGTACATTCATTCAGAGCACTACATGGCCTATGCAGTACCATGCTATGACCTACCCAGTCGCCACTTCTTCTCTCGCAAAGCCATCCCAGCCCTCCACCATCATGTAAAAGACCGCATTGTCCATGCACTCAAGCAGTCAGTGAGTGGAAAGGTGCACCTCACAACTGATGCATGGTCCAGTCGGCATGGCCAGGGCCGTTACGTGTCCATCACTGCGCACTGGGTTAATGTGGTGGATGCAGGGTCCACAGGGGACAGCGGTGGTGGGACAGTGCTGCCTAGCCCACGGTATAGGAAACAGTTGGCTGTAGGCGTTCGACCCTCCTCCTCCTCCAGAAGCGAAAGCTCGTCCACAGAGCGCAGTTGTACGAGCACTCCATCTGCAGCTGCCACTGTTGCACACGAGGTGTCCCCCTATCGAGCAGCTAGTGGAAAGCGTCAGCAGGCTGTGTTGCAGATGATGTGTTTGGGTGACAGACACACCGCCGAGGTGCTGGCCGAGTACTTGAAGCGACAAACTGGAGTCATGGCTGGGCAGTGTACATCTTGAGGCAGGCAAGGTAGTTAGTGATAACGGCCGTAATTTTGTGGCAGCCATAGCCCTTTCAAAACTCAGCCACATACCTTGCTTGGCTCACACCTTGAACCTGGTGGTGCAGTGCTTCCTCAAAAATTATCCGGAGTTAACAGCCCTGCTCCAGAAGGTGCGAAGACTGTGCGCGCACATCCTCCGGTCGCCTGTACACTCCGTTCGTATGCAGAAGCTCCAGCGATTGCTCCACCTTCCCAACCACCGCCTCATTATCGACATTGCAACCAGGTGGAACTCCACCCTGCACATGGTGGAGCGGCTGTGCGAGCAGAGGCAGGCCATAATGCATTTGTGGGAGGATACACGGCCAGGCACTTTGAGAGCAGACATGGAGTTGACAGGTGTGCAGTGGTCGAAGCTGAAAGACCTCTGTAAAGTCCTTCAGTGTTTTGAGGAATGCACACGGCTGGTAAGCGCAGATGACGCCATCCTAAGCATGAGCATCCCACTTATGCGTCTGCTCATGCAAACTTTGACGCACCTTAAGGAGCAGGCGTCTGCAGCCAATGTTGATGAGGATGAAGAGGAGGAGGGAATCCTTGATGACATTCAGCCATTGTCTGCTCAGGGACCTCTCCTGGACGAGGTGGAGGAAGAAGAGGAGGAGGAGGATGATGACGGGGATGATTACTTAGGGGAGGAGGATGCATCTCATGGGGCAAGTGAAAATGTTGGCGTGGCAAGGTCTGGTACAGGGTTTGTGCGTGACTGGAGGGATGTGGATTTGCCAGAAAGTGCTCCTCCAACCAGCACTCGCAGTGCATCATTGACACCGGGAACATTGGCCCACATGTCAGATTATGCCTTGCAGATCCTAAAAAGGGACCCCCGCATTGCCAAAATGATGAACGATGACGACTACTGGTTGGCCAGCATCCTGGATCCACGCTATAAAGACAAATTACAAAACATCATGCCACAGGAGAACCTTGACCTAATATTGGCTAATAAACAAGCAACTCTGGTAAATCGGTTGCTTGAGGCATTCCCAGCACACAGCAGCGGTGATGGGCCGGGGACAGCTTGGCAGAGGTGTTCATGGTGCACACAGCAGAAGTGGCGTTGGAGACAGGGGTTTCATGACAATGTTGTGGACTGATTTTTCAAGTACCACTCACACAACTGGTAATACTGCATTGATGGAAAGTGACAGGAGACAGCAGTTGTCAACTATGGTTACAAACTACTTTTCCTCCCATATCGATGTTCTCCTACACAGGTCATTCCCCTTTGACTATAGGGCCGCTAAACTGGACACCTGGCCTGAATTGGCACAATATGCCTTACAGGAGCTCGCTTGCCCAGCTGCAAGTGTGCTATCGGAAAGAGTCTTCAGTGCAGCTGGATCAATCCTGACAGAAAAAAGGACCCGTCTGTCAACCCAAAATGTGGATGATCTAACCTTCATTAAAATGAACCATGCATGGGTTTCCAAGGATTTTGTCCCACCTTCCCCTGATGACACATAGGGTGACAGAAAAATGGCTTGCTTTGGTCCACCTCTTCCTGGGACTTCACCTATTTCGCCTTTTGCATCAGCTGAATGTCCAACATCAACATATGCCACTTTCTAAAACTCCCTAACTGTGCTGCCTCCCCCCCCATGGCCGGGGTCACCACCTAGCGCACGACACCGTGCGAGTGCCGTTGCCCTGGACAGGT
This sequence comes from Dendrobates tinctorius, assembly GCF_039654945.1. Classification (NCBI taxonomy): domain Eukaryota; kingdom Metazoa; phylum Chordata; class Amphibia; order Anura; family Dendrobatidae; genus Dendrobates; species Dendrobates tinctorius. The sequence goes on from NW_027361921.1 coordinate 25,538,211, forward strand.
GGGTAGGCCGACTCTTGGGCGCGGGCACTGGCACAGGGTCCCTCATAATGCAATCAAGTGTATCTGATGGTGGTGGTGCACACCCGCCGTCAGACACACCGCCATACTATGAGGGGCCCAGTGCCAGTACCGACGCCCACGAGTGGGCCCCCCTTGCTTGGGCAGGGCCCCAGCATTTGCAATCTTTACCTCTCCCTGCTCCTCCGCTGTGTAGTCTGGGCCGTCAAATCCATACTGTGCCTGACACCGTCTGAGCCTGCCTCCTGATGTATAGACATATATTTTGAATGTGTACGCTATCCATACATGTTATCCGGGGATACGGTACCCTTTCTCACCTTTGTGCAATCACGTGTAATCCATACTGGGCCTAACACTGTCTGAGCCTGCCTCCTGATGTATAGACATATATTTTGAATGTGTACGCTATCCATACATGTTATCCGGGGATACGGTACCCTTTCTCACCTTTGTGCAATCACGTGCAATCCATACTGGGCGTGAGAACGGCTGGCGAGCTGTTAAGCAAGCTACAGCACCTGTGGTTTGCACACGCAAGTTTTTCATTTTTTCAGGAATGACGGTTAGGCCTAATTCCGGAACTGCGGTTGACCGGCACTTACTGGGAAATCATCGTTCGCGAGTAATAATTGTAATCAGTGATCCCCATCACTAACGTTGTTCAGCGGGTTATCTGCACCTGTAAGCGACAAACGCTGGCCTTTTCAGTGTAGCGCACATGCAGCCACGGACATGTAAGGGCATGACACACCAGTTATTGGCCAATCTCATGTGCCAGAGCCTCACGTGTCCCTCTAGTAAGCCGGACTCGGACCGCGGGGCATGACGGAGTCTCATTCGTTAACGGAATTAAGCTTGCAATGTGTGCATCTGTTCTGTAGCTGGCATGGTTGAGGTTTCCCAGGTGGAGTCGAATTTAACCGTAGGCTCCACTCCTGGTGGTGCCCTTCTGGACATTCCTTTAAGGTTCAGCTTTGCAACCATACTGCCCACGTAAAACAAACACTTTGCCTTCATAAACACTGTTTGGAGGGTCATGACTCGTGGGAATATCGCCGCCCAATCAGTTAACCTGCTAGAGAGATCCTTCGTTGCTCCCAAGCATGACATCACACTCCCTAGGAGGAAGGTAATGCCACTGTGGCGACCGTACTCCTGGGGGCGACACAAGTGCACTGATGCCCAGCCACTGCTCGATGAATCTGCTGGTACATTGACCCAGACCACTACATTCCCCTCACACGCTACACGGCCTGAATCTGACCCTGATGAAACTCAGGTTACCCTTCCCATATACAGTTCCATCTTACACGGTGACAAAGAGGAAGCTGCAGATGAAAGTGCAGGTTCGGCCCACCCGCCATCAGACACACCACCGTACTATCAGGGGCCCTGTGCCAGTGCCGTCGCCAACGAGTGGGCCCCCCTGCTTGCTCAGGATCACAGCACTTGCAAGGTTGAAATACTGTGCAGTGAGATGGAAGATGGGGACGACGAGGAGTCCAGACTAGTACAGGGATTCCCTAGCGAGGAGACTTATTTGATTGTTTTCAATGTTGGGACAGCAATTTTTGGGGAGCACTATACTCTGGAGAATGATAGATGGGGCCCACCATACACTGGAACATTCCAAAGGTGGCCATCAGACACTGGAGCAGCATTTACAGGGCCCATTATACACTAGAGCATTAGAAATGGGGCCCATTATGTTTGGAGCATTATTTGGGCCCATAAGACAGTGGAGCTTCATCCATGGGGACCAACATATACTGTAGCATTATGTGGAGCTCATCATATACTGTTTCAAACATTATATGGGACCAATGATTCTGTATGGAGAAATAGATGGGCCTCGTCATGAGATGTAAAAAGTGAAGTATTTTTCATTGTACTATACCGCTATTTCTCTGCCGTATCGGAGCATGATGAGTTGTGGTATGTGTTAAAGGGGCGCTCTTTCGCCCAGGGCACATGAAAACCTGGAGCCAGCCCTACCCCCCACAACTTTAGCCAAATAACCCCCATTTTTCAGTGCGGAACTTGTATTATGAAGTTAATTAAGGTTGACAAGCTTAAGTAAGAAGAATTGATGCTTTTGGCATTCAAATGAGCACTGTAGGTGTGTTTCCTGTCCTCCTCTCACTGCCGACTTTTATTCCCCATTGACTTACATTGGGTTTCGTGTTTCGGGACGACCCCGACTTTTCCCTATAATCGGCCGATCTTGCTCGACCCGACTTTTAGAAAAGTCGGGTTTCACGAAACGAAACTCGACCCTAAAAAAACAAAAGTTGCTCAACTCTAGTGGTCACTACAAATGAACACACTTTGGAACTGACTTTCATAAAAAAAGTGTGTGTTTATTCACCTACTCTGGAGTGATAGTAAATTGTTGATGCACAAGACACAGCATCATGAATTCACAAGAATACATGGGAACACATGGATATTGTATTGCAGTGTAGAAAAAAATATTGCACTGGGTATAGTGATAAGAACTGAATGAGTTAAATGAATTCTGCTGAACTTTATCTTTTCTTCGAGGAGATGTCTCAGACATCTCCCTTGTGAACCAAGGTCAAATATTTCCTGCTTACATGGCAAAGCTGTTGTAGAAGTAACTATTTTTTCTTTTCTTTATTGCGCATGTCTGTAAATGTCTAAATTCTTTGCTATAAAAGATGGAAGCCTAACTGATAAGCCAGAGGCGTCTTGGCAGGCATCCCGAGTTGTATTATACAGCTTATGTCTGTGTTATTCTTCTCGACGGAGCAATCAATTAGAGACATATGGTGCCTTACACCCAAGAACATCGGTCCTTCAGATGAAAGAGATATCTGAGGGATCCCGACAGTTTCCTGGCGCCCGAAACAGGGACCTGATATAGGCACCTCTCCAAGACTACCCGATCTACAGACCACTTCAGTTACTGATGAAATTGTGAACAGCAGACCTAAACACCTGGTCAGGTAAGAGATCAATTTTTCTCTTCTCTGCTCTTCATAATGTATCATTATAACTAAGGTCCGTATAAAGGGGAATCTAGTAGAGGAGGGGGCCGTAAGATCAGGTCCATATAAGAACTCTGAGGAAATCGGGTGTGACACGCATATGTAATTTCTGCTCGAATGAGAGGTTACTGTAGGTTCTGTCTGTGCACAGCTATTTTTAGAAAAAGAGCTGATGCAAATCAAAATGGGAGAGGTCTGACATTACGGAATATAAGGCTGGGTGAACAGTTCATGCTGCAAAGCCCCGATGGACAAGTTCTCCACAATAGAAGATTCCGTGTTAGGAATCAGGGAGGTTGTTGAATGGCTACTTTGATCTGAAAGATTGTGGAAAGTAGAAAAATAAGCTGCACAGTAGGTATTCGTTCAAAGAGTGGTGATATTGCCTAACTGGGTTATGTGACAGCGTCCTTTCGGGGAGGTCACCGCCTAAGCTTAAATCAACACCCTTTATGAATAAACCTTGTGACAGATAAGAGTGTGACCGAATGAGCACAGGACCACGAAATGAGCCTGTGACAGGATATGACTGAAGAACCCCGATAAATGGATACTTTGTTTACAATCCTGTGTGTTGTGGGAGTGTTACTGTTCGGATGCTACCTAGCATATAAGTACACGAGACACGTAGTACAAGGAGGAACAGACACCCCGTTTAACCTGTTGGCACCTTAGGAAGAAGGTAACGAGGTATAGTAGAGCCTAGTCTTGAGCTTACCCAATACACCACCTAAGGAAGAGAGGATTAACAGGAAAGAAACAAGAAAAACAGGATAAGAATAAAAGATAAAATGGGGAACAATCAGGGAAAGACACCCGAAGAAGGAGACCGGTTATGTGATATAATTGAGGATAGATATGGAAGTAGTGCAGCAAAGAACCTGGAAAAAGTATTAATCAAATCCAAAGTGCAAGATAGGCAGGCTGTGTGAATCCTTGTATATATGTCTATGAGAACCTCTGAATAAGATGAGAGATGAGTAATTGAGTATAAAAAAAAAAAAAAATCAGTGAATGAGCACGTATGAATGAATCATCCCACATCATTTTTGTGTCAAGAGATTTGTGACCTTTCTAGTTGTGGTGGAATCCCGGACAGATGCGTTATAGATATTTCAAAGCTACATCTGAGACTGAATGAATTGAGTAATGATATAGTTCATGTTATATGTGGCATTACATTGTAAAGTTTCCTGAATGCATTTGGCCAGAAAAAGGGCAAGGCATGGTTAATCTCATTATACAGTTATCTGCCCTTACAGTGAAATCCCGTGATTTTGAGTTTCTTTGTAGAAATTGATTTTGATAAGTCTAAAGAACTACAGAATTCTGTGAAGGACGACGCTGCATTCTGATGGGAGGGGGGAAGGATGGCGCTGCAGTTTTTCTTCTCCCTTCGCTCTTATCTCTTCTGAGTGTGAGCTGTGCTCAAAATTCTCTGTAATTCTATCCGTAAGGTACGCGCTGAAAGATTTGTGCATTTTAAAGCAACAGTACTTAATTGAAGATTGGAAGTTAAAAGTAAGATATGGTGCCTAATTTAGAAGGGAATTGTAAGTGATTGTTTGGTCATTGTAAGTGATTGCTTGGTCATTAATGTGTTTGAACCTGCTTCTAGTTGTGTGATTGATTTGTATAGCAAATTGTGTCAAATTACAAAAGACAGAGAAGGAAGGAAGCAGTAAAACAAGTGGGACAAATATTGAAAAAGGCAAAAATACCAGAGTGTGAATGTTTGGATGTACAAAAAGGCACAGACAAGGGAAGAAAATAGCAAGTGAATAAATGATGCTTGAGAATGTGCAGCAGTATGGAAGGTGTATTATGAATGTTTGATTGACAAAGTGTAACCAGAGACCCAGACAAAACAGATGGACTTGTAAACACTGTGGTCAGACTCAGACAAACCCAGACTGAATAGCTACTTGTGTGACCTGTGCTACTGACCTAAGCGAATTGCACTAAATCCTATCCAGACAAGATCATAAGAAGCTGACATAATAGTGCGGATAGTGGGTAGTGGGGACATTGGCCCTTGAGGAGTAAGCTGACAGTAGACATCAGACGACCAACCCCATCAGGACCTAGAAGTGTGACTAGAATAAGAAAGATACAGGTGTATTATCCCTGGAGCCCCTCTGACCAGCTAGCTTTGCTGAAGCAGCTGCCTGACCCTGAAGACCAACCATTCCCGTTTTACAGACACATAAAGGAAGTACAGCAGACATATAAGTGTACCTGGGCAGACCTAGAGAGGTTGGTGAGTTTAAAGGCAGGTGACGCACTAGGACATATAATTAAGACACACAGATGTGACAAAGGATCAGGCTTGGGGCATGGATGATAAATCTGCACGATCTGGGGAGACGTACTGTGAGTCACTAAGACAATGGGCTGCAGTGGAACAATCAGAGCAGTCTGTACTCCTGACTAATGTGACACAGCAAAAAGGAGAGAGTGTAGAGATGTACTTTGGACGGTTACAGCTGAAATGGGCAGACATGGGGTACATTTGCATAAACCCACTTGATGTTAGAATACTGGTGAATGCATTCATTTACGGTATGAGCAAAGACTTACGAGACGCAGTACAGACAGCCAGACCTGAATGGAGACATGTAGATCCGAAAGACCTCCTTAAGGTAGCTAAAGAAATTGAGCAAACAAGGACAATAAGACAACCTGTCATGTATGCTGGAGCACAAGGAAAAAAGTGGAGACGTAATAGGGAAGGCATGTGAGATCACACTGACGTTTCTTTTGACAATCTATTCCCCACATGACATCCATGCCATACTCCTACAAGTTCAACCAAAACATCTGTCTATGGCCAGACAGCTCCGACTTGAGTGTGCTCTACTAATTCCTGAGTATGTCACTCCTCAAAAGATGTAACGTTCTGAATCCAGCCACCCTCCTGCCTGTGGATTCAGAAAAGGGGGAATTGGTGACCGTATTAGCGAGTGAGGAAGGATACTTTGACATGACGCATGAACATGTCTGCATAGAACTGATGAGTCAGGAGACAGTTGGGTTTGCACACATTCATGAAAAACCTGTTCCTAATGCAGACTTTGAGTTTCTTTTTTGTAGATGGCCCCAGATACCACCAGGATGGACGATTCTACACTGGATATGCAGTAGTATCCTCACATGAGGTAATCCGAGCGGAATCACTCTCTCCTCACATGTCGGCGCAGGAGGCAGAGTTGAAGGCACTCACTGAGGCGTGTAGAGCCGCTGCAGGTAAAGTCGCTAATATTTTCACAGATTCGAAGCCCATTAAAAATGCAGAGCTGGTGAAACAATTGATGGAGGCATTGATGTTACCAGTCCAGGTTGGCATTATCAAGGTAAAAGCACACACAAAGGTGACTCCGTGGAGGTAGAGGGCAATAGAAGGGCGAACGAGGCTGCTAAAATAGCACAAGGCGGCCTAGAGAGAGCAGTGGACGGTGGCGGGGAGTCAGCGTATTCCAGCCACATTGGGTCTAGATGTCCTGAAATCCCTCCAGCATAAAGCTGCCCAAACAGAGAAGGTACACCGGGGGAGACTGGGAGCTGAGCTGAACTCAAATGGAGTATGGGAGAATAAGGATAAAATGTGCCCACCAAAGTCCCTGTTCCCAATCATGGCGCAAGCAGCACATGGCCCCAATCACACCTCAAAAAGTCACATGTGTGCCATGGTAGATGCCTTCTGGATCGCTCCTGGTTTCAGTTACGCAGCCGCGAAACTTGTACAATCATGCCTCATCTGTGCACAGCACAACCCAGGTAAAACAGTAAAAGTCCCTAAGAAAGCGACACCTAGGCCTCTCTACCCGTTTCAGAGACGGCAGATTGACGACATACAGCTACCAAGGTAGGAGTGTATGCAAATATCCTAGTATGTGTAGATCTCTTCTCTGGTTGGCCGGAAGCCTATCCGGTAAAACGTGCAAATGCTAAAATGACTACAGACAAACTGATGAAAGAACTGATCTGCAGGTATGGTGTCCCAGAAACCACAGAAACAGATAGGGGTGCACACTTCACGGGAGAAATAAAGAGGGAAGTCATGCAGGCCCCGGGTGTACAGCAAACATTTCATACACCATATAGGCCACAAGGTAGAGGGAAAGTGGAAAGACTAAATGGGACACAAACTGAAAATTCAAAAGGCCATGGCAGACACAGGAAAGAGCTGGGTGGAGTGCTTGCCTCTTGCACTCTTTTCAGTCAGACACACTCCAAATAGAAACACAGGCTTGTCTCCTTCTGAAGTCATCATCAATACCATCATCGTCCATATGTTGTAAAGAGGGAATCAGGTTTTTCAAAGGGTTGTGGTTATTTACATTTTGTGGCATTCCTTTATCAGTGTTGGTTACACTCGGACAATTATTTTAAAACTGTGACATTTGTATATTATTGGTAATATGTATGAGTGAAGATGAAGAAGCTTGTTGCATGGGTGTGTTTATAGTTACGGACGGTGCACTCCTCTTTAAACTTAGTTTTTCACGAGCATCCATTAGTTTGTTTGGTTTTCCTCCTACACTGATCTGCTTTGTATAATTCAGCATCTCACGGACATGTTGCACTTTGCCCTTTATACAGACACGTGCGTGTTTAGCAACATATTTTGGACGGGCATTTCTTAGGATGTGTCTCACACGCGCATCTGGTACACCGATCTTATGACGGGCATGAAATCAACTATAGTAATTGATGGTGGCTAAATGACAAATCATTGTAGGCTGTATCCTGGATGTCATACCTCCCATAGCCACTGCTGTTATTAATCATATACTTTCCCATTCCTGTCATCACCATGACCCTTTTTCAGATCACATCATGCAACAATTTGTCTGCCATATTTTTAATAAAAACCTGCACCTTCCCAGCAGCAACTGTGTATGAAACCATGTTACAGTTTTGCAAGATGTTTATGATGTCCCTTCCAAAAAAAGGCCACACTATGTTTATATCTACCCCAGGGGGAAATGTTTGACAGCCCATACACGTAGTGTATGGGCATTCCAATGCTAGGAGACCAGCTCCTTTAAATTGTGCATAGTTTTTAATCAGGCTTTCCTTCACGTCTCATCATCCGCTGCTACGAAATCACCAGTGTTAACCTGTTCCCTGCTGCTACAGCCAGTGTCTAAATCCTAACAAGGGTGGGGGTTTTTGCTGGGTGTAAAAGAATTGTTATTGAAAAGGTTGAGGTGTACCCCACAGGGGAAAATGTTTGACAGTCAACACACTTAGTGTATGAGCATTCCAAGACCAGGAGACCAGCTCCTTTTTAATGGGACATTTTTTGCTAAGAGGTCCTACTCCATGTTTCTTCCAAGGGGGGATTGGGTTATTGGGGTGCATATGACTTGGTACCAGGGTCAATGCATAAGAAAACAGAATGGGATTACGAAATGAATAATGTGAAGTGGATTTTCCGGTGACCATCCAGTATGTGGGTTCAAAGGCTTTTTGGGGTGCATATGACTTGGTACCAGGGCAGGCCTTGCAGTCAATGCATAAGAAAAGAGTTTGGGATTATGAAATGAATAATGTGAAGTGGATTTTCCAGTGACCATCCAGTACGTAGATTGAAAAGCTTATTGGGGTGCATGTAACTTTGGGGCAAGCCAGGCCTTGCATTCAATGCAACATTTTTTCTGGAAACCCTCCTGGACCTCACATGAAAGGGGTATTGGGGTGCGCCGTAATTCTTGGCAGCCCATCCACTCACTGCATAGGCAATAACAGTTTAGGAGACCCACTGTTTAATAATGGCCCTTTTAGAAGATTAATGCCGCCTGATACCACAGTAAAAATAGGCTCTGTGACTTTAAGAGTCCCTCCTTCGTTAATGAAACAAGATGTGTCTGCTTATGTGTCACACACCACATGGCCAGCTAGGGTTATTAAATGTTACAATGACATTTCCCAGTGAATGCATTTGTATTGGTTGAAAGCAATGTTAAAGTTGAAAAATGCTTCAAAAATGCTGCTTCTGAACATAGCCCAAGTGGTGAAGGAACATTTTGGTCTGCGGTTAATTATTTTGCCTTATATACAAGTAATTAACCTGGAAAGGATGTACCTTAACATATTTCCCAGCAAAATCCGTTTTGTTTTTGTTTTGGTGCATTGGTAAAAATGGCATGAAACTCTAACAACATTGCTTAAAGCTGTGAACTAGGAGTCAGGATTGCTTCCAGGGGCGAGCCCCATGATGTCCTCTTGTAATTTGAGCAGTTCTTCCATCATTTTTAGATGTTTTTAGACCTTAAAAGGACCCCCGGGGGGATCACGGTAAAAATGCTCTGGTCTCCCATGAACTTGCAAGGGGCTCGTTGTTCTGTCCAAGTACCCAAGTATTCCAATTTGCTCGACCCAAGCAACGAGCACTCAAGCATTTTAGTGCTCACTCATCACTGTAAAGTAACACAACAGGGGCATGTTCCTGGTGAGTGTCCAAGTCTGGCAATAAAATTAGAATGTCATCGAGGAAAATCACAACAAATCTTCCAATGCAATCAGACAAAATATAATTCATAATTTTTTGAAACACAGCAGGTGCATTAGATAATCCAAAAGGCATGACAAGGTTTTCAAACAGACCCACACCGTTTTTCACTCATCACCTTTACGGATACATATCAAATTGTAAGCCCCTCTAAGATCTAGTTTAGAAAACACCCTGGCCCCCAGAAGCTCATTATATGGATCGATGATGATTGGAAGTGGGTAAGTATTTTTAACAAGGACAGAGACCCCCCATCTTTCATTTTAACAAAGAAAAATCCAGCAGCTATAGGGGAGGAAGAAGGATGGATATGACCCTTCCATAAACTTTTGTTAACATATTCTTTCATGGCAGTTCGCTCAGGCCCCAACAAATTGTAAAAGTGAGCTTTGGCAACTTGGTGCTAAGAATAAGATCAATAGCAAAATCATAGGAATGATGGGGAGGACGTATCTCCACCTCCTTTTTCAAGAGCCCATATTCAAAGATCTTCAAGTACCCCAAAGACCCTCCAGACTAGCAGAGCAAATTTGTACATTTTTCAGACATTTCTTGTAACAAATGGGGCTCCATTTCACAATCTCCTTCTGATCTCAATCAATAACTGGATTGTGAAACTGCAACCATGGAAACCCCAGTACCAATCCAGCAGGTAAATTATCCAACACAAAACAGGAGATGGATTCAGCGTGGAGAGCCCCCACTTGGAAGGTGAAATCCACTGTTGCTCTCTTGACCAAATTGTGAGCTAATGGTGTCTTGTCAAGGGTGATGATTTGAATGGGTCTTTCTAAACTAACTGTCCCTAACCCTAAATTCAGAACCAGTCCTGAATCAATAAAGTTAGCAGCAGACCCACAGTCAATAAACACCAATGTTGAGAACACCTGGTTCTCAAAGAAAATCATCGTGTTTATCAGTACTTTATCACAGAAAGGAAAAGGTACCTGGAAGTCTGGGTGACCTCCTCAACCATCACCCAGACTCAGACTTTCTCCGGATGGTTTGATAGCTTGAGGAAGAGTTGTGCAATTCTTATGAAAATGTCCAGATAGACTACAGTATAGACAGAGTATAGACATCTTGTCTCCGTTTTCTCTATGCAATGCAAAGACTGGCAATTCTAACCTCGGGTAAATAGACATGCTCTAGGGAGGTATAACATGCGGCCTGCTGCTCTCCTTTTCTCTCATGGAATCTGCCGTCTGTTCATATGGCCTCCATCAGAGAACAAGGGGCATCATGGAGGACCAGAGCATCCTTTAGTTTCTAGGAAATGCCTCCTTGAAAATGGTACCTGAGAGCAGTATCATTCCATAGAACTTCGGTGGACCCCTGCCGAAACTCAGTACCTGTGCCAGGTTTATGTTATTTGCCTCAGCGACCTAAATTCAGCAGGGTTCACCATATATCAGACCTAAACTGTCAAAAAAGGCATCAACAGAAAACCATTCTGGGGCTTGTGGGGACAAAGAAAATTCCTAGGTCTGAGGACCCCCTCGCAGTAGGGACATGATTATTCCCACCAGCTGGAGCTCCTCCCCTGACAACCGGGGGTACAGGGTAAAAAATAACTTACAGCTCTCCCTAAATATCCTAAACCGGTCTTTCTCTCCCGAAAATTTAGCAGGGAGCGATATCACAGGTTCAGGAGAGATCAACTGTAAGGGCTCATACTTACTGGCGAGAAATATGGACGAGTGCAATCCGATAAAAAATCAATAGGTGACATCTCATTTGCGAGTTTTTTCTCAGCTAAAATCAGACTAAGAAAAAAATCGCAGCATGCTGCGATTTGCTGCGATTTTCAGGTGAGACTCGCCAAAGGAAGTCAATGGGTGTGAGAAACCAAAGACAAAATACGGACAATCTGTTTTCCGTTCATTTTTTCCGGAACACAATACCTAAAAGTTGTAAGAAAAAAACAAAACATCCGATGACAGGAAGTGACATACAGGGAAGTATTGAGTGGGATGGTTGAAAAACCTGTCAGAGAACGCCTTGCATGAGACCCACCTCCACGGATTTCCTTTATCGGCTAGTTTCTACATGTCCCGAACAATAAATGTCGAGATGCTGTTGGTGCTAGTTCAAGAGACCACAACTATCAAAACCGAACTTTAAGGGGCGCATCGTGGGCATATATATGTTGCCAATTATTTCCTAATTATGCCGAAAGTGCCCCGGATGTGCAGCTGGGAATGACTAAGTTTTTTATATTTTTTTTTCCTTAGAAATATTTAAATCGTTATTTTCAGGTTTTTGGAACTTTTTTTTCTGTGATCTGTTTTAATAGCTTCCTCTATGATAAAAACGAAGCCTTTCTCTACCTCTCAGGTTATATCCGCAGTGATGGGAACCACATAAAGCAACAGGATACAGCCCCCCCCAATTACTAAGGTAAAAGCATCACCAGAAGAGAAAAAGTACACAGTTATGAGGGTGGGGAAGTTCTCGAGTGCCCGGGAATGGTGGTATAATCTGTTGAAGCCTTTAATGTACCTACACACTCTTGCTTTCCTCATTAAAAGAGTCCAGAAGTGACATGTGACTTAATGCTTTGACAGTCGACATCAGGAAGAGTTTTAGAGTTTTCGGCAGGTGTTGACCCTGCCCCAGTATGAGAGTTTGAAGATTTCTTTGCTTCTGAACAAGGCGTCCATGTTTCATGCCAGCTCCAGTACCTTGATTGTACAAGTTTTTTATATTTTATGACTAAATGTTAAATTTTGCTTTTAAAGACACTTGTTTTAGTGTCCAATTATATGTAACACAGAAAAGAAATCCCCTTTGCAATGTTTAAAGTTATTTTTTTAATTGTCCTTTTTTTCATTACACACATACGCTAATTTTTAACAATACACCATTGTATCATGTGTTTGCTCGTACACGTGTATGTATTATTTTATGCACTCTCTACTTGTTACCATACTGTTTGCTTACCAGCCTAATTTTTTTAATTTTTGGTTGAAAACATTGCAGTTGAATGCAAAATATTTTTACCATTGTTTAACCCATTTCTGCCATTGGACGCAGTAGTACGTCCAATGGCAGATCCCCCGTTTGATGAGGGCTCCGGCGGTGAGCCTGCATCAAAGCCGGGACATGTCAGCTATTTTCAACAGCTGACGTGTGCCCGCAATAGGCGTGGGTGGAATAGCGATCCACACGTGCCTATTAACTATCAAACTCTGCAAGTGGGATTTAACCGGCGCTTCAGGCTGCCGGACCGGAAATGAGTGCATCGCTGACCCCTGTCACATGATCGGGGGTCAGCGATGTGTTGCCATAACAACCTGAGTTCTCATAGAGACCTCTATGGTTGTTCATGTGTCATTGCTCTGAGCACCACCCAATGGGCGGCGCTCATAGCAATGCCATAATTCTGCTACATATAGGCAATCTGCTCATCGCCTATATGCAGCGGAGCTGATTGAGTTGTGGATGCTTCTAGCCTCCCATGGAGGCTATTGAAGCATGTCAAAATTTAAAAAAAGTTTTAAAAAGTATGAAAAAAAAAAAAATATATAAAAGTTTAAATCACCCCCCCTTTCGCCCCATTCAAAATAAAACAATAAAATAAATCACACATGCACATATTAGGTATCACCACATCCAGAATTACATGATCTATCAATAAAAAAAGGATTAACCTGATCGCTAAACGGCACAGCGGGAAAAAAATCGAAACGCCAGAATTACGTTTTTTTTGGTTGACGCGACATTGCATTAAAGTGCAATAACGGGCGTTCAAAGGTCCTATCTGCACATAAATGGTATCATTAAAAACGTCAGCCCGGCACGCAAAAAATAAGCTCTCACCCAGCCCCAAATCATTAAAAATGGAGACGCTACGGGTATCGGAAAATGGCACAAAATTGTTTTTTTCAGCAAATTTAGGATTTTTTTTCACCACTTAGATAAAAATGAACCTAGACATGATGTCTATGAACTCCTAATGACCTGGAGGTCAGTCTTAGCATTTAGTGAACCTGGCAAAAAGCCAAGCAAAAAACAAGTTTGGGGTTGCACTTTTTTGCAATTTCACCACACTTGGATTTTTTTCTCAATTTCGAGAACAAGACATGCTAAAAGCAATAATGACATTCAAAAGTACAACTCGTCCCGCAAAAAATAAGACCTCACATGGCCATGACAGAAAAAAAAAGTTATGGCTCTGGGAAGAAGGGGAGCGAAAAACGAAAACGCAAAACTGAAAAAAGCTCCTGGAATTAAGGGATTAACAAGCCCCTTTTATTATGTGTCATGTTTTGCCATTCAATCTATTTTATCTTGCTGCCAGGACAATGTTTTTTTTTAATTTAAATAAAAAAAATATATATGTTGTTTTGTAATTTCTTGCATGGCCTAGATTTCGCACAAATGTTTTTTTTAGTTTTGTGCATTTCTAGGTTTTAATATTTTTTTTTTTTACACATTAAAGTGAATGATGTTAAATGCAGATTGCAAAGCTGTCAGGTGGGTCTGGAGCTTCAAAAAAAAAAAAGATCATATATATATAGACATAAGCATACTGATAGGGAATTTAGATTGTGAGCCCCCATTGGGGACAGCGATGATAATGTGTGCAAAACTGTAAAGCGCTGTGGAATATGTTAGCGCTATATAAAAATAAAGATTATTATTATATATACATATATATATATATATATATATATATATATATATATATATATATACACTCACTGGCCACTTTATTAGGTACACCTGTCCAACTGTGTGTTAAGACTTAATTTCTAATCAGCCAATCACATGGCGGCAACTCAGTGCATTTAGGCATGTAGACATGGTCAAGACAATCTCCTGCAGTTCAAACCGAGCATCAGTATGGGGAAGAAAGGTGATTTGAGTGCCTTTGAACGTGGCATGATTGTTGGTGCCAGAAGGGCTGGTCTGAGAATTTCAGAAACTGCTGATCTACTGGGATTTTCACGCACAACCATCTCTAGGGTTTACAGAGAATGGTCCGAAAAAGAAAAAAAATCCAGTGAGCGGCAGTTCTGTGGCCGGAAATGCCTTGTTGATGCCAGAGGTCAGAGGAGAATGGGCATACTGGTTCGAGCTGATAGAAAGGCAACAGTGACTCAAATTGCCACCCGTTACAACCAAGGTAGGCAGAAGAGCATCTCTGAACGCACAGTGCGTCGAACTTTGAGGCAGATGGGCTACAGCAGCAGAAGACCACACTGGGTACCACTCCTCTCAGCTAAGAACAGGCATCTGATGGCTACTTTCAGCAGGATAATGCGCCATGTCATAAAGCTCGATTCATCTCAGATTGGTTTCTTGAACATGACAATGAGTTCACTGTACTCAAATGGCCTCCTCAGTCACCAGATCTCAATCCAATAGAGCATCTTTGGGATGTGGTGGAACGGGAGATTCGCATCAGGGATGTGCAGCCGACAAATCTGCGCCAACTGTGTGATGCCATCATGTCAATATGGTCCAAAATCTCTGAGGAATGCTTCCAGCACCTTGTTGAATCTCTGCCACGAAGAATTGAGGCAGTTCTGAAGGCAAAAGGGGGTCCAACCCGTTACTAGCATGGTGTACCTAATAAAGTGGCCAGTGAGTGTATATAATGGGCCGGCTAAATTTTTTGCCTCCAGTCATGAATTTAAGATCGTAAGTAAACATGTGTTTTTAAAAATGTATAGTTAAAAAATCCTTTGGACCATACTAAAAAATTTTAATTGTGTGTCTGCTTTCTAGAACTGAATCGAAATTAGCGGAACCTGAGCCAGCGTCTGAGGTGGAGCCTGCACAGTCGCAAAATGAAGGACCAGGAACAGCAGAGGAGGATGCTCCTGGACCATCCGTGTTGGAAGATCCGATTCCTGCTTCACAAGCTCAACATCTGACTGACCAAGAGGAGCAGGCAAGAAGTAGCAGCCCAACCCTGGCCCTTGATAACTCCCCCCAAGCGACTACTATTCCGCGGAGATTACAAAGAAGGAGAGAGCGCCAAAGTCAAGCTATGTGACGACAGGTTGACAGTCGCGTGCTTGACTACATCCAACGCACAATCTCTGATGATGGTGAGGAAGCATTTGGCCGAAGTTTGGCACAGCACCTACGCCAAATTCCAACCCAATTCCGCCTTCCCACTAAAACTGCCATATTACAACTTCTAACTTCTGCCATACCGCCAAATAACCCACAAGCCATCTTTGAATGTATTCAAAAAAGGTATCAAACACAAATCCTCTCGCAAATCTCACACAGCACTGATTCAACCACACTACTATTATCACCAGCCTCAGGACATCAACAAACACCCACTGATCAATAGACTCAGACACTCCACACTACAAACATTGTAGTACCACAAATATAGAGCCAACACGTTACCATGAACATCATCAGCTCCATGGACAACACACATCGAGGCCTACACATAGCTACCCACAAATGCCTCCATCATCTGCTCCATGACTTTTTCTTAGTGAGCGGTACCAACATGGGCCACAAACAAGCTTTTATGATGTTTATGGCCATGGTGAATTTTTGCAGCAAGGACTACAACAGCAAGGCCCTTTTGGCCACCGCAGACCAAAAGTATCATGGCATTCGGAAAATGCTCCTGGTTGGCCACATGGACCACCTGAGGTGTATAGCCTCAATCAGGAACCCAGCAACCCACATCATATCCCCACCCAGGCACACAATGTACCTTTGCCTACAACCACACAACAACCCTCTGAAAGCCAAACATCACAAACACCAACCTCACCCTCCACACCCCATCATTCTTCTTTGTACTTGAAATGTTTGGTATTGTTTAAATAAGAAAACCATTGCCAACTTCGGCAAGTTCTTAGGCCAAAATGAAGGCTGATTTTTGTTTGTATGTTCATATAATTAAAATTAAAGTTTGCTCATCAAAATATTTTTTTAATTTAAACCAAAAAACAAACATTGTTGGGCAAAAGCTATAAACAAAATGGCATGATTATTTTAACACACAATATCAGTACACAAGAAAATGAAAAAATCATGTGACAACCTTTTCTTGCCAGGGTATTGCTCCCTCAAATATTTCGTATTCTGAGTACTGAAAGCTGTCTGCCTCTGGGCAAAGCCTGTGCAATGTGTCCATGATTGTTTGTTAATCTTACAACCCCATCCTCAGACACAGAGAAATCATGTTGATGTGTAAAATCATGCAAGATTACACAGGCCTTGATTACTATGTTAACATTTTGTTCGCTTAACTGGAGGGCACTGAGCGATACCCTCCATTTAGCAGTCAAATCCCCAAGGCACATTCAACAAGACGCCATGTACAAGTTAGTTGGGAATTAAATATGCGTCCACGTCTGTCAAGACCCCTTCGAGTATAAGTCCTCATCACATAATACGTCAGTTGAAATGCCTCATCACCAACTACTACATAAAGCATTGGTTGACCACCAGAAGAAGGAAGACTCCTTGGAGGTGGCACACCCAATTCATTGGCCTTCAGCCGCCGACCCATAATGAAAGAATTGAAGATTCTATAATCTCCAGTTCTTCCATAGGCCCCTATATTTACAATTATAAAATTGTACTTGCTGTCTACTAAGGCCAACAAGACAACAGAAAAATATCCTTTATAATTGTAGTATAAAGACCCTGAGTTCGGCGGCTTCTTTACCCGGATGTGCTTCCCATCTAGAGCAACCAGACAATTGGGAAACTGGCAAGTCTCATAGATCCCATTTGTGATGCGTTCCCAATGTTTGGGTGTGGGCTCCAGCATCACTTTGTCCTTGAGGCAAATCTATATTTGGGGACATGTGTGCTTCACTATATTGGAGATGGTAGTTATGCCAAGAAGAAACTCTCAATGGAGGGAAGCATATGATTTTTCCATTGCCAAAAACCTACAAATGGAAAGACACATAAAAATTAAGGTAAGGTTTACACTGATGTATATCAGACTATGGGGCTGGAAACTAGAGGTCCACGGCCCACAGCAAGCCCACACGCTCACTGTCTTTATCTGCACTGACTGTGTTGGTTGAGGAGGGGCCTCTGTCCACTTCCTACAACAATCAGCATGTGAAACAGCTGCCACGATTATGTTTTTTCATAGCATCAGCTGTGTACTGCAGCGAGTCAGTACACCAGAGACACCAAGACAGGGGCAGAACTTCGAGGAACGTGACCGAGGCTACTATGTGCTGTTATTTTTACAGCTATGTATGGGATGTAAGGGTGGGCATGTGTAGGATATGGGTGTGACATTCAGCACATGTGTAGACTATGGGCCTCATGCAGTATATATAGTGAGGGGCTGGACACTGCTTAAAAATATATAGCGGGATGTCAGCATACTTAATTATGCACAATATTAATGGTGAAAATCAATATACTTAAAAAAAATATTGATATTAATATAGAGTTAAATTAAATTCAGCATATTGTATTTTTCCCTCAACCACAGTGATGTAGTCTCATGTGGCCCCTTAGTAAATTAAATTGGCCACACCTGATGTAAAGGAATGGCAAACATTACAATTTAGTTTGGGAGCATAATTATCACACTCATTTTTAAAGTAGGAAATAAACAAATACTGTATGTTAAACCAAAATACATATAATATTTTTCAGAGGCGCTGAATATGAGTGCAGCGAAACTGGACAAAAAACCACAAAGTTTGTCACATTGAAGGGCTAAAAATAAAAATGAATAGATTCGTGCACAAACCTGATTAATTGAATTTATTACAAATAATGACACAATCACAAGTAGAATAAAAAGCATAAACCCTCTAAATGTAATGGACAACGATGGCAATAGCCTCCAATAATAATATTATAATATTACTTTGCACCGTAGGTGCAGTTGTGTTGCCTAAATTGCACTAGCCCAAATGAATGTGAAAAAGGACAATGAGACAGTATGCTGCAACAATAAGCACTGCAAAAAATTATGTATGGTAAGATGAAATACTGTACAATGGTGAAAATCCGAGAAATCCAAGCCTGAAAGAGACTGTGGAAAAAGCAGAATTGTTAATCACTGCAGGAAAATGTTCTTCTGGAAAAAACGCACCTGTATTAACGCACCTGTATTAAAAGAGATTAAGGAGTTAAAATTGCCATAATAGAGCTCACATAAAAGTGTGGAACCTGTTTGCACCACTGAAACATGAGCCCATCCACCAACTGATATAATCTATTAGAACATGCCCTGGCCAGTGGCAGCTCTTAATTGTCCAAAAAATATATAAAAAATATCAAAATGGTAAAAGCCTACTCCCAAGGGAGTATCTA
Source organism: Dendrobates tinctorius (assembly GCF_039654945.1). Taxonomy (NCBI): domain Eukaryota; kingdom Metazoa; phylum Chordata; class Amphibia; order Anura; family Dendrobatidae; genus Dendrobates; species Dendrobates tinctorius. The sequence continues at coordinate 25,557,045 of NW_027361921.1, forward strand.
GACTGGGTTACCTAACACAATGTGGGAGCGTTTACTCTCAATGGAAGTCCGTGCAGGAAAAAGTAATCCAGAAGATCCTAGCAGCCGCGGTCGATAACTATGCCCCTGTTAGTGAGCGTGGAGGGGAATAGGACCTGATGTGACATCAATGGTCACGTGATGAGACGTAGTGTACTACCGTTGGTGGCTGCAGCCAAGTCCTCGGAGCTCTCTGCACTGATAGAGGTAGCTGTAATAGCGGTACAACCGCGGTGATGTAATCCCGGCAGCCGTAGTCAATTACTGCATCCTCGCTGATGTGCCCTCTTGGGAGCAGGACCTGGCATGACACGGGGGTCTCGTGATAGCACATGATCTGAACTTGGTAAAAGCAGTAGGGAAGTACGGGAGACATTGCCATTGTTGTCCATTACATTTAGAGGGTTTATGCTTTTTATTTTACTTGTGATTGTGTCATTATTTGTAATAAATTCAATTTATCAGGTTTGTGCGTGAATCTATTCATTTTTATTTTTAAATACTGTATGTTATTTGGCTATGTTCAATATCTACATTCATATAAGTTTTTAAATACATGATTTGGGAAAAATAAATACCTCAAGGTTAACAGAAGCCGTTCTTCTGCTGAAATGCACCTGCGCAAATGAGTCGTTAGGAAAGTGATGGCTGGACGAAGTTCTGCCAGGAGAATGTCAAATGCCTCAAGTGACATCTTCGTGTATGCAAAAAATTTGTCGCGATGCATCCGTAGAGCTCCATACAGCCGCGCAAATGCCCTTTTTTAGGATGCTGGGTGAGGAGCTGATGCACCCAAAATCGACGCCACCTCCTCGGAGCAACAACAGGGGAATATCCCACACCATACTCCAGGGATAACACCCAGTTGAAGAGGAGATCCTCAGTAGGATCAAGACTGAGATTAGTAGCTGTCATGCTTGCTTGGTGGTAATCCAAAAATACACCCACAAAAAAATCACAGCAATAAATCACATGTAGCTAAATGCCTTTATATAGGGCTAGCACAAATGAATTCTGATTGATTGCGCCTTCTATCTCCGTAAAATATTGATGTCATACAGATGTTGCAGTTACAAATCGCATTTAACTTGCATAACATTCGCATGACAATTGCATAGTTTTTGTCTGTTTTTCGGTCCGGAAATCGGACCGTTTTTTTTTCGCAAATGTGTATGAGTAGTGTTGAGCATTCCGATACCGCAAGTATCGGGTATCGGCCGATACTTGCTGTATCGGAATTCCGATACCGACTTCCGATATTTTTTCAATATCGGAATTCGGCATCGGAATCGGAAGTTCAAAGTTGATTGACAGACTGACGTCATCATGATGCGCGGTGTGTGCGCATCATGATGCGCCGTCATTTCGGGCCTTCTGGGGGTCTCTGCCGGCCTGCCGGGGGGCTGTGCCGGCCTGCCGGGGGGCTGTGTGGACTGCCCGGGGTCTGTACCGGCCTGCCGGGGGGCTGTGCCGGCCTGCCGGTGGTCTGTGCACCCTGTGGGGGTCTGTACCGGCCTGCCGGGGGGCTGTGCCGGCCTGCCGGGGGGCTGTGCACCCTGTGGGGGTCTGTACCGGCCTGCCGGGGGGCTGTGCCGGCCTGCCGGGGGGCTGTGCTGATGTCCGGGGGTCTGTGCAAGCATCGTCCGATGGGACTACAAGTCCCATCGGGCGATGCCTGCTACCATGACAGTGATTGACACATTAGCCAATGATGGGACAGTAGTAGTCCCATCATCCGGCTAATGTGTTAAATGTTAAAAAAAAAAAAAATACTACATACATACTACATGCATGCTACATACATACTACATGCTACATACATACTACATATATACTACATACATACTACATACATGCTACATACATACTACATGCATGCTACATACATACTACATGCTACATACATACTACATGCATGCTACATACATACTACATGCTACATACATACTACATACATACTACATATATACTACATACATACTACATACATGCTACATACATACTACATACATACTACATACATACTACATGCATGCTACATACATACTACATGCATACTACATGCATGCTACATACATACTACATGCTACATACATACCACATACATACTACATACATACTACATACTACATATATACTACATGCATGCTACATACATACTACATGCTACATACATACCACATACATACTACATACATGCTACATACTACATACATACTACATACATGCATGCTACATACATACTACATGCATGCTACATACATACTACATGCTACATACATACCACATACATACTACATACATACTACATACATACTACATGCATGCTACATACATACTACATGCATGCTACATACATACTACATGCATGCTACATACATACTACATGCCACATACATACCACATACATACTACATACATACTACATACATACTACATGCTACATACATACCACATACATACTACATACATGCTACATACTACATACATACTACATACATACTACATGCATGCTACATACATACTACATGCATGCTACATACATACTACATGCCACATACATACCACATACATACTACATACATACTACATACATACTGCATGCTACATACATACTACATGCATGCTACATACACACTACATGCTACATACATACCACATACATACTACATACATACTACATGCATGCTACATACATACTACATGCATGCTACATACATACCACATACATACTACATACATGCTACATACTACATACATACTACATACATACTACATGCATGCTACATACATACTACATGCATGCTACATACATACTACATGCCACATACATACCACATACATACTACATACATACTACATATATACTACATACATACTACATACATGCTACATACATACTACATACATACTACATGCTACATACATACCACATATATACTACATACATACAATACATTCATACAATACATACATAGACATACAGTACATATAACATAGAGTAACATACTTACCAATACTTGTCACATTGTTCCCCGAAGCCATTGTCTTTTCCGGAATAAATATTAACATAACAAACCACAAAAATACTCACCCACGATCCGAAGCAGTCCACGAGTGTGTCCCACGACGATCTTGGGTAGAGAACGGCAGCATCAGATGATGCTGCCGTTCTCTACGGGCTGCAGGAATCCAATGACGGAAGGTAGGTATCCTTCCGCACTGTATTCCTCCGCCACTTAAAAAAAAAAAGTCCCTAGTCTCACTTTATGCCATTGCTGCGTGGGAAATTCCCACACAGCAATGGCATAAAGTGAGACTAGGGACTTTTTTTTTTTTTAAGTGGCGGAGGAATACAGTGCGGAAGGATACCTACCTTCCGTCATTGGATTCCTGCAGCCCGTAGAGAACGGCAGCAACAGCTGATACATGCATGTAGTATATATGTAGTATGTATGTAGCATGTAGTATGTAGCATGCATGTAGTATATATGTAGTATGTATGTAGCATGCATGTAGTATATATGTAGTATGTAGCATGTAGTATGTATGTAGCATGCATGTAGTATATATGTAGTATGTATGTAGCATGTAGTATGTATGTAGCATGCATGTAGTATATATGTAGTATGTAGCATGTAGTATGTATGTAGCATGCATGTAGTATATATGTAGTATGTAGCATGTAGTATGTATGTAGCATGCATGTAGTATATATGTTATGTATGTAGCATGCATGTAGTATGTATGTAGTATATATGTGGTATGTATGTAGCATGCAGTATGTATGTAGCATGCATGTAGTATATATGTAGTATGTATGTTGCATGTAGTATTTATGTAGTATGAATGTAGCATGTATGTAGTATGTATGTAGCATGTATGTAGTATGCATGTTGTATGTATGTAGCATGTAATTTTTTTTTTTTTTTTTACATTTAACACATTAGCCGGATGATGGGACTACTACTGTCCCATCATTGGCTAATGTGTCAATCACTGTCATGGTAGCAGGCATCGCCCGATGGGACTTGTAGTCCCATCGGACGATGCCTGCACAGACCCCCAGAGCCTGCACAGACCACCGGCAGGCCGGCACAGACCACCGGCAGGCCGGCACAGCCCCCCGGAGCCTGCACAGCCCCCCGGCAGGCCGGCACAGCCCCCCGGCAGGCCGGCACAGCCCCCCGGAGCCTGCACAGACCACCGGCAGGCCGGCACAGACCACCGGAGCCTGCACAGACCCCCTGGCAGGCCGGCACAGCCCCCCGAAAGGCCCGTACAGACCCCAGAGAGGCTGTACAAGGGCAGGAAAGGGTTTTTCTTATTCCGATACCGGAAGTCCCATAGACTTGAATGGGACTTCCGGTATCGGAATCGGCGATACCGATACTTTTTTTAAAGATCGGCCGATACCATCCGATACGATACTTTGAAGTATCGGACGGTATCGCTCAACTCTATGTATGAGCCCTAAATCAGAGGCTACTGACATCACAGGCAATGGGGAGCTATGGGGGATCTTCATCAAGTTATTTATCTGACCCTGCAACTGATATTGCAATAACTCCAGACTCTGGCAATCCTTTGTCAGATCCTGAGTCATCTGCATCAAAATCGCCACCTAGTCACAAAGCCATGAGTCAGAGTGGTCAAGGAGTCCAAGGACATAAGCCAAGAAGGTACGTCATAAACAGAAGGAAGAGATAAAAGTGTAGTCAGGTAACGTTCCGAGATCAGAGTAACGGGAGGATCATGGACCAGAGCTGAAGGGGTTAAACAGGCGGATGGTCAGAGCGAAGGGGTGGAACCGTGACTCTTTGGGAATTCATCTATGGGTGTAGTGATTTTAACTCAAAGGGTGTTTTGCAGAAACAAATAGGCAGTGAAAATTGCAAAGTGAAAATACAAATCTGCCACTGTAGTGCTAAGTACATTGTAGTGCCCATTACAATGTGGCCAACTTGTACTTCTGGAGGCATGTACCCAATAGATAAAGTAGACTCTCTTCTTTACAGTATTGTCAAAAATGAGGGCGCTAACTGCTGTTTTAGGCACCCTGTATTGCTCAGAATGAAGGAAGGCATTTTAATTTGGGAGTGCAGATGTCAATGGGTTTATTTTTTATTTTGGGGGGGAGCTACAGTGCATTTCCAGAGCCTTTCTGCTAACTGTAGCGTGGAAACCTTCGATATTTCTATTGGCATATGACGGACCTGAGCGGAGACTTGTTTTTTTGGGTTGTTGAAGCTTTTATTGGTAGCATTTAGGGGTATATAACATTTGGGATCAGTTTACATTTATCCTGTGCTCTACACTGAGCATTTGTAATGGGTTTCCATCTAAATCTTCAAAATACATAATTTAGAAGAAATCCCTAATGGATCCATTCACTAGTGAGGCAGGCAGAATTACTCTGTGCTTTATCTGACCTCTATTTAGTGGTATTCCGTGCAAAACAGTGTCTGAATGTGCTTTTGTACATACCTAAAAAAATGGACACCACCAGATCATAAGCCAGATGGAGCCCAAAATTACTCCATCTGCCCCATTACCCGGAATGTTTCATTAGGCATTTTATATGAATCATATATTTCAAAGATTTACAAGTAAACCTCCATGTAGGTGGTCAGCGTAGAGCACAGGATAAATGTGAATCTTTGGGAGGCAATATAAACAGATAAACAGCAGTTCAAGAATTGGATTTATTTTTACCCGTCACCTTGTGGTGTAAGTGATAAGATGGCTTTATTCTTTGAGTCACTATGATTACAATAGTAAATAAGTATAATATATTAGGTTTTGCTACTATAACATACTAAAAAGGGTTTTTTTCAAAAAAAGTTTTCGCATCACGATATTTTGAGGACTATATTTTTTCTATTTTTCTGACAGAATCATGTGAGAGCTTGCTTTTTTCAGCATGAGTTGAAATTTTTATTGGTACCATTTTCAGGTACATAACATTGTTTGATCACTTTCTATTCTGTTTTCTGGGTGGCAGAATTAGTAAAAAATTGTATTCTTTGGGTCGGTACAATTACAGTGATACCACATTAGTTTTTTGTGTTCACTGTTTTTACACAATAAAAACAATGTTATATAAAAAAAATGCTTTTGCATCGCTTTATTCTGACACCTATAGTTTTTTTTATCTTTCTGCTGACAGAGTTGAATGAGGCTTTTTTGCTGGACAAGTTGTTGTTTTCAAGGATGCTGACATTTACATTTGATTTCTTTATAACATTATATTCTATGTTTGGTTCGGCTGTAAAGCGAAAAAAACATCGCTTTTGCTATGATTTCCTTACAGTGTTCCCGGAAGGGGTAAATAGTATGACAGTTTTATGGATCTTTATGTTCTTTATGTGGCAATACCAAGTATGTGTACTTTTTAATTTTTTTTTGTTTTCACATAAATATGCATATTTATTGTTGTAATATTTTTGGATGTTTTTTAATTCTGATATTTGTTTTTTTATATGTATTTTTATAAAAATACACTTTTTTAATATGCTTTACTTAGTCTCTTGGTCTTAGCTACCAACGTTGATGATACGTATCTCCCCTCAAGGACCCGTCTGGCGGTCATCTTACACAGGGTATATGTCCATTTTGTGTCTTTCTTAGATTTTGTCTGTTTAATGGCCAATATGAACATGCTCCTACACATTCCGGGTCGGACTGACCCACAGGAGAACAGGAGGATTCTCTGGTCGGCCAAGGCTCTGACACCTGCTGGCATATTGGCCAGCTGCTGCCTAGGGCCCCCACTGCTCTAGGGGCCCCCCAGCCAGTGGTGTGTCGCTAATAGAGGCTCACCCAGCTGCAATGGGGGCCCTGAGTCAAAGGGGGCCCTCTCGGTGCCAGGAGCAGCAGCTGAAGACAAGCTCCTGTCCCCGCTGCTAAAGATAAATGAATATTCACGCTATACCATGCCCCCATGGGCGTGGAGAGGTGTGAATACCATTTCGCTTTAATAGCAGGCAGCGTTAGCCATCAAGCTGCGGCTAACACTGCCTACTGGTGCTGCTGAATTGGGGACCTAGAGGTGGGCCCCTAATGGAGGGGAGCGAAGTGCGAACCCTAATTGAGATCCCTGCAGCTTGGGACTGGAGCAGAGCAGCAGGGATCCGACAATGTCCTCCTTCCTGCTCTCAAGCCCAGCACTTCCTGTCTGACTCAGCAAGGCTGGATGACATCATCATTCAACCCGGCTGTTTCAGAGAGGAAGCTGCCGGGATGTGCTGCTGGGCACCAGCGGAGAGGTGAGTGTTTGTTTGTGTGTGTGTACCTGCGTGTGTGTGTGTGGTGCTTTGTGTGTGTGAGAGAGTGGTGCGGTGCTGTATGTGTGATGGTGGTGGGGGAGGCACTGATGATGATGATGGGTAGGCAATGATGATAGTGGTGAGGAAGCGATGATGATGGTGGTTGGGGGAGGCAGTGATGATGGTGAGGAGGCAATGATGGTGGTGAGGAGGCAATGATGGTGGTGGGGGGAAGCAATGATGGTGGTGATGAGGCAATGATGATGGTGTTGCGGAGGCAATGATGGTGGTGGGAGAGGCAATGATGTGGTGAGGAGGCAATGATGATGGTAGGGGGAAGGCAATGATGTTGGTGGTGAGGAGGCGATGATGGTAGGGGGAGGCAGTGATGATGGTATGGAGGTGATGATTGTGGTGGGGGGAGGCAATGATGGTTGTGAGGCAATGATGATGGTGGTGAGAGGCAATGATGGTGATGGGGGAGACAATGATGGTGGTGAGGAGGCAATGATGGTAGTGAGGAGGCAATGCTGGTGGTGTGGGGAGACGATGATGATGATGGGGAGGCAATGATGGTGGTGAGGAGGCGATGATGGTGGAGAGGAGGCAATGATGATGGTGGTGAGGAGGCAATGATGATGATGGGGAGGTGATGATGGTGGTGGGGAGGCAATGATGATGATGATGGAGAGGAGATGATGGTGGGGGATGGGAGGCAATAATAGTGGGGGAGGCAGTGATGGAGGTGTTGGAATGGGCAATGATGGTGGTGTTGGGGGAGAAAACAATGATGGTTGTGGTGTAAAGGACAATGATGGTAGTGGTGGAAAGGACAATGGTAGTGGGGGAGGAGGTAATGATGGAGGTGGTGATGAGGACAATGGTGGAGGGGGGCTGCATTATACCCTTTGAGGGGGCTGCATTATTTCCTTTGAGGGGGGCTGCATTATACCCTTTGAGGGGACTGCATTATACCCTTTGAGGGGGGCTGCATTATACCTTATGAGGGGGGCTGCATTATATTTTGTGGGGGGCTGCATTATATTCTGTGTGGGGGATGCTTTCTACTATATGAGGGGGCTGCATTATGCCATATGAGGGTGCTACATTATATTCTATGGGGGGCTGTATTATACCCTATGGGGGGTGCATTATATTCTATGAGGGGGCTGCATTATATTCCATGAAGGAGGCTACATTATATTCTATGAGGGGAGCTACTTTATATTCTATGAGGGGGCTACCCCAAACCATGCTACATAATTAAGAAGTGTACTACCATATATTATACCTTGATATTAGCACGTTTACCACACAATTGGTGGTCTTGCATTTATTTCTATGTAGCTACATAGTGGGCCCCAAGAATGATTTTCTCAGGTGGGCCCAAGGTTCTCCAGTCCGACACTGATTTCATGTTTATCAACTTATAATCCAGTTCATTTCTTGCTATTTCTTGCCTCGGCCGATCTAAAAAAAATATCGGGTATCGCCGATTCCGATACCGGAAGTCCCATTCAAGTCTATGGGACTTCCGGTATCGGAATAAGAAAAACCCTATTTTTGCCTTGTACAGCCTCTCTGGGGTCTGTACGGGCCTTTCGGGGGGCTGTGCCGGCCTGCCGGGGGGTCTGTGCAGGCTCCGGTGGTCTGTGCCGGCCTGCCGGGGGGCTGTGCCGGCCTGCCGGTGGTCTGTGCAGGCTCCGGTGGTCTGTGCCGGCCTGCCGGGGGGCTGTGCCGGCTTGCCGGTGGTCTGTGCAGGCTCCGGGGGTCTGTGCCAGCCTGCCGGGGGGATGTGCCGGCCTGCCGGTGGTCTGTGCAGGCTCCGGGGGGCTGTGCCGGCCTGCCGGTGGTCTGTGCAGGCTCCGGTGGTCTGTGCAGGCATCGTCCGATGGGACTACAAGTCCCATCGGGCGATGCCTGCTACCATGACAGTGATTGACACATTAGCCAATGATGGGACAGTAGTAGTCCCATCATCCGGCTAATGTGTTGAATGTAAAAAAAAAAAAAAATTACATGCTACATACATGCTACATACATACAACATGCATACTACATATATACTACATGCTACATACTACATGCATGCTACATACATGCTACATACATACTACATATATACTACATGCATGCAACATACATACTACATATATACTACATGTAACATACATACTACATATATACTACATGTAACATACATACTACATACATGCTACATACTACATGCATGCTACATACTACATACATGCTACATACATACTACATACATAATACATATATACTACATGCATGCAACATACATACAACATATATACTACATGCATGCAACATGCATACAACATATATACTACATGCATGCAACATGCATACTACATATATACTATATATACTGCATGTAACATACATACTACATATATACTACATGCAACATGCATACTACATACATGCTACATACATACTACATACATAATACATATATACTACATGCATGCAACATACATACAACATATATACTACATGCATGCAACATACATACAACATATATACTACATGCATGCAACATGCATACTACATATATACTATATATACTACATGTAACATACATACTACATATATACTACATGCTACATACATGCAACATACACACTACATGCTACATACATGCAACATACATACTACATACATGCTACATACATACACACTACATGCTACATACATGCAACATACATGCTACATACATGCATACTACATACATACTACATACATGCTACATACATACCACATGCATGCAACATGCATACTACATATATACTGCATATATACTACATGCATGCAACATACATATATACTACATACAATACATACATATAGACATACAGTACATATAACATAGAGTACATACTCACCGTCACTTGTCACTTTGATCCCCGAAGCCATTGTCACCTGAGGGATAAATATCAAAATAAAAAAACACCAATATACTTACCCCGATCCGCAGAAGTCCACGAGGGTCCCACGTCCATCTTGCGTGGAGAACAGCAGCATCAGCTGATGCTACCGTTCTCTACCAGCTCCAGGAATACAATGACGGAAGGTAGGTATCCTTCCGCACTGTATTCCTCCACCACTGTAAAAAAAAAGTCCCTAGTCTCACTTTATGCCATTGCTGCGTGGCTCTTCTCTTTTTTTATTGCAAATTGGTTTTGTGGCTGACCACAACTGTTGCCGTGCACGCTGGGTCATGTTCGCCATCTTTTCTGTGTTTATTGTGATTGATCTAGGCTGCTGTGCACACTCACGGCAGCCCCGCCCTGCCCCAGGCTTTATTTATTTTTGCATCCATGTCTGAGCCTGCATTGCCCTTCATCTGTGTTTGCTAGTCAGGCAGTGTGTGGAGGTCAAACCTGAGATGTCTGTGTTCAGACCTGGTTGGCCTTTATCTACACCTGCTCTATCTGGCTGCACGGGAGTGATGCAGTCATGCTTCGGGTATGGATTGCATTTGATATGATCTTGCTTTTAAAACATTTAGGAGGCCGCAATGGCACAGTGAATAAATAAAAATGTAGAGTAGGACCCCCCATATGAGATTGCCTTGGCGTGGCGGGGTGGCTCAATATATTGATCAATATTTTGCTAAATGTCTCATTTTGAATGCAGTAAGATATGTGCATATGCACCTCATGTTATGCATTCTGACCACTGGCAGTGCTGGCTCTTCTCTTTTTTTATTGCAAATTGGTTTTGTGGCTGACCACCACTGTTGCCGTGCACGCTGGGTCATGTTCGCCATCTTTTCTGTGTTTATTGTGATTGATCTAGGCTGCTGTGCACACTCACGGCAGCCCCAGGCTTTATTTATTTTTGCATCCATGTCTGAGCCTGCATTGCCCTTCATCTGTGTTTGCTGGTCAGGCAGTGTGTGGAGGTCAAACCTGAGATGTCTGTGTTCAGAACTGGTTGGCCCTCATCTGCACCTGCTCCATCTGGCTGCACGGGAGTGATGCAGATATGCTTCAGGTATGGATTGCATTTGATATGGTCTTGCTTTTAAAACATTTAGGAGGCCACAATGGCACAGTGAATAAATAAAAATGTAGAGTAGGACCCCCCATATGAGATTGCCTTGGCGTGGCGGGGTGGCTCAATATATTGATCAATATTTTGCTAAATGTCTCATTTTGAATGCAGTAAGATATATGCATATGCACCTCATGTTATGCGTTCTGACCACTGGCAGTGCTGGCTCTTCTCTTTTTTTATTGCAAATTGGTTTTGTGGCTGACCACCACTGTTGCCGTGCACGCTGGGTCATGTTCGCCATCTTTTCTGTGTTTATTGTGATTGATCTAGGCTGCTGTGCACACTCACGGCAGCCCCGCCCTGCCCCAGGCTTTATTTATTTTTGCATCCATGTCTGAGCCTGCATTGCCCTTCATCTGTGTTTGCTGGTCAGGCAGTGTGTGGAGGTCAAACCTGAGATGTCTGTGTTCAGACCTGGTTGGCCTTCATCTGCACCTGCTCCATCTGGCTGCACGGGAGTGATGCAGATATGCTTCAGGTATGGATTGCATTTGATATGGTCTTGCTTTTAAAACATTTAGGAGGCCGCAATGGCACAGTGAATAAATAAAAATGTAGAGTAGGACCCCCCATATGAGATTGCCTTGGCGTGGCGGGGTGGCTCAATATATTGATCAATATTTTGCTAAATGTCTCATTTTGAATGCAGTAAGATATGTGCATATGCACCTCATGTTATGCGTTCTGACCACTGGCAGTGCTGGCTCTTCTCTTTTTTTATTGCAAATTGGTTTTGTGGCTGACCATCACTGTTGCCGTGCACGCTGGGTCATGTTCGCCATCTTTTCTGTGTTTATTGTGATTGATCTAGGCTGCTGTGCACACTCACGGCAGCCCCGCCCTGCCCCAGGCTTTATTTATTTTTGCATCCATGTCTGAGCCTGCATTGCCCTTCATCTGTGTTTGCTGGTCAGGCAGTGTGTGGAGGTCAAACCTGAGATGTCTGTGTTCAGATCTGGTTGGCCTTCATCTGCACCTGCTCCATCTGGCTGCACGGGAGTGATGCAGATATGCTTCAGGTATGGATTGCATTTGATATGGTCTTGCTTTTAAAACATTTAGGAGGCCGCAATGGCACAGTGAATAAATAAAAATGTAGAGTAGGACCCCCCATATGAGATTGCCTTGGCGTGGCGGGGTGGCTCAATATATTGATCAATATTTTGCTAAATGTCTCATTTTGAATGCAGTAAGATATGTGCATATGCACCTCATGTTATGCGTTCTAACCACTGGCAGTGCTGGCTCTTCTCTTTTTTTAGTGCCTACAAGTAGTATTCAACCCCCTGCAGATTTAGCAGGTTTGATAAGATGCAAATAAGTTAGAGCCTTCAAACTTCACACAAGAGCAGGATTTATTAACAGATGCATAAATCTTACAAACCAAAAAGTTATGTTGCTCAGTTAAATTTTAATACATTTTAAACATACAAGTGTGGGTCAATTATTATTCAACCCCTAGGTTTAATATTTTGTGGAATAACCCTTGTTTGCAATTACAGCTAATAATCGTCTTTTATAAGACCTGATCAGGCCGGCACAGGTCTCTGGAGTTATCTTGGCCCACTCCTCCATGCAGATCTTCTCCAAGTTATCTAGGTTCTTTGGGTGTCTCATGTGGACTTTAGTCTTGAGCTCCTTCCACAAGTTTTCAATTGGGTTAAGGTCAGGAGACTGACTAGGCCACTCCAACACCTTGATTTTTTGCCTCTTGAACCAGGCCTTGGTTTTCTTGGCTGTGTGCTTTGGGTCGTTGTCTTGTTGAAAGATGAAATGATGACCCATCTTAAGATCCTTGATGGAGGAGCGGAGGTTCTTGGCCAAAATCTCCAGGTAGGCCGTGCTATCCATTTTCCCATGGATGCGGACCAGATGGCCAGGCCCCTTGGCTGAGAAACAGCCCCACAGCATGATGCTGCCACCACCATGCTTGACTGTAGGGATGGTATTCTTGGGGTCGTATGCAGTGCCATCCAGTCTCCAAACATCACGTGTGTGGTTGGCACCAAAGATCTCGATCTTGGTCTCATCAGACCAGAGAACCTTGAACCAGTCTGTCTCAGAGTCCTCCAAGTGATCATGAGCAAACTGTAGACGAGCCTTGACATGACGCTTTGAAAGTAAAGGTACCTTACGGGCTCGTCTGGAACGGAGACCATTGTGGTGGAGTACGTTACTTATGGTATTGACTGAAACCAATGTCCCCACTGCCATGAGATCTTCCCGGAGCTCCTTCCTTGTTGTCCTTGGGTTAGCCTTGACTCTTCGGACAAGCCTGGCCTCGGCACGGGAGGAAACTTTCAAAGGATGTCCAGGCCGTGGAAGGCTAACAGTAGTTCCATAAGCCTTCCACTTCCGGATGATGCTCCCAACAGTGGAGACAGGTAGGCCCAACTCCTTGGAAAGGGTTTTGTACCCCTTGCCAGCCTTGTGACCCTCCACGATCTTGTCTCTGATGACCTTGGAATGCTCCTTTGTCTTTCCCATGTTGACCATGTATGAGTGCTGTTCACAAGTTTGGGGAGGGTCTTAAATAGTTAGAAAAGGCTGGAAAAAGAGATAATTAATCCAAACATGTGAAGCTCATTGTTTTTTGTGCCTGAAATACTTCTTAATACTTTAGGGGAACCAAACAGAATTCTGGTGGTTTGAGGGGTTGAATAATAAATGACCCTCTGAATAAACTTTTCACAATTTAAAAAAAAATTAAACAAAGAAATAACATTCTTTTTTGCTGCAGTGCATTTCACACTTCCAGGCTGATCTACAGTCCAAATGTCACAATGCCAAGTTAATTCCGAATGTGTAAACCTGCTAAATCTGCAGGGGGTTGAATACTACTTGTAGGCACTGTTTATATGTAGTATGCATGTTGCATGCATGTAGTATATATGTTGCATGCATGTAGTATATATGTATTATATATGTATTATGTATGTAGTATGTATGTAGCATGTATGTAGTATGTAGCATGCATGTATGTAGTATGTATGTTACATGTAGTATGTATGTTACATGTAGTATATATGCAGTATGTATGTTGCATGCATGTAGTATACATGTAGTATGTATGTAGCATGCATGTAGCATGCATGTAGTATGTAGCATGTATGTAGCATGCATGTAGCATGTAGCATGTATGTAGTATGTATGTTACATGTAGTATATATGTAGTATGCATGTTGTATGTATGTAGCATGTAATTTTTTTTTTTTTTTTACATTCAACACATTAGCCGGATGATGGGTCTACTACTGTCCCATCATTGGCTAATGTGTCAATCACTGTCATGGTAGCAGGCATCGCCCGATGGGACTTGTAGTCCCATCAGACGATGCCTGCACAGACCACCGGAGCCTGCACAGACCACCGGCAGGCCGGCACAGCCCCCCGGAGCCTGCACAGCCCCCCGGCAGGCCGGCACAGCCCCCCGGCAGGCCGGCACAGACCACCGGAGCCTGCACAGACCACCGGCAGGCCGGCACAGACCACCGGCAGGCCGGCACAGCCCCCCGGCAGGCCGGCACAGACCACCGGCAGGCCGGCACAGACCACCGGCAGGCCGGTACAGACCCCCGGACAGTCGGCACAGCCCCCCCGAAGGCCCGAACTGACGGCGCATCATGATGCGCACAGACAGCGCATCATGATGACGTCATTTCGGCAGCCAATCAGAGCCACAAAAGTGGCTCATTGCATTTTGGACTTCCGATTCCGGTATCCGATACGAAAAAAGTATCGGTACTCGGTATCGGAATTGCGATACGGCAAATATCGGCCGATACCCGATACTTGCGGTATCGGAAAGCTCAACACTATTATTTAGGTTTTTGCACTCAGTGCACGCAATGGTATGTCTTCACTTTCTTTGAGCTGTGCACTACATTTATATAGGTTCCTATGGCTGGGTGTCAACAGTTTAGTCCCAGTGCTGCTTAGTTCTTATTCACATTGAGGTCATTGAGGTCATTCTTGACCCATGGAAAGGTCTCTACACTAGAGGTTAGGACCTTCCTGACTTGCAAGAGGGATTAAGTGCACAGTAAACATGCGATTTTGCTGGCACCTGCCTGCAGAAGCGTTTTTTTTAATTCAGTATGTGCTGGAAGTCATAATGCAAATTAGAGGGCAGGTCAGTGAGGGATCAGTGACCTATCAGCAGTCTGAATTATGAATACCTAATCAGAGCATCACATACATCAACCCCACCGTAGAGCATGAGCATATATCATTAACATAAAACTGAAAATAAAGATTAAGAAACAACCACCATCCCAGATATCATTTTAATTAGTACACACGTGGTCAAAATTGTTGGTACCCCTTGTGTAATGACAGAAAAACCCACAATGGTCACAGAAATAACTTGAATCTGTCAAAAGTAATAATAAATATAAAATCTATGAAAATGAACAAATGAGAGTCAGACTTTGCTTCTCAACTATGCTTCCACAGAATTAAAAAAAAACCTCATGAAATAGGCCTGGACAGAAATGATGGTACCCCTGAAAATAATGTGACAAAAGGGACATGTTAAATCAAGCTGTGTCCACTAATGGTCACAGGTCTCTACAATATTGGAATCAGTGAGTGGGCCTGTATAGAGGGCTACAGATACTCACAGTTTGGTGACATGGTGTGTATCACACTCCACATGGACCAGAGGAAGCGAAAGAAAGATTTGTATCAGGAGATTAGAAAGAAAATTATAGACAAACATGTTATAGGTAAAAGTTATAAGTCCATCTCTAAGCAGCATTATGTTCCTGTGACTATAGTTGCACATATTATTCAGAAATTTAAGCTCCATGGGACTGTAGCCAACCTCCATGTATGTGGTCGCAGGAGGAAAATTGATGACAAATCAAAGAGACGGATAATACGAATGGCAACAAAAAAGCCCAGAAAAACAGATTAAATGTGAACTTCAACCTCAAGGAACATCAGTGTCAAATCGCACCATCCGTTGCTGTATGAACCAAACTGGGCTTCATGGAAGACAACCTAGGAAGACACCTGTTAGGCATTGAGTTTCCCCCACTGCACAGGGAGAATCTCAAGCCATGTCCTCTGCAGTCTTCCATTCCTCTGCAGCCACAGAGATTACTGCTCAGCAGAGACGTCAGTCCCAGCGTCTTGCCCAGGCTCATGCTAGGTGTCTGGTTGCTCCTTTTGGCTCTGCTTTAACACCATGCTTGAGTCAGCAGCAAGCAGACGCTTCTGGGACTAAGTCCTGTCTTTTGCTTACTGAGCTTGCCCATGGGATGACCTCTCATTGGAGGTTGGAGGTCACATGTGCAGGTCCCATTCCTGCTTGGATTGGTCCACTGGGAAGGTCCAGGAAGGACGCCGCTATAAAAGAGTCGCATGGCTGCTCGGCCATGAGCTATTATAGACAGTTATTATAATTTGTGTGTGTGATGATGGATGCGTGAAACTAGTGAATGACTCATTATGAAACCCCTCCCTTTGACACGCATGTTGTAGGGTTATCATAGTCTGAGTCAGCGCCTTGCAGTGGCTAAGCCTAGCACCACAGTGCTTCCAAGTCACAGCACCTCTCTCAGCACCATATTCTGCCATCCAGCACAAGGCACCTAAGTGGCTGCATCCGCCAGCATGGTGCCATGTGCAGGTCTAGCGTTTTCCTTACCCAGTCATGGTGGCTAGTGGCATCCGCCAGAGCAGTGCAGTGCACACTAGTGCGTTATTACTCTTTCTCTCTTGCTGGCTCTGCAGCAGCGGTGCCGAGCGCTAGTGGACTAGAGGGACTCTAACCCTGTGTCCTTGGGGCAGAGTTCTGTGTCTATATACTACTAAGTTGTGATGTAATTTCTCTTTACACCAACATTCCCCATAAATTAGCCATGCATGCCTTACAACATCACTTAAAAAACATAGTATGTACTCTGAGGATTTAATCAATTTTATTCTCTAAGCTACTTACTATCTGCTAACTCATAACTTCTTCTCTTTTGACGGCATGTATTTTTTGCAGAAAATGGGAGTAGCAATGGGGGCGAAATTCTACCCATCGCTTGCAAACATAGTGATGGCATTCTTGGAATCTGAGGTCACATTTTCTCATAATAATCCTTTTGCAGAACATGTAATCTGGTATGGCAGATATATCAATGATATCCTGATTATATGGGATGGAGCTATATCTGCCATACCTAGATTCCATGAATATATCAATACCAATGAACATGGTATTAGGTTTACATATAAACACGAACCTAATTCTATGGTATTTTTAGATTTGAATCTAAAAGGTATAAACGATGAAATCATTATTACAAAAAAACACAAAAAACCACTCAGTGGCATTACTATATTGCACGCAACAAGTAATCATCCAAAACATACAATAAAAGCAGTTCCAGTTGGAGAGTTTATTAGACATAAAAGAAATTGTAGCGATGAAATTTATGTGCTGTCTGAGTTCAATATGGTTACTGAAAAATTAAAAAAACATAAATATCCCACCTGGATGCTAAATAGAGCAAAACACATAGAAGATACAAGAATTATAGAGGAACTAATAACCTCCACAACAACTAAAAAGGAAAACCATGAAGAAAATAAAAACAAGAAAGAGAAGAAAAATGAAAATAAAAATAAAAACAATAATAAATCCTATGTGTGCTTGCAATATAGTGCACAATTTGAACAAATCAAACACATCATAAATACATTTTTGCCAATCCTATATGAGGATAAAATTTTGGCAGATATATTAAATGAAGGAGTAAATGTGGTGGCAAGAAGAGGTAAAACTATAGGAAATTATGTATCAAATAGTGTGTATAGCACTAGAAAAAAACGAACTTGGCTGGACACTCAAGGCTTTTACAAATGTAGTAGCAAAAACTGCTCTAGTAACAAAAACCTTCATAAATCAGGAAAAACAAAAGAATTTAACATTAAAAAATACATCAATTGTAATTCAAAAAATGTAGTATACAAAATAAATTGCTACATATGCAACCTATCATATATAGGCTGCACCATGAGAAAGATAAAAACGCGCATTACAGAGCATCTTAGGGATATTGATAAAAACATTCTAAACCGCAACATATCAGGAGCGGCAAGGCACTTTATCTCAGCACATGGAGGCAATCTGGCATCATTCCAAATCAGTGGCATAGAACAGATCCAGAGGTCTGAACGTGGAGGAGATGACAAAAGACGTCTCCTCACACGTGAAGCCTTCTGGATCTACTACCTGAACACCAGAGCGCCCAGCGGCATGAACAAACGCAACAAAATAATGCTTCACTATTAAAGCTAATAGAGGAAATTTTATTATGTATATATTGTTGTATATTTTGTCTGTCTTAAAACACTACTGCCAAAGCAGATCAGGAACCTATTATTAGTCAGAGTCAGTGAAACCACACACCTGTAGAATAATTGTAATGCTGTTGAGCTCCTCCTGACTTGCAAGTGCAGGGTTTAAATGTTTCTGTATGTCAGAAAGTGCAGAGCTTTGAGAAAGAGCTGTAATAGATTGAAACATGTCGCTTGCACTCATATTTGTACACTGTCTGTGGAGTTTTTAATCGTGTGAAAACTTTTTTGGAATCATTAAATTTGTTAAAGGAGCTGGAACAAACTTTTTTTTTCTCTGTATACTAGCACTCATCCGGCCGAGCCCGGTGAGCTTAACAGGCTTTGGCATTTACACTGTGCGGCACCGCGGTTCTGTGAATCAACAGAACTCGCTCCTGTACTCACCGGGTGATGCTAACCCGCGTGTGTTCATTTATTATTTGCCGTTTAACCTCTGCCATTACCGAGCAGCAGTTCAACATCTCTGCATGGTGGACCTCTTTATCATCTTTATTATTTGGTGTGTTCTGCCAGCCTAACTACACCATTCTTGAAAAAAAATCATCATAAAAAAGCCAGACTGGAATTTGCCAAACTACATGTTGACAAGCCACAAAGCTTCTGTCCTATGGACAGATGAGACAAGAATTGAACTTTATGGCAAGGCACTTCAACTCTATGTTCACAGACAGCAAAATGAAGCATATCAAGAAAAGAACACTGTCCCTACTGTGAAGTATGTAGGAGGCTCTTATGTTCTGGGGCTGCTTTGCTGCATCTGGCACAGGGTGTCTAGAATCTGTGCAGGGTACAATGAAATTTCAAGACTATCAAGCGATTCTAGAGAGAAATGTGTTGCCCATTGTCAGAAAGCTTGGTCTCAGTCGCAGTCATGGATCTTGCAACAGGATAATAACCCAAAACACACAGCTAAAAACACCCAAGAATGGCTAAGAGGAAAACATTGGATTATTCTGAAGTGGCCATCTATGAGCCCTGACCTAAATTCTATTGAGCATCTTTGGAAAGAGCTGAAACATGCCGTTTGGAAAAGGCAATCTTCAAACACAAGACAACTGGAGCAGTTAGCTCTTGAGAAGTGGGCCAAAATACATTTCAGGAGGTGCAGAAGTCTCATTGACAGTTACAAGAATCATTTGATTACAGTGATTGCCTCAAAAAGTTGTGCAAGAAAATATTAACCCCTTCACCCCCAAGGGTGGTTTGCACGTTCATGACCGAGCCAATTTTTACAATTCTGACCACTGTCCCTTTATGAGGTTATAACTCTGGAACGCTTCAACGGATCTAGGCGATTCTGAGATTGTTTTTTCGTGACATATTGTACTTCACTTTAGTGGTAAAAAATTTTCACTATAACTTGCGTTTATTTATGAAAAAAACAGAAATATGGCGAAAATTTTGAAAATTTTGCAATTTTCAAACTTTGAATTTGTATGCCCTTAAAACAGAGAAATATGTGACACAAAATAGGTACTAAATAACATTTCCCACATGTCTACTTTACATCAGCACAATTTGGGAAACAGCATTTTTTTTGTTAGGAAGTTATAAGGGTTAAAATTTGACCATCGATTTCTAATTTTTACAACAAAACTTACAAAACCATTTTTTTTAGGGACCACCTCCCATTTGAAGTCACTTTGAGGGGTCTATATAGCAGAAAATACCCAAAAGTGACACCATTCTAAAAACTGCACCCCTGAAGCTACTCAAAACCACATTCAAGAAGATTATTAACCCTTCATGTGCTTCACAGGAGCAGAAGCAACGTGGAAGGAAAAAATGAACATTTAACTTTTTAGTCACAAAAATAATATTTTAGCAACAATTTTTTTATTTTCCCAAGGGTAAAAGGAGAAATTGGACCCCAAAAGTTGTTGTCAAATTTGTCCTGAGTACGCTGATACCCAATATGTGGGGGGGAACTACTGTTTGGGCACATGGCAGAGCTCAGAAGGGAAGGAGCCCCGTTTGACTTTTTCAACCTAAAATTGGCTGGAATTGAGATCGGACGCCATGTTGCGTTTGACGAGCGTCTGATGTGCCTAAACAGTGGAAACCCCCCACAAGTGACCCCATTTTGGAAACTAGACCCCCTAAGGAACTTATCTAGATGTGTGGTGACCACTGTGAACCCCCAAGGGCTTCACAGAAGTTTATAACACCCGGGCGTGAAAATAAAAAATCATATTTTTTCCACAAACATGATCATTTAGTCCCCAATATTTTGTTTTCCCAAGGGTAACAGGAGAAATTGGACTCCAAAGGTTGTTGTCAAATTTGTCCTGAGTACGCTGATACCCAATATGTGGGGGGGAACCACTGTTTGGGCACATGGGAGGGCTCAGAAGGGAAGGAGCCCCGTTTGACTTTTTCAGCCTAAAATTGGCTGGAATTGAGATCGGATGCCATGTCGCATTTGACGAGCGTCTGATGTGCCTAAACAGTGGAAACCCCCCACAAGTGACCCCATTTTGGAAACTAGACCCCCTAAGGAACTTATCTAGATGTGTGGTGACCACTTTGAACCCCCAAGGGCTTCACAGAAGTTTATAACACCCGGGCGTGAAAATAAAAAATCATATTTTTTCCACAAACATGATCATTTAGTCCCCAATATTTTGTTTTCCCTAGGGTAACAGGAGAAATTGGACCCCAAAAGTTGTTGTCAAATTTGTCCTGAGTATGCTGATACCCAATATGTGGGGGGAACCACTGTTTGGGCACATGGCAGGGCTCAAAAGGGAAGGCGCCCCGTTTGACTTTTTCAACCTAAAATTGGCTGGAATTGAGATCGGACGCCATGTCGCGTTTGACGAGTGTCTGATGTGCCTAAACAGTGGAAACCCCCAACAAGTGACCCCATTTTGGAAATTAGACCCCCTAAGAAACTTATCTAGATGTGTGGTGACCACTTTGAACCCCCAAGGGCTTCACAGAAGTTTATAACACCCGGGCGTGAAAATAAATAATCATATTTTTTCCACAAGCATGATCATTTAGTCCCCAAGATTTTGTTTTCCCAAGGGTAACAGGAGAATTTGGACCACAAAGGTTGTTGTCAAATTTGTCCTGAGTATGCTGATACCCAATATGTGGGGGGGAACCACTGTTTGGGCACATGGCAGGGCTCAGAAGGGAAGGAGCCCCGTTTGACTTTTTCAACCTAAAATTGGCTGGAATTGAGATCGGACGCCATGTTGCGTTTGACGAGTGTCTGATGTGCCTAAACAGTGGAAACCCCCCACAAGTGACCCCATTTTGGAAACTAGACCCCCTAAGGAACTTATCTAGATGTGTGGTGACCACTTTGAACCCCCAAGGGCTTCACAGAAGTTTATAACACCCGGGCGTGAAAATAAATAATCATATTTTTTCCACAAGCATGATCATTTAGTCCCCAATATTTTGTTTTCCCAAGGGTAACAGGAGAATTTGGACTCCAAAGGTTGTTGTCAAATTTGTCCTGAGTATGCTGATACCCAATATGTGGGGGGGAACCACTGTTTGGGCACATGGCAGGGCTCAGAAGGGAAGGAGCCCCATTTAACTTTTTCAACCTAAAATTGGCTGGAATTGAGATCGGACGCCATGTCGCGTTTGACGAGCGTCTGATGTGCCTAAACAGTGGAAACCCCCCACAAGTGACCCCATTTTGGAAACTAGACCCCCTAAGGAACTTATCTAGATGTGTGGTGACCACTTTGAACCCCCAAGGGCTTAACAGAAGTTTATAACACCCGGGCGTGAAAATAAAAAATCATATTTTTTCCACCAACATGATCATTTAGTCCCCAATATTTTGTTTTCCCAAGGGTAACAGGAGAAATTGGACTCCAAAGGTTGTTGTCAAATTTGTCCTGAGTATGCTGATACCCAATATGTGGGGGGGAACCACTGTTTGGGCACATGGCAGGGCTCAGAAGGGAAGGCGCCCCGTTTGACTTTTTCAACCTAAAATTGGCTGGAATTGAGATCGGACGCCATGTCGCGTTTGACGAGTGTCTGATGTGCCTAAACAGTGGAAACCCCCAACAAGTGACCCCATTTTGGAAACTAGACCCCCTAAGAAACTTATCTAGATGTGTGGTGACCACTTTGAACCCCCAAGGGCTTCACAGAAGTTTATAACACCCGGGCGTGAAAATAAATAATCATATTTTTTCCACAAGCATGATCATTTAGTCCCCAAGATTTTGTTTTCCCAAGGGTAACAGGAGAATTTGGACCACAAAGGTTGTTGTCAAATTTGTCCTGAGTATGCTGATACCCAATATGTGGGGGGGAACCACTGTTTGGGCACATGGCAGGGCTCAGAAGGGAAGGAGCCCCGTTTGACTTTTTCAACCTAAAATTGGCTGGAATTGAGATCGGACGCCATGTCGCGTTTGACGAGCGTCTGATGTGCCTAAACAGTGGAAACCCACCACAAGTGACCCCATTTTGGAAACTAGACCCCCTAAAGAACTTATCTAGATGTGTGGTGACCACTTTGAACCCCCAAGGACTTCACAGAAGTTTATAACACCCGGGCGTGAAAAAAAAAAATCATATTTTTTCCACAAACATGATCATTTAGTCCCCAATATTTTGTTTTCCCAAGGGTAACAGGAGAAATTGGACTCCAATGGTTGTTGTCAAATTTGTCCTGAGTACGCTGATACCCAATATGTGGGGGGAACCACTGTTTGGGCACATGGCAGGGCTCAGAAGGGAAGGAGCCCCATTTAACTTTTTCAACCTAAAATTGGCTGGAATTGAGATCGGACGCCATGTCACGTTTGACGAGCGTCTGATGTGCCTAAACAGTGGAAACCCCCCACAAGTGACCCCATTTTGGAAACTAGACCCCCTAAGGAACTTATCTAGATGTGTGGTGACCACTTTGAACCCCCAAGGGCTTCACAGAAGTTTATAACACCCGGGCGTGAAAATAAAAAATCATATTTTTTCCACCAACATGATCATTTAGTCCCCAATATTTTGTTTTCCCAAGGGTAACAGGAGAAATTGGACTCCAAAGGTTGTTGTCAAATTTGTCCTGAGTATGCTGATACCCAATATGTGGGGGGGAACCACTGTTTGTGCCCAAGGCAGGGCTCAGAAGGGAAGGAGCCCTGTTTGACTTTTTCAACCTAAAATTGGCTGGAATTGAGATCGGACGCCATGTCGCATTTGACGAGCGTCTGATGTGCCTAAACAGTGGAAACCCCCCACAAGTGACCCCATTTTTGGAAACTAGACCCCCTAAGGAACTTATCTAGATGTGTGGTGACCACTTTGAACCCCCAAGGGCTTCACAGAAGTTTATAACACCCGGGCGTGAAAATAAAAAATCATATTTTTTCCACAAACATGATAATTTAGTCCCCAATATTTTGTTTTCCCAAGGGTAACAGGAGAAATTGGACCACAAAGGTTGTTGTCAAATTTGTCCTGAGTATGCTGATACCCAAAATGTGGGGGGGAACCACTGTTTGGGCACATGGCAGGGCTCAGAAGGGAAGGAGCCCTGTTTGACTTTTTCAACCTAAAATTGGCTGGAATTGAGATCGGACACCATGTCACATTTGACGAGCGTCTGATGTGTGGTGAGCACTTTGAACCCCCAAGTGTTTCACTAAAGATTATAATGCCCAGGTGTGAAAATATAAAATCCTGTTTTGTTCCCACATAAATGATCATTTAGTCCCGAATTTTTAATTTTCCCAAGAGTAACAGGAGAAATTGGACCCCAAAAGTTGTTGTCCAATTTGTCCTGAGTACCCTGATACCCCACATGTGGGAGAAAACTACTGTTTGGGCACACGTCAGGGCTCGAAAGGGAAGTAGTGACGTTTTGGAAAGCAGACTTTGATGGAATGGTCTGCGGGCGTCATGTTCCATTTGCAGAGCCCTTGATGTTCCTAAACAGTAGAAACCCCCATAAGTGACCCCATTTTGGAAACTAGACCCCCTAAGGAACTTATCTAGATGTGTGGTGAGCACTTTGAACCCCCATGTATTTCACTAAAGATTATAATGCCCAGGCGTGAAAATATAAAATCCTGTTGTGTTCCCACATAAATGATCATTTAGTCCCCAATTTTTAAATTTCCCAAGAGTAACAGGAGAAATTGGACCCCAAAAGTTGTTGTCCAATTTGTCCTGAGTACCCTGATACCCCACATGTGGGAGAAAACTACTGTTTGAGCGCATGGCAGGGCTCGAAAGGGAAGTAATGACATTTTGGAAAGCAGACTTTGATGGAATGGTCTGCGGGCGTCATGTTCCATTTGTAGAGCCCTTGATGTTCCTAAACAGTAGAAACCCCCCATAAGTGACCCCATTTTGGAAACTAGACCCCCTAAGGAACTTATCTAGATGTGTGGTGAGCACTTTGAACCCCCAAGTGTTTCACTAAAGATTATAATGCCCAGGCGTGAAAATATAAAATCCTGTTTTGTTCCCACATAAATGATCATTTAGTCCCCAATTTTTAATTTTCCCAAGAGTAACAGGAGAAATTGGACCCCAAAAGTCATTGTCCAATTTGTCCTGGGTACTCTGGTACCCCACATGTGGGAAAAAACTGTTTAGGCACACGTCGGGGCTCGAAAGGGAAGTAGTGTTGTTTTGGAATGCAGACTTTGATGTTCTGCTGGCATCATGTTCCATTTGCAGAGTCCCTGATGTGCCTAAACAGGAAAAAAACCCACATATGACATCATTTTGGATACTAGACCCCCCAAAGAACAAATCTAGATGTGCCCCCAACTAATCTAATGTAAATTAGAAGTGCATGGAGGTGTGGTACAATTTGAAGCAATCCTTCATGCACAGGCCAGGTTTTTCGGGGCAGGTGTCGCATTGATAAGTGGTGTCCCTGCGTATTCCTTTTTTGTAACACACTCGACACCTTTTTTGCAGCTTACCTTTTCTTGGGGTTGGCGGGACCACCCCCGGAAAATGCTGACCTGGGACAATACGAGCACCTTCAGTACCAGAAGTACTGGGGCCCGCTCCTTCCTGAGCGCCAAACATCAGGGCCTTAACTACTACCTCCTGGAAATGAAGGTACGTCGTATCGCTGGGGCATGCACATTGTGACAGCAGGAATGCGCTGAGCATTGCCATTTGGACGATGTGCACGGCCAGCTTTTTGTACCACGCCTTGGCCTTTCTCAATGCATTGTACGGTTGGAGGAGTCGATCGGAGAGATCAACTCCCCCCATGTTTTTGTTGTACCCCACTACAATGTCGGTTTGCGGACCTGTGTAGAGGTACCCCATACAGTGCAGAGGGTACTGCCATCACCGTGCATGGTGGTCAAGAGATGGACATCTCTCTTGTCCTTGTACTTGACCACCAGCAGGTGGTCGCTACATTGGGCTCTGCTCTCACCTTTTCGGAGCATCTGCCCAAGTAGCGTCTTCGGGAGGCCTCTCTGATTTTTGCGGACAGTACCGCAGGCTGCGGTACGTCGCTCAGAGAGGGATTTGTAGAGTGGGATGCTGGTATAAAAGTTATCAGTGTAGAGGTGATAACCTTTATCCAGCAGTGGGTGCACCAAATCCCACACAATTTTCCCACTCACTCCCAGGAAAGGAGGACACTCAGGGGGTTCAATCCGGGTGTCCTTCCCTTCGTAAACTCTAAACTTGTGGATGTACCCTGAGGTACTCTCACACAAATTATTGAGTTTGATTCCGTACCTGGCCCTCTTACTGGGCAGGTATTGACGGAATCGCAGCCTTCCCTTGAAGTGAACCAAGGACTCATCCACGCAGATGTCCCTTTGGGGCACGTACACTTCAGCAAACTTTTTGTTGAAGTGTTCGATGACCGGCCGAACTTTGAACAGACAGTCAAAGTTGGGGTCATCTTGTGTGGGACACTCTGCATTATCAGTATAATGCAGAAACTTGTGGATGGCCTCAAAACGCGTCCGGGCCATGATCATTCGGAACACTGGAGTGTTGTATAAAATATCAACACTCCAATATTGCCGAATTTCCGGCTTCTTCAGTATCCCCATATGGAGGACCAGGCCCCAAAACTGCGTCATTTCAACTGCGTCTACAGGAGACCAATTTGAAAATGTTGAACGCGGGTTTTGCTCCAAAAATTGACGAGCGTACAAATTAGTTTGCTCCACCATGAGGTTAACAAAATCCTCAGAGAAAAAGACTTTGAAAAAGTCAATTTCTGTGAGGCCGGTGGTGTCAAACTTGATTCCTGATTCTGCCACAAAATCAGGAATCAGTGGCTCGTAATTTTCGGGGGGCGAGGTCCATACGGGGAGCAGTGGTCAGCTGCGGGCATGGTGGGCGCTGCCTCATCTTCTGTCCTGGAGCATCTGCGTGGCGGTTCCGCAGGACCCGAGGAGGAAGATGAGGAGGGGGAAGAGGAAGAAGAAGAGGATGAAGAATCCGAAAAATAAAGAAAAGTCGGATCGTTATCCAAATCGCTATCAGCGTCGGTGGTAAGTACAGCAT
Source organism: Dendrobates tinctorius (assembly GCF_039654945.1). NCBI lineage: Eukaryota > Metazoa > Chordata > Amphibia > Anura > Dendrobatidae > Dendrobates > Dendrobates tinctorius. The sequence goes on from NW_027361921.1 coordinate 25,584,257, forward strand.
ATGCCTCCTCCACTGAATAGCGCTGTTGGGATGAATTTGATGACATTTTTGTGTAAATATGGTGCTTGGGTGTACACTTTATTGAAAACTATATGTGTACGTGAGGGGGGGAGTGATTGGTGTAAACTTTCTGTAAAGAAAAAGCTGTGGAAAAAAGTCTAAAACAGCAGGCCCTAGCTGATAAGTGTCACTTATCAAAACTAGGCTGCTGGATGTGCGCATGGGGTGGCGCAAGGGGGGGGTGAAAAAAAAAAAAAAGGAAAACGGCAGGCACAAACTCTGATAAGTGAACTGTGTCACTTATCCAAGTTTTGTAGCTGCGGGATGTGTGTACGGAGGGGCTAAGGAAAAAAAGCGAGCTTGAGTGTTGATCGGTGAACTGCGTCACCAATCAACACTTGGCGGCTGCGCACGGAGGTGGCGCAAAAGTGGGGTGGAGGGGGGTAAAAATAGGGGGAAGGGGGATGGGGGATTGGGGTGGATGAAGAGAGATTGGGCAGGGATCAACAGTTAGGGTTGTAGTTAGGTGGCACAAAGGGGGGTGAAAAAAATGAAAAACGGCAGGCACAAGCTTGGATAAGTGACGTGTGTCACTTATCCAACTTTTGCGGCTGCGGGATGTGTGTACGGAAGTGGCGCAAAGGGGGCTAAGGAAAAAAAAGCGAGCTTGAGTGTTGATCAGTGAACTGCATCACCAATCAACGCTCGGCAGCTGCGCACGGAGGTGGTGCAAAAGTGGGGTGGAGGGGGGTAAAAATAGGAGGAAGCGGGATGGGGGGATTGGGGTGGATGAAGAGAGATTGGGCAGGGATCAACAGTTAGGGTTGTAGTTAGGTGGCACAAAGGGGGGTGAAAAAAATGAAAAACGGCAGGCACAAGCTTGGATAAGTGACGTGTGTCACTTATCCAACTTTTGCGGCTGCGGGATGTGTGTACGGAAGTGGCGCAAAGGGGGCTAAGGAAAAAAAAGCGAGCTCGAGTGTTGATCAGTGAACTGCGTCACCAATCAACGCTCGGCAGCTGCGCACGGAGGTGGCGCAAAAGTGGGGTGGAGGGGGGTAAAAATAGGGGGAAGGGGGATGCGGGGATTGGGGTGGATGAAGAGAGATTGGGCAGGGATCAACAGTTAGGGTTGTAGTTAGGTGGCACAAAGGGGGGTGAAAAAAATGAAAAACGGCAGGCACAAGCTTGGATAAGTGACGTGTGTCACTTATCCAACTTTTGCGGCTGTGGGATGGGTGTACAGAAGTGGCACAAAGGGGGCTAAGGAAAAAAAGCGAGCTCGAGTGTTGATCGGTGAACTGTGTCACCGATCAACGCTCGCCGGCTGCGCACGGAGGTGGCGCAAAAGTGCGGTGGAGGGGGGTAAAAGGGGGGTAAGAGGGGGGGTGGAGGGATGAAGATAGATTGGGGGGTGAAGATAGATTGGGGGGGTGAAGATAGATTGGGCAGGGGATCAGGGATCAATTAACACTTACAGTTGTAGTTTTCTTTCTTCTTTCTTCTTTCTTCTGCAGGGATTGTGATGCTACAAGCTGTGGCACCACAATACCCAGCACAGGAGCTCTTGCTGCATCCGACCTCTCTGCAGGAATCCTCAGCTAGAGTGAGGACCCCTGCAGACAGGTCAGACAGGTCAGAGGCAGGTCAGAGGGCAGGTCACAGGTCGCTGCTGTGACCTGTCATTGGTGGGATCGAATGATTACATCGATCCCACCAATCCCTGATCTGCCTGGTGACCATGGCAACTGCCTGGTGACCATGGCAACTGCCTAGAATCGGAGCTCACAGCTCCGATTACTAGGCAGGTCATGCCCAGGTCACCAGCAGGGCACAGAGCGGTCACATGGTGACCGCAGCTGTGCTCTGTGGTTGGCGCGATCGCCGATCTAATCGATCGCGTCAGCCAACTCCTGCAGGCCCTGTCTAGGATCGGTGCTAATATAGCACCGATCCTGGCCGGTACTGGCAGGGCACAGCGGCGATATGGCGCCGCTGTGCACTGCGATTGGCGCGATCGATCAGATCGGCGATCACGCCAATCCGGATGCTTTTTGCCGGTGCCTGGCGTTGCCAGGCACCGGCTCTAGGATCGAGTACATCAGTACTCGATCCCAGCCTAGGACATCATTGTTTCAGCCAAGCTGATTGGCTGAAACAATGAGAAAAGCTGCAATTGGCTGATCAGAATTGAACAGCCAATCACAGCGCTCTGGATGCCGGGGGGGCGGGATCGTAGCCCGGGATGCCGACGCCATCTTTTGTAAGGTGAGATGGCGTAGGAATTTTAATGCGATCACCGCGACTTTAGTCGCGGTATCGCATTAAAGAGCCCGACGTACTATCCCGTCCACGGTCATACGGGCCTGGGTACCGTGGATGGGATAGTACGTCGGATGTCAGGAAGGGGTTAAATTAAGGGTGCCATCATTTCTGTCCAGGCCTATTTCATGAGTTTTGCTTATTTAAAAATTCTGTGGAAGCATGGTTGAAAAACAATGTCTGACTTTCATTTGTTCATTTTCATAGATTTTTTATTTATTATTACTTTTGTTATATTCAAGTAATTTCTGTGACCATTGTGGGTTTTTCTGTGATTAAACGAGGGGTACCAACAATTTTGACCATGTGTGTATAACGGCGCCAACCTGATACTGGGTGTAGGTTACTATGCACAATCCTGCTGACAGGTTCCCTTAAAAACCTCATTAAAAATATATATTGGGATCAACCAAATCAGAAAACACACCAAGATAGCACAGTAATTATGACCCCTAAAAATTACCTTTTAATTCAATAATTAAAAACAGTAGACAATCCCAGCTTATAGGGTCTAGAGCAATAAACCACAAAATAAATATAATCAATATAACGGGGGCAGCTAAGCTTACCTTATTGGGCCCTAAAATATCCCTTCCTGACTGCGGAGGTTGGCCCCCTAGTTGTTAACGATGTGGCATCCCCGCTCAACGTCGGTAGCCCTAGAACACCCTCACACACCCTACACAACACAGAAGGATACACATAAAAAATACAGACATACATATACACCTGAAAAAATAACCTATAAGGGGGAGCCTCTGATACGTCTCTTAAGGGAAAGTGCACAAGTGCTGAAAACTTATCTCGTAGTATAGGGTAGACTTATCTCGAAGTAAAAAATTCTTGTTTATGCAGCTAGCATACCTTATCTCACAGTAAAAAAAGCTTATGCTGCAAAAATAGACAAACCATGGAAATTTTTCCAAAAAAGATAAAATGCTCAAAAAACGTCTACACAGTAAGTCAAATGTCATGAGACAAAAATACAGAATTAAGACTATAGTCTCACAGACTAGAAAAAGCACCACACAATTTAGCACTGAAAATTGATCAAATATCAAAAATCCACCAGGTAGGGAAAAAAGCATCTAGACACATGTTGCAACAGTAGAAAAGGTCTCTGATATACCCCATACAATCTAGCGTTTCACACCACCCCAATGTAGATAATATACATCTTGCAATCAATAATAGGTCTGCCGGCATAGAAAAGAAAAAAAATCAATAGTTAGCCATAGATATATGAGAGGCCCAACGCGTTTCCTCCTCCACGATGCTGAGGGTTCATCAGGGGCAAAAAAGATGGGGTCGCATCACCCCCGGCTGAAAGAACTATGCAATGAGCGGCGTGTTTCATATGTCTCAGACGCTTATATTTAAAGACTACCGCGGCAGGATTGCGGCGTCACTTCCGGTCACATGTGATGAAGTAAAATGCCCATGGAACGCATCTTGGTTCCACACACCGGAAGTGCGTCAGAAATGGGGCAGACCGGATGACACATGCGTTCCACAGTAAGCAAGTCTATCTGCTGTGTAAGAAATCGGATCCTGTAAATACAGTGGAACGCTGCTTGCGTTTCAAGGCCAACAATATACCAAACTAAGCTTAAATAAGGAGAAAATAACCCATAGAAAATCACACAGATGTGTCACTCGGTTGTTAGCAAAAGGGTAATCACTATATATATTCAGACTTTACCCAGGATGATACTTGCATAAATCTAAATAAATCTTAGCCCCAAACAGAAGGGAGGGACATCTGTGTATCCATTCAAAGAAAACAATATATATAAATATCATACATAAGGCCGGGATCACACATGCGAGGAATACGGCCGAGTCTCACATGGTAATACCCGGCACTGCTGTCAGCACACGGGAGCAGAGCGTTGCGGCTCCATTTATTTCTATGCAGCCGCACGCTCCGCTCCAGAGTGCCGGCACCAGAGCTTGGTTTTAACCTGCGAGACTCGGCCGTATCTCGCTGTGTGTGATCCCGGCCTAAGAGTTATTGACAGAATTGTCATTGCTCCAAAAAAGAGCCAAAATCAAGTATGCTGGATCTGTCAGGTAACACAAGGTGTGTTCCATGGGCATTTGGGTGTTTTTTGTTAATTGTTCTAATTTACTAAGATAATGACTTTTGGGTTTTCATTGGCTGTAAGCCATAATAATCAACATTAACAGAAATAAACACTTAAAATAGGTCACTCTGTTTGCAATGACTCTATATAATATATGATTTTCACTTTTTGTATTGAAGAACTGAAATAAATTCACTTTTTCATGATATTCTAATTTTGTGCGATGCACCTGTAGTTTGGATTACTTCTACGCTTTTTTTAGACATTATCATCATGCTGTAAACTATTATCCTTTAACAATTATGAAGTACTTTGTACGCCTTTACATGACAACCAGAATATACCTTGAACTTTATCATGGCTAGGTCCAGTTTGCTTACAGTGTTACTATGCAGCTCTAAAAAAAATAGATAATGTAAGGAAAACTGAAAGAAATGAACTGGAGCATAAGTTGTTATACATGCAACGTGTAAGAGCATTTTCACACTGACCATAAAACAGTCAAAACCTAAGTTAGAAACAAAATGAATATATACAGGTGCTTCTCACAAAATTAGAATATCATGAAAAAGTTAATGTATTTCAGTTTTTCAGTACAAACATAAAACTCATTTATTATATAGAGTCATTGCAAACAGAGTGACCTATTTCAAGTGTGTTTTCTATTAATGTTGATTATTATGGCTTACAGCCAATGAAAAAGTCATTATCTCTAGAATACTTTATAACCCTAGCTTGAAAAAAAGTTTTTAAAATCCGAAATGTTGGCCTACTGAAATATATGTTCAGTGAATTCACTCAATACTTGGTTGGGGCTCCTTTTCACCAATTACTGCACTAGTGTGGCATGGCATGGAGGAGATGAGCCTGTGGCCCTGCTGAGGTGTTATGGAAGGCGAGGTTGCTTTGATAGCAGCCTTGAGCTCGTCTTCATTTTTGGATCAAGTGTCGCTCATTTTCCTCTTGACAATACCCCATTGATTCTCTAAGGGGTTAAGGTCAGGTGAGATTGCTGGCCAATCAAGCTCAACCAGGTATTAGCACTTTTGGCAGTGTGGACAGGTGCCAAGTCCTGCTGGAGAAAGAAAATTCCATCGCCAAAAACCTTGTCAGCAGAGGGAAGCATGAAGTGTTCTAAAATTTCCTGGTAGACAGTTGCGCTGGTCTTGATAAAACACAGTGGACCTACACCAGCAGATGACATGGCTCCCGAAATCATAATTTATTTTGGATATGTGACATCCCAGAGTCTGGTTGTCACAGTGACATTGCCTCCCTCTAAGAGGTGAAGTCAAGCTTGGAGGCAGAAAGGGGCCCACATGCCAGGTAATAGATTAAATCACAATTCCTGCTGCAAGTCAGAAAAGGGAGATGCCTTATAAATTCTGGCTAGCAGAGGGGGTTGGTGAGTCAGCTAGAAGTCAGCTGAGGGAGTTGTCATGGAAACAAGAACAGCTGTGAGCAAATTACAAGACAGTTAAAACGTGAGGTAAAAAGATCTTTCTGGAAGATCCTGTCAGTTCAAGACAGGCAGCTGATCTGTGAAGAAGGAAAAGGACACGAGCAGAGATAAGAGGCTCTGGGAAAGCTAAAATACTGCATATAGCAGACCCCTGAGCGAAGCGCTAATAGAGAGAAAAGGGACATCAGAGTCCTGGGTGGACAGGAGCTGTATGTCCTGCCGCCGAATCTGAAAGTACAGGGAATTGTAAATTCCTGTGCGACATTGAACACCTGAGGGCACGGCAGTGGATAAGGAGCCTGGGGCCGACGGTGAAAAGGACGGTACCCGTGGAATAGGCTCATGCTGACAGCCGTACAGGTTAGTGAAATCATCACGCAATTGAGGGTCGCAGCTTAGTTATAAACAGCGGAGACCCACACACAAAACGCAGAAGGAAGGTCCTAAATCCCCTCCTGGCAAGGTGGATCCCCTGAATGCCTCCAGGCAAGCCGGACTCATTCCATCACCTGTATGTGGTACTCCGGATTACAACCACTTTCAAGTAAAAGATAAAGAAACTGCACCTCTCTGTGTCTTTCTCTCATTTCTCTGCACCCCAAGGATCACAGCCATTTTGACTATTAATTATCTTTGCCCTGGGACTATTGCTCTACCTGTGGAGAGCTACTTTCACCTCAGCTGCAACACGCCAGCAGTCTCAGAGGATCAACACCGCAGCACTGGTCACCTCTGACCAGAATACTACAGGTGGCGTCACGTATTTAACCATCTATAAACTTTATCTTCATTTTTACCACATAAATACCACACAACTTTCCCCCGATTTCATTTACTGGATGCCTCTGGGCCATGAACTGGGTCGCCGCCGCCGTGACACCGTCCCCCATTGAATTCGAAGGGCCCGGTACCGAGTACCCCCAGGCCCCGCAGGGCGCTCCAACTGGCTTCTTGAATAGGATTTAGCGATCCTAGCAAAGTTGGGTACAAGGAGCCTGGCAAAGCTGGGTACTGTGTGCCATAGACATAATTAAATTGAGTGCTAAAGATTTGACTGAGCTTTCAAATAACCACCATAACTGCAACACACAGTGCGCGCGAGCAGATAGGGGCGTGCCAGTGAAGCTGGAGCTGCGCTCTATTGTGAGCAAGTGAAAAACAGAAGAAAGAAAAAAATGCTCAACGCAGGTGAAGATTCAGCGGCGGTCGCAGCCGCAGCCTCCATAATGCTGCTATTAATGCCATATATACCAGGAGCAGCCTGGTTACCACAATACTCAGGGGAGTTGCACACCCTGAGTGATTTTAAAGAAAGACTATGGAGTTTGTTCAAAGTGTACCCCCTGTCAGAAAGCCAAAAAGTCAGTATCCTCATTGGCTAGTTAACTGGTGCGGCTCAGAGGGAAGTAAAGTCCTGGCTGGACACTGATAAAAGAACTGTCAAACAAATCTTAGCCAGACTGAAAGACACTTTTGATACCCGTACTGCAACAGAGATAAAAATGAGATTTTTTGGGTGCAAACAGAGAGTGCAGGACAGTATACGGGACTATGCCCTTAATCTTCAAGAGACACTACGGGCTGTAAAGCAGATTGACCATGAGAGCGTGCAAGATGAAGATAGATTATTAACAGAGCAGTTCATAGAGGGACTCCAGTTTAACAACCAAAGGACACAGCTGCGCATAATGGCCCTACACAATCCTGAATTAGACTTTGTACACTTTAAGGATAGAGCCATCAGAGTGCTGCGTGAACCAAACCCTAGCAGCACAGAGCCCTCTAAGCATCCTGCAATTACATATCAGCAGGAGACAGCATCCTTTCAAAAGACCACTATTGAAACTGACAAGCCGTCCCAAAATGATGATTCTGCTGCAGACTTACGTCTCCAAGTCAAGGAACTAACTAAAAGTGTGGCTACACTCACAAAAACTGTGCAGTCCCTGCAAGTGATTCCAAAGACGAAGATCCAGCTGGCCTCCAGTCCAGATGACGTCCCGTGGCGACAGCAGAAGAGGATCCCACCGACCAGAGGGAGAGACAGCGATCGTTACGACGAGGACGGACAGCTCATCTGTCGCCACTGCAACAAGGCAGGACACCTAGCAAGATACTGTCATTTAAACAAGCAACCCCTGGGGCAAAGGGCCAACCCCCAGGAGTAAGACGACCAGGCCCCCAATTTGGCGAGACAAGTACGTAGGAGGACGACCAGTCTTGACTGTTGTGATTGACGGTTTTCCGATGAATGCTGTACTGGACACCGGCTCCCAGGTGACAACGATATTGTTATGGTGTTACAGGTGCTAAAGAGGAAAATAAAGATTTACCCGAAAGTGGACCCTCTGGGTCATGGCTCCAGAGCCCCCGGGGGCGATTGCCCAGGTGAGGACCACCCCCTATACAGGGAGTGTTAGGGACAGACCTCCAGGGGATGGACCCGCAACAGCCGGAACCAAAGGGACGACTGGGGCAATAGAGGGCAAGAAGGCACAGACATGTCCGATAAGCAGGGCACCGGGCAACACAGAGACCAAGTTGGGTACTGGACCGGAGAGCCGGAGGAGAACAGAACTGGAGGCTGTAAAGGAAAAGAAGCACGATGATGTACTAGGCGTAGGAAGGCAACAACAGGGAAGGAGACGGAGACCGGAGAGCAGGAGGCAGGACAGAGGAGGGAAGGCACAAGGGAGACAGGGAGTGCAGAGTACAGGAGAGGCTGACCGAGATGAAGCAAACAGAGGACAAGAGAGAACCAAGAGGCACAGCATGGACAAAGGACAGGAGGGGGCCTGAGAACACAGTGGATGCTGCTCCAGACAGCGTCACCGCATGTGATAACCAGGCATCTTACCTGAGCAGGCACCGAGCAAATGTAGCGGTGGGTGCCGCCATGTTGGGGGCGGGGCCAGCGTGTCACACTACCCAGGAGGCTGTGTGCTGTGTGCACGTACCCGACGCCGAGGGAGCCGGTGGCCGGGCGCGGGGACGCGCCGAGAAGCAGGAGCGCGCCGGGCAGAGTGTGCAGGGAGGTGAGCAGGAGCCGTGAAAGTACCCCCTTCTTTACGCCCCCTCCTCCTAACATTGGAGAGAAACCATCTCATGATGCGGGGAGCATCAATATTCTCCTGGGGTTCCCACGATTTCTCCTCGGGACCAAAGCCCTTCCAATCAATCAAAAACAGAGTCTTTCCTTTAACAGTCTTCATAGCCAAAATATCTCGTACCTCAAAGGTGTTTTCCGAGCTACATGGTTGGGAGGTTTGAGAAGGTGCAGAATGAAAGTGTTTAAACATGGCTGGTATACGGAGAGATACATGGAAGGTGTTGGGAATCCTTAGTGAGGCGGGTAATCTCAGCTTGTAGGCCACATCGTTGATGCGGCTTAAGACCTCAAAGGGACCAATGTAACGTGGACCTAACTTGGAGGGGATTTTCAACCTGATATGTCGGGAAGCTAACCAAACCTTATCCCCAGGGTGATACGGGGGAACGTCTAGCCGTCTTTTGTCGGCATTCCGCTTCATTCTGAGGCTGGCACACTCAAGAGCCACTTTGTTCTCCCTCCAAATCTGAGAGAAGTCCACAGACAATCAATCTGCTGCCGGCACACCCGAGGTGGGGGATACGGGAAGAGGAATGCCGGGGTGTTGACCAAAAACCACAAAAAAGGGAAATTTGGAGGAGGCTTCACTTGGATGATTGTTGTAGGCGAATTCCACCCAAGGAAGGAGAAAGGCCCAGTTGTCCTGGTGAGCATTGGAAAAATGCCGAAGGTAAGATGTTAGCGCCTGGTTGACTCGCTCAACCTGACCATTCGACTGAGGGTGATAGGCTGAGGAGAAATCCAACGTTATCTTCAGTAATCCGCAGAGAGCTCGCCAAAAACGGGAGGTAAACTGAACTCCTCAATCTGAGACAATATGCTGAGGGAAACCATGGAGGCGAAAAATGTGAAGCAAAAAGATCTTTGCCAACTCGGGAGCGGTAGGTAGACCAGGCAGAGAGATGAAGTGGGCCATTTTGGAAAATTGGTCCACAACCACCAATATCACTGTACATCTAGATGAAGGAGGCAAGTCATTGACGAAATCCATGGCAATATGAGTCCAGGGGTTTGCAGGTACTGGTAATGGATGCAGGAGTCCCGCAGGAGCATGCCGGGGAACCTTGTTCCGGGCGCAAGAAGGACAGGAGACGATGAAGTCTTGGACATCCTTGTGAAGCGAAGGCCACCAGTAATGGCGGGAGACAAGCGAGAGAGTCTTTTTTACTCCGGCATGTCCAGAAAATCTTGATGAGTCACTCCAGCATAGAACCTTTAAACTATCTCCACTCCGAACAAAGGTCTTACCAGATGGTGGGGAGACCAGGCTAACTGGAGCCACGGTTAGGATCTTAGCAGGGTCAATGAGATGGATTGGACCCTCCTCCTTGTCAACAGCCAGGAAGGACCGTGAAAGAGCATCCGCCTTGATGTTCTTCTCCCCGGGTCGGAAGTGGAGTTCGAAGTCAAATTTTCAAAAAACAGTGACCATCTGGCCTGTCGAGGGTTGAGCCTCTGGGTGGACTGAAGATAGGCCAAATTCTTGTGATCCGTGAAAATGATGAACGGATGGAGAGCACCCTCGAGAAGATGGCGCCACTCCTCAAGAGCCATCTTTATGGCCAAGAGTTCTCTATCTCCAACGGCATAATTACGTTTGGGAGCGGAGAAAGCCTTAGAAAAGAATCCGCAGGTAAGAGTGCGGCCCGAGGAGGATTTCTGCAGGAGAACTGCTCCAGCTCCCACCGAGGATGCGTCAACCTCGAGGATGAATGGCCTGCTGGCATCCGGGCGATGAAGTACAGGAGACTTAGCGAATTCTTGCTACAGGGCCTCGAAGGCAGCCTCTGCTTCAGAGGGCCAATGATTGGGATCGGCTCCTTTGTGGACAAGAGCTAAGATGGGTTTAGACAAAGAAGAGAAATGAGGGATAAATTGCCTATAATAATTGGCAAAACCCCAAAACCGCTGAATTGCCTTGATTCCGAGGGGACGTGGCCAATTGAGAACTGCCGAGACTTTCTCAGGATCCATCTCTAATCCCGAGTTCGAAACGATGAAAGCAAGAAAAGGCAAAGAAGTTTGCTCAAAGAGGCATTTCTCCAACTTGGCAAAAAGGTGGTTCTCTCTGAGACGTAGAAGGACTTGGCGGATGTCACAGTGATGTGTGGCCAGATCAGGGGAGAAGACCAAGATGTCGTCTAGGTAAACTACGACACAGGAGTAGAGGAGATCTCGAAAGACATCATTAACGAGTTCTTGGAACACTGCAGGTGCATTGAAAAGCACAAAGGGCATAACCAAATACTCGTAGTGTCCATCTCGTGTGTTAAATGCAGTCTTCCACTCGTCCCCGGAGTGTATGCGAACCAGATTATAGGCCCCTCGTAGATCAAGCTTAGTGAACACATGCGCCCCCTTCAAGCGATCAAAAAGCTCAGAGATGAGTGGTAGTGGATATTTATTCTTCACCGTGATACGATTCAAGCCGCGATAATCGATGCACGGGCGCAAGGATCCATCTTTCTTTTTTACGAAAAAGAAGCCTGCTCCTGCAGGGGAGGAAGACTTCCGAATGAAGCCTCTGGCCAAGTTGTCTTTGATGTATTCAGACATGGTTTGGGTCTCTGCCGTGGAGAGAGGGAAATCCTACCACGAGGCGGAATGGTACCAGGAACGAGCTCGATGGGGCAGTCGTAGGGATGGTGCAGAGGAAGAGTCTCAGCCTCTTTCTTATCAAAAACATCCAAAAAATCATGGTACACCGACGGCAATCCATGGGGAACAAGAGAAGGACGAGAGATACCTACGGGACACACCGACAGCAGACACCGAGCCTGACAAGACTCCCCCCCAGCGGTTGGCCACTATGCCAACCTAAGGTGGGCTCGTCGAGCCGCAGCCAAGGAAGACCAAGCAGGATAGGGTGAGAAATACCTGCTAAGACGTAAAACGTAATTTTCTCCTTGTGCAGCGCCCCCACCTGCAACTCCACTTCATGAGTCACTAGAGTAACAGTCTCTAGCAGGGGTCGACCATCTACGGAGGTGAGAACTTGCGGTTCTTGCAAGGCCCTCACGGGAACAGAAAGCTTATTAACCTCCTCTAGCCTAATAAAATTCCCAGCGGCACCCGAGTCCACATAGGCCACCAGAGAAGCCTGCTTCCCACCAACATGCAAGAGGACAGACAAAGTGAGAGGGAGAGAGGTATCATATACACCTAGGGAGGCCTCTCTTACCTGGCCTAGGCAGAGAAGTTTTCCGGAGGTTCCGGACAAGTTCGGATGAGATGGGAACCGCTACCGCAGTAGAAACACTGACCGTGGATGCTGCTCTCCCTACGACGCTGGTCAGAGAGCTTCAGGCGGTCCACCTGCATAGGTTCGGGTGCTGGAGGTGAAGGGAGACTCCTAGGTCGAGGACTAGGTGGCCTGCGGACAGAAGAAAATGGACGAGAGACCCTTCTCTCCCTGGCACGCTCTTGAAAGCGGAGGTCAATTCGGGTAGCTAAAGAGATCAAATCCTCGAGAGCTGTTGGGGTGTCACGACCAGCGAGCTCATCCTTTAAACGACTCGAGAGGCCTCGCCAGAAAGCGCCCACCAAGGCCTCATTATTCCAACCTAAGTCTGAGGAAAGAGTCCTAAACTGGATAGCATACTGGCCCACAGTTAAAGAACCTTGACATAAGTTAAACAAAGCCTCAGTGGTGGAGGCTAAACGGCCCGGTTCGTCAAAAACTCAACGAAAAGTATCCAGAAAAACGGAAAGCTGAGTAACTACTAGGTCATCACGTTCCCAGAGCGGGTTGACCCAAGCCAAAGCGTCCCCCTCTAGATGAGAAATGATGAAGGCCACTTTGGCTCGATCAGTGGGGTACTGCTGGGGCAGCAGTTCAAAATGGAGACGGCACTGATTTAAAAAACCAAAAAAAATTATTTCTCTAGCTTAGATCTCACCAGTGGGTATTGGCAGGTTCCTGTGGCAGAGGCAGACAAAGAGAAGACAGCGTTTACAACACCAATGGGCCTCTGCGAGTTTAACTACATGCCGTTTGGCTCAGCAATGCACCAGGAACATTTCAGCGGTTAATGGAATGCTGCCTTGGACATAAAAACTTTGAAACCGTTCTGCTGTACCTGGACGACATCATTGTCTTCTCCAAAACCTGCGAAGACCATTTGAAGCACCTGGCCGAGGTATTCGAAGCCCTGTCAAACTTTGGCCTGAAAATATAACCGTCCACATGTCACCTTTTGAAAACCAAGGTGCAGTACCTAGGCCATATGGTGAGCACGGAAGGTGTGGCACCCTATCCTGACAAAGTCACCGTTATCCGGGACTGGAAAAGACCCAGCACTATCCATGAAGTGAGGCAATTTCTTGGGTTAGTAGGCTACTACCGGAGATTTATCAAGAACTTCATCAAGATAGCAGCACGGCTGCACGATCTTCTAGTGGGCCAATCCAAGAAGGCCAAGAACAAAAATCTTCTGTTTGAATGGAACAAAAGGATAGAAGAGTCCTTCACCAAGTTGAAATTGGCCCTAACAGGAGATGAGGTCCTGGCCTACCCTGACTATGACCAACCATTTGTACTTTACACTCACGCCAGCAACGTGGGATTGGGAGCAGTGCTGTCACAAGTGCAGAAAGGCAGAGAGAGAGTGACTGCCTACGCCAGCAGGAAGCTTCGTCCCACTGAGAGGAACCCCGACAACTACAGTTCCTTTAAGCTTGAGTTCCTCGCCATAGTCTGGGCGGTAACAGAGCACTTCAAGCACTACTTGGCTTCAGCAAAGTTCACCATCTACACGGACAATAATACGCTAACCCACATTGAAATGGCAAAGCTCCGGGCACTTGAGCAGCAATGGATGGCCCGGTTGTCCAACTTCGAGTTCACCATCAAGTACCGAGCAGGACGTAAGAACGCTAATGCGGATACGTTGTCCAGGATGCCCAATTCACCAGACGGGGAGAAGATCCAAAAGAACTCGAAGAAATCGAGTTACCAGCCTTCCACCGTCAAATTGCAGCCCAGCGTTCTCAAGGAGTGAGGAATAAGCGCTTTATCGTACGAGAGGTAACGTTGAACCGATTACCCCATCATGAGCGGGCAGAGACACAAAATAGTGATCCAGCTGTTTGCCTAGTAAAGGAGTGGCTGGCACAAGCTGATGCACACCCTGGTCCAGATGATCCACAGGAAGCACAGCAGCTATGGAAGGAAAGAGGCAAGCTGTTCATCTACGAGGGTAAACTGTGTCGGAGGAACATCAACTTGCGCACACATGAACTGGTCTGGCAGGTGGTAGTCCCAAAGAGGGATGCGCCAATGGTCTTAGAGGCGTACCACAATGGAGCAGGACACTTCGGTTGGAAGAAGTTTGAGGTCCTACTTCGTGAAAGGTTCTACTGGGTTGGCATGAGGAGTTCCATTGAGAAGTGGTGCCAAGAATGTGGCCCATGCAACCTGCGCAGAAAAGACCGTAACAGCCAGCAAGCCCCATTACAGCCGATCATCACAAAACAACCGCTTGAACTGGTAGCCTTGGATTATGTGAAGTTAACTCCCAGTAGGAATGGCTACATTTATGCTTTTACCATCGTGGACCATTACTCAAGGTAAGAACCTTGAGTAATGGTCCACGATGGTAAAAGCATAAATGTAGCCATTCCTACTGGACTACTGGACTACCTACTGGACTACCAAGAGGTAGTCGTGTCTGTTAAAGACCAAACAAATATAGGAAGGAGAGAAGTCCGGCTTTCAGGATCGCGCTGTTCCAGTCCAAAGTTCACAAGGAGTTAATCCAAGGACCAAGCAGTGATTATAACTTTCTTTTTATTCCATAAACTCTACGCGTTTCGTGTACACACTGTACACTTCCTCAGGAGCAAAGTTACACTGGCATCACATTCCATTCTCCTTATATACTACCTTCCCCAGGAAGTGAGGTAGATGCTCATTGCACTTAAAAAAATTCACACATAACTATCAACATAATATAAAATCACAAAAATCACTAAAATCCATCTATAAAACACACTTCTATAAAAACACACATATGTAAAACTTCACACTAGAAAAAGTGTAAAACATTATAGTAAAATTATGGTTATACTCAATAAAAATCTAAATTTCTTGGTACATCATATCAATTAGCAGAACAACATTCACAAATCTCTTATATAACCGCACTTATATTTTCCTTTCAGTATTAACCCTTCATTCAACATATTATACTTTTACTTTCCTTATATTTCAAGCAGATGATAAGGCCCTATTGTGCGCTTCTGTCTCCCCCTTTTTAAAGACCAAACAACGAAGACAGCAGCCAAGGCATTTCAGCAACACTTTTGTCGCCCGCACGGATACCCTGAACAAGTGCTCACCGACCAAGGTCCAGCCTTTGAGGCAGAAGTGTTTCAGGAGTTCTGTAACATGTACGGTTGCAAGAAAATCAGAACGACACCGTACCATCCACAGACAAATGGCATGTGTGAGAAGATGAACCAGGTGGTCATTGACTTACTGAAGACCTTACCTCTGGAAGAACGAAACCAGTGGCCAGAGAAGTTGCAAGATGCAGACTGGAATACAGAGCGGCAACAACAATACCGCAAAGTGCAAGAATGTGTGGAGAAAAGTTTGTCCCAAGCAAGACAGAGGCAGGAAAAGAATTGCAATCAACACGCCCCTGCAGTTCCCTTGACACCAGGAGAACAAGTACTTAAAAGAAAGAGATGTGTTCACATACACCGTGATACCTTCAAACTAGAGTTGAGCAAAATGGGTCGGTCATATTCAAAAGTCGCCAACTTTCGCTGAAGTCGGGTTTCATGAAACGAAACCCGACCATAGCGTGAGGTCGGCAACGAGGTCTGCGAACAGAGCGCCAAAGTCGCGTTTCAAAAGATGCTTCCAGCGCCCTATTTCAGCCAATGATGTAGGACGCACACTGTGGGCAACGCGATGACATAGGCATCGGTCACCACCATCTTTGAGAAGGGCATGCAAGTGATTGGCTGGCTTTGTGTGGCGTCACAGGGGCCATAAAAGGGAGTGAACTCCGACCGCCATCTTACTTATGCCGATCATAGCATAGGGAGAGCTGCTGATGATGATGATTCTGTAGGGAGAGCGTTAGGCAGGGAAGAAGAACCAAAAAACTGCTTCTGCTGTTAGCGATTTCCACTTACAACACAACATTTTGCGTGCAGTGACAGGGGAGGCTCTATTTTTGTGAATCAGCTCTGTTGGTTATTAGGCTGCCTTATAAGGCTCCCTGATAGCTGCATTGCTGTTTGCACACTGCTGTGCAAACTGCTTTTTTAAAAGCAAAAATACTTTTCTTCCTCTTTTCTGCACAGTTACCAAGCGTTCATTTTTCCACCCTTTTGTGTGTGCACTGTGCAGCAGTCCTGCTTATTAGGCTGCCTGCGTCCATACTTGGACTGAGAGCATCATTGTCAGCGTCCTCAAATCTCTAGTGAGATCCAAATTCTCACCAATCCTATAGACACCCTCCACCTTGTCATACACCATCCAATTTCAGCCTGTTACATTGAGGTGTAATCTCTACTGGGCCAGAGACAATAGTTCAGCGTCCTCAAATCTATAGTGAGATTCAAATTCTCACCAATCCTATAAACACCCTACACCTTGTCATTCACCATCCAATTTCAGCCTGTTACATTGAGGTGTAATCTCTACTGGGCCAGAGACAATAGTTCTGCGTCCTCAAATCTCTAGTGAGATCCAAATTCTCACCAATCCTATAGACACCCTCCACATTGTCATTCACCATCCAATTTCAGCCTGTTACATTGAGATGTAATCTCTACAGGGCCAGAGACAATAGTTCAGCATCCTCAAATCTCTAGTGAGATTCAAATTCTCACCAATAGTAGATACACCTTCTACCTTCTTTAACAGTACCATATAGCTGGTGGTATTTTGGGTACATTTTCACAAAAATGAGCAAGTATGTGTCATGTCGGACGCTGTTCACACCACTGCGTCCGGCAGGCAGAGGTAGTTCCACCTCCAGCCAATAAGGCCTCAGTGGCGCCGGCTTGATCTTCAGGCTCTCGGGGGTTAATCTTGCTGGAGACCAGGTTGGATGTTTGGTCACGCCCACGGTCTTTAAATAGTCATGCTGGCCTATGGGCGTCGCCGATTATAGCTTGTGTTTCATACCAAGTGGTTCCGGTCTGGAGTGGAGGTGTTGCAGAGAGAGAGATTCGTGTCTGGTGGCGTATGATCCGTTGTTATCCTTTCTCCTTCCCATATTTGTGTTTAGTTGTGCCCTGTTCACATTACTGTATATTCCTGTGTGTGTGCGGCGCAGTGCAGTTTAAGTTCTCCCTGTCTGTCATATTTGTGTGGGGGCTTTGGTGGTGTGACTCCTCACTGGGTGGAGGGTGGAGGGTTAAGTGCAGGGCTGAGCAGGAGACAAGGAAAGGTTGGAGGCTCAGGCATTTGCACCATCAGCAAAAACCCTGGGTTGAGGGTCAGACAGGGTTTCCCCTAGTTATAGGGACATCACAGGGGCCCCGGGAGTTACAGCCTTAGTTGAACTAAGCCCCCCGTGACATTATAATCGTCCCACATTTTTTCAGGAGTCCATGGATCCATTAGAGTCCATAACCCGCCAGTTGGCGGCGCTGTCCATACAGGTCTCCGAGTTGAAAGGGGCAGTTTAGCAGCAGGCCCTGGTAGTAGCGAAGGTGCAAACGGCATCTGCAGGTATCGGTGCAGAGCCGAAGTTTCCGCTGCCAGAACGATTTTCAGGGGATCGCAGCAAATTTGTCGTATTTCGGGAGGCCTGCAAGTTATACTTCCGCATGCGCCCGGTCTCCTCAGGTAATGAGGCTCAGCGGGTAGGGCTAGTGTTGTCATTACTGAGTGGTGACCCCCAAGCATGGGCATTTTCTTTACCAGCTGACTCTGCTACATTTCATTCTGTTGATAATGTTTTTTCTGCCCTCGGGCTCATTTACGATGATCCTGACCGACTGGCTCTAGCGGAATCTAAAATCCGCGCCCTCCGCCAGGGGGAGCGCTTGGCAGAGGACTATTGTTCGGAATTTCGCCGATGGGCCGTAGACACACAGTGGAATGACCCAGCCCTGCGGAGCCAGTTTATTCATGGGGTATCAGGGAGGGTTAAACAAGCCCTCCTGATGTATGAGACTCCGGCATCGTTGGAGTCTGCCATGAGTTTGGTGATACGTATTGATCGCCGTTTTCGTCAGGGGGCACAGGAGACGCTACCTCTGGGGGAATGCAGAGGTGCAAGTGTGGTTGAAGTTGATGAGTTCCCTGAACCTATGCAGATTGCTGGCGTGGCACAGGTTAAGCGTCGCGCTCCGGGATTCCGGAAGCCCGGAGCATGTTTCTACTGTGGTAAAAGTGGTCATTATGTTAACGTTTGCCCGGTACTACCTAAGAGGGTCACATCGGCGGAAAACTGTTAAGCTCAGTGGGTATGGAGGAGACCCAACTGAGCGTATGCATATCCTCCATGATGGTATCTCAATGTATGCTCCCTGCCAAGGTTATTATCGCGGGCAGAGAGCTACCAATATCAGTATTTGTGGATAGCGGTTCCGC
Organism: Dendrobates tinctorius; assembly: GCF_039654945.1. NCBI lineage: Eukaryota > Metazoa > Chordata > Amphibia > Anura > Dendrobatidae > Dendrobates > Dendrobates tinctorius. The sequence goes on from NW_027361921.1 coordinate 25,602,799, forward strand.
CACCAATCTCATAGATGAGAAGTTTGCACACACCGCCGGGTTTAAGATCGAAAAACTTCCTCACCCCATACAGGTGGTGACCATTAATGCTGTTCCCCTCCCTCAAGGGGAGATTACGGAGTTTGTGGCAGAGGTGAAACTCCACATTGGGGTCCTACATTCTGAGTCGGTTACATGTAGGGTCCTCTGTAATCTCCCAGCACAAATGGTCCTGGGTTTTCCATGGTTGTCCAGGCACAACCCGGTAATTGATTGGACAACTCAGGACATAGTACAATGGAGTGGTTTCTGCCAAGACAATTGCTTGGCCACATGTGTGTCCGCCGTGACGCCCAGCCTGCCGGAGGCTTTGCAGGATTTCGCGGATGTTTTCTCTGAGAAGGGTTGCTCAGAACTGCCTCCACATAGAGCCTATGACTGTGCGATTAGGTTAAAACCCGGGGCCAAATTACCTAAGGCCAGGATGTTTAATATTTCTGGTCCTGAGAGACAAGCTCTGAAAGACTACATCGCGGAAAGTCTGAGCAAAGGACACATCCGGCCTTCATCCTCGCCTGTAGCCGTGGGGTTTTTCTTCATTAAGAAGAAAGATGGGGGGTTACGCCCGTGTCTGGATTTCCGAGAGTTAAACTAGATTACTATCCGTGATCCCTACCCAATGCCGTTAATCCCGGATTTGTTCAACCAGGTAGCGGGGGCGAAATGGTTTTCCAAGCTGGACCTCAGGGGGCGTATAACCTCATAAGGGTCCGTCAGGGGGATGAGTGGAAGACGGCGTTTAACACTCCTGAGGGTCATTTTGAGAGTCTGGTTATGCCGTTTGGGTTGACCACCGCGCCAGCCGTTTTCCAACATTTTATTAATGATGTATTTGCTCATGTCCTGGGGAGATTTGTGATTGTATACCTGGATGATATCCTCATTTATTCTAGCGATCGGGACACTCATTTGGAGCATGTCAGGCAGGTGTTACAGTTGCTCCGGGAGAACCAGCTCTATGCTAAGCTGGAAAAATGCTTATTTTTTGTCCAGGAGTTGCCCTTTTTGGGATATATTGTGTCCGCAGCCGGGTTTAAAATGGACACCGCTAAGGTGCAAGCGGTGCTGCAATGGGAGAGGCCGGAGAGTCTGAAAGCACTCCAGCGGTTCCTTGGGTTTGCCAATTATTATAGGAAATTTATAAAACACTTTTCGACTATCGCCAAACCGCTCACGGACATGACAAAAAAGGGTGCCGATCTAGCGAACTGGCCTGAGATGGCTATACGTGCATTTGAGCGTCTGAAGAATAGTTTTGCTTGAGCCCCCATTCTGGTGCAACCAGACGTGTCTAAACCTTTTGTGGTGGAGGTTGATGCGTCGGAGGTGGGAGTGGGGGCAGTACTGTCTCAAGGCTCGTCCTTGAGCGAGATGCATCCATGCGCCTTCTTCTCCAAGAAGCTGTCACTGGCCGAACGGAATTATGATATCGGCAACAGGGAGTTGTTGGCCATCAAACTGGCTTTTGAGGAATGGCGACACTTCTTGGAGGGGGCGGCTCACCAGGTCACAGTCATCACCGACCATAAGAATCTGCTCTATCTGGAGTCGGCCAGGCGTCTGTCTCCTAGGCAGGCTCGCTGGGCATTGTTTTTTACTCGTTTCAATTTTCTTGTGACTTACCGTCCCGGGGCTAAAAACACCAAGGCGGATGCTTTGTCTAGGTGTTTTCCGGGGGGAGAACCTCGGGAAGAGCCGGTACCCATCCTCCAGAAAGGGGTAGTGGTCTCTGCTCTCACGATGGAGGTAGAGGCGGAGATTGCCGAGGCCCAAGAGGAGGTACCACCAGGACTTCCCGCCAACAAATCATTTGTACCCCTGCATCTTCGGCTTAAGCTGTTGAAGGAACACCACGACTCGGTACTGGCTGGTCATCCAGGGGTGAGGGGCACCTTAGAGCTGGTATCGCGTCGTCTGGTGGCCCAAAATCAGGCAGGACGTGGTCTCATACGTGGCAGCTGGCATCACGTGCGCTAGGGCTAAGTCACCCCGTACCCGTCCTGCTGGCACGCTACAGCCTCTGGGGGTACCCAATAGGCCATGGACAGAAATCTCCATGGATTTCATCACTGACTTGCCAGCCTCGGCGGGGAACACTGTCATCCTGGTGGTGGTTGACCGTTTTTCAAAGATGGCGCATTTTGTGGCGTTGTCTTCTTTGCCCAATGCTAAGACATTGGCTCAGGTATTTGTGAAGGAGGTGGTCAGACTCCACGGAGTACCGTCGGACATAGTATCTGATAGGGGTACGCAATTTGTGGCGAGGTTTTGGAAAGCTTTTTGCTCACATTTGGGGATCAAGTTGTCACATTCATCGGCGTTTCATCCACAGTCTAATGGACAAACTGAGCGCATGAACCAAAATCTAGAACAGTATTTACGATGCTTTGTGTCCGACAACCAGGAGGAGTGGTCTACTTTCCTTCCTCTGGCCGAATTCGCGCTAAATAATCACCGCCAAGAGTCATCGGGAGAGTCTCCATTCTTTTGTGTGTACGGTCAACATCCTCAGTTTTGTACCTTACGTCAGGGTGACTCGGGGGGTGTCCCGGTGGAGGATCAGCTAGGAGCCCAATTGTCATCAGTCTGGAGGCAGGTGAAACAGCGTTTGTTGAGCATGAGTGCCAGGTACAAACGGGTGGCTGACAGTAGACGCGTGCCAGGTCCGGACCTGTGTGTGGGTGAATGGGTGTGGTTAGCTACGAAGAACATAAAACTCAAAATTCCATCTTTAAAACTGGGTCCAAGGTTTATTGGGCCTTTTAGGATTTCTGCCATCATTAACCCAGTGGCTTATCGGTTGGAACTTCCCGCGGTGTACAAGATACACAACGTGTTTCACAGGGCTTTATTGAAAAAGGTGGTAGGCTTGGTGGACACGACGCTGATGCCACCCCCAGTCATGGTGGATGGCGATTTAGAGTTTGAGGTCGCCAAGGTAGTGGACTCTCGAGTAGTACGCCGTTCTCTTCAGTATTTGGTGCACTGGCGGGGATATGGTCCGGAGGAGAGGTCTTGGGTTCCAGCCTCAGACATACATGCGGATCGGCTGGTCAGTTCTTTTCACCGTCGTCATCCGGACAAGCCGGGTCCTATGAGTCTTGAGGGTCCGGAGGTCCCTCGTAGAAGACGGGGTAATGTCATGTCGGACGCTGTTCACACCACTGCGTCCGGCAGGCAGAGGTAGTTCCATCTCCAGCCACTATAGCCTCAGTGGCGCCGGCTTGATCTTCAGGCTCTCGGGGGTTAATCTTGCTGGAGACCAGGTTGGATGTTTGGTCACGCCCACGGTCTTTAAATAGTCATGCTGGCCTATGGGCGTCGCCGATTATAGCTTGTGTTTCATACCAAGTGGTTCCGGTCTGGAGTGGAGGTGTTGCAGAGAGAGAGATTCGTGTCTGGTGGCGTATGATCCATTGTTATCCTTTCTCCTTCCCATATTTGTGTTTAGTTGTGCCCTGTTCACGTTACTGTATATTCCTGTGTGTGTGTGGCGCAGTGCAGTTTAAGTTCTCCCTGTCTGTCATATTTGTGTGGGGGCTTTGGTGGTGTGACTCCTCACTGGGTGGAGGGTGGAGGGTTAAGTGCAGGGCTGAGCAGGAGACAAGGAAAGGTTGGAGGCTCAGGCATTTGCACCATCAGCAAAAACCCTGGGTTGAGGGTCAGACTAGTTATAGGGACATCACAGGGGCCCCTGGAGTTACAGCCTTAGTTGAACTAAGCCCCCCGTGACAGTATGGTGGAAGACGCCATGGAAGTGGGCGGGGGTTGCCAGCTGGTCCCGATGGTGGTGGTGTTGCATCTGTTGGTAGTGGCAAAAGCACAATAGCACCTAAGGCAGGAGGTGATGAGCCTGCGTCATCGTCTGGCTCCACAAGGCCTCTAAGGCTCTCTTTTCTGGGTGTAGGTAAACCATTTTTAAAGCTGGAGCTTCAGGAACAAGTTTTGGCTTACATTGCTGACACAGCCTCCAGCTCTCTCGCCTCCTCTTCTGAAGTTTCAAAAAATAAAACCACTGAGTCGTCATTGGAGGCTCCTGGTCAGGAACAACACCTTTCCTTGTGTCCTTCACCCCTACCAAAAGTGAAGGATGTGGCAGGCCACACTACCGATTACTCCATGGAGCTCTTTTCACATACCATGCCTGGGTTATCAAGTCAAATCGTGAATTCCCCAGTCCAAGATGAATCTGACATGGAGTGCACTGATGCACAGCCACTGCTAGATTTTCCTGCTGGTACATTCACTCAGAACACGACATTGTCCTCGCAGTGTAATGAGGCAGAATCAGACCCTGATGAAACTCAGGTGCCCCTTCCCACATACTATACCACCTTACACGGTGACACAGAGGAAGGTGCACATGAAACTGAAGGCGGTCAAATTAGCATAGCGTGCAAGGTCTCAAAATGTCTTCCATAATAGGAAGAGTGCAGTGTGGCACTTTTTTGAACAAAATCCTAATGACCAAGCAAAAGTTATCTGTAAGAAGTGCGCAAAGACCTTTAGCTGAGGGAAAAATCTGAGAAATTTGAATACCAGTTGCATGCTTAGACATTTAACCACCATGCACTTGCAAGTGTGGACAGACTACCAAACCTCACGTACCACATGTGCACCTGCTCCGAATGAAGGTAGTCAGCAACGCTACATCGCTTCCCCCACTGTAAGCCCACCGGTTAGCACACCAAAAGCAGCAAATGTCGAGGTGTCGTCGCAAGGGCAAAGCAGTCATGGAATCACAATGTTATTGCTACGAAAGACTGAATCTAGGCCATCAGCAACACAACCATCACCATCACCAACCATCTCTCAGTCCGCCAAGTCCACCACTAGTTCCACCATATGCTGCTCTCAAGCCCAGCTCACCCTACCAGAGACTCTGAGTAGGACAAGAAAGTACTCATCCTCCCATCCGCGTACACTGGTTTTGAACGCCCACATTGCCAAACTAATCTTGTTAGAGATGATGCCCTACCGGTTGGTTGAAAGCAAAGCTTTCCGCGAGCTCATGGCCAACGCAGTACCACGCTATGACCTACCCAGTCGGCACTTCTTTTCGCAAAAAGCCATCCCAGCCCTACACGTGGATATGAGAGACTGCATTGTCAATGCACTCAAGCAATCAGTGAGTGGAAAGGTGCACCTCACAACAGATGCATGGTCCAGTAGGAATGGCCAGGGCCGTTACGTGTTCATCACTGCGCACTGGGTTAATGTGGTGGATGCAGAATCCACAGGGGACAGCAGCGGTGGGTCAGTGCTGCCTAGCCCACGGTGTAGGAAACAGTTGGCTGTAGGCGTTCGACCCTCCTCCTCCAGAAGCGAAAGCTCATCCACAGAGCACAGTCGCACGAGCACTCCATCCGCAGCTGCCAGTGTTGCACACGAGGTGTCCCACTATTGAACAGCTAGTGGTAAGCATCAGCAGGCTGTGTTGAAGATGATGTGTTTGGGTGACAACAGACACACTGCGGAGGTATGGCCGACTACTTGCAGCGACAAACTGAGTCATGGCTGGGCTGTCTATATCTTGAGGCAGGCAAGGTAGTTAGTGATAACGGCCGGAATTTTGTGGCAGCTATAGCCCTTTCAAAACTCAGGCACATACCTTGCCTGGCTCACACCTTGAACCTGGTGGTGCAGTGCTTCCTCAATAATTATCCGGAGTTAACAGCCCTGCTCCATAAGGTGCAAAGACTGTGCTCGCACATCAGCCGGTCACTCCAGTCGTATGCAGAATCTGCAGCGATTGCTCTACCTTCCCAATCTGCCTAAACAGTCCAAGTGCAGTGAGATGGAAGATGGGGACGACGAGGAGTCCAGACTAGTACAGGGATTCCCTAGTGAGGAGACTTATTTAATTGTTTTCAATGTTGGGACAGCTATTTTTGGGGAGCACTATACTCTGGAGAATGATATATGAGGCCCACCATACACTGGAGCATTCCAAAGGTGGACATCAGACACTGGAGCAGCATTTACAGGGCCCATTATGCACTGGAGCATTAGAAATGGGGCCCATTATATATGGAGCATTATTTGTGCCCGTAACACAGTGGAGCTTCATCCATGGGGACCAACATATACTGTAGCATGATGTGGAGCTCATCATATACTTTTTCAAACATTATATGGGACCAATGATTCTGTATAGAGAAATATATGGGCCTCACTACTCTGTATAGCGCACTATGCGGTGGCCATAATACTGTATGGAGTAATATACTGTCCGTTTTTGGAGCTATTGGAGAATTTAAAATGGATATCAGTCATGAGATGTACGAAGTGAAATATTTTTCATTGTACTATACTGCTATTTCTCTGCCGTATCAGAGGATCGTGAATTGTGGCATGTGTTAAAGGAGCCCTTTGACACTCTTTTGCCCTGGGCCCACGAAAATCTGGAGCCAGCCCTACCCCCCCACAACTTTAGCCAAATAACCCCCAGTTTTCAATGCCTAACTATTATTATAAAGTAAATTAAGGTTGGCAAGCTTAAGTAATAAGAAATGATGTTTTTGGCATTAAAATGGGCACTGTAGGTGTGTTTCCTGTCCTCCACTTCCTGCCGACCTTGGTTCCCCATTGACTTGCATTGGGTTTCGTGTTTCAGTCGGCCTTTGACTTTTCACGATAATCGGCCAATTTCGTTCGACCCAACTTTTGAGAAAGTCGGGTTTCATGAAACCTGACTCGACCCGAAAAAAGGCAAAGTCGCTCATCTCTACTTCAGACTTTAATAGCACCAAAGTATGTATCATCAGCAAAGATGGAGGAGAAACCTCAGTCTCAAGAGATCATCTAAAGATGTGCCCTGATCAATTGAAGGACAAGAAAGAAGTCCAAGATGCGCCACAACCCATAGTAGAGATGGAAGAAAAGATTCAAACTATACTTGGAGACTTTCCTTGGACGTGGACGCAAGTAAAACAGGCAATAGTAGTACCAGTACTAAACTTTCATCAGCCTACTGCACCAGATGAAGTAGAGACTCTAAATGAAATGGCTCCAGTAACAGATGCTATATCTGCAGTGAAATGCGGAAATCTGTCCCCTGCTAACAGCAAATCTGACCATCTCATGGTGAGTCTAGGAGTAACGAAAAGGCAGTCTAGAATACCTATCTTACACAAGACTACTTATAGCGTAGTGACTAGTGCACCCACAGTAGACATCAGAGAACAGGTCAGGATATCAGAAATACCTATACTGCGTAGATCCACTCATAGTACTAGAGGACAGATCCCTGCCCATTACAGAGATTACGTAATGTAAATAAAGTAAAAAAATGTATAGTTGTAACCGTTAAGCATGAGAGCCTACAGAGACTTACTGTAAGAACCTTTTTAAGTATTTGCAATAACCAGTTAAAGGACAATTGGGCCACAGGATGTGTGGTCAGAACTTTTATCTGTAAATAGTTACTCCAAAAAAGGTCTTGAAAATTAGCTGCCGACATGGCCGAAAAACAGGCCCATCTACAGAGCGCCCTGTAGCCACGCCCAGGGACGACACACAAAGTGGGCTAAGGCGGTTCCCACCAACCAAACTCCAGGTACAAGCGCAAATACAATTCCTGGACAGCAGCGCAAGGACTGGTCACTGCAGTAACTGTGCTATTGTTTTCTTTTTCTTGTCTGGTTTTTGATAATTTTTACATTTTTAAGACTTTGTAGATTTTCATTGATTGTTCTTGTTAACAATTCTTGTTATGTTTTCCTCAGTCCAGGAGTACTGAACTTAACTGGGGGGAATGTGACACCCTAGAATCTGGTTGTCACAGTGACATTGCCTCCCTCTAAGAGGTGAAGTCATGCTTGGAGGCAGAAAGGGGCCCCCAAGCCAGGTAATAGATTAAATCCCAATTCCTGCTGCAAGTCAGAAAAGGGAGATGCCTTATAAATTCTGGCCAGCAGAGGGGGTCGGTGAGTCAGCTAGAAGTCAGCTGAGGGAGTTGTCATGGAAACGAGAGCAGCTGTGAGCAAATTACAAGACAGTTAAAACGTGAGGTAAAAAGATCTTTCTGGACGATCCTGTCAGTTCAAGACAGGCAGCTGATCTGTGAAGAAGGAAAAGGACACGAGCAGAGATAAGAGGCTCTGGGAAAGCTAAAATACTGCATATAGCAGACCCCTGAGCGAAGCGCTAATAGAGAGAAAAGGGACGTCAGAGTCCTGGGTGGACAGGAGCTGTATGTCCTGCCGTCGAATCTGAAAGTACAGGGAATTGTAAATTCCTGTGTGACATTGAACACTTGAGGGCATGGCAGCAGATAAGGAGCCCGGGGCCGACGGTGAAAAGGACAGTACCCGTGGAATAGGCTCATGCTGACAGCCGTACAGGTTAGTGAAATCATCACGCAATTGAGGGTCGCAGCATAGTTATAAACAGCGGAGACCCACACACAAAGCGCAGGAGGAAGGTCCTAAATCGCCACCTGGCAAGGTGGATCCCCTGAATGCCTCCAGGCAAGCCGGACTCATTCCATCACCTGTATGTGGTACTCTGGATTACAACCACTTTCAAGTAAAAGGTAAAGAAACTGCACCTCTCTGTGTCTTTCTCTCATTTCCCTGCACCCCAACGTTCACAGCCATTTTGACTATTAATTTAACATCTTTGCCCTGGGAGTATTGCTTTACCTGTGGAGAGCTACTTTCACCTCAGCTGCGACACACCAGCAGTCTCAGAGGAACAACACCGCAGCGCTGGTCACCTCTGACCAGAATACCACAGGTGGCATCACGTATTTAACCATCTATAAACTTTATCTTCATTTTTACCACAAAAATACCACACAACTTTCCCCCCACTTCATTTACAGGATGCCTCTGGGCCATGGACCGGGTCGCCTCCACGGACCAGGTCGCCGCTGCCATGACACCGTCCCCCACTGAAGTCGACGGACCCAGTACCGAGTACCCCCAGGCCCCGCGGGGCGCTCCAGATACTTTACAACTTTACACTAGACCTTGGAAATCAAGGTCTCAGAGTCTGGAGGAAGAGTGGAGAGACAGACAATCCAAGCTGCTTCAGGTCAAGTGCGAAGTTTCTACAATCAGTGATGGTTTGGTTTACTGAGATAATGACTTTTGGGTTTTCATTGGCTGTAAGCCATAATCATTCGGTTTGTAATGACTCTATGTAATATATGAGTTTCACTGTTTGCATTGAAGAACTGAAATAAATTAGCCCCTTTCTGACATCCAACATAATATTCTGTCCTTGTGACCTGGGCCTGATTGACCTTTGACCATGGACGGAATATTATGTTATTTCTTTAATGCGACACTGCAAGTGAAGTGATCGCATTAAAATTCCAGCGTCATCTTACCTGTGGGGGTGTTGTCGCCCACCTGCACCCACGATCACTGTGTTTGGCTGTTCTATTCTGAACAGCCAATTGCATCATTTCTCAGTGTTTCAGCCAATCAGATTGGCTGAAACACTGACGTCCCAGCACCTAGGATCGAACACCCATCCTAGGCTTGTGCCTGGCAATGCCAAGGCATCACCGAAAACGAATCTGATTGGCGATATCGACGATCACATCGATTGTGCCAATCGCAGGGCACAGTCGCGGTGTGACCGTGCTGTGACCTGCCAGTTACCTGCCTAGGTTCACAGCTGTAAGAGCACTGATCCTAGGCTGGGGCTTAGCAATTTCAGGCATGGCCTGGAGCCACTGATTGAAGCGATTGACGATTACATCAATCAGGTCAATCACCGGGCACAGCCGTGGTGTGACCACAATGTGACCTGCCTAGAATCAGAGCTGTCAGATCCTAGGCCGATGCCTAGCAACCCTTGTGTCACCAGGGCCAGCTCTGATTGGTGTGATCGATGTCATCATAGATCACATCAATGACAGGGCACAGCAGCGGTATGATCGCTCTGTGTCCTGTCTGTGACCGCACTCCAGGTCCTCGCACTAGTTTTAGGATTCCTGCAGAATGGTCATGCTACAGGATCTGCTGCTGTTCTGGGCCTTGGGGTGCCACAGAAGCCTGTGACACCACAATCCCTGCTGAACAAAGGACAGAGAAGAAAAAAGAAAGAAGACAAGACAGAAGAAAGAAGAGAGACTACTGTGTTTTGATCCCTGATCCCTGCGTGATCTCTCTTCATCCATCCCAATCTCCCCATCCACCCCTCCCCCTCTTATTACCCCCTCCACCCCTTTGCATCACCTCCATACACACATTTAGCAGCCGCTGAGCATTGCTTGGTGACTCATTTCAAAGATCAACACTCGTACTCCCTTTTCTTTTTCACCCCTCTTTGCACCACACCCATGCGCACATCCAGCAGCCAACAAGCTTTGATTAGTGACACAGTTCACTCATCAGAGCTTGCACCTGCTGTTTTCCATCTTTCTTTATCACCACCCTTGCGCCACCCCCATGCGCACATCCAGCAGCCAATGAGCTTTGATTAGTGACATAGTTCACTCATCAGAGTTCGTGCCTGCTGTTTTAGACAATTTTATTTTCGCCACCTCAGTGCGCACATCCAGCAGCCACCAAACTTTTTTTAAGTGATGCAGTTCACTCATCAGAGCTTGTGCCTGCTGTTTTAGACAATTTTCTTTTTCAACACTACCCTGCACACATCCAGCAGCCACCAAACTTTGATAAGTGACGCAGTTCACACATCAGAGCTCATGCCTGCAGTTTTGCACTTCTCTTTTCACAGACTTTTTTTCTCCCAGGTTGTGCTTTTTTCTTTTAGGCTTTTCTTTTCAGACAAAAGTTAACACCAAGCACTAGAGTTGAGTGAAACGGGTCGAACAAATTCAAAAGTCGCCGACTTTCGCCAAAGTCGGGTTTCATGAAATGAAACCCGACCTTAGCGTGAGGTCGGCCACGAGGTCGGCGACTTTAGCGCCAAAGTCGCGTTTCAAAAGATGCTTTAGCGCCCTTTTGCAGCCAATCAGGAAGAACGGACACTGTGGGCAACGTGATGACATAGGCAGCGGTCACTACCATCTTGGAGAAGGGCATGCAAGTGATTGGCTTGCTTTGTGGGGCGTCACAGGGGGTATAAAAGGGCGTGCACGCTGACCGCCATGTTACTCATGCTGATCTCAGAATAGGGAGAGCTGCTGCTGCTGCTCATTCTGTAGGGAGAGCGTTAGGGAGGCAAAAAGAAAAAAAAAACTGCTTCTGCTGATAGCGCTTTTCACTGTAGTTACTGTGCAGTGAAAGGTGAAGATTTTTGCTTTTGTGCAGCAGCGCTGGTGGTGATTAGCCTGCCTTTTATGGCTAGCTGCATTGCTGTGTGCACACTGGTGTTCAAACTGCTTTTTTTTAAAAGCAATCCAAATTGTATTGTTTTGTCCTGGTGAGGTAGTGAGCATTCATTTTTTTACACACCGTACAGCAGTGTACGCTCCTCACACAGTACCGTGTAACGGCTGTTATCATGGCCAAATTGAAGCTATATACGTGTGTGACTCTGTAAGGAAAAGCCGAGGAGTTTGTCCATTCTTACAGACCTACACCTTACAGTTTTGTCCGTTTTTCAAACAGTTTAGTATATTTGCTGTTTGATTACATTCAAAACTAGAGAGAGACAGTGTGCATCAGTCCGTATACAAAAACACGAAGCTTGACACTTTTACATACACCGTACAGCGGTGTACGTGTACGCTCCTCTCTCAGTACCGTGTAATGGCTGTTATCACGGCCAAATTGAAGCTATATACGTGTGTGACTCTGTAAGGAAAAGCCGAGGAGTTTTTCCGTTCTTACAGACCTACACCTTATAGTTTTGTCTGTTTTTCAAACAGTTTAGTATATTTGCTGTTTGATTACATTCAAAACTAGAGAGAGACAGCGTGCGTCAGTCCGTATACAAAAACATGGAGCTTGACAATTTTACATACACCGTACAGCGGTGTACGCTCCTCTCTCAGTACCGTGTAACGACTGTTATCACGGCCAAATTGAAACTACTGTATATACGTGTGTGACTCTGTAAGGAAAAGCCAAGGAGTTTGTCCGTTCTTACAGACCTACACTCTAGGGAGATTGCAATTCTGCTCAATTCTATATACACCTTGTAGTTTGTCATACACTTGGCAATTTCTGCCTGTCACATTGCAGTGTAATATACACAGGGCCTGACAGAATCCAAGTGTGTCCTGAAGTCTACAGAGATTCCAATTCTCACCTGTCCTCTATACACCTTTCTTACACCATCCAGAATCTGCCTGTCACATTGCGGTGTAATATAAACAGGGCCTGACAGTATCCAACTGTGTCCTGAAGTCTAGAGAGATTCCAATTCTCAACAGTCCTCTATACACCTTTCTAAGGCCATCCAGAATCTGACTGTCACATTGCGGTGTAATACAAACAGGGCCTGACAGTATCCAAATGTGTCCTGAAGTCTAGAGAGATTCCAATTCTCACCTGTCCTCTATACACCTTTCTAAGACCATCCAGAATCTGACTGTCACATTGCGGTGTAATATAAACAGGGCCTGACAGTATCCAACTGTGTCCTGAAGTCTAGATAGATTCCAATTCTCACCTGTCCTCTATACACCTTTCTAAGACCATCCAGAATCTGACTGTCACATTGCGGTGTAATAAAAACAGGGCCTGAGAGTATCCAACTGTGTCCTGAAGTCTAGAGAGATTCCAATTCTCACCTGTCCTCTATACACCTTTCTAAGACCATCCAGAATCTGACTGTCACATAGCGGTGTAATATAAACAGGGCCTGACAGTATCCAACTGTGTCCTGAAGTCAAGAGAGATTCCAACTCTCACCTGTCCTCTATACACCTTATTAAGACCATCCAGAATCTGACTGTCACATTGCTGTGTAATATAAACAGGGCCTGACAGTATCCAACTGTGTCCTGAAGTCTAGAGAGATTACAATTCTCACCTGTCCTCTATACACCTTTCTAAGACCATCCAGAATCTGACTGTCACATGGCGGTGTAATATAAACAGGGCCTGACAGTATCCAACTGTGTCCTGAAGTCTACAGAGATTCCAGTTCTCCCCACTACTATATACACCTTGTACCTTGTTTTACAGGACCATAGAGTTGTTGGTTTTTTGGGGACATTTTCCCCAAAAATGAGGAAGTGTGATGGAAGAGTCCGTGGAAGTGGGCGGGGGTTGGCAGCTGGTAATGATGGTGTTGATGGTGGATCTGCTGGTATTGGCAAAAGCAAAATAGCACCTAATGCAGGAGGTGTTGAGCCTGTGTCATCGTCTGCCTCCACAAGGCCTCGAAGGCTCCCTTTTCTGGGAGTAGGTAAACCGCTTTTAAAGCCGGAGCTTCAAGAACAAGTTTTAGCTTACATTGCTGACTCAGCCTCCAGCTCTATTGCCTCCTCTTCTGAAATTTTAAAAAATAAAAGCACTGAGTCGTCATTGGAGTCTCATGGCCATGAACCACAACTTTCCTTGTGTCCTTCACCCCAACCAAAATCGAAGGATGCGGCAGGCCACACTACAGATTACTCCATGGAGCTGTTTTCACATGCAATGCCTGGGTTATCAAGTCAAATCGTGAATTACCCAGGCCAAGATGAATCTGACATGGAGTGCACTGATGCACAGCCATTGATAGATGATTCTGCTGGCACATTCACTCAGAGCACTACATTGTCCTCGCAGTGTACTGAGCCAGAATCTGACCCTGATGAAACTCCGGTGCCCCTTCTCGCATACTATACCACCGTACACGGTGACACAGAGGAAGGTGCACATGACATTGAAGAGGAGGTGATGGATGACCCAGTTGTTGACCAAGATTGGCATCCATTGGGGGAAGAGGGTGCCGCTGCCAATAGCTCAGAAGAGGAGGAGGAGCATCCGCAGCGGGCATCGACATCACAACAGCTGTTATCTATCAGGCCCGGAGCAGTCCAAAAACAGGTTACAATAACCAAAAGAGTTGCAGGACAGCTTGGCCAGACGGTCAAAATAGCACAGCGTGCAAGGCCTCAAAATGTCTTCCCTAGTAGGAAGAGTGCAGTGTGGCACTTTTTTGAACAAAATCCAAATGATCAAGCAAAGGTTATATGTAAGAAGTGCGCAAAGACCTTTAGCCGAGGGAAAAATCTGAGAAATTTGAATACCAGTTGCATGCTAAGACATTTAGACATTTAACCACCATGCACTTGCAAGCGTGGACAGACTACCAAAACTCACGCACCACATGTGCAACTGCTCCCAAAGAAGGTAATCAGCAACACTACATTGTTTCCCCCACTGTAAGCCCACCGGTTAGCACACCCCAAACAGCAAATGTTGAGTTGTCGTCACAAGGGCAAATCAGTCAGGGAATCACACTGTTATTGCAACGAAAGACTGAATCTAGGCCATCAGAAAGAACACCAACTCCATCACCATCATCAACCATCTCTCAGTCCGCCGTGTCCACCGCTAGTTCCACCATATGCAGCTCTCAAGTCCAGCTCACCCTACCAGAGACTATGAGTAGGACAAGAAAGTACTCATCCTCTCATCCACGTATACTTGGTTTGAACGCCCACATTGCCAAACTAATCTCGTTAGAGATGATGCACTATCGCTTGGTTGAAAGCGCAGCTTTCCGCGAACTAATGGCCTACGCAGTACCACGCTATGACCTACCCAGTCGCCACTTCTTTTCGCGCAAAGCCATCCCAGCCCTCCACCTTCATGTGAAAGACCGCATTGTCCATGCACTCAAGCAATCAGTGAGTGGAAAGGTGCACCTCACAACTGATGCATGGTCCAGTAGGGATGGCCAGGGCCGTTACGTGTCCATCACTGCGCACTGGGTTAATGTTGTGGATACAGGGTCCACAGGGGACAGCGGCGGTGGGACAGTGCTGCCTAGCCCACGGTATAGGAAACAGTTGGCTGTAGGCATTCGACCCTCCTCCTCCAGAAGCGAAAGCTCGTCCACAGAGCGCAGTCGCATGAGCACTCCATCCGCAGCTGCCAGTGTTGCACACGAGGTGTCCCCCTATCGATCAGCTAGTGGAAAGCGTCAGCAGGCTGTGTTGAAGATGATGAGTTTGGGCGACGCTCATCAGTTTTTGGCACAAAATCTTGGTTCATCATTTTCTAACTGGTCTCCTGTAGATGCAGTTGAAATGATGCAGTTTTGGGGCCTGGTCCTTAACATGGGGATCCTGAAGAAGCCAGAACTTCGGCAATATTGGAGTGTTGATGTTTTATAAAACATAAAATGCACAGTGTCCCCCACAAGATGACTCCAACTTTGACTCTGTTCAAAGTTCGGCGGTCATCCAACACTTCAACAAAAAGTTTGCTGAAGTGTACGTGCCCCAAAGAGACATGTGCGTGGATGAGTCCTTAATTCATTTTAAGGGAAGGCTCAGATTCCGTTAGTACCTGCCCAGCAAGAGGGCCAGGTATGGAATTAAACTCTATTACCTCTGTGAGAGTACCTCAGGGTACACCCACAGGTTTAGAGTTTACGAAGGGAAGGACACCTGGATTGAAGCCCCTGAATGCCCATGTCCTGGGAGTGAGAGAGAAAATTGTGTGGGATTTGGTGCACCCACTGCTGGATAAAGGTTATCACCTCTTTACAAATAACTTTTATACGAGCACCCACTCTTCAAATCCCTCTCTGCGCGAGGTACCGCAGCCTGTGGTACTGTCTGCAAAAATCAGAGAGGCCTCAGAACAAATTGTACAACAACTTTACGGGTCCAATTTCTCCTGTTACCTTTGAGAAAATAAAAAATTGGGGGCTAAAAAATCATTTTTGTAGAAAAAAATGTTTTTTTTTCCACAGCTGGGCATTATAAACTTTAGTGAAACACTTCGGGGTTCAGAGTTCTCACCAAACATCTATAAAAGTTCCTTAGTTTCCAAAATGGGGTCACTTGTGGGGGGTTTCTACTGTTTAGGCACATCAGGGGCTCTCCAAACGCGACATGGAGTCCGATCTCAATTCCAGCCAATTTTGGTTCGAAAAAGTCAAACGGTGCTCCTTCCCTTCCGAGCCCTGCCTTGCGCCCAAACAATGGTTCCCCCACATATGGGGTATCTGCATACTCAGGACAAATTGGACAACAACTTTTGGGGTCCAATTTCTCCTGTTACCCTTGGGAAAAAATTGGGGACTAAAAGATCATGTTTGTGGAAAAAAATATGCTTTTTTTTATTTTCACACCTGGGCATTATAACCTTTAGTGAAACACTTGGGGGTTCAAATAGCTCACCACAAATCAATATAAGTTCCTTAGGGGGTCTAGTTTCCAAAATGGGGTCAGTTGTGGGGGGTTTCCACTGTTTAGGCACATCAGGGCATCTCCAAAAACGACATGGTGTCCAATCTCAATTCCAGCCAATTTTGGTTTGAAAAAGTCAAACGGCGCTCCTTCCCTTCCGAGTTCTGCCATGAGTCCAAACAGTAATTCCCCCCGCATATGGGGTATCAGTGTACTCAAGGCAAATTGAACAACAACTTTTGGGGTCCAATTTCTCCTGTTACCATTGAGAAAATAAATAATTGGGGACTAAAAATCATGTTAGTGGAAATAATATGACTTTTTATTTTCACGGCTCTGCATTATAAACTTCTGTGAAGTGCTTGGGGGTTCAAAGTGCTCCCCACACATCTAGATAAGTTCGTTGGCAGGTCTAGTTTTCAAAATTTCTCACTTGTGGGGAGTTTCTACTGATTAGGCACATCAGGGGCTCTCCAAACATGACATGGCGCCCGATCTCAATTCCAGCCAATTTTGGTTTGAAAAAGTCAAACGGCACTCCTTCCCTTCCGAGCCCTGCCATGCACCCAAACAGTGGTTTTCCCCCCATATATGGGGTATTGACATACTCAGGAGAAATTACACAACAACTTTATCCATCCATTTTCTCCTTTTACCCTTGTGAAAATAAAAAAAATGTTGATAAAAGATCATTTTCTGACTAAAAAGTTAAATGTTCATTTTTTCCTTCCACGTTGCTTTTGCTCCTGTGAAACACCTGAAAGGTTAATAAACTTCTTGAATGTGGTTTTGATCAGCTTGAGGGGTGCAGTTTTAAAATGGTGTCAATTTTGGGTATTTTCTGCTATATAGACCCCTCAAAATGACTTCAAATATGAGGTGGTCCCTAAAAAAAATGGTTCTGTAAATTTTGTTGTAAAAATGAGAAATCGCTGGTCAAATTTTAACCCTTATAACTTCCTAACAAAAAAAGCTTTGTTTCCAAAATTGTGCTGATGTAAAGTAGACATGTGGGAAATGTTATTTATTAACTATTTTGTGTGACATATTTCTGTTTTAAGGGCATAAAAATTCAAAGTTTGAAAATTGCAAAATGTTCCAAATTTTCACCAAAATTCCGCTTTTTACACAAATAAACGTAAATTATGTCGAATAAATTTTACCACTAATGTGAAGTACAATATGTCACAAAAATCAATCTCAGAATCACCATGATACATTAAAGCATTCCAGAGTTATTACCTCATAAAGGGACAGTGGTCAGAATACTAAAAATTGCCCCATTCATTAATGTGCAAACCACCCTCGGGGGGTAAAGGGATTAACTTTTTGATGATACTCTAATTTTGTGCACACAAGCAGCAAATAGGGCAGACACACCAGAACCAAAAAAAACAAAAAAACCACAATGCAACTGCATAAACTAAGGTGAACAATGATAAACTGAGCTAGGGCACCAAAGCATGAACCTCATCAGAAGCACTGCAGCACTGATTTTAAACACCCACAAGAACTGAAAATAATCAGTAACAAAAGGAGGAAATGGCAGGTTTAAATCTGTTTCTCAGCAGTCACCTGACCATGCTGGGGCAACACCCAATCTCCACCGGCAGACTACAGAGACATTAGAAGAGGGAAAAGAAGATTGGAGGGAACCTCCTACCATCTGGTTGCCCTAGCAGGTGCGGCATCCCATAACAGCTGGCAGCAGCTAGCACCAGGGGACCCGGCATCCCCACAAGGCATAATTGCTTGGAGCAGCGGTGTACCACCTCCAATCATGATAGGATTAAATCTCCTAGAATGTGCCATCTGTACTGAGCGAGCACCCCCACAAGCTCTGCCCCTAACACCCCACCATGACCAGTGAAGGGCTCAGGTACGGAGCTATCATTCCTGACAGTACCCCCGTCTTGAGGAGAGACCTCTGGACTCTCAGCACCCGATTTGCCAGGAAATTTTGCATGGAATTTGACAATCAATTCATTGGCATGAATGCGTCCGTTGGGGACCCACGACCTCTCTTCCGGTCCATACCCCATCCAATGAATTAAATATTGAATGGAATTCTGCACTTTTCTGGAATCAACAAGCAGATGGACCTCATATTCCTCCTGAATATCCACCAGAACAGAAATTTGGGGGGAATGAGGAAGTATCGGTCTCTGAGCTTTCTTTAGGAAGGACCGATAAAAGACATTGGGGACCCTAGAAACAGCAGGGAGCTTACCCTTAAAAGCAACCGGATTAACCACATCCAGAATTGGAAAAGGTCCAATAAATGGAGGGCCTAACTTAGAGTAGGGTAACTTGAGTTTAAGGTTTTTAGTGGACACCCACATCAGTTCCCTCATCGCCAACTGCTCCCCTTGATATCAAAGTTTGTCAGCCACAACTTTCTACCTGGCAGACACTTTCTGAAACTGCCAGCAAATCCCCTCCCAAACTGCCCTCAGCCTATTAGCAGTCTCAGAGATCCTGGGAATCTCTTCCCATCCCCTGAAGAAAGCAGGAGATCTGGGATGGAAACCAAAGTTACAAAAGAAAGGAGACGTAACCAATGACTCATTTTGTCTACTATTAAGGGCAAACTCGACAAATATAAATAGGCCCCCCCATTCAAGCTGGTTATGAGAACAAAAGCACCTAAGGTACATTTCCAGTAACTGGTTATTTTTTTCTGAAAGCCCATTATACTAATAATAATACCTTATATTAAGTAGAGGAAAATAACAGTTTCATCCCAATCTTACCACAGAAAGCCTTCCAGAATTTATAGCTAAACTGTGAACTCTGATCAGACACTATATTAACTGGAATACCATGAAACCTGACCACGTTATCAATAAAAACTTTTACCTTCTCATGAGAGGAAGGCAAAAGTTTTAGAGGGATGAGGTGGTACTGGCAGAAGAAACAGTCAATGATAACACAGATAATAGTCATCCCATCAGAGGCAAGTAGATAAAATCCATTGAAATGTGCTTCCAAGATCCATCCGGAATGAGAAGTGGGTGCAGTTTATCAGCCAGAGCGGACAGCGGTACCTTACTCCTGGTGCACACCTCATAGGACTTAACGAATGTCTCCACATCCTGACCAAAGGAGTGCCATTGTTTCACCAAGTGTACCCTCAACCCCTGGGTGGCCAGCCAGGACAGAATCATGACAATCCTGGATAATACGGAGCCTAAGGTTAACAGGCACAAACAATTTATGCTGCAGGGTATGAGTAAGGGGCATATGTTGTGACTTAACAATCTCTTATTCTACATTGGTAGTGGAGACCACCATACCAGGAAAATATATACGGGGGAGACCTCCGCCTACTGAACAAGGCATAAACTTTGGGAGAGAGCATCCGCACGGTTGTTTTTAGACCCAGGAATGTGGGTAATAAAAAAATGAATTCGTGAAAAAAACAAGGTTATTCTAGCCTGTCTGGGATTAAGCCGAGTCTTGGCATTTTCCAAATTAATTACATTTTTATGGTCAGTAAGCACTATGAACGGATGTGTAGCTCTTTCCAAGAAGTGCCTCTATTCCTCAAGAGCCCATTTAATTGCCAACAACTCCCGGTCCGGCTGGACACAAACATGGGCAGAGGCAAACACCTCTTTGAGGCTAGAAAATTCCAAATAAGCCTCAACCCCCCACTCAGCTACTTCATCCTTCTTGCGAGTAAGGTCCATAAGGAGTTTCACAATCTTGGAAAATCCCATGATGAACCCTCTGTAGTAGTTGGTAAAACCCAAAAACCTTTGAAGAACCTTGAGGTTTTTGGGTTGAACCCAGTCCCATATGGCCTGTACTTTAGCAGGGTCCATTCGGAAACCAGTGGAGGGAAAAATTACCCCAAGAAATACATCTCCTCCACCTCAAAAGTGCATTTGGGCATATTTACATAAAAAATTATCCTTGAGTCTATTAAGGGAAAACGCATCCTTAGAGAAAATAAGAATATCATCAATATAGACAACGACAAAACTCCCAAGAATATCACTAAAGATGCTGCTAACCAAAGTCTGAAATACTACAAGGTCATTAGAGACTGAATGGCATTACCAAATATTCATAATGCCCCTAGGGAGTGTTAAAAGCGGTCTACCACTAATTTCCTGACTTGATGCGAACAAGACTATTGGCCCTCTTAAGATCCAGTTTAGTAAAGATATTGGCCCCAATTAGTTGGTTAAACAAGTCAAGGATAAGAGGAAGAGGATATTGGTTTTTAACGGTAATCTTATTAAGCTTCCAGTAGTCAATGCATAGTCTTAAACTTCTGCCTTTTTAGATACAGAAAAAACCACAGGTTTCACAGGGGATTTAGAAGGGCAGGTGAACCCTTTAGATATATTTGCGCTGACACAATCCCTCATAGCTTCCCTCTCAGGTTCTGACAGATTAAAGATTCTGCCCTTGAGAAGTGGGCATCAGCCATCAGCTGTATCTAGCAATCATAGGGCTGATGAGGCGGCAAAACCTAGCTCCTTTTTTCAGAGAATACCTCGGGAAACTCCTCAAAACAATAAGGATTTTGAGTGGTAGAGCACTTAATTTGAGGAATCTTGTTAAAAAAATTGCAGTGAGGTAAGAATAATGACTGGTTCCAAAGACCTGAGCCTTAGCCTCCCCCCAAAAAGGCAATATAATGGAAAACAAAACTTTATTTAAACAGGGGTACCTGTGTGCCTAGTTCCCCTCCCATCCCTAATCCAACTAGATGTGATCATTTCCTGGAGGCTCCCTGTGATGGCAGTCTTGCACAAAATGTTTAGCTGGCCTGCAAAAGAAGCACAATCTCTGCCTCAAGCGGTGTCATTTTTGCTCCTTTCCTCATGTGAGGGGACAACCTTCCCCAGTTGTATCCGCACCTCCTCAGAAAATTAAGGTGCTTGAATGTCACAACTCTCCTACCAGAGGCTTTGTCCCACAACTGATTTCATCTAATTCTGTCCAGATGCACTGCCAGAGTCACGGCGGATTCCAGACTTTGAGGCGGTGAGTAGAGATGGTTCGGTTCGGTTCAAGGTTCAGTTTGGTTCAGATTGACGAACATCCCGATTTTCACAGAACAGTTTGGTGAACAGTTAATTGAACATATCCGATCCCCATTGAATTCAATTTGGGGAAAAACCAAGCATATAGACCTCACCTTCAGGGGGCCAAAAAGCTGCCAAAACCTCTCAAATTAGGAGTAGACACCTGGAAAAGTGGCATCAATTGACCAAAAGTGCAAAATATTATAATTGGACAGGGCCTGGGACAGGGCTTGGACCAGCATTTCTAGCTTAAAAATTGATCAGTAATAGGTGAATAAGTGGCAGGTGGAGGCCTGGTGCTCTGAGAGCCCTGCCAAATTCAGGCAATACACATGAAAGAAACCCTACTTGGAGTCCAATCATTTCCAAAAATTAGGGGCAGACACAAGGAAAAGTGGCATCAATTGACCCACAGTAGAAGTTTGATAATGGCACAGCTGCAGTCATCCATGGGCCATGCATGAGGTATCAGGGTCTGGGCCAGCATTTAGAGCTTTGAATTTATGTTTAAATTAAGACTAGGTGGGTGAGGGACTGGTTTAAGCCTGCTGTGCTGGGAGGCCTGATACCTAACGCAACAGCCCAAACTGTTTTTTTTTTTTGCTCAGCCACACTCAGGTGGCACAAATATCAGCTTGGTAAAGCACTAAGGTTACAAAAATGTAAGGATAGAAACACAGGTAGTTGACTGATCAATTCACCCACAGTTGAAAGTTTAGAATAGCACAACAGCAGTCAGCCGTGGGCCATGCATGAGGTATAAGGGTCTGGGCAAGCATTTAGAGCTTTGAATTGATATTTCAATTAAGCCGAGGTTGGTGAAGGATCAGGGTAAGCCTGCTCTACTGGGAGCTCTGATACCTCTTCCAACAGCTAAAACTGCTTTTCTGCTCTGTCACGCTCAGGTGGCACAAATTTCAGCTTTGTAGACTACTATTGTTAGAAATATTTAAGGACAGTAAAAAAAGCAGTTGACTGAAAGTAAGTGCAGGATTTATGGTCTGGGAGCCCTACTGCTACATTCAGCAAACATGAAGGAGACTCAATTTGGAGTCAAAACATTTTAACAAATAAATGGAAAACATCACTAAAGTGGCATCAATTTTCCCAGAGTAGAAATAGTATAATGGGGGCTCTGACACCCCTTCCACTACAGGCAAGTTTGAAACTTTAGCAGCAGTAGCAACAGCAGCCACCGAAGCCATGACAAAGGTGACACAGACTACAGTAACATGAGATTAATACACGACACTAGAGCTACATCATCACCTAGTCTGCCCAGTCTGCAACTGGGGTGCAAAGGTCATTGATGATCCATGACTTGTTCATCTTGATGAAAGTTAGGCAGCCTACACTTTCAGGGGTCTGCCAGATGTACTTATCCGTTAAGACACATTCAGCAGCACTGAAGGTACGTTCTGAGACAACTCTGTCTTCTGGGCAAAAATGCAAAAGAGCCCAAACCCACCCTGTTGGCATTGATATTGAGCTCGAGATACTCCTGCACCATCCTCTCTAGTTGTTCACAACATGTAAGACTTGGACTCTTTCCTGCTGGTGCACGGGCTGGTCTAAAAAATGTGTGACATGGCTCACAAGATTGCTTCTGCCACTCACACTGTTTAGCTCACAGAGCCCTGCCACGGAGCTCACAGAATGCGGTCACAGAACTCTGCCCCAAGGACACAGGGTCAGAGTCCCTCTAGACCTTCTGAGCGCGCGGCATCGCACTTGCAGACGCCACTATAGACGCTGACTATGTAGTGTAGAGCACGTGCACCGTGGACACTGATGCCTGTCTAAGACTCTGTCCTACCTATACCTAAGCCTGGGCACTTAACAGGCTAGGCTGCACAACACATGCGTACCAAGGGTAGGGGGTTCTTAATGAGTCATTCACCAGAGACATTCATACATGCATACGACACTTACTCCTCATAGTCTGATAATGCAGTCTATGCTTGCGCATGGCTGAGTGGCCATGCGAACCTTTTATAGCCACGTCCTTCCGGGACCTTCCTGACCTTTCTGATGGTCCAATAAGAGCTGGAGAAGGACCTGAGCATGTGACCTCCGATCTCCAATGAGAGATTGTCCCACGGGCATGCTCAGTGGACCGAAAGGAGGACTTAGTCCCTGGAGTAGCTCGCTGCTGACCAGCATGCGTTGCTATAGCTGGGACAGAGGTGGCAGCAGCATCCAGGCCCACTGAGCTGGTTTTAGCAGAGTGCCGGAATCGACGAGTCTGCTGAGCAAGCTCCTCTGCGGCTGAAGAGGAATGGGAGACTGCCGGATGCAATGCTTGGGATTCCTGCTGTGCAGCAACAGGAACCCGACGCCTAACATTACATGAGTTAGGTCATCCTTTTTTGCAAAATTTGCATATAATGTAGGGTCGATGGGCCGGGCTGGGGGGGGGTCCCTCTTTATACCACGCAGTGACGCACAGACAAAAGATGGAGGCAGATTTCGGGTGGAACAGGTCCAAGTTTATTTCCCGCCGTCCGACTGACGGCCCTCACGATACACCGCAAATTCTCTTCATGGCCCTCCGTGTCCAGGCCCTGTTACACACACCGTACTTATCACTTATCACCAGGGACGTAAATACACATACCGTCCCTTTTCGCTTAACGACGTTTCTGTCAGCTCGGTCACTGTGGCTGCCTTTGGCCCGTACACCAACAGTAATTTTTCTGGTCAGGTATCGTCTTCAACTCAGTATGTGCTTTCCCGGGGCCTCGTCTGTACTGCGGTACTTCATGTCAGGAACACCCCCCTGACTTCCTTTCTCCTCAGTCCCCTGGTTAGGTTTTCCTCACAGTGCAGCAACTGTCACAGTCTCCTCGTCACTTGAGCTCCCCCTGGGGACTGGAATCTTCTGGAACCTTCCTGTCAAATTTATAATTTTCCCGGTTCCCTGTAACTCCGCCCCCCATGACCAACGGTTTCTTAGCCCTAAGCTGATGTCAAGTCCTATGCTCACACTCCTCCCTGCCCTCTAATGTCAATTCCAGGTACTGCACGTCACCTACACTTTCCTACAGTTGTGGCCAAAAGTATTGACACCCCTGCAATTCTGTCAGATAATACTCAGTTTGTTCCTGAAAATGATTGCAAACACAAATTCTTTGTTATTATTATCTTCATTTAATTTGTCTTAAACAGCACCTGTAACTTACCTGTGGCACCTAACAGGTGTTGGCAATAACTAAATCACACTTGCAGCCAGTTGACATGGATTAAAGTTGACTCAACCTCTGTCCTGTGTCCTTGTGTGTACCACATTGAGCATGGAGAAAAGAAAGAAGACCAAAGAACTGTCTGAGGACTTGAGAAACCAAATTGTGAGGAAGCATGAGCAATCTCAAGGCTACAAGTCCATCTCCAAAGACCTGAATGTTCCTGTGTCTACCGTGCGCAGTGTCATCAAGAAGTTTAAAGCCCTGGCACTGTGGCTAACCTCCCTAGATGTGGACGGAAAAGAAAAATTGACAAGAGATTTCAACGCAAGATTGTGCGGATGTTGGATAAAGAACCTCGACTAACATCCAAACAAGTTCAAGCTGCCCTGCAGTCCGAGGCTACAACAGTGTCAACCCGTACTATCCATCGGCGTCTGAATGAAAAGGGACTGTATGGTAGGAGACCCAGGAAGACCCCACTTCTTACCCCGAGACATAAAAAAGCCAGGCTGGAGTTTGCCAAAACTTACCTGAAAAAACCTAAAACGTTTTGGAAGAATGTTCTCTGGTCAGATGAGACAAAAGTAGAGCTTTTTGGGCAAAGGCATCAACATAGAGTTTACAGGAGAAAAAAAGTGGCATTCAAAGAAAAGAACACGATCCCTACAGTCAAACATGGCGGAGGTTCCCTGATGTTTTGGGGTTGCTTTGCTGCCTCTGGCACTGGACTGCTTGACCGTGTGCATGGCATTATGAAGCCTGAAGACTACCAACAAATTTTGCAGCATAATGTAGGGCCCAGTGTGAGAAAGCTGGGTCTCCCTCAGAGGTCATGGGTCTTCCAGCAGGACAATGACCCAAAACACACTTCAAAAAGCATTAGAAAATGGTTTGAGAGAAAGCACTGGAGACTTCTAAGGTGGCCAGCAATGAGTCCAGACCTGAATCCCATAGAACACCTGTGGAGAGATCGAAAAATGGCAGTTTGGAGAAGGCACCCTTCAAATATCAGGGACCTGGAACAGTTTGCGAAAGAAGAATTGTCTAAAATTCCAGCAGAGCATTGTAAGAAACTCTTTGATGGTTACCGGAAGCAGTTGGTCGCAGTTATTTTGGCTAAAGGTTGTGCAACCAAGTATTAGGCTGAGGGTGCCAATACTCTTGTCTGGCCCATTTTTGGAGTTTTTTGTGAAATGATCAATGTTTTGCTTTTTGCTTCATTCTCTTTTGTGTTTTTTCATTTAAGACAAATTAAATGAAGATAACAATACCAAAGAATTTGTGCTTGCAATCATTTTCAGAAAGAAACTGAGTATTATCTGACAGAATTGTAGGGGTGTCAATACTTTTGGCCACAACTGTAGCTGTTTTCCCTTCTGTCATAACTGACATCCTGCCTGACAAATTCAAACCCCTTTGAAACCTGACCAGTCAGTCCGTCCGTCAGGTCACCTTCCCTACACTCCCTCTTCCTTTGTCTATTGTCATCCCTGACAATCATCTTCCCCTACCAGATCATTGGCAGCATCCTCCTTCCTCTTTCTGGGGTGTCCGTGGTGTCGGGGACCTGACCTGGAACTACTGTCTGCTTCACATCTTCCATCTCTCTGTCTCTCTCTCTTGGTTGCCAGTCATGGTCGGCGCCTCGGTCTCCCAGACCTTCTCAACTCATAGACCCCTTCGGTCTCACGTTTCCTTCGGTCACACAGACCTTCCCTTACCCGGACCTGTTACATTTTACTTTTGCATATTATATAACAAAACAACTCTATAACAGCACAAGTACCCCCTTTTTTCTTTTTTTTTCATTTACTGTTTTTTTAAATTTTTTTAACCAGCATGCAACAAAAACCACAAAAATATAAGTTTCCTCTCACCCTTCCTTAGACATTGACACTCCCTTTCTTTTTCTTTATAGCATACCCGTGATGTCAGGTAAAACAAGAGATAAAAAAACAACAATATTCTCCGTCACTCAGGGCGCAAACTGTCCCCATATTCTGCATAAACGTTGCAGCGAACTCCCGACAGTCCACGCCATCTGCTGGTGGCTGGTAGCAAGGGACCCCACAGCCGTGGAGCTCCCGGGATGCAGGGAGTGTCCTTAAAGTCCTTTCTACGGGGGCTCGTGATCTTTAGGTTCGGCGAGCACGGCTATCGCATAGTAGCCGCAGGGGCAGTACTCCTTATAATAGGACACCAAGTCCCCTTCTTGCAAAGCTCGGCCATGGCGAAGAGAGGTCACATTTAGATAAACTTTCTGGCCGGTAGCAAGATCTCGAATAAACCCGTATCCCTTTGATATATTTGTGTATATGAGCCATGCCAGCCTCTCCCTTTGCATGGAGCAGGTTCCATACTTCCTGCTCCCTGGCCTTCTTCTTTTTCACAACTTCTGCGACCTAAACCAAGGGTCCGGTATAAGCCCGGGAGTCCAGTGGGCGGGATTTAGCCAGGGTGAAAGCAGGGCAGAGGTGGCGGATGATGTCAGCGGCCCAGCAGCCGCTGGGGCTGAGTGGCAGATAGGGGCAGTCAGGTTTTCCAAAGGTTGGGCCACAGGGCCTGACAAACAGGCCGCAGCCAGTTCCAACGCCGGCATGGCCGCGGCCGCAGGGTAAACTGCATCCGGAGCTTCAGCCGGAGCCGGCATAACCGGAGTAACGTCCAGTTTCGGGGAGGATGTCGCCACTTGCAGGGGGAACGCAACAGCGTCTTCTGGAGACAGACTTTCGGGATCACAGGAGGCCACGTGCTGCAGCTGAGTGGTGGGGGCCGCTTGCGGAGCCGCTGGTAGGGCTGGGGGAACTCTCAACTTCCCCAGCACTGCGGTCTCCGTCACATCTTTCCGCGGCTGCTCCTGCAGTCTCTTCACTCCACTGTCCGGTGGGGCTGGCCTCCAGGCTCAGAGGTTCCGCGGAGAGGGTCTCTGCTGGTATCTTTGGCGGCAGCTCCCGTGGGATCCGCCATGGCTCCACTCCTCCACCCGAGATCAGACTGGCTGCTCGTGACTCAGAGGTATAGATCTTCTGGCGAAGCTCGACCTCCCGCCGCCATCACCACTCCAGGCGGCCGATGCCTCGACAACCTCAGCCAATCTTTTCCTCAGTGCCACTCCCTATGCTGGGTGGGGCGACGGCAGGCCTTTCCACCCACCTGCCAGGGTCCAGTATGTGGGAGCATCGGCCTCCTGGTACATATTGCTGTCCCCAGGGGTATGTAGGAGGGGGTCCCAGTAAATTCAGAACGACTGCAAACACCCGGACCTCTCCTCTGCGCTGAAGCAGCACCGCCATCTTGCTCCAAACCTGGTACGGCCCCGAATCCTCTGCTGGCAACGCAGATACGCCACAGCGCTCCCAATTTGTAATCCACAGGTTGGTAATTTGTAATCCACAGGTGTTTATAATCCAAACAGCGCAGTCCAAGTCCGTTTCCATTCCTCAGAGGTTAGGTGTTGTGAGCTCATCTGTTCATTCACCTTTTGTGTCTGAGGATCTCCATCTTCTGGTGAAGGAAGGTAGTTGGGCTGATTTGGATGAAAGAAACCAAACACCTGATCAGGTGGATTGTGACTGGGTAACAGGAACTTCTGACTGGATATAAGGCAGCCGACGCCCTTCTGAGTGGCTGGTGATTTCTCTGCTGGATTCTTTGAGACCAGTCTGATTCCTGCTTCCCAAAGATAAGTTTTTGCTCTGCTATTGAACTTATTAGTTTTGGTTTTGTTTACCTTGTTTTTTGAGTTCAGCCATCCCCGGCCGGGGGTGTGCTGGATTCTTTTTCCTTTATCAATGTTCTCTTTTGCTCTGCTTCTAGAATATTCTGAGTGCTGATATAGGGTTTGAAGTCTAGTGACTTCAGGGTCCTTTTTGCTTTTCAGTTGTGTTGGTAATATTTTTTGCAGGGTTTTCTCGGATTACAGACAGCAGCTTTTCTGTCCTGTCCTTTTTAGTTAGCTTGGGCCCCATCCTTTGCTCATCCTATCTTTCTATCTGTGTTAGTGTTTTCATCTTGCTTCACCATCATTATATGTTGGGGGCTGCCTATTGCTTTGGGGTCTGCTCTGGGGCAGTGAGTTTTTCCCTTTTCTCTCTTTAAGCTTATTTAAATCTCCGGCAGTGACGAGTAGTGTTGAGCGATACCACCCGATACTGAAAAATATCGTATCGGAATGGATCGGCTGATCTATAAAAAGTATCTGGTATCACCGATTCCGATCCCGGAAGTCCCATTCAAGTCAATGGGACAGAAATATCGGAATTGAAAAAAACCCTCTCTTGCCTTGTACAGCCTGTTCGGGAGGGGGGAAGAGTTTGGGCGGTGCGTGGGCAGACACTGTGCGTGTCTGTGTGTGCGGGCGGGGTCTGTACGGGCCTCTCGGTGGTCTGTACAGGCCTCTCGGGGGCCTGTGCCGGCCTGTCGGGGGCCTGTGCGGCTGTTGGTGGTCTGTATGGGCCTCTCGGGGGCCTGTGCCGGCCTGCCGGGGGCCTGTGCCGGCCTGCCGGGGGCCTGTGCCGGTTGCCGGTCGTCTGTATGGGCCTCTCAGGGGCCTGTGCCGGCCTGCCGGGGGCCTGTGCCGGCTGCCGGTGGTCTGTATGGGCCTCTCGGGGGCCTGTGCCGGCTGTCGGTGGTCTGTATGGGCCTGCCGGGGGTCTTGTGTGTGTGCAGGCATCATCCGATGGGACTACAAGTCCCATCGGGCCATGCCTGCTACACTGACAGTGATTGACACATAAGCCAATGATGGGACAGTAGTAGTGGTGAATGTAAAAAAAACGAAAAAAAAAAACATACTACATACATACTACATACATACTACATATATACATACTACATACATATGTATACTATGAGTTATTTTTAATGGTTTCAACACTCCAATTAATTAATACCAACTATTGATATAGTTTCAATCAGCTCTTTGAACCTTCCAAGAAGGTCATTGAAACTTGTTTCAACCAGATGGTCAAATTGTCCAAGCAGAGCAAATAACTGGCTTACACTTATCTACCAACAAAGGACCTTCATTGCCATAATTAGATTGGGTGGGTAAACATTCCTCCAAAGCCCCTCCTCCAGCTTGCTATATTTCTGCCATGTGGCACAATATTGTTTATTATTTAATCTTATCATTTATTAAGTAAATCAATTTAGTAAATTCAATTCTTGTGTGAGCATTTTCTTATTCATCACAATCCATTGGAACCCTTACAATACAAATTGGTGTCAGAAGCGGGATTGTTTTGAATAAAAATGTTTGCAAAATTGAATAAGTTTGTTAAGAGTAGGAAAGCAGTTGAGAGTAGTGTTAGATCTTTGCCAGAATGGGTGTTACCAGGAAAGTGGACTGAAATGGCTCAGGAATGTAACAAGTATATGGAGGGACAGCGGTTATCAAATCCCCAGGAAGTGGCTGCAAAATTTGATCTCTCAAGGTATGATGCAAAAGAGCAGAAAGCTGCAGCAGCCGTTGGATGGATTTTTGTGCAAGTGTCCCAAAGATTACAGGAGGAGATAGACAGTTTGCGTTTAGAGCTGCATACAGCTATAGAGCAAAGGATTAGCTTGCAATCAGCCTTGAGAGACCAAATGAAACAGCATGACAATATGCAAAGGAATTTTGAAGCTTATGTAATGAAAAATGGGAATAAGAATAGGTGCAGGAGGAGACAGCAGCCAGTGTCAGATATTTGTACTGCACAGACTAGAACCATGATTGCACGTGAGAAATGGTCAGATTTGCTAGAATGGGAAGGCTCTGACAGCGAGACAAATGGGAAAGAAAAGCAAGCCAGACCGATTGTGACTACTAAAACTAGGAGAGAAGTCACATAGCGTAGTGGAGATAGGATGGATGCAGGAAACGCAGCTACAGGAGCAGAAGCTTCAATGACCGAAGTAACTAGGAATTATACAGCAGGAGAATTAACAGAATTAGCTACCAGGTACAGGCAGCAAGCAGGAGAACCTTTGTTAGCATGGATTCTCAGATTATGGGATCAGGGAGCCAATACTATAATCTTGAACCGTCTTGATGCAGTAGGACTTTGTAGTATTTGTACTGATCCTATGGTGCGTCTAAAAATGAGGCGTGCAAGGGACAGTGCAGAGACTTTCTCTTTGTTGCATTTGGTGAGGGATTCTGTGGCACAAGTGTATGACTCTCCCATGGAATTA
Organism: Dendrobates tinctorius; assembly: GCF_039654945.1. NCBI lineage: Eukaryota > Metazoa > Chordata > Amphibia > Anura > Dendrobatidae > Dendrobates > Dendrobates tinctorius. The sequence continues at coordinate 25,633,467 of NW_027361921.1, forward strand.
ATACCACAGACCCGATGGGAGACTCTTGCAGATGGAGTTCAGAGATTGAGAGAAATTGCATGCATAGGAGGTATAACTCGCAATCCTGTGCCAGATCTGAATGATCACTTTGCTGTTGTAGAGGATTGGAAGGGACCAGATGCTGCAATATTGACGGTATTGATGAAGAATAAGTTCATAGAAGGTGCCCCAGCGTCATACAAAGCCCCATTGTTCACTATGTTCAGTGCACTTATGGGAAATTCCACTAATGTCTACACAGCATGCAATTTAATCTCCCAGCTATCTGCTCTAGAGAGACCAAAAGTATCAAAAAATAGTACAGTAAAGAGAGTAGATCAAGAAAGGAGAAAAGAGGATGATACCCAAATTAGAAAGAGCAGGATGGAGTTGTTTTGTGACCTGATAGCTAGTGGAGTTCCATTCCAGGAGATAGATGGGATCTCTACAAGTGACCTGTTGAGGAGATGGCAAGATATGAGGAGAAAAGGTAAATTGCAACTTGCCAGACCCAAGAGGGTGGCGACAAATGAGATAGGGGGTTGGAAAGATAGAGGTGGGACTCCTGATGGAGGCATGCAAAGCCCCCACTGTAACCGCCCCTTGCACTCTTCCAATACCATGACATACTACACCCCCTGCCAAGATTCCCTCATGGACTAATTATAAAAGTTCTTGAATATCCCTGAAAATTGTTGTTTGAACAGTTTTGCCATTTTTTGATGTCTAATGATGTTTGTTTTCATTCTAGAGTTTCTTAGAGAAATAATCCTGTGAGCATACTGTGACGTATGCTCTGGCTGATATATGATGAATTGGGTTTGGTCTTGGTGATGCATAAATGTGCATTCCTCACCTGAGGGTTTGTGATAGACCTTGAGGTTTTAAAAGGCAAAAGACCACAGCAGATATAAGATGATTCTGTATGTGGGAGCCATTGTGAGAGAAATATACAAGGCAAAGAGGGAGTGTCATTACAGACAATGAATTTAAGACTGACCTAAAGTTAGATGACTGATAATATACTGGGGAATTGACAAGATAAATAGATGACTTATTTGTACTAAGTGTTTGTCTTTGTCACTGTATGTGCTTTGTGTATTTGTCATGGATATCCCTTGATTAAAATTGGTTCACAGCCAAAGAAAAAATCCACGTGGTATTTTTATTTTAACTTTTTATTTGGTATATTTTTATTTTTTATGAGCTCATTTTCTGAATTTTAATTGTACTGTGTTTAGCATTCTTGGTTTTTAAAGGAATAGTGTCATGTCGGACGCTGTTCACACCACAGCGTCCGGCAGGCAGAGGTAGTTCCACCTCCAGCCACTATAGCCTCAGTGGCGCCGGCTTGATCTTCAGGCTCTCGGGGGTTAATCCTGCTGGAGACCAGGTTGGAAGGTTAGTCACGCCCACGGTCTTTAAATAGTCATACTGGCATATGGGCGTCGCCGATTATAGCTTGTGTTTTCATACCAAGTGGTTCTGGTCTGGAGTGGAGGTGTTGCAGAGAGAGAGATTCGTATCTGGTGTCGTATGATCCGTCGTTATCCTTTCTCCTTCCCATATTTGTGTTTAGTTGTGCCCTGTTCACATTACTGTATATTCCTGTGTGTGTGCGGCGCAGTGCAGTTTAAGTTCTCCCTGTCTGTCTTATTTGTGTGGGAGCTTTGGTGGTGTGTCTCCTCACTGGGTGGAGGGTGGAGGGTTAAGTGCAGGGCTGAGCAGGAGATAAGGAAAGGGTGGAGGCTCAGGCATTTGCACCTTCAGCAAAAACCCTGGGTTGAGGGTCAGACAGGGTTTCCCCTAGTGAAAGGGACACCACAGGGGCCCCGGGTATTTCTGCCTTAGTTGTCCTAAGCCCCGCGTGACAAATAGTTTTTTCTCTTTTCAGTGTGGACTGACATGTTGGATTGGGGGGTGGGGTGTGTAATTAACCTTTTGTTTGCAGGAGTGAAAGAAGAAACCTTGGCCATTTAATTAACATGTAAATACAGTGCACAGTAAATAGTTCATTCCTGCAGTAGTGAAAAAGGAGTCCATTTAATATAAGATTATATTTTATGACTTATTTTTGAGTTTTAACATTTTTTAATTTTTGGGAGCTCACGTGCAAATTGGGTTTTGAAGAATATACATGTTAAATGATTTCAATGAATGCTAGTTTGTTAATGTCTTGATATAGCTTTGTTCACCTACACCTGAGTCATGCAAAGCAAATGTGTGGGTACCCAAAGTGTGTGTTTGTATATATATAAAAGAGAATCTCTCCTGCTTACTGAATGAATGCATTAGGTTAAGCCAGAGTGTGTGTTGATGTAATGTGTATATTATGTAAAAATAATAATTTGCTAGAATTGGGTTAATCACAAACTGGTTTTGGTTCGGTTTTCCTTAACATGTAATTGTACTGATTCTGATTAGTAGTAACATTATTTTGTGATCTCCATGAACATGATTGTACTGCTAATTATGATCATCGTTCTTATGCAAATGTGATTGACATGAATTTGATGTGTTTGATCAGTGTATAAGTCCATACACATATGATATATATATATATTTTATGTAGTATTATCTAGAGTAGAAATATTTGCTACAGTAGAAAATTTCAAAGGTCATTCTGGGCACAATTTGGACCAACAAACCTACGGTAATTTTGTTTGATTCATTTGATCGAGGGGTGGAAAACAAGCCACCAGGACTGAGTTATTTTGGACTGTTGCTTTGGACTGAGTTAGCTCTGCCAAGACTTTGGAACTTTCAAGTATGATTGTTGTGAACTTCACTTTCCCTCAGTGCAGGCTGTGTCTTGTGTGTAGACTGAAGATGTCCAATTGAGCGCTGAGACTGAGCCCAGATGATGCTGAACCGTCAACCAGGGTGAATCCTCATGACTGCCAGCTGATGCAAATGGCATATAAAGTGAGGCCCTGAACAGCTGCAGCAATAGAAGATGAAAGGTACTCTTATGCTCAGCCATGGACACCTGCACTTCCCTCACCCATTGCTTTGGAGAAACGAGGGGTTAATGTCATGAAGGGCAGGGACAGATTGCTCTTTCGAGTCTGTTCTTTTGCTAACCAGGGAAAGTAGTGAAGTCACCCCAAAGTGATGAGGGCATAATAATCCCCGTGCTTTCCCTGCAACAGAGACCCATTTAAAAATTGCGGTCAAGAAGATCCGAAGAAAGAAGATTTCTACAGACATTTGATATTTCATTACCTGTTGGTCCAATGTTGTTTTTGTTCCGTTTTAAGCCCAGGATGTTATTTTTTACCAAGCGGTTTTCTATTGGTAGCAAATAAATATATATATATATATATATATATATATATATATATATATATGAGCAATGCACATAATGAAAAATGGTATAGTTTAGTGGCAGGTTAATTAATTAAAGTGATTGAAACCAAGGGGTGGAATGTATACTTACTTTTAATGGTTTCAACACTCCAATTAATTAATACCAACTATTGATATAGTTTCAATCAGCTCTTTGAACCTTCCAAGAAGGTCATTGAAACTTGTTTCAACCAGATGGTCAAATTGTCCAAGCAGAGCAAATAACTGGCTTACACTTATCTACCAACAAAGGACCTTCATTGCCATAATTAGATTGGATGGGTAAACATTCCTCCGAAGCCCCTCCTCCAGCTTGCTATATTTCTGCCATGTGGCACACATGAGGCCCCTTTCCTCCAGCTTCCTGTATTATGTACTGGTTAAAACAGGTATTGAGGGAATGTGTTTATAGCCAATGGACAATAGACTTGTGACATCATTCCCCATATGGTGGAGCTGGACACACCTTTTAGCTGGACATTTTAATAGAACTAGGACACATGTTCTGGCTCTCTTGTCTCATGGAGGATGACTGGTCGAAGTCTATCTGAATAATGTAACGTATGAATAATGCTTGTTTCTGATTAATGCATTTGTATTTATAGTTTTATATTGTTTATTATTTAATCTTATCATTTATTAAGTAAATCAATTTAGTAAATTCAATTCTTGTGTGAGCATTTTTTTATTCATCACAATCCATTGGAACCCTTACAATACAACATACTACATATATGCATACTACATACATACTACATACATACTACATATATACATACTACATACATACTACCTACACACTACATATATACTACATTCATACAACATACATATATACTACATACAGAGAACATACATACTACATACAGTGGGGAAAAAAAGTATTTAGTCAGTCAGCAATAGTGCAAGTTCCACCACTTAAAAAGATGAGAGGCGTCTGTAATTTACATCATAGGTAGACCTCAACTATGGGAGACAAACTGAGAAAAAAAAATCCTGAAAATCACATTGTCTGTTTTTTTTTTCATTTTATTTGCATATTATGGTGGAAAATAAGTATTTGGTCAGAAACAAGCAATCAAGATTTCTGGCTCTCACAGACCTGTAACTTCTTCTTTAAGAGTCTCCTCTTTCCTCCACTCATTACCTGTAGTAATGGCACCTGTTTAAACTTGTTATCAGTATAAAAAGACACCTGTGCACACCCTCAAACAGTCTGACTCCAAACTCCACTATGGTGAAGACCAAAGAGCTGTCAAAGGACACCAGAAACAAAATTGTAGCCCTGCACCAGGCTGGGAAGACTGAATCTGCAATAGCCAACCAGCTTGGAGTGAAGAAATCAACTGTGGGAGCAATAATTAGAAAATGGAAGACATACAAGACCACTGATAATCTCCCTCGATCTGGTGCTCCACGCAAAATCCCACCCCGTGGGGTCAGAATGATCACAAGAACGGTGAGCAAAAATCCCAGAACCACGCGGGGGGACCTAGTGAATGAACTGCAGAGAGCTGGGACCAATGTAACAAGGCCTACCATAAGTAACACACTACGCCACCATGGACTCAGATCCTGCAGTGCCAGACGTGTCCCACTGCTTAAGCCTGTACATGTCCGGGCCCGTCTGAAGTTTGCTAGAGAGCATTTGGATGATCCAGAGGAGTTTTGGGAGAATGTCCTATGGTCTGATGAAACCAAACTGGAACTGTTTGGTAGAAACACAACTTGTCGTGTTTGGAGGAAAAAGAATACTGAGTTGCATCCATCAAACACCATACCTACTGTAAAGCATGGTGGTGGAAACATCATGCTTTGGGGCTGTTTCTCTGCAAAGGGGCCAGGACGACTGATCCGGGTACATGAAAGAATGAATGGGGCCATGTATCGTGAGATTTTGAGTGCAAACCTCCTTCCATCAGCAAGGGCATTGAAGATGAAACGTGGCTGGGTCTTTCAACATGACAATGATTCAATGCACACCGCCAGGGCAATGAAGGAGTGGCTTCGTAAGAAGCATTTCAAGGTCCTGGAGTGGCCTAGCCAGTCTCCAGATCTCAACCCTATAGAAAACCTTTGGAGGGAGTTGAAAGTCCGTGTTGCCAAGCGAAAAGCCAAAAACATCACTGCTCTAGAGGAGATCTGCATGGAGGAATGGGCCAACATACAAACAACAGTGTGTGGCAACCTTGTGAAGACTTACAGAAAACGTTTGACCTCTGTCATTGCCAACAAAGGATATATCACAAAGTATTGAGATGAAATTTTGTTTCTGACCAAATACTTATTTTCCACCATAATATGCAAATAAAATGAAAAAAAAACAGACAATGTGATTTTCTGGATTTTTTTTTCTCAATTTGTCTCCCATAGTTGAGATCTACCTATGATGTAAATTACAGATGCCTTTCATCTTTTTAAGTGGTGGAACTTGCACTATTGCTGACTGACTAAATACTTTTTTTCCCCACTGTATATACAACATACATATATACATTCTACATATATACAACATACATATATACTACATACTACATGCATGCTACATATATACTACATTCATACAACATACATATATACTACAGATATACTACATACAACATACATACTACATACTACATACATGCTTCATATATACTACATTCATACAACATACATATATACTACATACATGCTACATATATACTACATTCATACAACATACATATATACTACATACTACATACATGCTACATATATACAACATACATATATACTACATACTACATACATGCTACATATATACTACATTCATACAACATACATAAGGCAGCCGACGCCCTTCTGAGTGGCTGGTGATTTCTCTGCTGGATTCTTTGAGACCAGTCTGATTCCTGCTTCCCAAAGATAAGTTTTTGCTCTGCTATTGAACTTATTAGTTTTGATTTTGTTTACCTTGTTTTGGAGTTCAGACATCCCCGGCTGGGGATGTGCTGGATTCTTATTCCTTGATCAGTGTTCTCTTTTGCTCTGCTTTCTGAATATTGTGAGTGCTGATATAGGGTTTGAAGTCTAGTAACTTCAGGGTCCTTTTTGCTTATCAGCTGTGTTGGTAATAATTTTAGCAGGGTTTTCTCGGATTGCAGAAAGCAGCTTTTCTGTCCTGTCCTTTTTAGTTAGCTTAGGCCCCATCGTTTGCTCATCCTATCTTTCTATCTGTGTTAGTGTTTTCATCTTGCTTCACCATCATTATATGTTGGGGGCTGCCTATTGCTTTGGGGTCTGCTCTGGGGCAGTCAGTTTTTCCCTTTTCTCTCTTTAGGCTTATTTAGATCTCCGGCTGTGACGAGGTGTCTAGGATCACCGTAGGAACACTCCACGGCTACTGCTAGTTTTGTGATAGGATTAGGGGTCTACAATCCGCTAGTTTCCAACCTCTCTGATTTTCTGGGCTGAGCTTGCATTTTTGCTTTTTCATCCTCGGTGACTCAATCATAACAGAATCACCAGCCATACCGCAGATTCTAGGGTACTCAATAGCAGGAAAGAATTGAAAAAAAAAAAATTGTCAGAATTTTTTTTTTGTGTTTGTATATTTTTTCCTCTTTTTCTCTGAGGCCGTAGGAGGAATATTTTTTTTCTGATGGAGTTTAAGCAATTGTCTGATCGTGTGGAGCAGCTTGCTGCTGAAGTGCGAGGAATTTCCACCTATCTTGCTCATTCACACACTGCTGAACCAAAAATCCCCACTCCTGATGTGTTTTTTGGGGATCAGTCTAAATTTTTGAATTTTAAGAATAATTGTAAATTATTTCTTGCCTTGAAGCCTAACTCATCTGGGAACTCTGCGCAGCAGGTTAAAATTGTCATCTCCTTGCTGCGCAGCGATCCCCAGGATTGGGTGTTTACTTTAGTACCAGATGATCCTATTCTAACAAATGTGGATGCATTTTTTCAGGTCTTGGGGTTGTTGTATGATGAACCTAATGCGATTAATCAAGCTGAAAAGACCCTGTTGGCATTGAGCCAGGGTCAAGATTCTGCAGAACTGTACTGTCAAAAATTCCGAAAGTGGGCGGTCCTTACCACTTGGAATGATGGTGCCTTGGCAGCTCTCTTTTGGAAGGGTTTGTCAGAAACCGTAAAAGATACTATGGTGGGATTTCCTGTTCCCTCTGGTCTTGACGATTCTATGTCATTAGCCATTCAGGTTGATCGGCGTTTACGTGAACGTAAAATTACACGTGAAATGCTGCCACCTGTTGAACAAATGTCTGAACCTATGCAATCTGATAGAGTTTTGTCTAGGGCGCAACATCAGGAGTTTAGAAGACGTAATAAGCTGTGTTTTTTCTGTGGAGTTGCCTCTCATGTTATTTCTGTCTGCCCCAAACGAGAGAAACGTTTTGCACACACATTTGCTGTGGGTGGTGTACAACCTAAGTTTCTTCTGGCAATTACCCTGATCTGCTCCATGTCCACATTTTCAGCTAAAGCCTTTGTGGATTCAGGAGCGGCCTTGAACCTAATGGATTTGGATTTTGCTAAACGTTGTGGTTCCCTATGACACCCCTGCGGACGCCTATTCCTTTGAGGGGTATTGATGCTACTCCATTGGCGAAGAATAAACCTCAGTTTTGGACCCAGGTAGTAATGCGGGTCGCCCCAGACCATCAAGAAAATTGCAGATTTTTGGTTTTGCATAATTTGCATGATACCATCGTTCTGGGGTTCCCCTGGTTGCAAATCCATAATCCAGTTTTGGATTGGAAATCTGTGTCTGTGGTGAGCTGGGTTTGTCGGTGTGCTCTTAGTGACACTCCTGTTTTCTCCACCTCTCACCAGTCGCATGAGGTTCCTGACTATTTGGCTGATTTTTATGATGTGTTTAGTGAGAGTAAGTCTGCGTCTTTGCCTCCTCATAGGAGTTATGACTGTGCAATTGAGCTGAGTCCGGGGTGTAAATTTCCCAAGGGTCGACTTTTTAATTTATCTGTACCCGAACATGAGGCTATGCGTTCTTATATTAAGGAGTCGTTGGAGGAGGGTCATATTAGACCAACCTCTTCACCCTTGGGTGCTGGTTTTTTTTGTGGCCAAGAAGGATGGTTCATTAAGGCCTTGAATTGACTATCGCTCCCTTAACAAAATTACTGTTAAATATCAGTATACGCTCTCCCTGATTTCTAACCTATTTTCTAGAGTTGAAAGTGCTTGCTGGTTTACCAAGCTTGACCTCAGGGGGCGTATAATCTTATTCGCATTAAGCATGGGGATGAATGGAAGACAGCGTTTAATACTCCGGAGGGACATTTTGAGTACCTCGTGATGCCTTTTGGGCTCACTAACGCCCTTTCTGTCTTCCAGTGCTTCATGAATGATATTTTCTGGGACTTTGTGGATAAGTTTCTGATCATCTATTTGGATGATATTTTGATCTTTTCCAGGGATTGGGACTCTCATGTGGAACATGTTCTGACTGTGTTCCAGATTTTGAGGGAAAACTCCCTGTATGTTAAGGGATCGAAATGTCTTTTTGGTGTACAGAGGATTTCATTTTTGGGATTTATTTTGTCTCCGTCAACTATTGAAATGGACCCGGCCAAGGTACAGGCCATTTATGATTCGGTTCAGTCCACTTCTTTGAAGGCTCTCCAGAAGTTTTTGGGGTTTGCTAATTTTTATCGTAAGTTTATAGCCAATTTTTCTGTTTTTGCAAAACCATTGACTGACTTGACTAAGAAGGGTGCTGATTTGCTGAATTGGTCTACAGAGGCTGTTTCTTCTTTTCTGGAACTGAAGCGGAGGTTCACTTCTTCTCCGGTTTTGCGACAAGCCGATGTCTCACTTCCATTTCAGGTGGAGGTGGATGCTTCAGAGACTGGTGCAGGAGCTGTTTTGTCCCAAAAGGATCCTGTAACATCTAAAATGAACCCCTGTGCCTTCTTTTCCTGAAAGTTCTCTCCTTCGGAACGCAACTATGATGTGGGGAATCGAGAACTGTTGGTCATGAAGTGGGCATTTGAGGAGTGGAGACATTGGTTGGAGGGAGCTAGACATCAAGTTGTGGTCCTCACTGACCACAAGAATTTGATCTACCTTGAGTCGGCTAAACGCTTGATTCTGAGACAGGCTAGGTGGGCCTTGTTTTTCACGCGTTTTGATTTTGTGGTCTCCTTTCTTCCGGGCACTAAGAACGTTAAGGCTGATGCTCTCTCTAGGAGTTTTTTGGCTGATTCTCCTATTGTGACCAAGCCTGCTACCATCTTAGGTGAGAGGGTGGTTCTTTCTGCCATCTCGCCCGATTTGAGACATGCTCTGGAGAAGTTTCAGGAGGATAAGCCTGAGCGTTGTCCCAGTGGTAGGTTGTATGTTCCTGACCAATGGAGGAGGAAAGTGATGTCTGAGGTTCATTGCTCCGCGTTGGCTGGTCATCCAGGTATTTTTGGTACTAGAGATTTTGTGAGTCAGTCTTTTTGGTGGCCTGCCTTGTCTCGTGATGTCAGAAATTTTGTGCAGTCCTGTGGGACTTGCTCCCGATCCGAGCCTTGTTCTTGTTCTAGTGGGTTGTTGATGCCCTTGCCGGTGCCCAGGAGGCCATGGACCCACATTTCAATGGATTTTATTTCTGATCTGCTTGTCTCTCAGAGGATGACTGTTATCTGGGTGATTTGTGATAGATTCTCTAAGATGGTACATCTCGTACCACTCCCTAAGTTGCCATCTTCCTCAGAGTTGGTGCCCTTGTTTTTGCAACAGGTGGTTCACTTGCACGGGATTCCTGAGAACATTGTATTGGACAGAGGAGTTCAGTTTGTCTCTAGATTCTGGAGGACCTTTTGTTCCAAGTTGGGAATTCAGGTGTTCTTCTCCTCTGCATTTCACCCTCAGACCAATGGGCAGACGGAGAGAACAAACCAGACTTTGGAGGCTTATTTGAGATGTTTTATATCTGCTGATCAGGATGATTGGGTCTCATTTTTACCCTTGGCCGAATTTGCTTTAAATATTAGAGCTAGTTCTGCCACTTTGATGTCACCCTTTTTCTGTAACTTTGGGTTTCATCCTCGATTTTCTTCAGTACAGGTGGAGTCTTCTGCCTGTCCAGGGGTTGACACTGTGGTGGAAAGAATGCAGCAGATTTGTGACCAAGTGGTGGATAAGTTGTCTCTTTCCCAGGAAAAGGCCCAGCGGTTTTCTAACCGGCATAGGACCATTGGCCCCCGGTTTAAGGTGGGTGATATGGTCTGGTTGTCATCAAAGAATATCTCTATGAAGGTGGCTTCTCCAAAGTTTAAACCTAGATTTATTGGACCTTACAAGATTTTGGAGATTATTAATCCGGTCTCTTTTCGGTTGGCTCTTCCTGTCACATTTAAGATTCATAATTTGTTTCATAAGTCCTTGTTGAAGAGGTTTGTTGAACCAGTGGTTCCTATGGTGGCACCTCCTGACCCTGTGTTGGTTGAAGGTAACATGGAATTTGAGGTAGAGAAGATACTGGATTCCCGTCTGGCTAGACGGAGACTCCAGTATTTGGTTAAGTGGAAGGGTTATGGTCAGGAGGATAATTCCTGGGTCTCTGCCTCTGATATTCATGCCGAAAGATTGGTGCGTGCTTTTCATCGGGCTCATCCTGATCGGCCTGGTGGCTTGGATGAGGGTTCGGTGACCCCTCCTCAAGGGGGAGGTACTGTTGTGATCTCATCTGTTCATTCACCTTTTGTGTCCGAGGATCTCCCTCTTCTGGTGAAGGAAGGTAGTGAGGCTGATTTGGATGAAAGAAACCAAACACCTGATCAGGTGGATTATGACTGGGTAACGGGAACTTCCGACTGGATATAAGGCAGCCGACGCCCTTCTGAGTGGCTGGTGATTTCTCTGCTGGATTCTTTGAGACCAGTCTTATTCCTGCTTCCCAAAGATAAGTTTTTGCTCTGCTATTGAACTTATTAATTTTTGGTTTTGTTTACCTTGTTTTTTGAGTTCAGCCATCCCCGGCCGGGGGTGTGCTGGATTCTTTTTCCTTGATCAGTGTTCTCTTTTGCTCTGCTTCTAGAATATTCTGAGTGCTGATATAGGGTTTGAAGTCTAGTGACTTCAGGGTCCTTTTTGCTTTTCAGGTGTGTTGGTAATATTTTTGGCAGGGTTTTCTCGGATTGCAGACAGCAGCTTTTCTGTCCTGTCCTTTTTAGTTAGCTTGGGCCCCATCCTTTGCTCATCCTATCTTTCTGTGTTAGTGTTTTCATCTTGCTTCACCGTCATTATAGGTTGGGGGCTGCCTATTGCTTCGGGGTCTGCTCTGGGGCAGTCAGTTTTTCCCTTTTCTCTCTTTAAGCTTATTTAAATCTCCGGCAGTGACGAGTAGTGTTGAGCGATACCACCCGATACTGAAAAATATCGTATCGGAATGGATCGGCCGATCTAAAAAAAGTATCGCCGATTCTGACCCCGGAAGTCCCATTCAAGTCAATGGGACAGAAATATCGGAATTGAAAAAACCCCTCTCTTGCCTTGCACAGCCTGTTCAGGAGGGGGGAAGAGTGTGGGCGGTGCGTGGGCAGACACTGTGCGTGTCTGTATGTGCGGGTGGGGTCTGTACGGGCCTCTCGGTGGTCTGTACAGGCCTCTCGGGGGCCTGTGCCGGCCTGTCGGGGGCCTGTGCGGCTGTCGGTGGTCTGTATGGACCTCTCGGGGGCCTGTGCCGGCCTGTCGGGGGCCTGTGCGGCTGTCGGTGGTCTGTATGGGCCTCTCGGGGGCCTGTGCCGGCCTGCCGGGGGCCTGTGCCGGCTGTCGTGGTCTGTATGGGCCTCTCAGGGGCCTGTGCCGGCCTGCCGGGGGCCTGTGCCGGGGGCCTGTGCCGGCTGCCGGTGGTCTGTATGGGCCTCTCGGGGGCCTGTGCCGGCTGTCGGTGGTCTGTATGGGCCTGCCGGGGGTCTTGTGTGTGTGCAGGCATCGTCCGATGGGACTACAAGTCCCATCGGGCGATGCCTGCTACACTGACAGTGATGGACACATTAGCCAATGATGGGACAGTAGTAGTCCCATCATCCGGCTAATGTGTTGAATGTAAAAATAAAAGAAAAAAAAACATACTACATACATGCTACATACATGCTACATACATACTACATATATACATACTACATACATACTACATATATGCATACTACATACATACTACATATATACTACATACATACTACGTACATACATACTACATATATGCATACTACATACATACTACATACATACTACATACATACTACATATATACATACTACATACATACTACATACATACTACCTACATACTCCATATATACTACATTCATACAACATACATATATACTACATACATACAACATACATACTACATACATGCTACATACATGCTAGATATATACAACATACATATATACTACATACTAAATACATGCTACATATATACTACATTCATACAACATACATATATACTACATATATACTACATACAACATACATACTACATACTACATACTTCCTTCATATATACTACATTCATACAACATACATATGTACTACATACTACATACATGCTACATATATACTACATTCATACAACATACATATATACTACATACTACATACATGCTACATAAATACTACATTCATGCAACATACATATATACTACATATATACTACATACAACATACATACATACTACATACTACATACATGCTTCATATATACTACATTCATACAACGTACATATATACTACATACTACATACATGCTACATATATACTACATTCATACAACATACATACAACATACATACATACTACATTCATACAAAATACATACTACATACAACATACATACATAGTACATACATACTACATATATACTACATTCATACAACATACATATATACTACATACATACATACAACATGCTACAGACATACAACATACATACTGCATACAATACATTCATACAATACATACATAGACATACAGTACATATAACATAGAGAACATACTCACCATTACTTGTCACTTTGATCGCCAGAGCCAGTGTTATCTAAGGAAAAATATGAAAATAACAAACCACCAAATACTCCCTGATCCGCAGAAATCCACCGTGAGTGTCCCACGCCGATCTCCCGTTGAGAGCAGCAGCATCAGCTGATGCGACCGCTCTCTACGGGGCTCAGGAATCCAGTGTCGGGAGGTAGGTATCCTTCCGCACTGTATTCCTCCGCCACTGCAAAAAAATAGTCCCTGGTCTCACTTTATGGCAAATGCTGCGTGGGAACTTTTTCACACAGCAATGCCAAAAGTGAGACTAGGGACTATTTTTTTACTGTGGGGGAGGAATACAGTGCGGAAGGATACCTACCTCCCGACACTGGATTCCTTGATCCCCTAGAGAGCGGTCGCATCAGCTAATGCTACTGCTCTCCACGGGAGATCGGCGTGGGACATGCATGGATTTCTGTGGATCAGGGAGTATATGGCTTGTTTGTTATTTTCATATTTTTCTTTAGATGACACTGGCTTCGGGGAACAATGTGACAAATATTGGTGAGTATGTACTCTATGTTATATGTACTGTATGTCTATGTATGTATTGTATGAATGTATTGTATGTTGTATGTATGCAGTATGTAGTATGTATGTTGTATGTCTGTAGTATGTATGTAGCATGTATGTAGTATATATGTAGTATGTATGTAGTACATATGTATGTTGTATGAATGTAGTATATATGTAGTATGTATGTAGTATCTATGTATGTTGCATGAATGTAGTATATATGTAGCATGTATGTAGTATGTATGTATGAATGTAGTATATATGTAGCATGTATGTAGTATGTATGTATGTTGTATGAATGTAGTATATATGTGGCATGTATGTAGTATGTATGTATGTATGTTGTATGAATGTAGTATATATGTAGCATGTATGTATGTACTATGTATGTAGTATGTATATATGTAGTATGTATGTAGTATGTATGTAGCATGTATGTAGTATGTATATATGTAGTCTGTATGCAGTATGTATGTATGTAGTATGTATGTAGTATATATGTAGCATGTATGTAGTATGTATGTAGTATGTACATCAAACCGGTGAAGAGAGGAGGCAGCCACATATGGATCAGGATCAGCAGCTCCATCCTCACCTCTCAGTCTGATGTCTATCTCTGCGCCACCTATATACCACCGCCAGAGTCACCCTACTTCAATCCAGACTGCTTTGAGATCTTACAAAGAGAAGTCGCCCACTATCAGGGCCTGGGCAAAGTTCTCATCTTTGGAGACCTCAATGCAAGAACAGGGAGAGAAAACGACTTCCTGACCATGGATGGGAACATCTACATATTTGGAGCAGAGCAAAGCCAAGAATCAGTAGTCACAGAGAGAAACAGCTATGACAGTAGTCAACAAAAGTGGTAAAAAGCTCCTGAATGTATGCAGAAGTTTAGGACTTCATATTCTTAACGGACGAACCAAAGGAGACTCCTTAGGGAGGTGCACACTAAACTCCCATGTAGGGAGGAGTGTAGTAGATTATGCCATTACAGATATGAACCTGGCAAATATCAGCGCCTTCATAGTCTCCCACAAACGCACCTGTCAGACCACAACCAACTTCTTCTGTACCTGAAATCTACAGAGAAACCATCCACTCAAAAGCCACAGCAGAGTGGCCTCTTCACCTGGCCTCCATCCTATAAATGGCACAAAACGTCGGCATTAAAGTATAAAGAGGCTCCCAGCAGACCTGAAATACAGCGGATGCTCCACCACTTCTACAACTACGAGTACCAGCCTAACCCAAAGGGAGTGAGTCAAGCTGCCAAAGACCTCAACAATATATTCTATGCAATGACCAGACTGTCCGACCTTAAAAAAGTCAACTACAAGAGACCAAAAGAAAAACAGATCAATGGATGGTTTGACAGAGAATGTAAAGCCGTACGGAAGACCCTGAGAACAGCCTCAAACAAGAAACACAGAGACCCCAACCACCCGGGTCTGAGGGAAGCCTATGAAACCATACAAAGGCAGTACAAAACCATCCTCAGGAGGAAGAAGCAGAGTTACATCTCCACCAAACTTAACCAACTCCAAGACGCCCTCCAAGACAACTCCTTCTGGGAACTATGGAAGGAACCACATGGGCACAAAAGACAAGAAAAACAACATCCATATCCAAAATGGCAACATCTGGCTCCAGTACTTCAGAGACCTCTATAAAGACATTCCAAAGGAAGAACTAAGCCAAGAACAGGAAAACATAATAGCAAAACTAAAAGCAATGGAGCAAAAAGTAAAAAATTTCCAAAACCCCTATTACATTACAGGAAGGAGTAGAGAGAATCTCTTCCATAAGATGTAGAAAAGCCGGTGGCCTGGATGGAATCCTACCAGAAATGCTGAAGTACAGCCCACCAGAAATACAGGCCGCAATGGTTAAACTCTTCAATATTGTGCTAAGTGCCGGCTACTTCCCTCGTACCTGGAACCAAGGCCTCATCACACCCATCCACAAGAATGGGGACAGGTATGACCCAGCCAACCACAGAGGAATATGTGTCAGCAGCAACCTGGGAAAACTGTTCAACAGCATCCTGAACAAGAGGATCCTCAGTTTCCTCACCGAGCACAACGTCCTCAGCAAGAGCCAAGCAGGCTTCATGCCAAACCACCGCACTACTGACCACATCTACACCCTGCACAGCCTCATTCAGAGCCACGTCCACAATACAAAGAATGGGAAGATATACGCCTGTTTCGTGGACTTTAAAAAGGCCTTTGATTCGGTGTGGCACCCAGGCTTATTCCTGAAACTGCTGGAGAGCGGAATAGGAGGAAAGACCTATGATGTTATCAAAAGCTCCTACACCGAGAACCTCTGCAGTGTGAGTGTGAACGGCAGAAGAACGGCTTATTTCCAGCAGAGCCGGGGAGTCAGACAAGGCTGCAGCCTAAGCCCAACGCGCTTCAACATTTGCATCAACGAGCTGGCTACTGCTCTGGAATCTTCCACAGCACCAGGTCTCACCCTCCACGATGCGCAGGTGAAATCCCTGCTGTATGCAGATGACTTGCTGCTTCTGTCACCAACCGAGAAAGGCCTCCAAGACAACCTGAAAATCTTAGAGAAATTCAGCTCCACCTGGGCTCTACCGGTCAACCTAAAGAAAACCAACATCATGGTGTTCCATAAGAGAAAGAGAAAATCAGACCAGCACCCTTCATTTATCCTCAACAACTGCGCCCTTACAGGAACTGACAAATATACCTACCTGGGCCTAGAGATTCACCGATCAGGGAGCTTCAAACAAGCCATAGAGACCCTGAAAGACAAGGCATGCAAAACCTTCTATGCCATCCGAAGGAAACTCTACCATCTAAAGCCACCAGTGAGGGTCTGGTTAAAAATCTTCGACTCTATCATCGCCCCAATCCTCCTGTATGGCAGCGAAGTCTGGGGTCCTCACACCTACCCAGACTGGTCAAGGTGGGATTCAAGCCCAACAGAAATATTCCACCTGGAATTCTGCAAGCACCTTCTCCAAGTCCATCGGAGCACCTCCAACAGTGCTTGCTGGGCCGAGCTGAGCAGATTCCCTCTACACCTATCGGTTCTAAAGAGGGCACTGTCATTCCGGGCTCATGTACGTAGGAGCAATCCAAGCTCCCATCACCATAAAGCCCTGACACATGTAGGGGAAACAGAAAAACCAGGACCCTCAGAACAGCTCACCCAAACCCAACCTGACCAGGACACCAATCACAACAACCTGACAAAAGCCGGAATCAGGAAGATGGTAGACGAAGGCCAGGAGAGGTACGTAAGTGACTGGAAGAATGACATCATCAGCTCACAGAAACTGACCATGTACCAGAGTCTACAGAGAGACTACAGACTGGCTCCATACCTGGAGAAACTCCCAGACCCCAAAGGCCGCAAGATCCTGAGCCGGTATAGACTCAGTGCACACAGTCTGGCCATCGAATCCGGCCGACACAGGCAGAGCTACAAGCCCAGGGAGGAAAGACTGTGCCGACACTGTGACCAGGAGGCCCTGGAGGATGAGACCCACTTCCTGCTACACTGCTCCAAGTACTCAGCAGTGAGGGACACTCACTTCAGGAGACTCTCACATCTCTTCCCGGATTTCACCACCATGAAGGAGGAAGAGAAAATATATATCCTGCTGGGGGAAGAAGAGAGAGCAGTGGAGATAGCAGCGCAATATGTGAGCGAATGCCATAGACTGCGAGAAAGAGAACTATGATATACCATGGACTTCTATGGCCCCCACCCTGGATATGCCCCAATCCCCCATCCACCTTCCCTATGCCATGGACTTCTATAGCCCCATCCTGGATCTGCCCCATCCACCTTTCCTACAGCCCCTACCCAACATCCCTACAGCCCTTATCCCTATTCCCTTCTGTACACCTGCTTTGGCAAAACTAATGTGTATTTAGTCCTGCCAATAAAGCTTCTATGAATCTTGAATCTATATGTAGTATGTATGTAGTATGTATATATGTAGTATTTATGTAGTATGTATGTAGCATTTATGTAGTATGTATATGTAGTATGTATATATGTAGTATGTATGTAGTATATATGTAGCATGTATCTAGTATGTATGTATGTAGTATGTATGTAGTATGTATATATGTAGTATATATGTACTATGTATATATGTAGTATGTATGTAGCATGTATGTAGTATGTATGTAGTATGTATGTATGTAGTATGTATGTAGTATGTATATATGTAGTATGTATCTAGTATGTATATATGTAGTATGTATGTAGTATATATGTAGCATGTATGTAGTATGTATGTATGTATGTTGCATGAATGTAGTATATATGTTGCATGTATGTAGTATGTATGCAGTATGTATATATGTAGTTTGTATGTATTATGTATGTAGCATGTATGTAGTATGTATATATGCAGTATGTATATATGTAGTATGTATGTAGTATATATGTAGCATGTATGTAGTATGTATGTAGTATGTATGTAGTATGTATATATATATATATGTAGTATGTATGTAGTAAGTATGTAGCATGTATGTAGTATGTATGTAGTATGTATATATGTAGTATGTATGTAGTATGTATATATGTAGTATGTATGTAGCATGTATGTAGTATGTATGTAGTATGTATATATGTAGTATGTATGTAGTATGTATATATATATATGTAGTATGTAGCATGTATGTAGTATGTATGTAGTATGTATATATGTAGTATGTATGTAGTATGTATGTAGCATGTATGTAGTATGTATGTAGTATTTATATATGTAGTATGTATGTAGCATGTATGTAGTATGTATGTAGTATGTATATATGTAGTATGTATGTAGTATGTATATATGTAGTATGTATGTAGTATATATGTAGCATGTATGTAGTATGTATGTAGTATGTATATATGTAGTATGTATGTATGTGTGTATGTTGTATGAATGTAGTATATATGAAGCATGTATGTAGTATGTATGTATGTTGTATGAATGTAGTATATATGTAGCATGTACGTAGTATGAAAGTATATATGTATGTTGTATGAATGTAGTATATATGAAGCATGTATGTAGTATGTATGTATGTTGTATGTAGTATATATGTAGTATGTAGTATATATGTTGTATGAATGTAGTATATATGTAGCATGTATGTAGTATGTAGTATATATGTATGTTGTATATATGTAGCATGTATGTATGTATGTTGTATGAATGTTGTATGAATGTATGTAGTATGTATGTAGTATGTATATAGTATATATATAGTATGTATGTAGTATGTATATATGTAGTATGTATGTAGTATGTATGTAGCATGCTTTTTTTTCTTTTTGGTTCAAAGAGCTGATTGAAACTATATCAATAGTTGGTATTAATTAATTGGAGTGTTGAAACCATTAAAAATAACTCATAGTATACATATGTATGTAGTATGTATATATGTAGTATGTATTTAGTATGTATGTAGTATGCTTTTTTCTTTTTGTTTTTTTTTACATTCAACACATTAGCCGGATGATGGGACTACTACTGTCCCATCATTGGCTAATGTGTCAATCACTGTCAGTGTAGCAGGCATCGCCCGATGGGACTTGTAGTCCCATCGGACGATGCCTGCACACACACAAGTCCCCCGGCAGGCCCGCACAGACCACTGGCAGCCGGCACAAGCCCCCCGGCAGGCCCATACAGACCCCCGGCAGCCGGCACAGGCACCCTGTATGTAGTATGTATGTATTATGTATATATGTAGTATATATGTAGTATGTATATATGTAGTATGTATGTAGCATGTATGTAGTATGTATGTAGTATGTATATATGTAGTATGTATCTAGTATGTATATATGTAGTATGTATGTAGTATATATGTAGCATGTATGTAGTATGTATGTAGTATGCATATATGTAGTATGTATGTAGCATGTATGTAGTATGTATGTATGAATGTAGTATATATGTAGCATGTATGTAGTATGTATGTATGTATGTTGTATGACTGTAGTATATATGTGGCATGTATGTAGTATGTATATATGTAGTATGCATGTATTATGTATGTAGCATGTATGTAGTATGTATGTAGTATGTATATATTATGTATGTATTTATGTAGTATGTATGTAGTATATATGTAGCATGTATGTAGTATGTATATATGTAGTATGTAGTTTTGTATATGTAGTATGTATGTAGCATGTATGTAGTATGTATGTAGTATGTATATATGTAGTATGTATGTAGTATGTATATACATAAATATATATATGTAGTATGTATGTAGTATGTATGTAGTATGTATATATGTAATATGTATATATGTAGTATGTAGTATGTATGCAGTATATATGTAACATGTATGTAGTATGTATGTAGTATGTATATATGTAGTATGTATGTATTATGTATGTATGTTGTATGAATGTAGTATATATGAAGCATGTATGTAGTATGTATGTATGTTTGAATGTAGTATATATGTAGCATGTACGTAGTATGTAGTATATATGTATGTTGTTTGAATGTAGTATATATGAAGCAGGTATGTAGTGTGTATGTATGTTGTATGTAGTATATATGTAGTATGTAGTATATATGTTGTATGAATGTAGTATATATGTAGCATGTATGTAGTATGTAGTATATATGTATGTTGTATATATGTAGCATGTATGTATGTATGTTGTATGAATGTTGTATATATGTATGTAGTATGTATATAGTATGTATATAGTATGTAGTATGTATATATGTAGTATGTATGTAGTATGTATGTAGTATGCTTTTTTCTTTTTGTTTTTTTTACATTCAACACATTAGCCGGATGATGGGACTACTACTGTCCCATCATTGGCTAATGTGTCAATCACTGTCAGTGTAGCAGGCATCGCCCGATGGGACTTGTAGTACAGACCCCCGGCAGCCGGCACAGGCACCTGGCAGGCCCGCACAGACCACCGGCAGCCGGCACAGGCCCCCGAGAGGCCCGTACAGACCACCGGCAGTCGGCACAGACCCCCCGCAGTCGACACAGACCGCGCATCATGATGCGCACAGACCGCGCATCATGATGACATAATTTCAGCAGCCAATACACGTACCGTCCCTTTTCGCTTAATGACGTTCCTGTCAGCTCGGTCACTGTGGCTGCCTTAGGCCCGTACACCAACAGTAATTTTTCTGGTCAGGTATCGTCTTCAACTCGGTATGTGCTTCCCCGGGGCCTCGTCTGTACTGCGGTACTTCATGTCAGGAACACCCTCCTGACTTCCTTTCTCCTCAGTCCCCTGGTTAGGTTTTTCCTCACAGTGCAGCAACTGTCACAGTCTCCTCATCACTTAAGCTCCGCTTGGGGACTGGAATCTTCTGGAACCCTCCTGTCAAATTTATAGCTTTCCCGGTTCCCTGTAACTCCGCCCCCCATGACCAACGGTTTCTTAGCCCTAAGCTGATGTTAAGTCCTATGCTCACACTCGTCCCTGCTCTCTAATGTCAATTCCAGGTACTGCCTATACTTTCCTAGCTGTTTTCCCTTCTGTCATAACTGACATCCTGTCATAACTGACATCCTGCCTGACAAGTGCAAACCCCTTTGAAACCTGACCAGTCAGTCCGTCCGTCAGGTCACCTTCCCTACAATAACATGAGTTAGGTCATCCTTTTTGGTCTCAAAAAAAGGCCCAGGCTAGGCATCCCTTGTAGCTCCTGCAAACTGCAGACCTGCGACCACTTCTGGCCACAACCAGAATTGTGGCTGAGGATGTTTGCATCACTCCGTGTCTATTTGGCAAGCTGCAACTTAAACCTCCTTGTCTTCCCCTCCTACACTTTCTCTGCTGAGCTACTCATCTACAACTTCATCGTTAGCCTCTCTGTTCTCACATTACTCGTCCTGAGTGTCACCCTTCTCCTCTTCCTGCCCTGATAGCACAGTATAGTCCGCATGTGCCTTAGTTATCTGAGTCTTATCAGGATCGCTTCAAATGTCTGGTGACAAGAGACTGGTTTCTGCTTTAGCCCTACTTTGTCCGGCCCCGAAATCCAAATGTTAAAAATATTGGGCATCAGTTCAGCTGCTTTTCTCCTCATGATTCTGTGAATCTTTGGAGCAGACCTCTGATGCCTATGGAATAAAATATGTGACCAGCTCAGCAGACTAGCCCATCTGTGGTGCTCCCCAATCACTTGGGCTGTTGCAAAGTTGTGACACGGGAGGAATCAAGAGTAATTAGGGTGCCACCTCTGATGATTGTACTGCATGTGATGTTAAGGTATATGAAGAGAAGGAGAGGCCTCTTGATGCAGCGCTTGCCATCCACTAGAGAACATGCTCTTTCTGGCCCTCATCTACAAGGCATAGCGCTCTATGACTACGAAAAAAAGGGCATCAAGTAACCAGTCCAGTAACCAATGTCAGTTTTCTTTGGATAAAACAAGACAGGGTTTGCTCACTAGAGCTTTCAGTAACGTTACCACCTAACCCATTCACACCTTAAGCAAGCCTATTCCCCTTTCCAACACAACCTTTTCAACTCATGTTCGATGTGCCCTTCCCTTTTTTTAACCAGTTGTTTCACAACCCTGGGCCCAGACCTATCAGTGACCTGTCACTAAATGTACTGTCAGTATTTACAGTATAGGCTGAGATAGTGTGTCTGAGCAACGCTATTAGCAAAAAAGGTTTCAGATTCAGAAATGTGGGCATATGTCTGGACCACACTATAAGCAGAAAGATTTAGATACAGAAATGTGGCCTATTGTCAGGACCAGACTGTTAACAGAAAGAATTTAGATTCTGAAATATGGCCTAGTGTCTGGACCACACTATTATCAAAAAGGATTTAGATTCTGAAATGTTTGGTCTCTGGCAGACAGTATTAGCAGAAACTATTTAAATTCTGACATATGGCCTGGTGTTTGGCCCACACTATAAGCAGACAAGATTTAGATTCTGAAATGTGTCCTTGTGTCTGCGTAAGGGTTTAGCAGGAACGGGTTAAGCACAAATTATTTAGATTCTGAAATGCGGCCTGGAGTACGCCATACACTATTATCAGAAAGGATTTAGATTCGGGAATTTTTGGCCAGGTGTCTGACCCATACTATAAGTACAAACAATCTAGATTATGACATGGGGCCTGGTCTCTGGCATGCCATCGTCCATAGTCTCTTGTGCTCACACTATTATGACAAACAAATTTAGATTCTATAAGCTTAAGTTTTTCTAGAAAGCCTGAATAAAGATATGATTGCTGGTAATAGTGTAGTGCGAATATACAAATGGCTATTTTTAGTCCATATTAAAATATACAAAATGTATTCAGACAATTATATAGCTGCACTTCTGGTCAAACATTTACAGATGTGACAGACAATGCTCACAGTGACACAATCTTGAGAACTGTTTGTTTATTCACTTCACAAACAATTCTCAGCTTCTATACGTTTGTTGTTTGTCATTGTAAAACATTAAGGTTTACCTCTGTCCATGGTGGTTATATCTAAATCTGTTATGAATGAGTCACCGTAGGAGGCAAAAGCAGAAATACAAGCTAAGTCCAGAAAACCAGAGAAGTTGGCAACTATCAGATTGTAGACCCCTGAACCTATCAACACAACTAGCAGTAGCTGTGGGGGGTTCCTACGAAGCCCTAGACCCCTCGATCACAGCCGGAGAATTACATAGGCCTAAAGAAAGAAAGGGGAAATCTAAACTGCCCCAGAGCAGACCCCAAAGCAATAGGCAGCCCCCAACATATAATGACGGTGAAGCAAGATGAAAATACTAACACAGACAGAAAGATAGACTGAGCAAAGACGGGGCCCAAAACTACCTAGATAGGAAAGGACAGGAAGGCTGCTGTCTGCAATCTGCCAAAACCCTATCAAAGACATAAGCCAACAAGCTGATATGAAAAAGGCCCTGAAGCAGCTAGGCTTCAAAAACTAAATCAGCACTCAGGTATTTTCAGAAGACAGAGCTAAATGAATTCAGCACACCCCAGCAGGGAATGGCAGAAATCCAGAAAAACAAAGCAAAACAAAGTCAAAGCACCAAAGCAAAAGGCCGAGCAGCAAACTTAGCTTTAGAGGAGCAGGAATTCAGACTGGTCTCCAAGGATCCCACAGAGAAATCACCCGCAGGGCAGAAGGGCGTCGGCAGCCTTATATCCAGTCAGTAACTCCACTCAGCCAGTCATCATCATCAGCCTCAGGTGTTTGATAATCAGGCTCACTCCCTTTCTTGACCAGAAGAGGGAGTTCCTCGGGCCTCAGTAATGAAGGGGAAAATGAACTCACAACAGGTTCCACTACGCGTTTCGACGGATAGCCTCCGTCTTCATCAGGTGGCAGGTATAGGAAGTGGGGGAAAGGGAGCATAAAAAAGGCTGACAGCCAATCACTATTAAGCTGCAGTCATTAGGGACACTTGAGTAGGAGGCATACTTAAAATAAAAGGGGAAAAGAGCAATTACACGGGCTTAATATAAAACACAATTACAACAATAAAATGAAGGGAAATATATAAGACAATATATGAAAAGACTGAATAAAATATGTTATTAATATATACTAAAAAAAGGGGTATAATAAAATCACTTTTTCAATAATAAGATTTAACCCCTCTGGTGCTAAAGTGCCGAGTTTAAAAATCCACCAGCTCTCTCTTCTTATTAAAGCCGAATAACGGTTATTGGTCTCTGCTGGTATCTGGTCAACTATAGTGAGTCTTAAAGAACTTAAGTCTTTGTTATGCGCTACAAGGAAATGTTTTGCATCAACAAAAAGGCTTCCATAATCCTAGGGCACTTCAATCACAATAGATACCATAATGCCATATATGCAAATTCCATGGGAAATAAGAAGAGATCCCAATATATAAAACCAATATACTTTATAAATAGATGTTAAAATAAAATATACAAAAAGTAAAATAGCAAAATACTGTCCAAGGGACACCGAGTGTGCAAGATAACCAGCTCATAATACAAAAAATCAGATATGTGGGAAACACTGAAAAAATCACATAAGGCTACTGGCCATGAGTGTCAAACAGCAAAATGTAAACTTACTAATATATTTACATGTTATATTATATAACGGACACAGGTTAAAGAGATATATAGCTCAGGAAATACTGAGCTATATATCTCTGAGCAGCAGTTTACCACCCCTGCACGGTGGACCCTGGGCTGCAAACGCACCTTATTACCATCTTTATTATTTGGTATGTTCCGCCAGCCCTAACATTATATTAGCGCCAGGGTTGGCTAGTAATGGCGGACGAACAGCGATTGCAGCGGTACATCCAGCAGTGGATGGTAGATTGGCGGCTCTTGAGCGTAAAACCTCAGCCGTGGATGTTACCGCAATAGCTGTTCAGGCTGCTAGCATGGCTGCAGGTACTTTGTCCACTGCCACCCCTGTTCCGACATTATCCCACCTCCCGCTGCCAGATAAATTTTCTGGCGATAGTAAGGCATGTAGGGGATTTCTGAGCCAGTGTGCAGTACACCTTGAGCTCCTGGCTGCATGTTTTCCCTCAGAGCGGGCTAAGGTGGGGTTCATAATATCCCTCCTGACGGACAGAGCATTGGAGTGGGCCACGCCATTATGGGAGCACGACGATCATGTGGTAAAGAATGCTCCACGGTTCTTGAGCACTCTGAAACAGGTCTTTTTAGGACCTCGGGTCACTCATGATACGGCACTCCAACTGCTGGCATCAACACAGGGCTCGTCCATGGTCAGTCATTTTGCCACCCATTTCCGGACCCTAGCATCTGAGCTGGAGTGGCCGGATAAAGCCCTCATTCCTGTATTTTGGAGGGGGCTGGCTGACCATGTGAAGGACGCCCTGTCCACTAGGGAGATTCCTGCCACACTGGAGGAGTTAATAGCAATATCTACTCGCATTGACCTCCGCTTTAATGAGCGAAGGTTGGAGCGAGCCCAGTGTAGGCAGTGGTTTCGGCTGGCACCCACCTTCGCCAAACCTCTGGAACCTCCAGTCCAGGAGTTCGAGCCACATGAGGCCATGGAGACGTCTTGAGCGGGATCCAACTCCCGGACCGCTCGGGCACGCATGGTCTGTCATGTCTGCCGGCAGTCAGGACATCTCGCCTCCAGATGTTCTCGGCAACTGGGAGAGCGTCCCCATTTGGTGACCTTAGGAGCTGGCTCACTAAACGCAGTGATGTCTTCTTCTAAGTTGACCTTTAAGGGGACAGTTTCTATTGGCCCATCTACCCATGTGGTAGAGCTTTGTGTGGATTCGCGGGCGGAGGGCAACTTAATGTCCTCTGCCTTCGCCCGACGGCACGCAATTCCACTAGTTATGCACACCAGGCCTGTGACCATACGGGTGATAAATGGGTCGACACCACCATCACAGATAACCCATCAGACCATCCCTTTTTCGCTATCCATGTCTCCTTCCCATCAGGAGATCATCTCCCTGCTAGTCATTCCCGAAGGAATTGACGAGGTCCTCTTAGGGATGCCGTGGCTACAGTATCATTCACCTCATATAGAGTAGTCCTCAGGGAGAATTCTGGGATGGAGTAAATCTTGTGTTGGTAGATGTCAAAGGGAGTGTGTTCAGGTTGCTACTACTGAGGTACCCGCAGATCTCTCCTCCCTCCCCAAACACTATTGGCCCTATGCGGACGTGTTCTCCAAGAAGGTGGCGGAGACCCTTCCGCCTCATCGCCCCTATGACTGTCCTATTGACCTCTTGCCTGGTGCTGAGCCTCCTCGGGGTCGAGTTTATCCACTCTCTCTCCCGGAGACGAAGGCAATGTCTCAGTATATCAGGGAGAATCTGGCAAGAGGCTTTATTAGGAAGTCAGTGTCACCTGCAGGGGCGGGGTTTTTCTTTGTGCAGAAGAAGAACGGAGAACTACGTCCATGCATAGATTACAGGGGTCTTAATGCCATCACCGTTAAGAACAAGTACCCTTTGCCCCTGATATCGGAGCTTTTGATAGGTTGTGGGGAGCTAGGGTCTTTACCAAACTAGACCTGCGGAGTGCTTACAACCTGATTCGAATCTGTGAGGGGGACGAATGGAAGACAGCATTTAACACCAGGGAAGGCCACTATGAATATCTGGTGATGCCCTTCAGGCTCTGTAATGCTCAGGCCGTCTTCCAAGACTTTGTGAATGACATCTTCCGGGATATGCTCACCACCTCAGTTGTAGTCTATCTGGATGATATCCTCATCTACTCTCCAGATATAGACTCCCACCGGAGAGATGCTTGCAAAGTCTTTGACCTCCTACGGGCAAACTCACTCTACACCAAGTTGGAGAAGTGTGTGTTTGAGCAGAAGTCCTTGCCATTCCTGGGCTATATCATCTCCGCCCAGGGATTGGCCATGGATCCTGCGAAGCTACAGGCGGTTATGGATTGGCAGGAACCTCATTCCCTCAAGTCGGTGCAGCGCTTTATGGTATTTATTAACTATTACCTCCAATTCATTCCTCACTTCTCAACCTTGGTAGCTCCCTTGGTGGCCCTCACCAAGAAGGGAGCAAATCCTATATTGTGGTCAGAGGAGGTCTCCAAGGCCTTCCTCTCTATTAAGACTCATTTTGCCAGCGCTCACATTTTACATCACCCCAATGTAGATAAATAGTTTATTTTAGAGGTGGATGCCTCGTCCGTCGGTGCTGGAGTGGTCCTGTTCCAGAAGGACGCTCAAGGTCGGAAGCACCCTTGCTTCTTCTTTTCTAAGACCTTCTCACCGGTGGAGAGGAACTATTTCATTGGGGACAGGGAGTTGCTGGCCATGAAATTGGCCTTTTCTGAATGGAGACATATCCTGGAGGGGGCCCATTACCCCTTCCAAGTCTACACTGACCACAAAAATTTAGTATATTTACAAATCGCCCAGCGGCTAAATTCTCGCCAAGCCCGAAGGTCTCTCTTTTTCTCCCGGTTCCACTTCACCCTACATTTTCTTTCCGGTGAGAAGAATGTCCAGGCCGATGCGCTCTCTCTCGCTCCGTGGTGTCAGCAGAGGAGGAGGAGCCTTGGTTAATTGTACCATCTGAGAGCCTGAGGACGGTGGCTCCAGTCGCCCTTGACTCTGTTCCCCCAGGCAAGACTTTTGTCCCTGCCCATTTGCGTCCAGAGGTCCTCTTTTGGGCTCACGCGTCCAAGGTGGGTGGACATTTTGGTACAAAGCGGACTGTTGAGCTTTTGGTGAGGCCATACTGGTGGCCGCATATGGCCCGTGACGTCAGGGACTATATTCAGGCATGCATCTCCTGCGCCAAGAATAAGTCTTCCCGGCAATGACCCACTGGGTTACTTTACCCCTTACCCGTGGCGGACAGTCCCTGGGAGATGGTTGGCATGGACTTTGTGGTGGGTCTACCCAAGTCCAGTGGCAGCACAATTATTTGAGTCATCACCGACCATTTTTCTAAAATGGTGCACTTGGTGCCTCTCTTTCGGCTACCTTCCTCACGGGGCCTAGCAGTGTTGTTCATTAAACACATTTTCCGGTTACACGGCATGCCAGACAAGATTGTCAGTGACCGAGGTCCCCAGTTCGCGTCTCGGTTCTGGAGAGAGCTCTGTCGCTTGCTCAGTATTGAGCTTAATCTCTCCTCAGCCTATCATCCCGAGACGAACGGATTGGTAGAGAGGGCCAACCAGACCCTGGTCACATATCGCTGACATTTTGTCTTGGCCAGGCAGGATGACTGGGCATCCTTGTTGCCATGGGCAGAGTTCGCCTTGAGCAACACTGTGGCCGATTCCACCGACCAAACCCCATTCCTCCTTAACTATGGCCAACATCCTCATGTCCCCATGCCCATGTCTTCCACCAACTCTAGGGTGGCAGACTGGGCGGTTGAGGCACGTGATATTTGGGATCGCACTCAGGATGCTATTCGGGCCTCTAAGGAGAGAATGAGGGTCTCTGCGGATGCACACCGGCCTTCCTGCTCCAACCTTCTCCTCTGGCGACTTACTGTGCCTCTCCGCCCGTAACATCAGGCTGCGAGTCGAGTCCACTAAGTTCGCTCCTCGCTACATTGGTCCTCGAGCAGATCAGTTCTGTGGTCTATCAGCTGTCCCTTCCACCACACTTGGCTATCTCTGACACATTCCACGTGTCCCTTCTTAAGCCAGTCCACATGTCTCGGCTCTCCGAGTCATCTGCCGGAACATCAGACCTGTCCTCAGACGAGTTTGAGGTCAATGCCATTGTGGGATGCAGGGTGGTATGTGGAAAAAAGTTTTATTTGGTGGACTGGAAAGGTCATGGTCCAGAAGCTCAGACCTGGGAGCCAGTGGAGAACATCCGCGCTCCGCTTCTCATTGTGGCATTTGAGCGCAGCGAGGCGGGGTAATGTTAGGTGTCGGGTTCCTGTCGCTGCACAGCAGGAATCCCGAGCATTGCATTCGGCAGTCTCCCATTCCTCTACAGCTGCAGAGGAGGCTGCTCAGCAGACTCGTCCATCCAGGCACTCTGCTCAGACCAGCTCTGTAGGTTTGGTTGCTGCTGCCACCTCTGGTCCAGCTATAGCAACGCATGCTGGTCAGCAGCGAGCTACTCCAGGGACTAAGTCCTCCTTTCGGTCCACTGAGCATGCCCGTGGGACAATCTCTCATTGGAGATCGGAGGTCACATACTCAGGTCCTTCTCCAGCTCGGATTGGACCATCAGGAGGGTCAGGAAGGTCCCGGAAGAATGCGGCTATAAAAGATTTGCATGGCCGCTCGGCCATGCGCTAATATAGAGAAAGACTTAGACCATGTGGAGTGAGAGTTGTATGCATGCATGAATGTCTCTGGTGAATGACTCATTGGAAACCCCTACCCTTGGTACGCCTATGTTGTGTAGCCTAGCCTAGCCTGTTAGCACCCAGGCTGAGGAGCAAGCAGGGGGCAGAATCAGAGACTGGCATCAACGCCAAGTGGTGGCTTGGTCTGTACGCCACGGTTCACTTGGTCAACACTCCACGGTCGCCAGCGTCACGTCGCACGCTTAGTAGGTCTAGAGGGACTCTGACCCTGTGTCCTTGGGGTTGAGTTCTGTGACCTGATACTGAGCGTTTACCTTGCCGAGCTCTGTCAGCTTTAACAGGCTCTGGCATTTATATTCAGCGGTAGTGCGGCTCTGTGAAGCAACAGAGTCCGCCCCTGTACACACTGGGTGGCGTTAACCCACAAGTGTTCCTCTATTATACTGCCATATAGCGTTTGCCATTACTGAGCAGCAGTTTACCACCCCTGCACAGTGGATCCCGGGCTGCGAACGCACCTTATTACCATCTTTATTATTTGGTGCATTACGCCAGCCCTAACACGTCGGCACTCAACGGTGCATGACACGTTAGCCCACCTCTCAGCTGACGTACTTCCCCTGAACAGCGCTCAATGACACCCAAACAATGACGTCTGCGTGTCAGTGTATGAGCGTCCCAGGAAGTTATCGGAGGTCCCAGTAAAAAATAGAAAAAAAAAGAAAAAATGGTGTTATGTTCACCTTCCAGCATCCCGCGCAACCTTCCCGGGCCTCAGCGATGCTTCTGTTCCCAGTAATGCCTTTCGAGACCTTTGATGACATTGCTGTCTCAAGATAATGTAGCGGTCCCTATTCCTCGCGAGACCGCTACATTATCACGAGACTGCGACGTCATCAAAGGACTCGCAAGGCATTACTAGGAACGGAAGCATCGCTGAGGCCCGGGAAGGCTGCGCGGGACGCCGTAACGTGAATATAACACCATTTTTTATTTTTGTTTATTATTTTTAACATTAAATCTTTTACTATTGATGCTGCATAGGCAGCCTCAATAGTAAAAAGTTGGTCACACTAGTAAAACACTAAGTTTGACGAGTGTGACCAACCAGTCAATCAGTTCTCCAAGCGATGCTACAGATCACTTGGAGAACGCTAGCATTCTGCAAGCTAATTACGCTTGCAAATCGCTAGTTTTTCATGGGAAAATCGCGGGAATTTAAAATGCGATTTTTTCCCGTGGATTGGAATTCCGGAATTCTTGCGGTAACTTCCGCGAGAGTTCTGCTATGTGTGCACACAGCCTTTGACTTCTGGAATTGCAATTAAAAAAATTTTTAAAATGTCACAGCAGAGTCTTCAATTGAGTGTCATCTTCCACTGATTTAGCTTTCTCAATATCCAGGGCATGTTCTCTAACATGGATCTTGAGTTCACGGGTGGTAAGGCCCACATACACCTTACCACCCTGACACTCAGCATGATAGACAACAGCCCTGGATGTGCAAGTTAGAGGTTTTCGGATCTCGTATATGCGTTATCCATCACAAATTCTTAAAATACTTGCCTTTAATCAAGTTTAGAGTTGAGCGAAACGAGTCGGTATAATTCAAAAGTCGGCGACTTTCGCTGAAATCGGATTTCATGAAACGAAACTCGACCATAGCATGAGGTCAGCCATGAGGTCGGCGACCAGAGCTCCAAAGTTGCGTTTCAAATTATGCTTCCAGTGCCCTTTTTCAGCCAATGATGGAAGACGCACACTGTGGGCAACGCGATGACATAGGCATCGGTCACCACCATCTTTGAGAAGGGCATGCAAGTGATTGGCTGGCTTTGTGTGGCGTCACAGGGGCTATAAAAGGGCATGCACGCCGACCGCCATCTTACTTCTGCCGATCTTAGCACTAGGGAGAGGTTGCTGCTGCTGATTCAGAATAAGGGAGAGCGTTAGGCAGGGAAGAAGAACCAACAAACTGCTTCTGCTGTTAGCGATTTCCACTTACAACACAACACTTTGTGTGCAGTGATGGGGAGGCTATCTTTTTGTGCATCAGCTCTGTTGGTTATTAGGCTGCCTTATAAGGCTCCCTGATAGCTGCATTTCTGTTTGCACACTGCTGTGCAAGCTGCTTTTTTAAAAGCAAAAATACTTTTCTTCCTCTTTTCTGCACAGTTACCAAGCGTTCATTTTTCCACCCTTTTGTGTGCAGCAGTCCTGCTTATTAGGCTGCCTGAGTCCATACTTGGACTGAGAGCATCATTGTCAGGCTCCCTAAATTCTCTAGTGAGATCCAAATTCTCACCAATACTATATACACCCTCTACCTTGTCATACACCATCCAATTTCAGCCTGTTACATTGAGGTGTAATCTCTACTGGGCCAGAGACAATAGTTCAGCGTCCTCAAATCTATAGTGAGATTCAAATTCTCACCAATACTATATACACCTTCTGCCTTGTTTTACAGTACCATATAGCTGGTGGTATTTTGGGTATATTTTCACAAAAATGAGGAAGTATGGTGGAAGAGGCCATAGAGCTGGTCCTGATGGTGGTGGTGTTGGTGGTGCATCTGTTGGTAGTGGCAAAAGCACAATAGCACATAAGACAGGAGGTGTTGAGCTCTTTTCACATACCATGCCTAGGTTATCAAGTCAAATCGTGAATCCCCCAGTCCAAGATTAATCTGACATGGAGTGCACTGATGCACAGCCACTGCTAGATTTTTCTGCTGGTACATTCACTCAGAGCACTACATTGTCCTCGCAGTGTACTGAGGCAGAATCAGACCCTGTTGAAACTCAGGTGCCCCTTCCCGCATACTATACCACCTTACACGGTGACACAGAGGAAGGTGTACATGAAATTGAAGAGGAGGTGATGGATGACCCAGTTGTTGACCCAGATTGGCATCCATTGGGGGAAGAGGGTGCCGCTGCCAATAGCTCAGAAGAGGAGGAGGATCCGCAGCAGGCAACGACATCGCAACAGCTGTTATCTGGCAGGACCGTAGCAGTGCAAAAACGTGTTACAAAAACCAAGAGTTGCACGACAGCTTGGCCAGATGGTCAAATTAGCACAGCATGCTAGGCCTCAAAATGTCTTCCATAGTAGGAAGAGTGCAGTGTGGCACTTTTTTGAACAAAATCCTAATGATCAGGCAAAAGTTATCTGTAAGAAGTGCGCAAAGACCTTTAGCCGAGGGAAAAATCTGAGAAATTTGAATACCAGTTGCATGCTTAGACATTTAACCACCATGCACTTGCAAGCGTGGACGGACTACCAAACCTCACGTACCACATGTGCACATGCTCCGAATGAAGGTAGTTAGCAATGCTACATCGCTTCCCCCACTGTAAGCCCACCGGTTAGCACACCACCAGCAGCAAATGTCGAGGTGTCATCGCAAGGGCAAAGCAGTCATGGAATCACAATGTTATTGCTACGAAAGACTGAATCTAGGCCATCAGCAACACCACCAACACCATCACCAACCCTCTCTCAGTCCGCCATGTCCACTGCTAGTTCCACCATATGCATCTCTCAAGTCCAGCTCACCCTACCAGAGACTCTGAGTAGGAAAAGAAAATACTCATCCTCTCATCCGCGTACACTGGCTTTGAACGCCCACATTGCCAAACTAATCTCGTTAGAGATGATGCCCTACTGGTTGGTTGAAAGCCAAGCTTTCCGCGAGCTCATGGCCTATGCAGTAACACGGTATGACCTACCCAGTCGGCACTTCTTTTCACGAAAAGCCATCCCAGCCCTCCACTTGCATGTGAAAGACCGCATTGTCCATGCACTCAAGCAATCAGTGAGTGGAAAGGTGCACCTCACAACAGATGCATGGTTCAGTAGGCATGGCCAGGGCCGTTACGTGTCCATCACTGCGCACTGGGTTAAAGTGGTGGATGCAGGGTCCACAGGGTCCTCCGAAATGATCGTTGGGGTGGATTGCTGACAGCTGGAGCCTCTGCCCGCCATTTCATTAGGTAATTTATGCTTTCTCTCTTATTACTATGCTTCTTAGGCATCATATATCTGTCTAACCATGGTGAATGGTCACCTGCTACCTGATAATGATCTGTGTATCTAGCTGTTTACTTGATGGATGGAGCTGGTATAAAGAGATATATATCTACATATATACTGTTTGGCGGTCTATTCCTAATTGCCATACATTGCCATGCACTATATGCACTCTGTGATAATTTAGTAACTTTATGTATGCTTTGTTACTGCATAGGTTCTGGTTGTACAGCAATCCTTTTTTATCCATGCGGTGTGCGGTTTCGCACTTTATCGCCAACTCCCCCCCATTTGTATCTGGATGTGTCTTAATTAAAATAAAACTTTTTTGACTTTACTCTGGACTTATAGTCGCTTTTTTGGAGCTCTGCTCAGTTTTCTCTTTAGGTAGTTTGCGATTGTCCTTATCGTCCATTTATTTTCTGTCTGCTATTTGAATTATTATGCTGATTTCTTGATATTTAAAATGCAGACACTTGTCAAAGGTACTTTTATTTATTGTATTTTTTCTGTGTTATGCACAGGTTTTTCTCTTTCCTTTGACACCATGGACTTCAGAGCCAGAGAGAAGTCCTGGCTGGGGCAGATCGATCAGGTCTTTGGGGATGATGGGGCCAATATGCAGCAGGCTGGTGACCACAAATGGAGCGACCTTTTTGAAACTATACAGACGCTTCTTATCAAACGCACGAAGCTTTGGTGGAACCGTGCTTTTTTAGAAAAATATGTAACACGTAAAATCATCCCTAGAGGACTCAGGATACGTGTATTCCCCGCTTTTCCAGTTGTTGATGAGTCTTTTATTAAGAGTTGGGAGGAGACGTGTAATAATTGTTCAGCCACCTTTATGCAATTATTGATGGGCTTA
The DNA here is from genome assembly GCF_039654945.1 of Dendrobates tinctorius. NCBI lineage: Eukaryota > Metazoa > Chordata > Amphibia > Anura > Dendrobatidae > Dendrobates > Dendrobates tinctorius. Next base: position 25,668,032 of record NW_027361921.1, read on the forward strand.
AATTCCAAATCAATTGTTGATCTGGATAAATTAATTGATGCTGCCCAATCTGAACTAAAGGCTGGCTGCCCCTCTGACATGATGCAGAAGTTTGAGGTACAACTAGAAAAAACACTTGATTCAACTGTTAAAAGAATACAGGAATCACAACTGTCTAAATTTAACAGAGATATCAGGGATTTTCAACATAATAGCGTGTATCAATGGCGTAAACAATCATCGAGAGTCCAACAAATACAACGGACAGTGTCAAATTCCTCCATCTCCTCTTTGAGTACCCAATCTGATGCCTCTACATCCTCCGTGATTACAAGATCAGGGAATAGGAAAATAAGGAACTACGGATACCATCCCTATACAAGACGTAATAACAAAAGATCTTCTGATGCCGTAGTTAATAATAATAATAAGGTAATTAATTTGAGTAATCAGAATTTATCTGAAACAGATCTGTCCATCCTGTCCAGGGGTCTCTCCTTTTCTCCTGCTGTGGGGTCAGATACTTTTACAGCTATAAAGGATCTTCATATATTTGCACGGTCTTTACTATTCAAACGTTTTTATTTTGATGATAACTTACATAAAATCTTTCCAACAGATGAGGAACAATTAGCTTTGAGGACCCTGGAGGACCTATCCTGCGAACATAATATGGTGGAGGGAGGTAAGATACCAGCTTCGATTCAACCGCGCTCCAGGCGGTTCCCCCCACTATCCAATTGTAGTAGTATTGATCTTTTTGTTAAGGTGGTGTCCCAAGAACTGATGCAGATTAAAAAAGAAATTGTGAATGACAATTTGACAGCTAGTGAACGTATACGTTTAAAACATCTTCAAAATCTCCCTGATGTCGTGATCAAACCAGCGGACAAGGGGCGTAATATTGTCTTGTGGCCAAGGACTATGTACGAAACTGAAGTTTTTCGACAATTGAATAACATCACATGTTATAAAAAACTAACATATAACCCCTTGTCCGCTTTTGATGCACGGCTCAGGGAGATTATCAGTAGGGCCACCATCAATGGCATTATAACTAAGGAATTAGCCACGGCTTTAGTTGTTGTTGAACCAACAATACCAACTCTGTATCTACTTCCTAAAATCCATAAAAATGGTACCAATCCTCCAGGCCGCCCAATTGTGTCAGGTGGGGGGAACTACCTGGAGTGCGTGAATCGCTGGATCGATTCAATGCTGCAACCATTAGTGGAGGACCTCCCTTCATTTTTAAAAGACACCAACCAATTACTTCGCAGGATGGATGGCCTCTCTTTGGATTCAGGGACTCTATTTGTAACAGCGGACGTTGAGTCCCTGTATACAAATATTCGACACACAGATGGTTTGTGTGCCACTACATTTTTTCTGGGGACCTCTAACCTTAGTCGAGGCATGAGGGATCTTATACTTGAACTGTTGGAATTTACCCTTACCCACAATTTTTTCATTTTTAAGGGGTCCTTCTTCCTACAGCTCCAGGGGGCAGCCATGGGCGCGGCCTTTGCGCCAGCCTATGCTAATCTGTTCCTGGGGCTGTGGGAGAGGGACCTCTTCCTGTCAGATCAACAGGGGTCGATGGAGCGTGTCCTCCTATGGACTCGCTACATCGACGATATCCTCTTGATCTGGCAGGATACCCCAATTTCCCTTGATGATTTTATTTCCAAGTTGAATAGTAATGACTGTAACATACACCTCACGTTTAAATATGACTCCAACCAGATTGAGTTTTTGGATGTCACTTTAAGGAGGGACTCCCTGGGGTATGTACAGACTGACATCTATAGGAAGCCAACGGCTACCAACATGCTACTGCATGCTTCCTCTCTTCATCCTGGCCATATGGTGTGCGCGGTGGCAACAGGCCAGTTCTTTCGTCTACGACGAATTTGTTCCACTGAAACAGATTTTGAGAAGCGTGCAGATGAACTCAAAATATGACTCCTTGATCATGGCCACATTAATCGAGCTATAAAAAAGGCGTATCATAAGGCCAAATATAATTCTAGGAACTCATTACTCTATAAACGTCCTGAATCGGATAATAATTTAGAACCTATCAGGTTCATAACTGATTTTCATTGCCAATCAGAGAAGTTACGTACTTCTCTATTTAAATCATGGCCAATCCTTATGGCGGATCCCATTCTGGCTAAAATACTCCCCTCTAGACCACTGATTACGTATCGCAGAGCTAGAAATCTACGCGATCAATTAGTGCATAGCCATTACAATGTTGACCCTATCCCTATTTTTCAGAGTCAGGTTGTGCCTAGGTGTGGATGCGTCCCTTGTGGCCACTGTGTGGCCTGTACCAATATCGAGCGCAGTAATTTTTTCGTTGATTCTACTGGATCACGTCAATATAAAATACGGAAGTTTATTACGTGCACTACTAAAAATGTGATCTATTATGCCACCTGTCCATGCTCCCTGATATATGTTGGCCTAACTACTAGGCACCTTAAGGTTCGTGTCAGGGAGCATGTTCTGGGTATACAGGCTGCCGCTGGTCACGACGACGCATCCACACTTAAGACAGTACCACGCCATTTCAAACTGTACCATCAGTGTGATGCAAAAGGTCTAAGAGTTAGGGGCATTGACACATTAGAGGTGGGTATTCGTGGAGGAAAAAACTCTCAACGTCTCGCACAGCTGGAAACCCGGTGGATCTGGACACTAAACACCGTCCAACCACACGGTTTGAATGAAAATATAAGTTTCGCCCCTTTTTTGTGACCACCTGCTGCTGCATTATTGTGCTGTTATCTGCATACCAAGTGGCTATTTGTTTTTAACTAACATTTGATTTTTATGTTTTATCTAGTGTCACTTCTCACGTTTTCTGTGCTTGATACTGTCAATGCTGATGATCCTTTGGGAACTTCTAGCGGCCTGCAGCTCTGAATTCGCTTCATCTTATTGCCATAACTAGTGTTGAGCATTCCGATACCGCAAGTATCGGGTATCGGCCGATACTTGCTGTATCGGAATTCCGATACCGACTTCCGATATTTTTTCAATATCGGAAGTCGGCATCGGAATCGGAAGTTCAAAGTTGATTGACAGCCTGACGTCATCATGATGCGCGGTGTGTGCGCATCATGATGCGCCGTCATTTCGGGCCTTCCGGGGGTCTCTGCCGGCCTGCCGGGGGGCTGTGCCGGCCTGCCGGGGGGCTGTGTGGACTGCCCGGGGTCTGTACCGGCCTGCCGGGGGGCTGTGCCGGCCTGCCGGTGGTCTGTGCACCCTGTGGGGTTCTGTACCGGCCTGCCGGGGGGCTGTGCCGGCCTGCCGGTGGTCTGTGCACCCTGTGGGGGTCTGTACCGGCCTGCCGGGGGGCTGTGCCGGCCTGCCGGGGGGCTGTGCTGATGTCCGGGGGTCTGTGCAAGCATCGTCCGATGGGACTACAAGTCCCATCTGGCGATGCCTGCTACCATGACAGTGATTGACACATTAACCAATGATGGGACAGTAGTAGTCCCATCATCCGGCTTATGTGTTAAATGTTAAAAAAAATAAAATACTACATACATTCTACATGCATGCTACATACATACTACATGCTACATACATACTACATGCTACATATATACTACATACATACTACATACATACATACTACATATATACTACATGCATGCTACATACATACTACATGCTACATACATACTACATATATACTACATACATACTACATACATACTACATGCATGCTACATACATACTACATGCTACATACATTCTACATGCTACATATATACTACATATATACTACATGCATGCTACATACATACTGCATGCTACATGCATGCTACATACATACTACATACATACTACATGCTACATACATACCACATATATACTACATACATACTACATACAATACATTCATACAATACATACATAGACATACAGTACATATAACATAGAGTAACATACTTACCAATACTTGTCACATTGTTCCCCGAAGCCATTGTCTTTTACGGAATAAATATTAACATAACAAACCACAAAAATACTCACCCACGATCCGAAGCAGTCCACGAGTGTGTCCCACGACGATCTTGGGTAGAGAACTGCAGCATCAGCTGTTGCTGCCGTTCTCTACGGGCTGCAGGAATCCAATGACGGAAGGTAGGTATCCTTCCGCACTGTATTCCTCCGCCACTTAAAAAAAAAAAGTCCCTAGTCTCACTTTATGCCATTGCTGCGTGGGAATTTCTGGGGTCAAAGGTCACGTGCGTCCAGCATGAAACTCAGGCGCACAGCCGGGATTCGGGTATATCTGACACTGGGTCAGGTTTATTAACGGTGAAAGCAATGCATAAAGGAAATAAAACATAAAACAAATCCTTGCCTGTCCGGCACTAACTAAACAAGGTACAACCTAACTACCAACTGGCGGGCTTCTCCCGTCCAGCCAAACCACAGTTGCAGTGGGCACTGCTTTCACTCACGTGTGTCTCTCACACAGACAGGCTCTCTGTGTCCCCAGGCTGAGACACTCACACAACCACCTGACATCCTTTTATATCCGCCTCCCATTATTCATTAGTCACCAGGTGAGATACTGACCAGACTAGGCCACATAGGAAAGGTATCTGGGCGAGATATACCTGCCCTCATCCACTATTCCCACATAATTCTCACATATCCCCCCCCTCTGCTCAGACCACTCCGGTCGAGCATTGACACCCGCCAAACAGTGCACTCGGGACAGGGCATCTGCATTCCCCATCTGTACCCCTGGGCGGTGCTCCACCGTAAAAGTGTAGGCCTGCAGGGCAAGGAACCACCGGGTCACCCGGCTATTCCGTTCCTTGTTCAAGTGCATCCACTTGAGAGGGGCATGGTCAGTGATCAGCCTGAACTTTCGGCCCACCAGGTAATATTTGAGGGCCTCTAGAGCCCACTTAATGGCTAGGCACTCTTTTTCTACGACTGCAAACTTTTGCTCATGTTTGTTCAGCTTCCTGCTGAGATAGAGGACTGGGTGTTCCACTCCGTCCCTCACTTGTGACAGTACGGCCCCGATACCGGTATCAGAGGCATCTGTTTGTACCACAAACTCGCTGCAGAAGTCCGGAGTCACCAGTACTGGTTGAGAGCAAAGTGCCCGTTTTAGGCTATGGAAGGCTTCTTCAGCCGCTAAACTCCATTTAATCATGACGGAGTCTTTCCCTTTTATATGAGGGGGGGTAGCGATGGCTGTAAAATTGGGTATGAACCGGCGATAATAGCCGGCGATCCCCAGAAAGGCTTGCACCTGCTTCTTGTTGACAGGTTGCGGCCAGTCCTGAACCACCTGAATCTTATCGAGCTGGGGTTTAACAATACCCCTCCCAATTACATACCCCAAATACCGGGCTTCTTCTAGCCCGATGTGACATTTCTTGGAGTTCGCGGTTAGACCTGCCTCCCACAGGTCGTCAATCACAGCTTGTACTTTCTGGAGATGAGTCTCCCAGTCCAAGTTGTAAATGACAATGTCATCCAAATCGGCCGAAGCGTACCACCTATGTGGCCTCAGGACTCGATCCATCAGTCTCTGGAAGGTCGCCGGTGCCCCGTGCAGTCCAAATGGCATATACACATACTGAAATAAACCTTCCGGCGTAGCAAATGCCGTCTTTTCTCTGGCAGCCTCAGCCAGAGGGATCTGCCAATACCCCTTTGTTAAATCTAGGGTCGCAATATACCGGGCTTTTCCTAACCGATCTATTAACTCGACCCGGGGCATAGGGTAGGCATCAAATTTTGAGACCGCATTGTTTCCTGAAGTCATTGCAGAACCGGATGGTGCCGTACGGTTTAGTAATTGGCACAATCGGGCTGGACCAAGCACTGTGCGATTCCTCAATGACTCCTAACTCTAACATTGCCTTCACTTCTCGGGAAACGGCTTCACGGCGCGCTTCCGGGATTCGGTAGGGTTTTACGTGAACTGTGACACCAGGTTCCATTACGATGTCATGTTTCATTAGCGTAGTCTGCCCGGGTTTTTCTGAGAAAAACTATTGGTTGTGAAGTAGAAACTGCCTGACCTCAGTCTTTTGCCTCTCCGAGAGAGTCTCTGCAACCCGTACCTCCGGTACGGTATGCGAGCAGACGGGATGGGCCAGCTCCGCTGACAAGGCAGACCGATCTTTCCAGGGTTTTATCAGATTTACATGATAAATCTGTTCAGGTTTCCATTTACCTGCCTGGTATACTTTGTAGTTTACTTCACCAACTCTTTCCTTAATCTCAAAGGGGCCCTGCCACTTTGCCAGGAACTTACTGTCCACCATGGGGACCAGGATCAACACCCTATCTTCGGGTGCAAACATACGGATCTTGGCGCCCCTATCATAGATTCTTTTTTGGGCTCCTTGAGCCTGCATCATGTGTTCTTTGACCATAGGCATAACAGCCGCAATACGGCCCTGCATCTGTATGAGGTGATCTATCACCGTTTTAAACCGAGTGACCTGACCCTCCCAGGTTTCTTTTGCAACGTCTAACAGTCCGCGAGGACGTCAGGCTTACAATAACTCGAAAGGCAAGAATCCCGTGGAAGACTGGGGTACTTCCCTGATGGCAAAAAGAAAATACGGAAGTAAATAGTCCCAGTTCTTCCCATCCTTGTCTATCACCTTTCTCAGCATCTGCTTCAGAGTTTTATTGAACCGTTCGACCACCCCGTCTGTTTGAGGGTGATACACGGATGTGCATAACGGTTCGATTTGTAGCAATCGGCAGAGCTCCTTCATTACCCTGGACATAAAGGGGGTCCCCTGGTCGGTGAGTATCTGTTTTGGTATACCGACCCGACTAAACACATGCACCAATTCCTTGGCAATAGTCTTGGTGGCCGTGTTACGCAAAGGGATGGCCTCCGGGTAACGAGTGGCATAATCCAAGATGACCAGGATATGTTGGTGTCCACGTGCAGACCGTGGAAGGGGCCCAACTAAATCCATCCCAATCCTCTCAAACGGGACTTCAATAATAGGTAGGGGTACCAAAGGGCTACAGAACCGGGGCTTAGGTGCAGAGGCTTGGCAGTCAGGACAAGACTCACAATATACACGAATATCGTGATGCATGCCTGGCCAAACAAAACAGCGTAATATCCTTTCGGTGGTTTTCTGGACTCCCAGGTGACCTCCCATCACATGTCCGTGAGCCAAGTCCAGCACCTGCCGCCGGTAGGGTTTTGGCACGACTAATAGTTGCACCGTGTCTTCCCCCTTTTTCTCTATCTGATAGAGTAAATCATTCTCCAGAACCATGTAAGGATATGCCAGCCTAGAGCCAGGTTCTACGGGTACCCCATTTATCACTTTTACATTTGTCCTAGCCTGAGAAAGGGTAGGATCCTTTATTTGCTGGCTTTGGAAGTCATCTTTCTGAACTTCTAAATCCGGCAAACGGGGAGGTGGACGGCTGTCGGCCTCCTCCTCTTCCCCGGTCTCCTCCGTATCACCCGCCATGACTGAAAACGGGAACTGCAGGTCATTTCCAGCAGACTCTTCCCCCGAGTCTTCCGGGGAGACCTCTTCCAGGGGTTCGGGACCCACACGTGACCTGGGAGAAGAATCATGTACACTATTACCCTGGGGTATCAACTGATTCTCCCACAATTGCCAGAAGTGGGGAAAATCCCGGCCCAGGATAACATCATGCAATAACGCCGGGACGAGTCCCACTTTATGTTGCACAGACCCATAGGAAGTAGTAATGCATATGACCATGGTGAGGTATGAACAGGTGTCTCCATGCACACACGTTACAGAAAATTTGTCTGATGGTCCAGTCGGGGCTGACACCAGACTGGCCTTCACCAGAGTCACCACACTTCCCGAGTCTAACAATGCCACCACATTTTTTCCATCAACAGTTAAATCACAAAATTGTTTTTCCACATCCCTCTGACCAGCATTCACACTCACTACCCGTGCAACCATAGACATGCGGTTTTTAGAGTCTGTGACGTCGCACTGCATGGGTTCAGTAGTGAGCGGACAGTTCGCAACAATGTGTCCCATCTCTTGGCAGCGGAAACACCTAACGGGCCCATTGCTTAGACCATAGTTCGTTACTCTCGGCCTCGCAGTGCGGGCAGTCCCGTTTTCCTCCCCCACTGTCTTAGGGATTTTTCCTTCTCCCCTACTCCCTGGAACAGTCTTACCGGTGCCATGTGGAGATGATGAAGAACGAGGTGGGGTAGAGTCGTCTCGGAGTCCTTCCGCCACGGAGTAACGTTCAACCAGATCCACCAGTTGATCTGCCGTCGTAGGATTTCCATGGCTTACCCACTTCCTCAGGGCTGGCGGTAGAGCTCTCAGGTACTTGTCATAGAATCATAGAATCGTAGAGTTGGAAGGGACCTCCTGGGCCATCTGGTCCAACCCCCTGCTCAAAGCAGGATTCGCTAAATCATCCATGACGACTCTCTGGATTATCTCTGGCACTGTCAACACCTCGGGTTGTAGCCACTTCTTCGTCACATGGATCAGGTCGAACATCTGTGACCGTGGTGGTTTATCCGGCTGATAAGTCCATTGATGCACTCTCTGTGCACGGACAGCGGTCGTCACTCCCAGCCGGGCCAAGATCTCGGCTTTCAGTTTGTCAAAGTCCTGCGCAGCTTCAGGCTCTAAGTCATAATAAGCCTTTTGGGCCTCACCGGAAAGAAACGGGGCAATCAGGCCGGCCTATCGTACCTTCGGCCATTTTTCTCGCACCGCCGTCCGTTCAAACGTGGTCAGGTATGCCTCGACGTCATCTTCGGTCATCATCTTCTGCCAGTACCGACTCATGAATCACTCTCGACTCGGCTTCCAGGTTAACCTCAGGTAAGCTTGCCAAGCGCTGCACCACCTGCTGGAGAAGCGAACGATCGGTAGCTGTCATGTCCACCAACTCCTTCAGCTGGGCCATCATCACCCGATTAGCTTCTTGCTGGACGGCGGTGGACTGTACCAGCGCTTTCACCACGTCCTCCATGCTCATGCTTCCAAAGTGATGCCCGCGTTCTCCACCACAATGTGATAAAACACTCCGGGATCACCTTTGCTGGGGTCAAAGGTCACGTGCGTCCAGCATGAAACTCAGGCGCACAGCCGGGATTCGGGTATATCTGACACTGGGTCAGGTTTATTAACGGTGAAAGCAATGCATAAAGGAAATAAAACATAAAACAAATCCTTGCCTGTCCGGCACTAACTAAACAAAGTACAACCTAACTACCAACTGGCGGGCTTCTCCCGTCCAGCCAAACCACAGTTGCAGTGGGCACTGCTTTCACTCACGTGTGTCTCTCACACAGACAGGCTCTCTGTGTCCCCAGGCTGAGACACTCATACAACCACCTGGCATCCTTTTATATCCGCCTCCCATTATTCATTAGTCACCAGGTGAGATACTGACCAGACTAGGCCACATAGGAAAGGTATCTGGGCGAGATATACCTGCCCTCATCCACTATTCCCACATAATTCTCACAACGTCAACTCACAATGAGATGCAGTGGTGGTTTATCATCAGCTTTCACTGTTTTCCGACTCACAGACGTGTGACATTCCTGCCCACATTTTTAAATGTGTCCTCTTATGCCAATCAAATAGAATCGCCTACGGCCTGTGGCTTGTGTCTTTTGCACTCCAAAGTTACATGACAGATCATGATAGGCAGTGAGGACAATGTCTGCATCTCTCTCTGTGATCACAATTTGATGGAGATGAGTAACGGTGATGGGCTCCACGGTACTGCGATACAGCAAACCTTTCTTCACAAGAACTGTATTCGCTGTCTCCACAGACAAAGTAATTGAGGGTCAGCATCGCCTCTGAGAATTCTCCCGGGAGTTTTTCCTGTGATTAGTAACTCCAAAATTTCTGCAATCACTCGACTTTCCGTCTGTACTTGTATCCATCTCGTTTCCTCTTGTGGAGAGTCTGGACTGTCTTACTGAGACTGAAATATATATGAAGATTGAAAAATACCCCAACAGTGTATACTGGTGTACGCTTCGAATACATAACCCTTTTTCGACTTTTTAGATTCTTGTCTAATCCATACTGAGGCTGTGAGTGTCTTTTTCGGACTCCGGAAATATGCACGCAGATTTTTAATGTTTAAACTATGCTATATACCTGCTATCCAGTGATACTGTACCCTTTCTCAACTTTCTACAATCACGTCGAATCCATAGTGGGCCTGAGACGGTCTGAGTCTGCCTCCTGATATATAGACATAGGTTTTGAATGTGTAAACTATGCTATATATACCTGTTATCCGGTGATACTGTACCCTTTCTCAACTTTCTACAATCTTGTCGAATCCATACTAGGCCTGAGAACGTCTGAGTCTGCCTCCTGATTAGAGATGAGCGGTGTTCGAGTCGACCTGTTCGCCAAGTTAAAATTCCAGCTGTTTTGGGCGGTGTTACGTGTTACGGAACCACTCAGCACCCAGAATATGTTGTGCAGTTATATGTTTGTATAATAGGTTCCATGGGAGATGCATGTCCCTAATGCATCAGCTCGCAGGCTGCGCCCAGCCGCCCCCTCCCCCACCTTTGTAATTCCCACAGTAAATATCGGCAGGCTCCGGCCACCTGCGGCTATTGTAATGTATGTCTAGCCTGCCGCTTTTCTATTGGCCTGCCCTCTGTATTTGTGTGATATATTCTGTGTCCTGTGAGTAAAGTGTTGTCAGACTGGAAATACGTGGAGAAGCAGTGATCTTTTATATGCGCCCATGTAACCAAGGAATTCCAACCAGTGTCCTTCATTCAGACTCCAGCCAAAGCAGAGTGGACCTGCAGAAACACAGGGTGGTACTGAAAGAGGTACCCGAGATAGGAAGACCCCGTCACACTGGTGGCAGTGGAGGGATATGATACCCCTTCTACAGGAGGAAAGGAATGAATGGAAAACAACTACCAGAAGTTAAAGAGGACTACATTAAAAGATCTGGTGGAAGCCCGAGGGTTGATCGCCAGCAAGAAAACAAAAGCGGATTTGATAGCAGCCATCATGGAACACGACAGTGCAGCGCCTCCCAATGTGAACGTGGAGGAGACTGAATTCCAGAGGGAGGTAAAGAACAGACTGGCGTTCTATGGCCCGAACCCTGCAGTAGAGATCATACGAGAGGTGATGGCTGATGTGCGTACTGATCTGAAGGAAAAGATGGCCGAGCAGACCAGGATAGAGCTAGCCAAGATGGAGATGGCAGAGCGGACCAAAGTGGAGCTGGCCAAGATGGAGATGGCAGAGCGGAGAGAGGAGAGTCAGCGAGCAGGGGGAGCTCTGGCCTTCGACCAGGTACCTTCAACAGTAAGCCACAAAAAGATCCAGTATAATGCCTTCCGACAGTTGGGGGAGGCAGAGGAAGACATTGATGGCTTTCTGCAGGACTTTGAGCGGCAGTGTGCCCTTCATCAAGTAAAGCCGGAGGAACGGGTTCAGATTCTAGCCAGCAAGCTGACAGGCCTGGCAGTGTTCGCCTATTGCACGGTACCTGATGAGGACTGTATGGACTATGAGCGGATCAAAGAAGTGATCTTGGCCCGGTGTACGCTGACACCAGAGGCATACCGCCAAAAGTTCCGTGGACTTATAAAACGCGTAACCGATACCCACGCTGAATTGGCCTGTAAATTACAGCGGTCACTGCTACAGTGGGTACAAGGGAGCCAAGCAACCACTAAGGAGGACGTCCTCCAGCTCTTCTTGTTAGAACGATTCTTTAATGGACTAACCCCCGAGACACAGGAATGGCTTCGGGACAGGCGGCCAACGACTCTGGAGGAAGCCACTCGTCTGGCCGATGAACATCATGATGCCAGGAGGCCTCAGTTGTCCGGATCAAAGATGGTTACTAGGGGCCCGCCCATGGACCTGGAGGGCCCCAAACCACCGAAGATTGTAGGGGGACCAGCTAGAAACCCGGCCTACCACAGTCCCCCTGGGGCGCGATGCCACACCTGCCGTCAGCTGGGCCACCTGCAAAGACAGTGTCCCAACCAGACTCAGCAAACCCAGTGGCCAAAGGCGGGAACAGCTACCTTCAGCCGGGCTGCTGTACACTGCTACCAAGGCGAAGCTGACCCGGCATTGGGGGCTACGACTAACCAAGGGGTGGAAGAGATGGAGGAAGTGCTGCATGAAGTAGACCCCGTGCAGGCAGCCCAGGCAGATAATCGACAACAGCATCGACAGGTCGTGTGGGTTAATGGGAAACATATGCAGGGACTAAGAGATTCCGGGGCAACTTTGACCCTTGTGAAGCCTCATCTCGTCCGGGACAAAGAGAAGCTAGACCGGACAGTGGCAGTCCGTGTAGCAGGGGGAGCTATACATCGACTACCCACTGCCAGGATTCACCTGAACTGGGGAGTCGGGGAAGGCCTTGTTGAGGTCGGCTTGATGGAGGAATTGCCTGCAGACGTCTTGCTGGGAAACGACTTGGGGCCCATGTTGTTTGCATTCTCGGTTGCCCCTCTGGCTGAGACATATCCTGTGACCACCCGGAGACAACCTCGAGCTGCGGAGGCGGAATCACACTAAGAGGAGGCCCAGGTAAGACATCCCAGCCCTACACGTATTCCCATAGCCAGACACATTTCTTGGGCCACCCCAGATGAATTTAAGAGGGAGTTACTTGAGGATCCTTCATTGGAGGGATATCGTGGGAAGGCACAGGAGGGGAGAAGGGTACTGGAAGGGGAACAGTTTGTATGGAAGCAGGGACTCCTCTACCGGATCACAGAGCAGCACCACACAGGGACGAGCTCCACTATAAAACGACAGCTGGTAGTTCCCAAGAAGTATAGGCAGGAGTTACTGCGAATCTCTCATGACATAACCTTGGCCGGGCACTTCGGCGTCAGTTGCACCAGGCCAGACATACATAACAATAGCCGCAGGTGGCCGGAGCCTGCCGATATTTACTGTGGGAATTACAAAGATGGGGGGAGGGGGCGGCTGGGCGCAGCCTGTGGGCTGATGCATTAGGGACATGCATCTCCCATGGAACCTATTATACATACATATAACTGCACAACATATTCTGGGTGCTGAGTGGTTCCATAACACGTAACAGGCGGTGTTCGAGCCGTTCGTTGAACTTGAACACTTTGCTTAAAATTCGGCTGTTCGAGGTTCCGTTCGAGAACGGTTCGTTCACCAAAAGTGTAACTTCATTTTCTCATTAATAATGGTTTTCAATGTTAATAGACTGCATCATGGCATAGTAGCGGTGTGTGGTAGCAAGCGGTGTAGTACACCTGTCTAGAAGCTACACCGTGTGTGTTTCTAATAATTTTTTACCGCATCTTGTCCAGAAAATCCTTTAGGGCCTTGTAGCACTGTCTGCTACTCAGCAGAGAAGGCCACCAGTGAACCTAGCTATGCCGCCTTTTTATGAAAGAACCAGTTTTTGACTGCATTTAGCACAGTTAATACTTTGGGCCTAGTAACTGTGTCTGCTACTCATCAGAGGGGCCCACCCGTGAACCTAGCTGTGCCGCCTGTTTAAGTAAGAACCATTTTTTAACTCCATTTAGCCCTGTGAATACTTTGGGACTAGTACCAGTGTCTACTGCTCAGCAGAGGAGCCCACCTGTGAACCTAGCTATGCCGCCTGTTTATGTAAGCACTGTCTGCTACTCAGCAGAGTTGCCCACCTGTGAACCAAGCTATGCCGCCTGTTTATGTAAGATCTGCGTGCTACTCAGCATAGGAGCCCAGCTGTTAAGCAAGCTACAGCACCTGTGGTTTGGACACTTAATTTTTTCTTTCTTTCTGGAATGCCGGTTAGGCCTAATTCTGGAATTCCGGTTGACCTGCACTTACTGGGAAATCCTCATTCGCGGGGATGAATTGGAATCCCAGATCCCCATCACTAACTTTGTTCAGCGGGTTATCTGCACCTGTAAGCGACACACGCTGGTCCTTTCAGTGTAGCGTGCATGCAGCCCCAGACATGTAAAAGCATGACAGACCTGTAATTGCTCGATCTCACATGCCAGAGCCTTGCGTGTCCCTCTAGTAAGCTTGACGTGTACCGCGGGGGCATGACGGAGTGTTGTGAGTTCATTTTCACCTTCATTACTGAGGCCCGAGGAACTCCCTCTTCTGGTAAAGAAAGGTAGTGAGCCTGATTATCAAACACCTGAGGCTGATGATGATGACTGGCTGAGTGGAGTTACTGACTGGATATAAGGCTGCCAAAGCCCTTCTGCCCTGCGGGTGATTTCTCTGTGGGATCCTTGGAGACCAGTCTGAATTCCTGCTCCTCTAAAGCTAAGTTTGCTGCTCGGCCTTTTGCTTTGGTGCTTTGACTTTGTTTTGCTTTGTTTTTCTGGATTTCTGCCATTCCCTGCTGGGGTGTGCTGAATTCATTTAGCTCTGTCTTCTGAAAATACCTGAGTGCTGATTTAGTTTTTGAAGCCTAGCTGCTTCAGGGCCTTTTTCATATCAGCTTGTTGGCTTATGTCTTTGATAGGGTTTTGGCAGATTGCAGACAGCAGCCTTCCTGTCCTTTCCTATCTAGGTAGTTTTGGGCCCCGTCTTTGCTCAGTCTATCTTTCTGTCTGTGTTAGTATTTTCATCTTGCTTCACCGTCATTATATGTTGGGGGCTGCCTATTGCTTTGGGGTCTGCTCTGGGGCAGTTTAGATTTCCCCTTTCTTTCTTTAGGCCTATGTAATTCTCCGGCTGTGATCGAGGGGTCTAGGGCATCGTAGGAACCCCCCACAGCTACTGCTAGTTGTGTTGATAGGTTCAGGGGTCTGCAATCTGATAGTTGCCTACTTCTCTGGTTTTCTGGACTTAGCTTGTATTTCTGCTTTTGCCTCCTACGGTGACTCATTCATAACACCGGAGTCTCGTTCTTTAACAGAATTAAGCTGACAAATCGCTAGCACAACTAAAAACAGACATCCTCCACCACCCACTGAATCAACAAAGCTTGCAATCTGTCCATCTTTTCTGTAGCTGGCATGGTTGAGGTTTCCCGGGTGGAGTCAAATTATGCCGCAGGCTCCACTCCTGGTGGTGCCCTTCTGGACATTCCTTTAAGGTTCATCTTTGCAACCATACTGCCCCCAGAGACCAAACACTTTGCCTTCATGGACGCTGTTCGGAGGTTCGTGGGAATAACGCCGCCTGATCGGCAGTTGGCATAATTTATGGTGGGAAGTTCGACGGTATATGATCGTCTTCGATTTCAGATTTTTATTTTTTTTTTGTATTTTACATTTTTATTCCAGCCTTTCTTGACTTCATAAGGGCATGACATGCCTAGACCTGTGTCTCCTCCTCCTCCTCCTTTTACTCCTCCACCTCTTTTCTATATGTAGTTGCCCTTTTCCATATGTTATTTTTGTATTCTTAGCATTTTGTCTGCTTTGGGACACCTTTTAAGGTGTTTTGTAATTGTTTTCTATGTGTTAGTATGTGTTTGTGTTTGCCTGCCATTGTTTTCAATGGTGTTCGACGGTGTTCATCGAACGTTCGACGTACATACGACGAACTTGCCTCCTGTGGATGGATACCTGGCCTTGGTATTTCCCTTGTCATATCTGTAAACTCATAAAAGAGCTGGATATTGACTTAAAGGGCCACTTAATATGGTGGTAATGGTGGTTTCCGAAAGGAGCCACTCCTTGGCTGGGTCCTTCCCTGGAGGAAGATCTGGCTAGTCCCGTGTGTGAGACTCTTAAATGAGGCTCCACGGACTTTGTTTGTATTTTTGTATTCTGAGCATTTTGTCTGCTTTGGGACACCTTTTAAGGTGTTTTGTAATTGTTTTCTATGTGTTAGTATGTGTTTGTGTTTGCCTGCCAGTGTTTTCAATGGTGTTCGACGGTGTTCATCGAACGTTCGACGAACATACGATGAACTTGCCTCCTGTTCGACGAACCAAAACGAACTCGAACACTAGCGGGGTGGCTCAACACTACTCCTGATATATAGACTTACATTTTTAATGTTTAAACTATGCTCTATATACCTGGTATCTGGTGATACTGTACCCTTTCTGCCAGGAAGTCCTCCTCCACCCACCACTCTAAGTGTATCATTTACACCTGGAACATTGTCCCACATTTGTGATTATTTCTTGCAGATCTTCTTGTTATATTGTGGTGTGATCCATCCTGAGCATCTGACAAGATATAGAGTAAACGGGCACCAACCACAATATCAGTTTAGGTGGGATCACCTGGTGCATATAAATGGATTAGAGCACATGAGAAGGGAAAAGTATATGCACACAAATAGGGATCACCACAAAGATATGAAAAAAGTATCAATTTTATTAATGGACACAACAAACAGACACTTTGTGGTTAAAAACAATTAAAAAGTCTGAACAACCAGACATTGATAACAAAACAAAGACAATGGGTCATTTTAATAAATAGTTAAATGCTATAGTTCCCAAGACCAACCATACAGTATAAGGCCAGGTATCTGCTAGTTACCATAACCTAGGGTCTATCAAATCAATTGTTATGACAATCACGACCTCAAATCAAAAAAATACCATATTATCAATAACTACTATGGTTACATAGAAATTCTACATATACCATGGACAGAAAATTGAATGCTTATCATGTTGCCAACACAAATAAACAGACATTAATAAGTCCCTTTCCCTAGCGTGATATCACCTGGTTTCTGAGGATGAACAAGCTACCGGGTAGGTTACATGGGACCCCCAAACCCACGCGTATCGACACAGTGATGTGTCTTTCTCAAGGTCCAAGGTTTTGTTATCAATGTCTGGTTGTTCAGACTTTTTAATTGTTTTTAACCACAAAGTGTCTGTTTGTTGTGTCCATTAATAAAATTGATACTTTTTTCATATCTTTGTGGTGATCCATCCTGAGCGTGTGACAGTCTGTGGGTTACTCCTGCAATTTAGATGTACATTTAAAAATTACCCCAACACTAGTGTATACAGCTCTACCCTTGTGATACATTACCCATTTACTGCTTTTTATATTCTGGTCTAATCCAAACTGACCAAGTGAGAGTTATTTTCTGACTGTGGAAATAAATACTAAGATTGACAACAATGACCCCCTACACTGTGTACAGCTGTACTCTTCAGATCCATTACTGTTTTACGGCTTTTTAAATTGTGTTGTAATCCATACTGAGCCTGAGAGCGTTTGTGTCTGCCTCCTGAAATATCTACGGAGATTTAGAATGTTTAAACTATAATATATATACCTGCTATCTGATGATACTGTACACTTTTTCTACTTTTTATAGTCTTGTCTAATCCATACTGAGCATGTGAGCGTCACTGTGTGACTGATGGAATATATAGGGAGATTGACAATTATCTTTTCACTGTATAGAGCTGTACGCTTCTGATACAGTACCATATATCTGATGTTATTTTGGGTTCATTTTCTGCAAAATTTTGAAGTTTGGTGGAAGAGGCCGCGGATGTGGGCGTTGGGGGGCCAGCTGGTGCTGATGGTGGTGGTGCATCTTCTGGTAGTGGCAAAAGCACAATAGCAGCTAAGGAAGGAGGTGTTCAGCCTGCGTCATGGTCTGGCTCCGGAATGCCTGGAAGGCTACCTTTTCTGGGAGTAGATTAACCGCTTTTAAAGCAGGAGCATCAGGAACTGGTTTTGGCTTACATTGCCGAAACAGACACCAGCAAATATGCCCTCCTCTTCTGAAATTTCAAAAAATGCAAGCACTGAGTCATCAAGTGCTGGCTCCTGGTCAGGAAGAACCCCTTTACTTGTGTCCTTCACCCCCACCAAAAGTGAATGATGCAGCAGGCCACACTTCACATTAGTCCATGTAGCTCTTTCTATCACACCATGCCTGGGTTATCAAGTCAAATCGTGAATTCCCCAGTCCAAGATGAATCTGACATGGAGTGTGGGTGGCCAGCCAGGGCAGTGGGGTTAATCGGTACCGGGTCGGTGTCTCAGAAGGCTTTGTCACATTGGTGGTGATGACCCATTCCGTGGCCCTGGGCGTCCAAGCAAAGGGGTGAATAACGTTTATAGGTGAATGATACGTGACGCCACATGTGGTTTCTGATCAGATTGACCCGTGCTGCAGTGTCGTTTCTCTAGGACAGATGTTGTGGTGCAGCTAAGATGTAGAAGCCCTGCACAGGTAGGGCCATAGTCACAGGGCAGATGAAAGAGTTGGTAGATGGTGTGCAGTGCAGGATGTAGCAGAGCCGTGCACCAGGCGCAGGAGAAAGATGACAGACAGAGTCGTGCAGTTCCTTTACCTGTACTTGGTAAGTGCCGTCCAGGACCCAGAGTACAGATGGACAAGGAGTTGGTCAGCCTGGAAGCAGATTTGGAATTCTCTCTCTGCAGATAGGTAGTGTGGCCTCCGTTCTACCGCTTATCTGAGGTACTCACAGTACTGAGTTCACTGATGTTCCCCCTGTTGACTCTCTTTTGGAACTTTCTCGTATGGCAGCCAACCATAGCCTTTTCCTTCTGGCTCACACACGTCGCTGCTGGGGCCTCCGAGCCTTAGTTGGGAACAGAGCATTTACAGCTGCTACTTCCTCCGGTTTCTGCTGCAGGAGCGTCAGTGTCCTTACAAACTCGGAGACCGGAATCCGGACCATGCGCTCCAGCTAAGAGTGAGCCTAAACTCTGCTCATCCTCCAGCTCCCCTTCTCACGTCCACACACTTCCCCTTCCCTTCACAGAATGCCCTATCTTACCTCCTCCCGATCACAGAGAGCAGCTCCTCAGCAGTCAGGTTCAGAGGTCTCCCTGCTGGCCTAGAGTGGGAACTGTGTTGTGTGTTGGTTTAACTGCTAGAGAGATCCTTCGTTGCTGCCAAGCATGACATTACAATCCCTAGGAGGAAGGTAATGCCACTGTGGCGACCGTACTCCTGGGGGCGCAACAAGTGCACTGATGCCCAGCCACTGCTAGATGATTCTGCTGGT
This sequence comes from Dendrobates tinctorius, assembly GCF_039654945.1. NCBI lineage: Eukaryota > Metazoa > Chordata > Amphibia > Anura > Dendrobatidae > Dendrobates > Dendrobates tinctorius. The sequence continues at coordinate 25,686,992 of NW_027361921.1, forward strand.
ACATTGACCCAGACCACTACATTCCCCTCGCACTCTACACAGCCAGAATCTGACCCTGATGAAACTCAGGCTCCCCTTCCCGCATACTATACCACCTTACATGATGACAAAGAGGAAGGTGCAGATGAAAGTGCAGGCTCCATGAGCAGGTGGGGGGGCATACTCATGGGCGACGGCACTGGCACAGGGCCCCTCATAGTACGCAAAAGTGTCTCTGCTTGTGGGAGGGCCCCACCCGCCATCAGACACACCGCCGTACTATGAGGGGCCCTGTGCCAGTGCCATCGCCAACGAGTGGGCCCCCCTGCTTGCTCAGGATCACAGCACTTGCAAAGTTTAAATACTTACCTCTCCCTGCTCCACCGCCGTGACGTCTTCCGTGTTTCCTGACAGTGACGTTCTGGTCAGAGAGCGCTATGACATCACGTCTGTATGCCCTCTGTCTAAACAGCCCAAGTGCAGTGAGATGGAAGATGAAGACGAGGAGGAGTCCAGACTAGTACAGGGATTCCCTAGCGAGGAGACTTATTTAATTGTTTTCAATGTTGGGACAGCTATTTTTGGGGAGCACTATACTCTGGAGAATGATATAAGAGGCCCACCATACACTGGAGCATTCCAAAGGTGGACATCAGACACTGGAGCCGCATTTACAGGGCCCATTATACACTGGAGCAATAGAAATGGGGCCCATTATATATGGAGCATTATTTGGGCCCATATGACAGTGGAGCTTCATCCATGGTTACCAACATATACTGTAGATTTATGTGGAGCTCATCATAAACTGTTTCAAACATTATATGGGACCAATGATTCTGTATGGAGAAATATATGGGCCTCATTACTGTGTAAAGCGCACTATGCGGTGGCCATAATACTGTATGGAGTAATATACTGTCCGTTTTTGGAGCTATTGGAGAATTTAAAATGGATATCAGTCATGAGATGTAAGAAGTGAAGTATTTTTCATTGTACTATACCGCTATTTCTCTGCCGTATCAGAGGATCATGAATTGTGTCATGTGTTAAAGGAGCCCAGTGACACTCTTTGGCCCAGGGCCCACAAAAATCTGTAGCCAGCCCTACCCCCCCGACAACTTTAGCCAAATAACCCCCAGTTTTCAATGCCTAACTATTATTATAAAGTAAATTAAGGTTGACAAGCTTAAGTAATAAGAATTGATGTTTTTGACATTAAAATGTGCACTGTAGGTGTGCTTCCTGTCCTCCACTCCCTGCCGACCTTGGTTCCCCATTGACTTGCACTGGGTTTCGTGTTTCAGTCGGCCTTCGACTTTTCACGATAATCGGCCGATTGCGTTCGACCCGACTTTTGAGAAAGTCGGGTTTCATGAAACCCGATTCGACGCGAAAAAAGGCGAAGTAGCTCATCTCTAATCAAGTTGGAACATGCCTTGCAATGGCCACAGGGATAAAATCCCTGCGGTAAAGAAGAATATAAAATCCTTTTATTCTTAGGTTCATAATGGCTATGTACCAATATGTCTTTTAGATTGGCAGATCTTTTGGGTACACATTGTGGAGACTGTGGCAAAATCTGTTTGAGTAGGATCAGATAAAAGGATTTTCCAATGTTTTTTAATAATGTCCACAAGATGATACCATTGAGTATTAAATGTGGATATAAAACGTACCTGTCTCTGGGCTGATTGTCCTTCTTTTTCATACCATATAATAATTCATTAATTGTGGTACGCACTGTCCTATTATATCCTCTCTGAATCATCTTGCGACTGTAGCCTCTTTCCTCAAACCTTTCCTTTAAAACACTGCAGTGTTTAATAAAGGATTCTTCATCCGAACAAATTTTTTTAATCCGGAGGAATTGACCGATGGGAATTCCTCGGATAGTACTCCTTGGGTGAGATGAATCCGCTCTCAAATATGAGTTAGTTGCCGATGGTTTCCTGTAATCGTCAGTATGGCTCACCCCCAGGGCTGTGGGATTACTCGGTAATGGGCCGGTGTCTTAAAGGGATAGGTCACGGTGGCAGTGACCCGGTCCTTGGCCCGGGGAGGGGCATGTAAAATAGGTGGAATGAAGCTAAGTAAAGTGTATAGGTCGATAATTCGTGACTCCACCTGTGGTATCTGGTCAGAAGGGAGGTGACCAGCGCTGCAGTACAGATCCTCTGGGACAGATGGTATGATGCAGCAGAGTTAGTAAAGCTCTCCACAGGCAGAGCTTAGTCTCAGGGCAGTAGTAGTAGATGTTAAGGTAGAGGTTGTAGTGTTTAGACACAGAGATGTAGCACTGCTGAAGGGGTTGCAGGAAGGATTCAAAGAACAGAGTGCAGTTTCTTTTACCTTTTACTGAAGGTACAGTCCAGGATTCAGATTACAGATGGTATAGGAGTTGGTCATCCTGGAAGCAACTTAGGAATCTCTCTATGCAGATGGGTTGTGTAGTCTCCTTTCTAGCACTAATCTGAAGTACTTGTAGTTATGGATTACACTCAAGTTCCTCTTTCTTGCTCTCACTTAGAACTCCACTCGAATGGCAGGCAGCTGTAGCCCTTTCTCTCTCTGGCTCACACACCTTGCTGCTGGGCCCTCGAATCTTAGGTGGGAATAAAGTGGTCACAACTTCTATTCCTCTGGTTTCTGCTGTAGGATCATTAGTATCACATACAGCCTCGGATGCCGGGGTCTGGTCAATGCGCTTCAGCATAGGGGTGAGCTTAACACCAGCTCAGTCCTCCCCAGCTCGTCTCCCCATGTCCACACTCCTCCCTCTCTCTGCATGAACTAACCAACTTTCTTCCTCCTGACCACAGAGAGCAGCTCCTCAGCAGTTAGGTTCAGAGCTCCCTCTGCTGGCCTGGAGTAGGAACTGTGCTGTGTGCTGGAATTACCTGGTAGAGAGACCCTTTCATTGCTTCCAAGCATGACATCACACTCCCTAGGAGGGAGGTAATGCCACTGTGGCGATCGTACTCCTGGGGGCACCACATTACCCCCTAGTGCAATTCAGTACTCCCAGACTGAGAAAACATAAGCAAACATATAAATAGATGAACAATTGTAACTGTTGCAAGATTTAAAAAATGGAAAATTACAAAAAATATAGCTCAAAAATAGTCCTTTTGACGATTAGTCCATACGTCATTGTCCATGGTCCACTTCTGAGCAGTTGATAACTATATACAAGGAAAGTCCTTGCCACACATGGTCCTGTGGCCCAATTGTCCATCAAAAACAAAATAGGATTGTTCAAAAGTTCTTAGAGTCTCTGTAGGCTCATATACTTGAAAAGTTGCATATTTACATTTCATAGTATACATGTACTATTTACATTTTCTACTTTCACTTTAATCTCTATACCTAGCTGGGATCTCACCTTTTGTACTGCGGGTAGACCTGCACAGCATGGGTACTTCTAATGGCCTATTTAGATTTAGTGAGCCTGTTGCAGCTGTTGGTAAACTGGGTAGTAGTTGTCTGCGAACTCTTAGACTCACTGTGGGCATGACAGATTCACCACTGGTAGGGAGAGGATTTTCTGGCTCCTCTGCTGGTGTGGCATCTGCTACCTGATCTTGCTGATTTTCAGGGTTGTCTTTAGTCTCTGCTACTGCAGGGGCTGTAGATTGGGGAAAGATTAGGACAGGAACTACGATGGCTTGGTTCATTCTCGTCCAGTTTGCAGGGAATTCACCAAGTACAGTGCTGACCTTTTCCTCTTCTTCCTCTATGGGCTGAAGGTTGTTTTGCTTTTCCATTCTTTCCTTTAGTTGGTTAGGGCACAGCTTCAGATGATCCCTCCACACTGCTGATGAGGTCTCTCCTCCATCCTTACTGATAAGGCACACTTTGGTGTTGTCAAAGTTTGATGGTAGGATGGTGTAGGGTTCAGCCTCCCATTGGTTATCCAATTTATGCATCCTCCTTTTCCTCTTTAAGACCTGTTCTCCTAGTGACAAGGGAATTGCAGGTGCATGTTGATTGTAGTTCTTTTCCTGCTTTTGATTTGCCTGAGCTAGATTCTTTTCTACGCACTGCTGCACTTTCATAGAATCATAGAATCGTAGAGTTGGAAGGGACCTCCTAGGCCATCTGGTCCAACCCCCTGCTCAAAGCAGGATTCGCTAAATCATCCCAGTTAGATGTCTGTCCAGCCTCTGTTTGAAGACTTCCATTGAAGGAGAACTCACCACTTCTCGTGGCAGCCTGTTCCACTCATTGATCACTCTGTCAAAAAGTTTTTTCTAATATCTAATCTGTGTCTCCTCCCATTCAGCTTCATCCCATTGCTTCTAGTCTTTCCTTGTGCAAATGAGAATAAAGTTGATCCTTCTACAATGTGACAGCCCTTTAGATATTTGTAGACAGCTATTAAGTCTCCTCTCAGTCTTCTCTTTTGCAAACTAAACATTCCCAAATCCTGCAACCTTTCCTCATAAGACAGGGTTTGCAGACCGGTCACCATTCTGGTCGCTCTTTTCTGAACTTGCTCCAGTTTGTTGATGTCTTTTTTAAAATGTGGTGCCCAAAATTGGACACAATATTCCAGATGAGGTCTGACCAAAGAGGAGTAGAGGGAAATAATTACTTCACGTGATCTAGACTGTATGCTTCTGTTAATACATCCTAGAATTGCATTTGCCTTTTTTGCTGCTGCATCACACTGTTGACTCATATTCAGTCTGTGATCTATTAGTATACCCAAGTCTTTTTCACATGTGCTGTTACTTAGCCCTATTCCTCCCATTCTATATATGCTTTTTTCATTTTTATTGCCCAGATGTAGTACTTTGCATTTCTCCCTGTTAAAAACCATTCTGTTAGTTGCTGCCCACTTCTCCAGTTTATTTAAATCTTTTTGAATCCTCTCTCTCTCTTCTCTAGTATTAGCTATCCCTCCTAGCTTTGTGTCATCAGCAAATATAATCAGTTTACCCTCAATTCCTTCATCTAAATCGTTGATAAAGATGTTGAACAATACAGGGCCCAAGACAGAGCCCTGTGGTACCCCACTTGAGACATTCTTCCAACTGGATGGGCAGCCATTTACGACCACTCTTTGGGTCCGATCACTAAGCCAGTTATGAATCCACCTAACAGTTGCCTTGTCCATTCCATACTTAGTCATTTTTTCAATAAGGATTGTATGAGAGACTTTGTCAAATGCTTTGCTGAAGTCAAGATATACTATATCTACAGCATTTCCTTGATCCACCCAATCAGTAATACCGTCATAGAAGGAAATTAAATTAGTCTGACATGACTTATTAGTTACAAACCCATGCTGACTCTGTTTAATCACTTCATTCTTATCCAGGCATTGACATACATGTTGTTTAATAATTTATTCAAAGATCTTTCCTGGTATAGAAGTCAGACTCACCGGCCTATAGTTGCCTGGGTCCACCTTCTTCCCCTTTTTGAAGATAGGAACAACATTTGCTCTTCTCCAGTCTTCTGGCACTTCTCCTGTTCTCCAAGAATTTTCAAAGATTATGGAGAGGGGTTCAAAAATTTCTTCTGCTATCTCCTTCAGTACTCTGGGGTGTAATTCATCTGGACCTGGAGACTTGAATTCATTTAGGTTAGCTAAGTGTTTCCTCACTATCTTTCTGTTTATAGATATCCTGGATTCTTCTATTCCCTTAATACCACTTTACGGTACTGCTGCTGCTGTGCATCCCAGTCAGCATCTGGCGATGTCACCTCAGGTGTCAGGACTCCCATATCCAAATCAATGGGCAACTTGCCAGGCCTTGCTCTCATTAAGTAGGTGTGCGCAGGTGGTGGAATTTAATGGAATGTGATTATAGAGATCTACAAGATCCATCACCTTCTCTGGCCACAGATTTCTTTCTTCCAAGGCCAATGTCTTCAATAGATCGATCACCACTTGATTCATCTTTTCACACATGCCATTGGTCTGCAGATGATACGGGGTTGTTCTGATCTTCTTGAAGCTGTACAAGTTACAGAATTCCTGGAACATTTCTGCCTCAAAGGCTGGGCCTTGATCTGTAAGCACTCTCTCAGGACAACCGTGTGGTCGACAAAAGTGCTGTTGGAATGCTCTGGCTCCTGTCCTGGCTGTTTGATCCTTGACAGGCACGACTACCAGGAATCTCGAGTAGTGGTCAACGATGGTAAGAGCATAAACATAGCCTGAACGGCTTGGGACCAACTTTACATGGTCTATGGCTACCAACTCAAGTGGCTGTTTTGTTATTATTGACTGTAATGGAGCTCGCTGGCTGTTACGGTCCTTCCTGTGCAGGTTACATTGTCCACACTCCCGACACCAATTTTCAATGGCCTTCCTCATACCTGCCCAGTAAAATCTCTCCCGGAGCAAGGCCTCCAACTTTTTCCATCCGAAGTGTCCTGCTCCATTGTGGTATGCTTCCAAGACCATTGATACCCCCCTCTTTGGGATTACCACCTGTCAGACCAGCTCGTGAGTGTGGGCATTGATACTCCTCCGACACAGCTTTCCATCATAGATGAACAGCTGGTCTCTTTCCTTCCACAACTGCTGGGTTTCTTCAGGAGCATCTGGACTTGGGCGTGAGTCAGCTTTTGTCAGTAGCTCCTTTACCAGGCAGACTGCGGGGTTGCCATCCTGCGTTTCTCCCCACTCATGATGAGGCAATGGACTTAGGGTGGCCTCTTTCGCGATATAGCGTTTGTTTTTCCCTCCTTGAGCGCGTTGGGCCGCAATTTGCCAGTGAAAGGCAGGTAACTCAATTTCTTCGAGTGTCTCAGGGTCTTCTCCCCCATCTGGCAGATTGGGCATTCTGGACAGCGCATCAGCATTGGCATTCTTGTGCCCCACTCGGTACTTGATGGTAAATTCATAGTTAGACAGCCGGGCCATCCATCGCTGTTCCAGTGCACCTAGTTTTGAAGTATCCAGGTGAGTCAGCGGGTTGCTGTCCGTGAAGATAGTAAACTTGGCTGCAGCTAGGTAATGTTTGAATCGTTCAGTCACAGCCCAGACTATGGCGAGGAACTCCAGTTTAAAGGAAATGTAGTTGTCAGGGTTCCTTTCAGTGGGACGAAGCTTCCTGCTGGCATAGGAGATCACTCTTTCTTTGCCATTCTGTACCTGTGACAGTACCGCTCCCAGTCCATGTTGCAGGCATTAGTATAAAGAACAAATGGTTGGTCATAATCTGGGTAGGCCAGAACTTCATCTCCTGTGAGAGCCATCTTCAATCGAGTGAAGGACCTTTCCAGTTCCTCATTCCATTCAAATGTGGGACTCTTCTTTCTGGCTTTCTTGAGCTGGCCCACTAGAATATTTTGCATAGGGGTTGCTCTCTCAGTGAAGCCTTTGATTAACCTTCGGTAGTAGCCTACCAACCCCAGGAATTGACGTACCTCATGGAGGTTGCTGGGCCTCTGCCAGTCCTGGATGATAGTGACTTTGCCAGGATCCGGTGCCACACCTTCTGCGTTCACTACATGACCAAGGTACTGCTCCTTAGGCTCCAGGAGGTGGCATTTGGATGGCTTCACTTTCACGCCAAAGTTGGACAAGGCTTCAAACACCTCAGCCTGGTGCTCCAAATGGTCTTCATAAGTCTTGGATAAAATAATGACGTCACCAAGATACAGTAGAACTGTCTTGTGTCCAAGACAGCACTCCATTAACCGTTGAAATGAACCCTAGGGCTGTGCAGAGCCTGAACGGCATGTAGTTAAACTCAGAGACCCATTGGTGTAGTAAACGCTGTTTTCTCTTTGTCTGCCTATGCCACGGGAACCTGCCAATACCCACTAGTGAGATCCAAGGTGGTAACATAGTTAGCAGTTTTAAGTGCAGCTAATGTTCTTCAATTCTGGGTAATGGGCAGGCATCCTTATGTGTAATGCTGTTAATTTTTTCTGTAATCAACACACATTCTCATGGTACCATCTTTCTTTTTCACAAAGACTATTGGAACTGCCCAGGGGCTACAACTATCTCTGATTACCCCAGCTTCCTTCATTTCCCGCAACATACTTTTGGCACATTGATATTGTGTTGGGGGTATAGGCTGGTACCTTTCTTTAATGGGTGGATGATCTCCAGTGGGGATGTGATGTTGAACCCCTTTTGCCTTCCCAAAGTCTAGAGGGTGTTTGCTGAATACTCGCTCATACTCCTGAGCCACTCGTTACACCCCATTCTTTTGGTGTGAAGGGTGGAGTCAGTTCCCACATGCAGCTGCTGACACCGCTCCTCCAGCTGCTTTGCAGAGCCATTGTCCTCCACCTGGTCAGATGAGACCAAGGGCTCTGCTGCCTGTATTGCGTTGTTACTGACAGTAAATAACTTAGTAACTGTGGCATACCGAGGTATTTTGGCCTCCTCCTCCCCACAATTCAAGATGCGTTCAGGTACTCTCCCCTTGCGGACATCAACTACCCCTCTGGCTGTCAGGACCGTGGGCCGGCTATCAGAGTACACTGACTCTATAAGGGCTTGGTAATCCTTCCCTCTGAGGCCTATGGCTGCCCGACACCAAATTAACATTTCACCCCTGGGGGAAATTGCAATGGGGAAGGAATCACTCACTCTGACGCTGCCAATTTCACTGCCAGATAGTTCTACCTGCTGTCTTTGCATAAGGACCTTGATCTCCTTCTGCAGGACTCGTTCACTGGAACCAGCAGTCTCAGCTACCTTTTGCAACAAAACAATAACCTCTGCAAGACAATTTTCAATCACATTAGTACCTAAGGTCATTATTGGATTACATTCCCGTCGATCAATGTCTACAACTATCAGACCTTGTTTTTTTACCTCTACTCGCCCCACCTTAATTGTAATCTCTTTACATCCTACTTGTGGCAAAGACTGACCATTGCTGGCAACGACTGTCAGCTCATCACTTGGGCCGCGAGTAAGTTCAGAATCAGCCCAATACCGTTTGTAAAGGATATATGGCATAGTGGTCACCTGAGAGCCAGTGTCCAGCAAAGCGTTAATAGGGATGCCATCAATCACCACTGGGAGGACCGGTCGCCCTCCAACATACTTGGTTCCCCAGTTCTTTGGGCCTTGGGAACCTACTCCTGGGGATTGGCCCTCTGCCCAAGGGTTGCTCGTTTAAATAGAGTCTTGCAATGTGGCCTGCCTTGCTGCAGTGGCGACAGATGAGACGTCAATTTCTGGTCAAAGCGATCGTTGTCTCTCCCTCGGAGTAGCGGGATCCTCTTCTTCCATAGCCACGGGATGTTCTCTGGACTGGAGGCCAGCTGGATCTTTTCCTTTGAGGACACTTGCATGGACTGCACAGTTTTGGCCAGTGCAGCCATATTTTTGGTCAGCTCTTGGACCTGAAGGCGTAGTTCTGCAGAAGGATCGCTAGCTAGAGTCTGTGCATCAGTCAGCCTCTGAGCAAAAGATGTTGCCTCTTGGTGGTATGTAATTGCTGGGTGCCTAGGGGGTGCTGGGCGGCTGACATTTGGTTCATGAAGCACCCGAATAGCCCTGTCTTTAAAGTCTGCAAAGCCCAGATCAGGGTTTTGGAGGGCCATGATACACAGTTGTGTCCTGTGGGTGCTAGATAGAAGTCCCTCAATAAATTGTTCCTTTAGCAGTCTGGCTCCATCTTTCACACTGTCTGGATCAATCTGCTTAATGGCCAGCAGCGCCTCCTGCAGGTTAAGAGCATGGTCCCTTATATTGTCCTGCACTCTTTGTTTGCACCCAAAGAATCTCATTTTTATTTCTGCTGCAGTGCGAGTGTCAAATGTGCTCCTCAGCTTTGCCAGAGCTTGCTTAACAGTCTCTTTATCAGTGTCCTGCCAGGACTTCACTTCTCTTTGCGCAGCACCAGTTAGCTGCCCAATAAGGATGTTTACCTTTTGGCTTTCAGACAGAGGATATAGGTCAAATAAACCACAGTCTCTCTTTAAAATCGCTCAGGGTATGTGACTCCCCTGAGTATTGCAGTAGCCAGGCCGCTCCTGGTATATATGGCATGGATAGCAGCATTATGGGGACTGCGGCGGCGTCTCGCTTGATCTCGCTGCGCTCTGGGGGCGGCGCTGACTGCTGGATTCAGCGGCGCTATTGAAGCTGCAGCTGCACTTGCCCCTGCATCTTGCGGCGCTGTGGGGGGTACGGTGGCATCCACCGCTGCATCTTCTCCTGCCCCAGACATTCTGTTCACCCCCAAGTTAATGCTAGGCAGGCTCCATGCTCCTCTGGCTTACCAGGTCACAGCCCCGCAGGCTGAATGATTGGGGCACGCCAGGACTACAGGCTTCAGCTCCTCACTTTCCGACCGCTGATCTCTTCGCCGCAGCACTTCACTTTTTGCACTCTCTCACTGGCCCCGCCCACGAAGGCAAGCCCCTTCGGCTTCCCGCACGTGCCGGGTGGAGGGGTAATGGCACACATGTTGTGTCTATGGTACACAATACAGTCTCTGGCACACATGACTCGGTGGCACCGGGCTTCAGAATCCTGTTTGTGATGCTAAAATGGCTCACCCCCAGGGCTGTGGGATTACTCGATACTGGGCCGGTGTCTTAAAGGGATAGGTCGCGGTGGCAGTGACCCGGTCCGTGGCCCTGGGTGTCCATGTAAAAAAGGTGGAATGAAGCTAAGTAAAGTTTATAGGTAGATAATTTTTGACGCCACCTGTGGTATCTGGTCAGAAGGGAGGTGACCAGCACTGCAGTGTAGATCCTCTGGGACAGTTGGTATGATGCAGAAAAGTTAGTAAAGCTCTCCACAGGCAGAGCTGTAGTCCCAGGGCAGTAGTAGTAGATGTTAAGGTAGAGGTTGTAGTGTTGACACAGAGATGTAGCAGTGCTCAAGGGGTTGCAGGAAGGATTCAAAGAGCACGACAGAGTGCAGTTTTTTTTACCTTTTACTGAAGGTACAGTCCAGGATTAAGATTACAGATGGTACAGGAGTTGATCAGCCTGGAAGCAACTTAGGAATCTCTCTATGCAGATGGGTTGTGTAGTCTCCTTTCTAGCGCTAATCTGAAGTACTTGTCATTATGGATTACACTCAAGTGCCTCTTTCTTGCTCTCACTAAGAACTCCACTCGCATGGCAGGCAGCTGTAGCTCTTTCTCTCTCTGGCTCACACACCTTGCTGTTGTGCCGTCGAATCTTAGGTGGGAATAAAGTGGTCGCAACTTCTATTCCTCTGGTTTCTGCTGTAGGATCATTAGTATCACATACAGCCTCGGACGCCGGGGTCCGGTCAATGCGCTTCAGCTTAGGGGTGAGCTTAACTCCAGCTCAGTCCTCCCCAGCTCATCTCCCCATGTCCATACTCTTCCCTCTCTCTGCACGAACTAACCAACTTCCTTCCTCCCGACCACAGACAGCAGCTCCTCAGCAGTTAGGTTCAGAGCTCCCTCTGCTGGCCTGGAGTAGGAACTGTGCTGTGTGCTGGAATTACCTGATAGAGAAACCCTTTCATTGCTTTCAAGCATGACATCACACTCCCTAGGAGGGAGGTAATGCAACTGTGGTGACCGTACTCCTGGGGGTGCCACAAGTACGTATGATGCCGTTAGCTGTAGCCTCTATCCATATGTCAAGGAACTCTAAACTTCTACCAAATTTATAAGTAAGGCGGATGTTCCAATCATTGATGTTTAGTTTATGCCTTAAATTTCCCAAATCCTCCTTAGAGCACTCCCACACAAAAAAAGACGTTGTCTCTATATCTCATCCAGTTATGTACTTTACTCATCTCTGAAATATCGTACTCTATAAATATTTTTCTTTCCCAGGCACCCAAAAATAAAATGGCGTATGAGGGGGAACATGATGCTCCCATAGCCGTACCTTGCTGTTGACGATAGAGTTTCCCATTGAAGATGAAAACATTGTACCTCAGGAACTATTAGTCCCTCAGGCGTTAATGAAACTACTGGTTGTTCAGCGTTTTTATAAAGATGCATCTTTTTGGTGGGGGGTATCATACATGGGTAGGGTTTATTGTGTTTGGGATATATTTGATTTTAATTGATTTTATTTATATCCACATTTTAGTTATTCCAGTCTGTCATTTCTAAGAAGGATGTGATCCATTAGCCGGTAACAGTGGCCATAATAAGGATGGGACATTGGAAATTCTTTATCCGGAACAGTTGAAGTTGGAACAGTTCCTCCCGATTTTGTTTTAGGCCTTTATTCTTCTTCAATAATACTTTTATCGTATTGTTGTATTATCTGGAGGCATAACAAATTATGTATTTTTTTTTGTTTTTTCATATTATGTTAATTTATGGTTGGGGACGTTATGGGTTGTTTTTTTGACCCTATGGTAATTTACATTTTTCCTATAAAGTGTAACCTCTTTAAGCACGGTCACTTTAGCCTTGGATGTAATCATGATTTTGATTTAGCACTGTCACTTTATATTGTAATTGCACTGTCACTTTATAAGTATACCTATTTGCAGTATAGCTATTAATGGTCACGTTGTTAAATTATATGTATAGTGATATCACTGTCAATTTATCTTTTAATATATATTAATATAATATTTTAACAATAATAAATTTTAATAATAAATTTTATTTCTATAGCGCCGACATATTCCGCAGCACTTTACATTTCAGAGGGGATTTGTGCAGACAATAGACATTACAGCATAACAATAATCACATAGATTATAACAAATACCAAGAGGAATGAGGGCCCTGCTCGCAAGCTTACAGACTATGAGGAAAGAGGTAGACACGAAAGGTGGGTGGTAACAGTTGCCCTGATTGTATGGACCAGCCATAATGTTAAGTGTGTAACAGTACAGTCAGAGGACTAATGGATGCATAAAGCATGTGGGAACACGATGTGGGGACGCTGGTTATGGTAAAACTTTTGGCTGTGCCACACAGGGATAGATTAGGTTAATGTGTTGAGGCGAAAGGCCAGTCTGAATAAATGCGTTTTCAGGGCACGTTTAAAATTGTGGGGATAGGGGACTAATCGTATTGACCTGGGAAGTGCATTCCAAAGAATTGGCGCAGCACGTGTAAAGTCTTGGAGACGGGAGTGGGAGGTTCTGATTATTGAGGATTAGTGTTGAGCTTTCCAATACCGCAAGTATCGGGTATCGGCCGATATTAGCTGTATCGGAATTCCGATACTGACTTCCGATACTTTTTTCATATCGGATACTGGAATCGGAAGTTCCCATAATGCTATGAGCCCGTTCGCTTTGATTCAGCCAAAGGGAATCCTCAGAAGTGTGGGCACATCCTGTTAGGCATGTAGGCATGTTAACTATTGGCATGGCTGTAATTGGCTGCTGAAATGATGTCATGATGCACTATAAAAGCCACCGCCGCTGCCATTTCTGGTCACTCTGCTGTGAATTCAGTTAGGGACAGGCTGCTGTTGAAGACTGTGAGGGACAGTTAGAAATAGCGATTCTCAAAACAATATTGTGCTTTACCCAGGCTACATAAACCACCACTGTAGCTTTCTTTTCCCTAGCAGCAGTGTTCACAGCTGTCTGCAAGGGCTGTGTGAGTGCAGCTCACGCTGTGGAGTGGGTCCTGCAGCCACGCCTGGTTTTAGGCCGCCCAGCGTGCCTCACTGCTGCCTCATACATATTTTTCTTTTTGAGCTGCTTATTTTTCAAAAATTCTATCTAGTGTGCTTCCATCCGTATCCATATACGTTGGTTGCAAACACTAGTAGTAGACAGCGGAGCCTTTCTGCAGCCTTTCAGTGCTAGTGCCCACTTAGCTGCACTGTTCACGGCTGTCTGAGAGGTCTCTGACTGTGTGTGAGTGCAGCTCACGCTGAGTAGTATGTCCTAGAGCTACGTCTGGTTGTAGGCCGCTCAGCGTGTCACTGCCTCACACATTTTTCTTTTATTGCAGCTCATTTTTTCTCCTATTAGTGTGCATCCATCCGTATCCATATACGGTGGTTGCAAACACTAGTAGTAGACAGCGGAGCCTTTCAGTGCTAGTGCCCACTTAGCTGCACTGTTCACGGCTGTCTGAGAGGTCTCTAACTGTGTGTGAGTGCAGCTCACATTGTAGTGTGTCCTGCAGCTACGTCTGGTTGAAGGCCGCTCAGCGTGCGTCACTGCCTCACACATATTTTTCTTTAATTGCAGCTCATTTTTTCTTCTCCTATTAGTGTGCATCCATCCGTATCCATCTACATTGGTTGGTTGCAAACACTATATAGGAGTAGATAGAGGAGCCTTTTTTCTGGCTTGTGCCCTTCAGCTGCAGCCAGATTAGTATTACCCAATTTTTTTGGAGCCTCATCTTTTGCATTGTAGGTTACCTGCCTGCATTGTAATAGCTCCAGAAAGTTGGTGATACTCTCACTTTCAAATCTTTGGTCACATCCTTTTAGTTTTTTTTCCCCCAAAAAAGCCAACAAAGTTCACCAAACACTACATTTGAAAGTTGTGTAGGCCACATTAGCTCCCATTAAAGAGTAGTCGACACACACACTGCATAAAATTAGTGTTTCTTATACCTGTGACCAGCTGTTCAGGAATAAGCACACTAAGGCCCCCTTTGTACTTTTCTGCCTATCTTTCTCAGTCGAGCAAGATGAAGAAGGCAGGGAGTAAGGCACGTGGTGGGCGTGGAGTTTCAGCAGGGAGAGGACGTGGGGATTCTGCAGGGAGAGGACGTGGGGATTCTGTGCCTGCTCTTGGCACCAGTGAGTCAGCATCCCCCAGTTTTAGCAGGCAACAGTCCTTTATGCGCAGCTTTGTAGGACCTCACCGTACCCCCACTGCTGCGGGAGGAACAAATTGAAGCTGTTGTGGGATGGATGGCAGCTAACGCATCGACTTCAATTACTTCCACATCCTCTCAGGGACAGAGCACCGAAGAGCAACCATCTGTCTCTTCACCACCTGCCAAAGTGCCCAGGCAGTCAGAGAGCCCTGGACAGGAGCCATCACAGTCTCTACTTCTGTTCTCAGAATCTGTTGGTTTGGAAAGAGGGGGCCAGCCAAGCAGCATTCCAGAATGTGAAGAAGAGGGAGTATGCAGTGATGCGCAACTTCTTTGTCCCTCTGAATCTGAAGAGGCGGGTGGGCCAGTGCCTATGGACAGCACACCTCAGTATGCATCAGATGATGACGAGACACAGGTGCCACTTTCTGTTGCGTACAGTGATTCCCAGAACGGCCAAAACCGGAGGGAGAGGGAGGGGGCAGACTTGGTTGCCTGTAGCCTCCACTTCAGCACCCGTTAGGAGCATTCCACTTTCAAAAGGCAAAACGGGCGCTCCCAAGACTTGCAGTGCATGGTCCTTTTTTGACACAGTTGCAGATGACATTTACCTTGTCAAATGCAAGCTGTGTCATCAAAGAGTCAAAAGAGGGAAAAATGTCAGCAACCTCAATACCACTAATATGTGGAAACATGTGCGGACCAAGCACAAGGTGGAGTTACACAGACACACTGAAGACGTAGGCCAACGTACAGCTCGTGTTGGGGCCTCTTCCTCCAGCTCACACACAGCTGGTTCGGCTTCCTCACAGGATCGCCAAGGAAGAACCTCTGGCACTGTTGTCCGGAGACCCTGTGACATTCCACCCACACCACCACGTTCCAAGTCATCCTCACACTCCCAGGCCACTCGACAGCCATTGGTAGCACAGGCATGGGAGAAAAGGCGGCCATACTCGGCAAACAATCCCTGAGCACAGGCTCTGAATGCTAGCATTGCCAAACTACTGGCACTTAAAATGCTGTCATTCAGGCAGGTGGAGACTGACACCTTCCGGGACTTCATGGCATTGGTAGTCCCACAATACACCGTGCCCAGCCGCTTTTATTTCAGCAGGCGAGCCGTCCCTGCCCTGCAGAAACATGTGGAGGCAAACATAAAACATGCGCTTCTAAACGCCGTCAATAGCAAGGTTCACCTGACCACTGATGCGTGGACCAGTAACCATGGACAGGGACAATACCTTTCCCTCACTGCCCATTGGGTCAATGTTGTGGAGCCGGGTACAGATCTGGAGAGTGGCGCTCTACCAGTTCTGCCAACTCCACGGATTGCAAGAATCCAGTCTGTACACATTGACTCCTCCTCCTACTCAAGTTCCTCTGAAACAGCGCTGCAGGAGCCTGTTACGACCGATATGAGCACAGCCGTGGCCAAACGTCAACAGGCCGTACTGATATTAATTTCTTTGGGGAATCGAAGCCACACAGCGCAGGAGCTCTGGAATGCCATCAAGCAGGAGAGCGACGTGTGGTTTGTGCCAGCGAATCTCCAGCTGGGCTTGGAAGTGTGTGACAATGGCCGAAATCTGGTGGCAGCTCTTGGCCTAGGCAACCTCACTCACATGCCATGTCTGGCACATGTGCTCAACTTGGTCGTGCAGAGCTTTCTGAGGGACTATCCGGATCTTAATGCACTGCTGCACAAGGTCCGCATAGAGTGCGCTCACTTGCAGCGTTCCAGCACGGCAAGGTCGCGCCTTGCTGCTCTGCAGCGCCGATTATGCCTTCCGGAACATCGCATCATATGTGACCTACCCACCAGGTGGAATTCTACGTTTCATATGTTGGAGCGGTTGTGTGAGCAGCAGGCAGCAGTCATGGAGTACCAGCTGCATCAGGCGCAAACAAGTCGCACTGTGCGCCGGTCACACTTCAGCACCACTGAGTGGGCCTCTATGAAGGACATCTGCCTCGTTTTGCGTGCCTTCAATGATTCCACGTGGATGGCGAGTGCAGATGATGCACTAGTCAGCATGACTGTCCCCCTTATCTGCCTGCTTCAAAAAACACTGCAAGCACTAAGGGATGAGGTTTTGGAAGAGGTGGAGGATGAGGAGTCCCAAATGCCATCTGCTTCTGGACAGTCTGCGCTACGTGCTTCCTCACAAAGGCCTAGGCAGGGGACACTTTGTGAGGAGGATGAGGAGGAGTCGATGGAGGAGGAAGACATCTCTCCAGAGGAGGGAGGTACACAAAGCTCTAGTCAGTATGTAGAGCGAGGGTGGGGTGATGCAGAGCAGGTAGAGATCATGCCTCAAGCAGGGGACAGCGGTTCTTTGGCAGTTGGGAGTCTGCAGCACATGGTTGACTTCATGCTGCAGTGCCTGAGAAACGACCGCCGCATTGCCCACATTCTCTACACATTCTCTGATTATTGGGTGTACACCCTCCTAGATCCTCGTTACCGGGACAACTTGCAAACCCTCATACCAACGTTGAACCGGGAGTGTAAACTGCGGGAGTACCAAGACACACTGGTGCAGTCCATCATGTTTTCCATTCCACCCGACAGCAGTGGTGCTAGTGCTTTACAAAGCACCTCTGTGCGTCGAGCCAGTGGAGGAAACTCGGCACAAAGGGGGAGCAGAGGCAGTGCCTCAGCACAAGGCAAGACCACTATGGCCCAAATGTGGCAAAGTTTTGTGTGTCTGCCACAATTGTCTACACCATCACTGACGGCTCCAGTCAGCAGGAGGCAACATTTCCGTCAGATGGTGACAGACTACATGTCTTTCCCTGTGACTGTACTCCCAGATGACTCTTCCCCCTTCAAGTTTTGGGTCTCTAAGCTGGATACATGGCCAGAGCTTAGCCAGTATGCATTGGAGGTGCTGGCTTGCCCTGCTGCCAGTGTCTTATCGGAACGCGTCTTTAGTGCCGCAGGTGGTGTTAGTACACCACCTGCGGCACTAAAGACGCGTTCCGATAAGGTTAGTACAGACCGTCGCATGTGACTTTCTTCCGATAATCTCGACCGGCTTACTTTTCTGAAAATGAACAAGGCCTGGATCTCCCCAGAATTTGCCAGTCCTCTTCCCGACTAAATAATTGGTTGGCAACTGTATCCAGGTCTCCTGTTGTGTTCATGTTTCTACCACCTGAACTATAATCCCTGGGCTTCAACACAGCCAGTTGTCGTTCAGATGTGTTGTCTGCACAGAGAAAAACACTAGCTCCTGTGTTATTGGGGTTCAGTAATGCCAGCTGCTCCCCTGCTGTGTGGATGGCAAAGTCTCCTGCTCCATCCACATTCAAACTACTACTGATTTTTATCCCTGCTCCACTTCGGCCTCTGGCTCCACTGTCTCTAGTATTTCCCCTGGCCTCCAACCCCGCCAGTGACAGCTCTTAAGTGGCGTCTGCACAATCCACACTTGTTCCAGTGTTACTTGGCCTCAGTCACGTCAGTTGATCCCCTGATGTGTGTCCGGCAAAGTCTCCTGGTCTGTCCACATTCCCATTACTAGTAGTGTGAATGAGGACAGAGCAGGAGACCTTGCCGGACACACTTCAGAGGATCAACTGACGGGACTGAGCCCAAGTAACACAGGAACAAGTGTGGATTGTGCTGACGCCACTTTATAGCTGGCACTGGCGTGGTTGGAGGCCAGGGGAAATACTAGAGACAGTGGAGCCTGAGGCCTAAGTGGAGCACGGTTGCAAGTTGGCCTTAGCCTGCTCCATGCCTCATCCTGGGCTCCAACAACGCCAGTTAGTGTTCAGAAGTGCCGTCTTTGCAGAGAAAAACACACTCGCTACTGTGTCTGTGGGGTTCAGTAATGCCAGCTGTTCCCCTGCTGTGTAGACAGCAAAGTCTCCTGCTCCATCCACATGCAAACTACTACAGATTTGTAACTGTGTTCCACTTAGGCCTCTGGCTCCACTGTCTCTAGTTTTTCCCCTGGCCTCCAACCCCGCCAGTTCCTGCTCTGAAGTGGCATCTGCACAATCCACACTTATTCCTGAGTTACTGTGGCTCAGTCACGTCAGTTGATTCCTTGATGTGTGTCCGGCAAGGTCTCCTGCTCTGTTCACATTCCCATTACTAGTAGTGTGAATGAGGACTGAGCAGGAGACCTTGCCAGACACACATCAGGGGATCAACTGACATGACTGAGCCACAGTTACACAGGAACAAGTGTGGATTGTGCAGACTCCACTTCAGAGCAGGAACTGGCGGGGTTGGAGGCCAGGGGAAATACTAGAGACAGTGGAGCTGGAGGCCATAGTGGAGCACGGTTAAAATCAGTAGTAGTCTGCAACCTCTATAAAACCAGCTGCAAGTTGGCCTCTGCCTGCTGCATGCTTCATCCTGGGCTACAACACAGCCAGTTGTAGCCTGGAAGTGCCATCCGCACAGATTGAAACACTCGCTCCTGTGTCTGTGGGGTTCAGTAACGCCAGCTGTTCCCCTGCTGTGTGGATGGCAAAGTCTCCTGCTGCCTCCAAACTCACACTGCATCATATTTTGTCCTCGCTCCAAGTAGGCCTCAGCCTGCTCGGAGCATTGATCCTGGGCTACAACACAGCCAGTTGTAGCCTGGAAGTGCCTTCCGCACTGATTGAAACACTCGCTCCGGTGTCTGTGGGGTTCAGTAACGCCAGCTGTTCCCCTGCTGTGTGGAATGCAAAGTCTCCTGCTGCCTCCAAACTCACACTACATCGTATTTTCTTTTCGCTCCAAGTAGGCCTCAGCCTGCTCGGAGCATTGATCCTGGGCTACAACACAGTCAGTTGTAGCCTGGAAGTGCCATCCGCACAGATTGAAACACTCGCTCCGGTGTCTGTGGGGTTCAGTAACGCCAGCTGTTCCCCTGCTGTGTGGATGGCAAAGTCTCCTGCTGCCTCCAAACTCACACTACTACTGATTTTTAACCGTGCTCCACTTAGGCCTCTGGCTCTACTGTCTCTACTACTTCCCCTGGCCTCCAACCCCGCCAGTCGCTGCTCTGAAGTGGCGTCTGCACAATCCACTCTTGTTCCTGTGTTACTGTGGCTCAGGCGCGTCAGTTGATCCACTGATGTGTGTCCGGCAATGTCTCCCGCTCTGTCCCCATTCCCATTAATAGTAGTGGGAATGTGGACAGAGCAGGAGACCTTGCCGGACACACATCAGTGGATCAACTGACATGCCTGAGCCACAGTAACACAGGAACAAGTGTGGATTGTGCAGATGCCACTTCAGAGCAGCGACTGGTGGGGTTGGAGGTCAAGGGAAATACTAGAGACAGTAGAGCCAGAGGCCTAAGTGGAGCCCGGTTAAAATCAGTAGTTGTGTACAACCAATATATAACTCGCTCCAAGTAGGCCTCAGCCTGCTGCATGATTGACTCCTGGGCTCCATCATCGCCAGTTGCAGCTCAGATGTGTCTTTGGCACGGCCACTCCCTCCTGCCCAGCCTGGTTCCAGCACGCCTGCTGCTTCCGGGTAGTGTCAACGTCACTTTGCCACTGATACGTTGTCCTGTCGTGTTGCCGTCGGGTTAGCCGAGTCTATGGTGCCTGCAGTTTTGATGCTTCCTATGTGGGCTGTGGGTTCTGGTAATAAAGGCTGGTTCCATAGTGCCAATAGGACAAGCACCCTCTGTTGGACTGTGGGTTTCGGAAACTGCGTCCTGCTCGCGGCCTTGCAACTTTGCTGATCATGGGTACCTTCTGCTACCCATCCGGATTCCAGCACCGTCAGCTGGTTCTCGGAAGTGTCTTTGGCACGGGCACTCCCTCCTGCCCAGCCTGGTTCCAGCACGCCTGCTGTTTCCGGGTAGTGTCAACGTCACTTTGCCACTGATACGTTGTCCTGTCGTGTTGCGGTCGGGTTAGCCGAGTCTATGGTGCCTGCAGTTTTGGTGCTTCCTATGTGGGCTGCAGGTTCTGGTAATAAAGGCTGGTTCCGTAGTTCCAATAGGACAAGCACCCCCTGTAGAATTGTGGGTTTCGGTAACTGCGGCCGGCTCACGGCCTTGCAACTTTGTTTTTTTCCTGGGTACCTTCTGCTACCCATCCGGGGTCCAGCACCGTCAGCTGGTTCTCGGCAGAGCCTTTGGTGCCTCCTTCTGGGTATCCAAGTTCCAGCAACGTCTGCTGTTCCTTGGTAGTGCGTTTTAGCACAGGTACCTCCTGCTTAGAAACCGTGTTCCAGCACCGTCAGCTGGTCCACGGTTGTCCCATTGGCTCTTGTTCCTTCTGCTGCCCCTCCGGGTTCCAGCACCGTCAGCTGGTCCTCGCTAGTGTTATTTGCTCTTGCAGCTTCTGCTACCCATCAGGGTTCCAGCACCGTCAGCTGGTTCTCGGCAGAGCCTTTGGCCTAGGTGCCTCCTTCTTGGTATCCGAGTTCCATTAACGTCTGCTGGTCCTTGGTAGTGCTTTGTAGCACAGGTACGTCCTGCTTAGTAACCATGTTCCAGCACCGTCAGCTGGTCCACGGTTGTGCCATTGGCTGTTGTTCCTTCTGCTGCCACTCTGGGTTCCAGCACCGTCAGCTGGTTCTCGGTAGTTCCATTGACTCTAGTAGCTAATGCTACCCATCCGGGTTCCAGCACCGTCAGCTGGTTCTCGGAAGTGTCTTTGGCACGGGCACTCCCTCCTGCCTAGCCTGGTTCCAGCACGCCTGCTGTTTCTGGGTAGTGTCAACGTCACTTTGCCACCAATACGTTGTCCTGTCGTGTTGCGGTTGGGTTAGCCGAGTCTATGGTGCCTGCAGTTTTGGTGCTTCCTATGTGGGCTGCGGGTTCTGGTAATAAAGGCTGGTTCCGTAGTGCCAATAGGACAAGCACCCCCTGTAGGATTGTGGGTTTCGGTAACTGCGTCCTGCTCACGGCCTTGCAACTTTGTTTTTTTCCTGGGTACCTTCTGCTACCCATCCGGGTTCCAGCACCGTCAGCTGGTTCTTGGCAGAGCCTTTGGCCTAGGTGCCTCCTTCTCGGTATCCGTGTTACAGCAACGTCTGCTGTTCCTTGGTAGTGCTTTTTAGCACAGGTACCTCCTGCTTAGAAACCGTGTTCCAGCACCGCCAGCTGGTCCACGGTTGTCCCATTGGCTCTTGTTCCTTCTGCTGCCCCTCCGGGTTCCAGCACCGTCAGCTGGTCCTCGCTAGTGTCATTTGCTTTGCAGCTTCTGCGACCCATCCGGGTTCCAGCACCGTCAGCTGGTTCTCGGCAGAGCCTTTGGCCTAGGTGCCTCCTTCTTGGTATCCGAGTTCCATCAATGTCTGCTGGTCCTTGGTAGTGCTTTGTAGCACAGGTACCTCCTGCTTAGTAACCATGTTCCAGCACCGTCAGCTGGTCCACGGTTGTGCCATTGGCTCTTGTTCCTTTTGCTGCCCCTCCGGGTTCCAGCACCGTCAGCTGGTCCTCGCTAGTGTCATTTGCTCTTGCCGCTTCTGCTACCCATCCGGGTTCCAGCACCATCAGCTGGTTCTCGGAAGTGTCTTTGGCACGGGCACTCCCTCCTGCCCAGCCTGGTTCCAGCACGCCTGCTGTTTCCGGGTAGTGTCAACGTCACTTTGCCACCAATACGTTGTCCTGTCGTGCTGCGGTCGGGTTAGCCGAGTCTATGGTGCCTGCAGTTTTGGAGCTTCCTATGTGGGCTGCGGGTTCTGGTAATAAAGGCTGGTTCCGTAGTGCCAATAGGACAAGCACCCCCTGTAGGACTGTGGGTTTCGGAAACTGCGTCCTGCTCGTGGCCTTGCAACTTTGTTGATCATGGGTACCTTCTGCTACCCATCCGGGTTCCAGCACCGTCAGCTGGTCCTCGCTAGTGTAATTTCTCTTGCAGCTTCTGCTATCCATCCGGGTTCCAGCACTGTCAGCTGGTTCTCGGCAGTGCTTTTGGCCTAGGTGCCTCCTTCTTGGTATCCGAGTTCCAGCAACGTCTGCTGGTCCTTGGTAGTGCTTTGGAGCACAGGTACCTCCTGCTTAGTAACCGTGTTCCAGCACCGTCAGCTGGTCCACGGTTGTGTCATTGGCTCTTGTTCCTTCTGCTGCCCCTCCGGGTTCCAGTACCATCAGCTGGTTCTCGGCAGTGCCTTTGGCCTAGGTGCCTCCTTCTTGGTATCCGAGTTCCAGCAACGTCTGCTGGTCCTTGGTAGTGCTTTGGAGCACAGGTACCTCCTGCTTAGTAACCGTGTTCCAGCAACGTCAGCTGGTCCACGGTTGTGCCATTGGCTCTTGTTCATTCTGCTGCCCCTCCGGGTTCCAGTACCGTCAGCTGGTTCTCGTCAGTTCCTCAGCCTTCTTGTACCTTCTGCTACTTTTCCAAGTTCAAGCTTGTGGAAATGGTTTTTGATTCTCACTATGGATCTCCCTGACAATGACCCTGAAGACGACGAACCTGAAGACCACACAGAAGAATACCTAAAAGATGACCCTGATTCTTCAATGACCAAGAGAACAAAGAACATGAAGACAACCACCAAGATGCAGAACAACAAGAGACAGAAGAACAAGAAGCATAAAAACTAAAAGCAGAAGAACATTAAGCATAAGACTAAAAATCTGAGCAAATGATATTATCTAATTTATAAGCAGAAGAAGACTAAGCAGTGTATGGGGGTGAGTCCGTTCCTCCTCGTGGTGCCCCTGGAAAAGGCCTGCTACTGCAGGCCAAACTGAACGCGGACAAATCCTGTTGTAAATCTTTTGTGACAGGCTGAACGGAAGGTGTAATCTTCAAACTTTTATAGATTACAACTACAGGAATGCCTGACACAAATAAGAATATGATGAAGAAGAATAGGAAGAAGATGAAGAAGTAGAATATGAAGAAGAATAATAGTTGAATAAGAAGATAATGAAGAACGTAAAAAAAAAAAAATAGGAAGAAGATGATGAATAAGGTGAAGAAGAAGTTGATGAAAAAGATGCTGCTGCTGAGGATGATGAAGGAGAAAGTGTGGGAGAAGTTAAAAAGAAGGTGAAGAGCATGGAAGTAGTGAAACATACATATCTGACAAAATATTAAAGACTTTAACATAGTCAATATCTTTGTAACTACGAACGTCTTTAAAAAAAAAAAAATTACTGCTATTCCATTCGATTGAGCTAAACCTCTATGACTTTAATGTCTCCTACACCTCCCACAATACATTCTACATTATTATTAGTTGTTTTTCTTCATGTAGAATTAACCTACAGGGAAAAAAAGGTTTTTTTTTATTCCGATATTTCTGTTCCATTGACTTGAATGGGACTTCCGGGATCGGAATTGGCGATACCCGATACTTTTTTTAGATCGGCCGATCCATTCCGATCCAATATTTTTCAGTATCGGGTGGTATCGCTCAACACTATTGAGGATGCTAACCTCGGGTCATCAGCAGAACGGAGGGCGCGGGTAGGGTGGTATACTGAAACAAGGGAGGAGATGTAGGGTGGTGCTGAGCCATGGAGGGCTTTGTGGGTGAGGGTAATAAGTTTATACTGAATTCTGGAGTGGATGGGTAGCCAGTATAATGACTGGCACAAGGTAGAGGCATCGATGTAATGATTGGTGAGGAATATGATCCTGGCTGCAGCATTCAAGACTGATTGGAGAGGGGAGAGTTTGGTAAGAGGGAGACCGATTAGAAGAGAGTTACAAAAGTCGAGACGAGAATGAATAAGAGAAACAGTAAGAGTTTTTGCAGAGTCAAAAGTAAGAAAAGGTCGAATTCTAGAAATGTTTTTGAGGTGCAGATGACAAGAGCGAGCCAGTGATCGAATGTGGGGGGCAAAGGAAAGCTCAGAGTCAAGTATGACCCCAAGACAGCGGGCATGTTGCTGGGGAGTAATAGTGGAATCATAGAATCATAGAATCGTAGAGTTGGAAGGGACCTCCTGGGCCATCTGGTCCAACCCCCTGCTCAAAGCAGGATTCGCTGTGTGGAACCACACAGAAATGGCAATGTCGGGTATAGGTACATTAGTAGAGGAAGCAAACACAAGGAGTTCAGTCTTTGACAGGTTCAGTTTCAGATATAGTGAGGACATGATGTTAGACACAGCATTTAGACAATCGCCGGTGTTTTCTAGAAAGGCTAGCGTGATATCAGGAAAAGAAGCGTATAATTGGGTGTCATCAGCATAGAGATGGTACTTCAAACCAAATCTACTTATTGTTTGACCAATAGGGGCAGTGTACAAGGAGCAGAGGAGGGGGCCTAGAACCGATCCTTGAGGAACCCCAACAGTAAGGGGAAGGTGAGAGGAGCAGGAACCGGCAAAAGATACAGTAAAGGAGAGGTCAGAGAGTTAGGAGGAGAACCAGGAGAGAACGGAATATATATCACAGTCAATTTTAATAGGTATTGCATTGTCACCTTATTAATATATTAATATATAAGTTTGTGGTAATAATATATATTAGTTGCCACTTCACCAAAATAAAGGATCATATGATTAGCTTAATGTCACGTGTTGCACTGTGGCTTATTTATATTTATTTATATGGATTCACTTTCATCACTAAGTAAGGTTTCATGCACTTATCTTAGTTACGTCCCTCTTGATGCGCGGTCACTAGAGCACATGCGTGACTGACCCGACCTCCGATAACTTCCTGGGACGCTCTTACACTGACACACAGACGTCATTCTTTGCGTGTCATTGAGCGTTGTCTAGGGGAGGTACGTCATCTGAGAGGCGGGCTAACGCGTCATGCTCCGTGGAATGCCGACGCCTTCCTTCTCCTTTCCCTCTGCATGGATTGGTTATGCGTTCAATAAATATTCAGGTACCCCTCACCCTGACATGTCCCCGGAAGAAGCAGGTGTCGAAAATCGCATCGGGGTGAGGGGACGCCTAGCGGTCACAGCACTTTGCAGTTGGTAAATATATTTCATTACCTTTTAGGCACTGTTTACTATACTGTGGCTGGTTATGGCTTTGTGGGTTGTTATGTCGGCGGCTTCTATGGATCAGGATTTTGCTGCATCTTAGTTAGGGGGATGTTTACCTACATTCCATTTAAGCATATGGCTATTTTCAACTAATTTTCAAAGAGCTCCGTTCCCTCCCCCCTTTTTGAAAAAACGCACTAATCTTAGCTTAACTGAGAAAATGGCTTTGAATTCCTTAAGGAATAATAATAACATTATTATAAAGAATGCAGATAAGGGGGGTGGGGTTGTTGTTATGGACAGGGAATGGTATGTTAATGAAGGCCTCAGAATCCTGAATGATCCAGAGTACTACGTTAAATTGGAGTTTGACATCTCATCTACTATTTTCTCCCTGTATATTCTACTCATAAAACATGCCTGGTCCCTAGTAATCCTGAACAAAAAGGAGTTTAAATTACTTAATATTTCTAGGTACAAAATCCCTTTTTTTATTTTCTCCCCAAAATCCACAAAGTCCCTATAAACTCTCCTGGCCGCCCTATCATCTCGGGCAGTGGCGGATCTTAATAGGGGCAGATGGGGCGGTCGCCCCGGGCCCAAGGTTTTTTGGGGGCCCAGGTGCCAATCCGGAGCCGCCGCAGCGCAATTTTGGCTTCCCCCAATAGTCGCGTGTCGCGGCAATTGTCAGCGGCTGCGTTGCGCTGAATGGCTGGCTCAGTCACCTGATCCTCCTCCCCTCTCTCCGCAGCGTCCGTGCTCATTCCAGCCAGCAACTGGTATCACGTGGCTGCATCAGAGTGACACTGGCCACTCACACTCTGGCAGCGGCTCCTCTGTTCCCTCCCCTTCGTTGGTGTCCATAGATACAGCGGGGCCCGGAAACTGACAGCCCAGCCGACGCCGTGTATCACAGGGCGAAGAAGAACTCTCTGGTGCCTGGTGGACAGTGTTGCAGCAGCAGCAGCACTGCCTGTTTCTGACCTCTCCGAACTTGGGGGTAAGTCGCAGCAGGGTGGGGAAGAGGTATGTCATGACTGACTCATGTGGATGTGGGGGAAAAACACTCTTTGTTATACATGTATTTTAGCCCTATGTTGATTGCTCATTAAATATTATAAACTGAATGTACATTTCCTGCCTATTGATGATTACCCTCTAAGAGTACACCGCATAACATCTGGGCCTCCGTCCTTGATCACCGGCACACGTGTTTTAGCGCTTAGTTGCCTACCACATCTTTCTCTCACCTACTTTATGTGGATGTGGGGGGCATGGGGGGGCGGGCAGGGGGGGTCTCTTGGTCAAGAGGGGTGCCGGGTGCCCAGACTTTAGGAACAGCCTCGGACCAGTGAGCAGTGCACTGCACGCATTACGTAACGTAACCCATTCAGGTCCTCACATCACGTCCCCTATGGACAGGTTCACGTTGGGTGATTTTGTGCGTATTGGCCGTAGGCCTACAGCTTATGTGCAACGTCTTTTTAGGCCATGTCCACACGTGGCAGAATGGTGGCGGGTTTTCCGTACGGACCCGCAGCAAACCAAGTGCTGCGGTCCGTACGGCTGTCAATTCCCGCATGGGGACCCCAGCGCTCAGCTAGCTGTATTTATGCATGATGGTTTCAAACTGCACAGGTGAGAGATCCTTTTCAAGACTTAAACGAATTAAAAATGAGTTGAGGAGTCAAATGGGACAAGACAGACTCAATCATCTCTCTTTAATGAGCATTGAACAAGAGCTTTTGAAGAGTCTGGACCTCTCAGAAATCATCAATGACTTTAGCACCAAAAAATCTCGCCGAAAAAGTCTGTGAGCAGTTTATGATCTTCAGTGTCAAAAAAAATCCGAGTTTCTAGTCCATTAAGAAATTGTTGCCTGTGCTCATTGCACTTTTCCTGTTAGGCTACCACCCACACAGATATACATCTGTATAGATAAATAATTATGTTGAATTACTGTTTAATATTAGAAAAATATTCAGGATTGAGAGTCCTCAGTAGTTGATACCTTTTAATGGCTAACTGAAAAGATGGTAATACATTGCAAGCTTTCGAGACTACTCAGGTCTCTTCATCAGGCTAGACTAATACAAAATCTGAAGTCACATATTTATGCACAATACAGCCTAGAAAAAATTTGCATTGCATTTATTGTGCATAAATATGTGACTTCAGATTTTGTATTAGTCTAGCCTGATGAAGAGACCTGAGTAGTCTCGAAAGCTTGCAATGTATTACCATCTTTTCAGTTAGCCATTAAAAGGTATCAACTACTGAGGACTCTCAATCCTGAATATTTTTCTATCCACTGGCTAACACGGTACAAAGATATACATCTTTCCTGTTTAATATTATGTTTACATGTTCTTATTTGCACTTACATGTGGTACGGTGAATGTAGCCTTATGCTTACCTTGTATGAAGAAATACAGGCCAGTATATACCACATTATATATTTTGACTGTTGATTTTGAGGAATATTTAATATTATTTTTATTGTTTGACCATACAATACAATTTCTTGTGAGAAAAAAGTAATTTTTCTTTGTTTTTATGGTCTAATAAATGTTATAATTTGTATACCTAAAAATCAGCATATGCAGTGTTTTTGTGAGAAGAGCCACAAAATTTTGACAGAAAATGTTTTCCTGGGAAGGGGGGTACTGGGGCCCAGGTTTTATGAACAGCCCCGGGCCCATGGTCCACTTAATCCGCCACTGATCTCGGGCATTGACTCTGTCTCTAGCAACCTTTCACACTATGTGGACTTATTTCTGCAAAAATATGTTTTGAATCTTGATTCTTACCTTAGGGACTCAGCCCATCTAATTGATCTCCTACTATCATTACCCAGTACCCCCAATTGTTATCTATTGATTATGGATGCTCAGGCCCTCTATTCTAACATCCCCCATGAATTAGGCCTTGAAGCGGTGCTTCAATTTTTATTGAAGGATGACCAATTACCTCCTTTACAAATCGACTTTCTCAAGAAAGCGATAACATTTGTTCTCACTAACAATGTTTTATCTTTTCAGGGTGCTTTCTACCACCAGGTGAGGGCCTGTGCGATGGGGATGAGATTCACCCCCAGTTATGCTAATTTTTATATTGGGGGCATTTGAGTCAGTCCTCATCGCGCAGTCCCCTCTTGCAGTGGATAAGATATCCCTTTACCGCTGCTTCATTGATGATATCTTTTTTATTTGGACTAGTTCCGAATCAGAGGCCCCAGATTTTGTCCAATCTCTTAATAACAATGCTTGGGGTTTGAAATTTCTGGCCGATATTTCTAACACAACAATCCAATTTCTAGATCTTATGATTCAAGTTGATTCATTTGGTTGTTTCTCAACCTCCACTCATTTCAAAAGAGTTGATGTAAATAGCTAAATAGCTACCTCAATTTTAGCAGCGGCCACCTTCACAAATGGATTTCAAACATCCCCTACAGATAGTACTGGAGGTTAAGGAAAAACTGCACAAAAGACAGTGATTTTCTTAGAGAAGCCGTTATTCTGAAAAATCATTTTAAGAACAAAGGGTATCCTAAAGAATTGGTCTCTGATGCATTTACAAAAGCAAGAGCTCTTACACAAAAATATTGCATTGAGCGTATTAAAAATAGGAAAAGTAGGCTTGATGATTCCCCTGATTTTACTAAATGGAGTTTTATCTCCACTTTTAATCAATCGCGTGGGGTGGTACGCAACCTTTTGAAAAAATATTGGTTCATTTTAAGAGCAGATCCAATTTTATCAATGCACATTCCTGCACAACCAAGAACAATTTTTAGAAAAAATCGTACCCTTTGCAACCTTGTTGCCCTCAGCAATACAACCCGTAGACCCTTAACTTCTTCTCATCCCCGGACACTTCCCAATCCGGGCTGCTTTTCATGTAAAACAGCTAAATGTTTATGCTGTATGTCCATTAATAAAGGAACATTATTTTTTCGGTCACACACCACGGGTTCACTATCAATTGCCAT
This sequence comes from Dendrobates tinctorius, assembly GCF_039654945.1. Lineage (NCBI taxonomy): Eukaryota > Metazoa > Chordata > Amphibia > Anura > Dendrobatidae > Dendrobates > Dendrobates tinctorius. The sequence continues at coordinate 25,716,528 of NW_027361921.1, forward strand.
GTGAACTGTCAGTCCTGTTATGTTGTATACTTGATTGAATGCGGTTCCGGGCTGCAATATGTTGGGAGAACAATACAGACTATGCATGCGAGGATGGACAAACACCGCCAGAATATCCGTAATGGATATCTAATGCATAGTCTGTCAAAACATTTCCTTGTAGCACATAGCAAAGACTTAAGTTCTTTAAGACTCACTATAATTAACCAGATAGCAGCAGAGACCCCTGACCGTTATGTGGCTTTAATAAAGAAGAGAGAGCTACTGGATTTTTAAACTCGGCACTTTAGCACCTGATTGGTTAAATCTTATTATTGAAAAGTGATTTAATTATACCCCTTTTTAGTATATTTTAATATAATATTTTATTCAGGTTTTTCATATATTGTCTTATATATTTCCCTTCATTTTATTGTTGTAACTGTATTTTATATTATGCCTGTGTAATTGCTCTTTTCCCCTTTTATTTTAATTATGCCTCCTACTCAAGTGTCCTGTTATGAATGGGTCACCGAGGAGGAAAAAACCTAATCATGCTAATCCCAGAAAAACCAGAGAGGTTGGTAACTATGCAGATTGCAGATCCCTGATCCTCACCACACAACTAGCAGCAGCCGTGGAGCATACCTACGATGAACCTAGACGCCTCGTCACGGCTGGAGGACTAAATAAGCCTAAAGCAAGAAAAGTAGAAAACTAACTGCCCCAGAGCAGACCCCAAAGGAATAGACAGCCCCCACACATGTATTGACGGTGAAACAAGATGAAAACACAAACACAGGCAGGAAAATAGGCTGAGCAAACGATGGGGCCCAAACTAACTAGTAAGGAGAGGAAAGGAAAGACACTGTCTGCAATCTGCCCAAAACCCTACAAAATAATGTCCAACACTTCTGATTACAAAACTAACCCTGAAGTCACTAGACTTCTCCCACTATATCAGCACTCCATTATTATAAATATTCTGAGACAGAGCAAAAAGAGGCCAATCTAATAAGGGACAAAAAGCAAATTGGCAAATACAGATAAATAACAGTGGAAATTCAGCACAGCCCCAGCCGGAGCTGGCTGACCACACAAAAAACTGAATAGAACAACAAAATCAAGTGTGAACATTAGCAGAGAAACTTAGCTTGAGCTGACTGGAACAGAGCTGAGAACCAAGACCTGACAAGCAGAAGGAATCACCAGCACCTGAGTAGGGTGTCGGCTGACTTAAATCCAATCTGAGATTCCTGAGGTCCAATCATCATCCTCATTATCAGGTGGCAGATCTCTACTGATTAAATCAGCCTCACTACCTCCTGTTACCACCAGAAGGAGCCTGGAAGAAGAACTCACAACTGGTAGACCAGAAAATGAACTCACAACAGTCCCCCCCCCTTGAGGAGGGGTCACCGAACCCTCATCCACGCCACCAGGCTGATCAGGATGGGCCCGGTGAAAAGCACGAACCAATCTATTGGCATGAATATCAGAGGCAGAGACCCAAGAATTATCCTCCTGGCCATAACCCTTCCATTTGACCAAATACTGGAGTCTCCGTCTAACCAAACGAGAATCCAATGTTTTCTCTACCTCATATTCCACATTGCCTTCAACCAACACAGGGTCAGGAGGTGCTGCCATAGGAACCACTGGTTCAACAAACCTCTTCAACAGAGATTTGTGAAATACGTTATGGATCTTGAACGTAACTGGAAGAGCCAATCGAAAAGAAACAGGATTAAAAATCTCCAAAATCTTATAAGGTCCAATAAATCTTGGCTTAAATTTTGGAGATGCAACCTTCATAGGAATATTCTTAGACGACAACCAAACCATATCACCCACTTTAAACCGGGGACCAATGGTCCTATGCCGGTTGGAAAATCGCTGGGCCTTTTTCTGAGAGAGTGACAACTTATCCACCACTTGGTCCCATATCTGCTGCATTCTCTCAACCATAGTGTCCACACCTGGGCAAGACGAAGATTCCACTTGCCCTGAAGAGAATCGAGGATGAAACACAAAATTACAGAAAAAGGGTGACATCAAAGTGGCAGAACTAGCTCTATTGTTCAGCGCGAATTCGGCCAAGGGCAAAAATGAAACCCAATCATCCTGATCAGCCAATATAAAACATCTTAAATAAGACTCCAAGGTCTGGTTTGTTCTCTCAGTCTGTCCATTGGTCTGGGGATGAAACACGGAGGAGAAGGATAACTGAATTACCAGACTGGAACAAAAGGCTTTCCAGAATCTGGAAACAAACTGAACTCCTCTGTCGGATACAATGTTCTCAGGAAACCCATGTAACCGAACCACCTGTTGTAAAAACAAGGGCACCAACTCAGCGGAAGATGGCAACTTTGGGAGTGGTACAAGATGGACCATCTTCGAAAATCTATCACAAATCACACAGATAACAGTCATTCTCTGAGAGACAGGAGGATCAGAAATAAAATCCATTGAGATATGAGTCCATGGCCTCTTGGGCACCGGCAAGGGCATCAGCAACCCACTAGAATGAGAACAGGGTTTAGAACGAGAAAAAGTCCCACAGGACTGTACAAAATTCCTGACATCACGAGATAAGGTAGGCCAACAAAAGGACCGACTCACCAAATCTCTTTTGCTAAAAATACCTGGATGACCAGCCAATGCGGAGCAATGAATTTCAGACATCACTCTCTTTCTCCACTGGTCAGGAACATGCAATTTTCCCATACGGCAACGCTCAGGTTTATCCTCCTGAAATTCCTCCAGGGCGCGTCTCAATTCGGGCAAAATGGCAGAAAGAACTACCCCCTCACCTAGGATGGTAGTAGGCTCGGTCACATTAAGAGAATAGGCAAAGAAACTCCTAGAAAGGGCGTCTGCCTTAACATTCTTAGTGCCCGGAAGAAAAGAGACCACAAAATTAAAACGCGTGAAAAACAAGGCCCATCTAGCCTGTCTAGGATTCAAGCATTTGGCCGACTCCAGATAAATCAAATTCTTGTGATTGGTGAGGACCACAACTTGATGTCTAGCTCCCTCCAACCAATGTCTCCACACCTCAAATGCCCATTTCATGGCCAACAATTCCCGACTCCCCACGTCATAGTTGTGTTCAGATGGAGAGAACTTTCGAGAAAAGAAGGCACAGGGATTCATCTTAGAAGTCACAGGGTCTTTTTGGGACAAAACAGCTCCTGCACCAATCTCAGAAGCATCTACCTCCACCTAAAATGGAAGTGAGACATCAGGTTGCCGTAAAACCGGAGCTGAAGTAAATCTCCGCTTAAGCTCCTGAAATGCTGAGACAGCCTCAGGAGACCAATTCAGCACATCAGCGCCCTTCTTGGTCAGATCAGTCAGTGGTTTGACAATACCAGAAAAATTACCTATAAATTTACGATACAAATTAGCAAAACCTAAAAACTTCTGGAGGGCCTTCAAAGAAGTAGGCTGAACCCAATCATAAATGGCCTGTACCTTGGCCGGGTCCATTTCAATAGTCGATGGAGACAAGATAAATCCCAAAAATGAAATCCTCTGTACACCAAAGAGGCATTTCGATCCCTTAACAAACAGGGAATTCTCCCTCAAAATCCGGAACACAGTCCGGACATGTCCCACATGAGAATCCCAATCACTAAAAAAGATCAAAATATCATCCAGATAGATAATCAAAAACTTATCCAGAAAGTCACGGAAAATATCATTCATAAAGGACTGGAAGACAGAAGGGGCATTAGTGAGCGCAAAAGGCATCACCAGGTACTCAAAATGTCCCTCCGGAGTATTAAACGCCGTCTTCCATTCATCCCCGTGCTTGATGCGAATAAGATTATACGCCCCCCTGAGGTCAAGCTTAGTAAACCAGCAGGCACTCTTAACTCTGGAGAATACATCAGACATCAGAGGTAACGGGTGCTGATATTTAACCGTCATCTTATAAGGGAACGATAATCAATACACGGTCTTAATGAACCATCTTTCTTGGCCACAAAAAAAAAACAGCACCTAAAGGTGACGAGGATGGTCTATTATGACCCCTCTCCAACGACTCCTTAATATAGGATCGCATAGCATCATGTTCGGGTACTGATAAGTTGAAAAGCCGACCCTTGGGAAATTTACACCCAGGCATCAGCTCAATTGCACAGTCATAACTCCTATGAGGAGGCAAAGATGCGGACTTACTCTCACTAAATACATCAGAAAAATCGGCCAGATAATCAGGAATATCATGAGACTGAGGAGAGGTGGAGAAAACAGGAGCGTCCCTAAGAATACACTGACAACCCCAACTCACCACAGACCCAGATTTCCAATCCAAAACTGGATTATGAGTTTGCAACAAGGGAAAACCCAGAACAATAGTATCATGCAAATTATGCAGCACCAAAAACTTACAATTTTCTTGGTGGTCTGGGGTAACTCGCATTATCACCTGGGTCCAAAACTGAGGTTCATTCTCTGCCAAAGGAGTAGCATCAATACCCCCTCAAAGTAATAGGTGTCCGCAGAGGCGTCATGGAAAAACCACAACGTTTAGCAAAGTCCAAATCCATCAGATTCAACGTTGCTCCTGAATCCACAAAAGCCTTAGTGGAAAACGTGGATAAGGAGCAGATCAGAGTTATTGCCAAAAGAAACTTAGGTTGTACACTGCCCACAGCAAATGTGTGTGCAAAACGTTTCTCTCGCTTAGGGCAGACAGAAATAGTATGAGAGGCATCTCCACAGAAAAAACACAGCTTATTACGCCTTCTAAACTCCTGACATTGCGCCCTAGACAAAACCCCATCACATTGCATAGGTTCAGACATTTGTTCCAAAGGTGGCAGCGCCTCCCGTGTAATTTTACGTTCATGTAAACGCCTATCAACTTGAATGGCTAATGACATGGAATCATCCAGACCAGAGGGAACAGGAAATCCCACCATAACATCTTTTACGGTCTCTGATAAACCCTTCCAAAAGAGAGCTGCCAAAGCACTATCATTCCATGTAGTAAGGACCGCCCACTTTCCAAATTTTTGACAGTATAACTCTGCAGAATTCTGACCCTGGTTTAATGCCAACAGGGTTCTCTCAGCTTGATCAACAGCATTAGGTTCATCATACAACAAACCCAAGGCTTGAAAAAATGCATACACATTAGTCAGAATAGGATTTTCAGGTGTCAGAGAAAAAGCCCAATCCTGGGGATCGCCGCGCAGCAAGGAGATGACAATTTTAACCTGCTGTGCAGAGCTCCCCGATGAGTTAGGCTTCAAGGCAAGAAATAATTTACAATTATTCTTAAAATTCAGAAATTTAGACCGATCCCCAGAAAACAAATCAGGAGTAGGGATCTTTGGTTCAACAGCATGTGACTGAATGAGGTAGGTGGAAATTCCCTGCACTTCAGCAGCAAGTTGCTCCACACGATCAGACAAATGCTTAATCTCCATTAGGGAAAAAAAAAATCCTCCTACGGCCCCAGAGAAAAAGAGGAAAAAATACAAATAAAAAAATTCTGACACTTTTTTTTTTTTTAAAACAACTTTTTCCTGCTTTTGAGTACCCTAGAATCTGCGGTATGGCTGGTGATTCTGTTATGAATGGGTCACCGAGGAGGAAAAAGCCTATACATGCTAAGCCCAGAAAAAACAGAGAGGTTGGTAACTATGCAGATTGCAGATCCCTGATCCTAACCACACAACTAGCAGCAACCGTGGAGCGTACCCACGATGAACCTAGATGCCTCATCACGGCTGGAGGACTAAATAAGCCTAAAGCAAGAAAAGGGGAAAACTAACTGCCCCAGAGCAGACCCCAAAGGAATAGACAGCCCCCACACATGTATTGATGGTGAAACAAGATGAAAACACAAACACAGGCAGGAAAATAGGCTGAGCAAATGATGGGGCCCAAACTAACTAGAAAGGAGAGGAAAGGAAAGACACTGTCTGCAATCTGCCCAAAACCCTACAAAATAATGTCCAACACTTCTGATAACAAAATTAACCCTGAAGACACTTGTCTTCTCCCACTATATCAGCACTCTGAAATATTCTGAGATAGAGCAAAAAAAGGCCAATCTAATAAGGGACAAAAAGCAAATTGGCAAATACAGATAAATAAGAGTGGAAATTCAGCACAGCCCTAGCCGGGGCTGGCTGACCACACAAAAAACTGAATAGAACAACAAAATCAAGTGTGAACATTAGCAGAGAAACTTAGCTTGAGCTGACTGGAACAGAGCTGAGAACCAAGACCTGACAAGCAGAAGGAATCACCAGCACCAGAGTAGGGCGTCGGCTGTCTTAAATCCAATCTGAGATTCCTGAGGTCCAATCGTCATCCTCATTATCAGGTGGCAGATCTTTACTGAAATCAGCCTCACTACCTCCTGTTACCACCAGAGGGAGCCTGGAAGGAGAACTCACAACTGGTAGACCAGAAAATGAACTCACATCAGTGTCCCTAATGACTGCACCTTAATTGTGATTGGCCTGTACCTGCCACCTGATGAAGACAGAGGCTATCCGTCGAAACGCCTAGTGGAATTTTATAAAGAAAAAAACCTTTTAAGCTTCTCCCTCTCCTTTGTGCTCCCCTGCGACCGGGTTACCCTGAGCTCCTTTTAATATGGGCCTAGCAGTATCACCATTCAGTAATAACTGTTACCCAAAATTTTGAGAATGCGAGGGTCACGGGAAAGTCAGCATAACATAAACTCAACCATATGTGCCAGACTGTTACTAGGCAAAACTTCCATGTCCTCACCAAGAGGACAACTGACCATGCTCTCCTCCTCCTCCCTGTCCTCAGCCATTCACGCTGAACAGACGGTATGACAGTTGTGCACGAAGAACCATCTGTAGCACATGAAAGTAGCTCCTGCTCTTCCTCCTTCTCTTCCTCATTGTCACCCAATCCACATTGGGATGAGATGAGGCAGGGCTGTTTGTAATCACCCTGTATGGTTCCTTGCTCCATCTCATTGTGCTCTGCCTGCAATGCATCCTCTTTGATTGTGAGCAGAGAGCATTTCAGAACACTGAGAAGCAGGATGTGATGCTAATTATGGTGTCACACCGCTCACCATCTTGGTGGTCTATAAAGTTTTGGAGGATGGTACATATGTCTGACATCCATATCCACTCCTGGGGTCTTATGTGTGGAGTCTGAACTGAATACCGATGGCCTTGTTGATGTTGGTAGTCAAAAACTGCCATATTCTGCTCACAAATCCTTCCCAACATCTGCAATGTAGAGTTCCAACACGTGGGGACATCTCACAAAAGTCAGTGAGCCAGAAGCTGCAAACACTGCTGAAGCACAGCTAGGGTGGCAGAAGCTGTAACAGACTTTATAAAATGGGCACACAGGCGGTGCACTTTGACAAGCAGATATAGCAGCTCCGGGTAGGTTTTGAGAAACCGCTGAACCACAAGGTTAAGCACATGGGCAATGCATGGTACCTGTTTGAGCTTGCCTCGCCTTAGAGCTGCCACCAGGTTCTGGCCATTGTCACACCCTACCATGCCTGTCTGTAGGTTCAGCTGTGTCAGCCACAGATCTGTCTACTCTTTCAGAGCTGTCCACAACTCTTCAGCATTGTGCAGTTTGTCACCTAAGCATATGAGCTTCAGCACAGCCTGTTGCCGCTTGGCTGAGGCAGTGCTGCAGTGATTCCAGCTTGTGATTGATGTAGTAATTTAGGAGTTGGAGCCTGAAGAGGAGGAGGATGATGAGGTGCAGAAGCTGTAGACTAGACTGTGGGGGCAACTCTGATTGACCTAAGGACTGCAATCCTCGGCGTATGGAGGACGTGTTCCATCCCAAGGTCCAACAGGGTTCCGGCTTCCACTATGTTAACCCAGTGTGCCATCAGCGAGATGTACCATGACTATCCACAAGCTCTTGTCCACGTGTCTGTGGTTAGGTGGACTTTCCAAGTTACTGCATTGTTGAGGGCACAGCTAATATTGTGGGACACATGTTTGTGAATGTGGGGATGGCACAGCAGGAGAAATAGTGGTGGCTTGGAACCGAGTAACAAGGGATGGCCGCCACCATCAGTTTGCAGAAAGCTTCCATCTCCACAAGCCTAAAAGGCAACATTTCAATCGCAAGCAGTCGCAAAATGTGGGAATTTAGTAGTATGGCCTGTGGAGCATTTGCAGCGTATTTGCTCTTGCATTCCAAGAACTGGGGTATGGACAACTGAATGCTGCACTGCGACATGGACGTGCTTGCTGATAGTGCTAGTTCACTGTGTGCAATGACAAGTGCAGGGCAGGAGGCATCTTCACATGCACCATGGACAGGGGATTGTCTCGCATGCACAACAGTGGAAGAAGCAGTGGTGTCACCCGCAGACACTGTTCCTGGACCCTGCTTTGCTGCCATGTGCATGATCATGTGGGTGGTGGTCAGGCTGGTTGTTTTGCTACCCTTGCTGATGCTGGCCTGGCAGGTGGTGCAAATGGCCTTTTTGGGGTTATCGGAGTCTTTAAAAACAACCAGACTTGGAAAGGCCTAACGGTTGTACTGGCAACTTCTGTTGTGCTGATGTTATGGGGAATGGTTGCCTGGCTTCTGTCTGCGGCCACCACACTGCTACTTCCTGCCTGTTGGGGTGCTATGCCTCCCTCCCTCTGTGGGCTGCTGTCCTCGCTCTGCATGTCCTCCTGCCAGGTTGGTTCAATTACTATTTCACCCACCACCTTATCTTTCACTTCCGCACCCTGGTCCTCCTGTTAGGCGTCGGATTCCTGACACTGCACAGCGGGAATCCAGAGCCAGACATTCAGCGGTCTCCCATTCTCCTCCGACTGCTCCGGGTGCTGCTCAGCAATCACGGCGAGCCAGGCGTGCTGCTCAGACTTGCTCTGACAGCCTGGATGTTGCTGCCACCTCCGGTGCAGCAATGGTAGCGCAACCTGTTCTGCAGGGAACCGCTCCAGAGGCTAAGTCCTCGTGCCGTGCTACTGGGCATGCCTGCAAGGTGACCTCTCACTGGAGAGCAGGGGTCACATGCTCAGGTCCTGCGTCGGATCTGATTGGTCCTTTCCAGGGAACTGGAAGGTCCCGGAAGCGCATGGCTAGAAAAAGCCCGCAAGGCGGCTCAGCCATGCGCTAGTGTAGCATATTATGCTGTGTGTGTATGGTGATGGATGCATGGACTGGTGACTGACTTTTTATGAAACCCCTTCCCTTGGATAATACGATTGGTGACTGTGTGTTGGGTTAGTCAGCTCCAGGTTGTGGCAAGCTACACGCCACTGTGCTTTCCGCATCTACACTTGCGTCCGTCGGTGCCCGGATCTCCGGTACTGATGCCTGCGGCTTTAGTTATTGCCGCGCTGTGGTAGCAGCGTCTATTGGCGGTTGCGGCTGCAACGCCACCCGCTGAGCTTCCTGTGAAACTAACAGGGCCAGCGGCTTTATATTTATTTCTGCCAAGCGACTCTGTGACTGAACACAGCCGCTCTTAGCGTTCGGGTGACGTTAACCCGAGCGCAGTACTTCACCTTCTGGTGCACCTGCCATTGTCCAGCAGCGGTCTTGCCATCTACCGCACAGTGGACCCCGGGCGGCGAACGCACGTCCTATTATTTATATCTGGTGCGTTTCGCCGACCCTAACATTACACTAGCGCCAGGGTCTGGCTGGCAATGGCAGACGTGCAGCAGTTGCAGTGCTATATTTGGCAGCTGGAGAGCAGGTTAGCTGCTATTGAGAGCGCCAACTCAGCTGCGAATACCGCGCTGGCTGCTGCTCAGACAGTCGCTGAGGCTGTCTCACATGTGCCTACTCTTTTGCCCACGCCGACACTGTTCCGCCTCCCGCTTCTCGACAAGTTTTCGGGTGACAGCGCCACCTGTAGGGGATTCGTGAGCCAGTGCTCAATTCAGCTCGAGCTGCTGGCTGCACGGTTCCCTACAGAGCGGGCTAAGGTGGGCTTTATTGTGTCACTCTTGTCTGGCCGGGCATTACAGTGGGCTACACCTTTGTGGGAACGTGATGATCCGGTGGTTCAGGGTGCTGCCCAGTTCCTCGTGGCCCTGAAGCAGGTCTTTTTGGGACCACGGGTCACGCACGACACCTCTTTACAATTACTCTCCCTAACACAGGGGTCACTCTCAGTCAGCCCTTATGCCGTCCGGTTCCAGACATTGGCTTCCGAATTAGAGTTGCCGGACAAAGCTTTAGTCCCGGTGTTTTGGAGAGGGTTGGCTGAGCACGTTAAAGACGCTCTAGCTACCAGGGAGGTTCCCACAAGTCTGGAGGAATTGATTGCAGTCTCCACCCGCATTGACCTCCGGTTTACGGAGCACGGGCTGGAACGTGCACAATCCAGACGAAGGGTTAATTTGGCTCCCACCTTCACCGAGCCGCTGAGATAACCCCGCACAGGAGCACGTACCCTCCGAACCTATGGAGGTGTCCCGCACCGACTCCAAGTCACCACCGGTGCGTAGTTATGTACGTTGCTACCAGTGTCGACAACTTGGACACTCGGCCAGCACGTGTCCTTTGCAGTCGAAAAAACGCCCACGTCCTGTGGTCATAGGAGGTGGTCAGTCCAGCATGAAACCCTTCTCACCCAAACCGGTATTCCGGGGTACCTTAGACAGTGGTCCCCTCACCTGGGAGGCGGAGGTTATCGTGGATTCCGGGGCCGAAGGGAATTCTATGTCCTCAACCTTCGCCCAGAAACACGCTATCCCTCAGGTGTTGCTGCCTCAACCACTGACCATCATGGTGGTTAATGGGGCGCATTTGCCTACCCAGGTGACCCATCAGACAGTCCCACTCGGGCTTTCTATCTCTCCGTCCCATCGAGAGATTTTATCCCTGCTCATTTTGCCAGACGGTATTGACCAGGTGCTACTTGGTCTTCCCTGGCTCCGTTGCCATTCTCCTCATATTGAGTGGGAATCAGGGAAAATACTGGCCTGGAGCAAAAATTGTGAGGGAAAGTGTCTGAAGGGCAGTCTTCAGGTGGCTTCCACTGAAGTGCCTGCGGATCTCTCCGCACTTCCTAAACCCTACCATCAGTACGCGGACGTCTTCTCCAAAAAATCTGCGGAAACGCTCCCGCCACACCGCCCATATGATTGCCCGATAGATCTCATGACAGGCACAGAACCTCTTAGAGGCTGTGTGTACCCATTATCACTCCCTGAGACAGAAGCTATGTTACAATACATCCGGGAGAACCTGGCTAGAGGTTTCATCAGGAAGTCGGTGTCACCGGCTGGTGCAGGGTTCTTTTTCGTTCAGAAAAAGAGCGGAGAGTTATGTCCCTGCATTGATTACAGAGGTCTCAATGCCATAACAGTGAAGAACAAGTACCCTCTTCCATTGATCTCTGAACTGTTTGACAGGTTGCGAGGGGCCCGGATCTTTACAAAACTAGATCTACGGGGGGCCTACAACCTGATTCGCATTCGCGAGGGAGACGAATGGAAGACAGCCTTTAACACCAGGGATGGCCAGTATGAATATCTGGTCATGCCCTTTGGCCTATGAAATGCGCCAGCTGTCTTCCAAGACTTCGTCAATGACATCTTCCGCGATATGCTGTCTATTTCGTGGTGGTCTATCTGGATGATATACTCATCTTCTCGCCAGATTTGACCACTCACCGGAGAGACGTATGCAGGGTCTTCGACTGTTTACGGGTGAACTCTCTATACGCCAAGCTGGAGAAGTGCCAGTTTGAGCAGGAGTCCTTGCCGTTCCTGGGCTATATCATCTCGGCCCAGGGATTGGCTATGGATCCAGCTAAACTTCAAGCGGTGATGGACTGGCAAGAACCCCATTCACTCAAAGCGGAGCAGCGCTTCTTAGGGTTCGTAAATTATTACCGCCAGTTTATACCGCACTTCTCCACATTGGTGGCTCCTTTGGCTGCTCTCACCAAGAAAGGAGCTAACCCTAATGCTTGGTCAGAACAGGTCTCCAAGGCTATCTTGTCTATCAAATCCCACTTTGCTGGCGCTCCCATCTTACATCCTTCCAATGTGAACAAGCCATTTATTCTGGAGGTAGATGCCTCTTCCGTCGGTGCAGGAGCAGTCCTCTTCCAGAAGGATGCTCAAGGTCAGAAGCATCCTTGCTTCTTTTTCTCAAAGACCTTCTCACCGGCGGAGAAGAATTACTCCATCGGTGACAGGGAGCTGCTGGCCATGAAGTTGGCCTTTTCTGAGTGGAGACATCTCCTGGAGGGGGCTCGGTTTCCCTTCCAGGTATACACGGACCATAAGAATCTGGTCTATTTGCAAACGGCCCAGCGCCTGAACTCCTTTCAGGCTAGGTTATCGCTTTTCTTTTCCCGCTTCCGCTTCACCCTGCATTATCTCTCCGGAGAGAAGAACGTCCGTGCGGATGCTCTTTCACACTTGGTGGGCTCGGCGGAAGAGGGAGAGGCTGAGCCTCGGCTTATTATCCCGCCGGAGAGTTTTACAACCGTGGCTCCAGTTTCACTTGAGTCAGTGCCACCGGGCAAGACCTTGGTTCCTCCTCAGCTACGGCCGGAGGTAAACGCCTGGGCACACGCCTCCAGGGTAGGTGGTCATTTTGGCAATAAACAGACCACCGAACTCCTGGCTAGGTCATATTGGTGGCCACATATGGCTCGAGACGTTAAGGAATACATGCAAGCATGCATTTCGTGTGCTCGAAACAGACCCTCTAGACAGAGGCCGGTGGGGCTGTTATATCCCCTGCCAGTGGCGGATAGACCATGGGAGATGGTTGGCATGGACATCATAGTTGGCCTGCCCAAGTCTGGTGGCAGTACGGTTATCTGGGTGGTCACCGACCATTTTTCCAAAATGGTGCATCTGGTGGCACTCACACGCTTGCCTTCCGCTCATGGTCTTGCCACCTTTTTCATAAAGCACGTGTTCCGTTTACATGTCATGCCGGACAAAATCGTGAGTGACCGAGGTCCCCAGTTTGCGTCTCGGTTTTGGAGAGAGCTCTGCAGTCTACTCTGCATCGAGCTAAACCTGTCCTCCGCTTACCATCCCAAGATGAAGGGCTTGGTCGAGAGAGCCAATCAGACCTTGGTTACCTACCTGCGTCATTTTGTCTCTGCCCGGCAGGATGACTGGGCGTCCTTGCTACCTTGAGCTGAATTTGCCCTAAACAATGCGGTGGCTAATTCAACTGGTAAGTCGCCCTTCCTCCTAAATTACTGTCAACATCCACGCGTCTCTGTTCCGATGCCAGTGTCCTCCACTGACTCCAGGGTGGCAGACAGGGCAGTGGAGGTCCGTGACATTTGGGATCGCACTCAGGATGCTATCCGTGCTTCTAAAGAGAGGATGAGGGCGTCCGCCGACACGCATCGGCGACCCGCTCTAAGCTTCTCCCCTGGCGACATGGTGTGGCTCTCCACCCAAAAAATCAAACTACAGTTCGAGTCCCCTAAGTTTGCCCCGCGATATATTGGACCTTTCAAGGTCCTCGAGCGAATTAGCTCGGTGGTCTACCGCCTGGCTCTCATTTCGGACGTGTTTCATGTGTCCCTCCTCAAACCAGTTCACATGGCCCGGTTTTCTGAGTCATCGCCCGGGTCGTCAGATGAGTTTGAGGTTAATGCCATCATTGGGCGCAGGTTTGTCCGTGGCAAAAAATTTTATTTAGCGGATTGGAAGGGTCATGGGCCCGAGGCTCGGACCTGGGAACCAGTGGAAAACATCCACGCACCGCTCCTGATCGCGGTGAAGGGGGGGTAATGTTAGGCGTCGCATTCCTGACACTGCACAGCGGGAATCCAGAGCCAGACATTCAGCAGTCTCCCATTCTCCTCCGACCGCTCCGGGTGCTGCTCAGCAATCACGGCGAGCCAGGCGTGTTGCTCAGACTTGCTCTGACAGCCTGGATGTTGCTGCCACCTCTGGTGCAGCAATGGTAGCGCAACCTGTTCTGCAGGGAACTGCTCCAGAGGCTAAGTCCTCGTGTCGTGCTACTGGGCATGCCCGCAAGGTGACCTCTCACTGGAGAGCAGGGGTCACATGCTCAGGTCCTGCGTCGGATCTGATTGGTCCTTTCCAGGGTACTGGAAGGTCCCAGAAGTGCATGGCTAAAAAAGCCCGCATGGCGGCTTGGCCATGCGCTAGTGTAGCATATTATGCTGTGTGTGTATGGTGATAGATGCATGGACTGGTGACTGACTTATTATGAAACCCCTTCCCTTGGATAATACGATTGGTGACTGTGTGTTGGGTTAGTCAGCTCCAGGTTGTGGCAAGCTACATGCCACTGTGCTTTCCTCACCTACACTAGCGTCCGTCGGTGCCCGGTTCTCTGGTACTGACGCCTGCGGCTTTAGTTATTGCCACGCTGTGGTAGCAGCGTCTATTGACGGTTGCGGCTGCAATGCCACCCGCTGAGCTTCCTGTGAAGCTAACAGGGCCAGCGGCTTTATATTTATTTCTGCCAAGCGACTCTGTGACTGAACAGAGCCGCTCTTAGCGTTAGGGTGATGTTAACCCGAGCGCAGTACTTCACCTTCTGGTGCACCTGCCATTGTCCAGCAGCGGTCTTGCCATCTACCGCACGGTGGACCCCGGGCGGCGAACGCACCTCCTATTATTTATATCTGGTGCGTTCCGCCGACCTTAACACCTCCTCCTGACTTTCTGTCAATTGTGTCTCATCATCATCCACCGCTGGTGACACTTTCCCACCATTGCCTTTGTGTGACCATGGCTGCTCAAATATTTGGGCATCGCTACATGCGATCTCCTCTTGCCCCGCTTCAAGTAGGCTGGGTGAGAGGCCGAATCTATAAATAGAAAAGTGAACAGCTCTTCGGAGTGTCCAAGTGTGAGATCATTTGTCCCTGGGCACTCAACATTTGTGGGAGGAAGGAGGATCAGGGGGAGGAATATGCAGTCCAGACTCACTGCTACTGAGACTTGACTGTGTGAAAGACATTGCTCTGCTTTCAATAGTTTTGTGTTGCAGTGCCCTAGTAATTGGGACAGGAAGTTCTGGCGAGAAGATGTGGGTGTTTGTTGTGGCACAATTTCAGCTTGCCCATGGCCTCGGCCTCTGCATGCATCATCACCATCATGTCCAGTTCCATGTCCCTTGCCACACATCTTGCCCATTTTAAATGGAGGACGATATTTTCCACGATCTCTATAAATGGCTGAATTTGGAGCAAACTTATATGTGATCCGTGTGACGGACAAACCACAGTTTTAAATAGCTGGCCTATAGGTAACTATTTTTAACAACAAACTGGTGTCAATAACTTCACTAACACACTGCAATAAAATTTAAAGAGAGGCCAGAAATGGCACAATTTTGAGCACACTTACAGACAAACCACAGTTTTAAATAGTTGGCCTGTAGGTAACTATTTTTAACAGCAAACTGGTGTCAATGTCGCTGACACACTGTGTTAGGCGTCAAGTTTCCCCTACTGCACAGGGGGAATCTCAAGCCATGTCCTCTGTGGCCGCAGAGATTCCTGCTCAGCAGAGATGACGTACCAGGCGTCTTGCCCAGGATAATGCTAGGCATCTGGTTGCTCCTTCATGCTCTGCTGTAATACCATGCTTAAGTCAGCAGCAAGCAGACGCTCCAGGGACTAAGTCATGTATTTTGCCTAATGAGCAAGCCCGTGGGACGACACTCATTGGAGGTCGGAGGTCACATGCACAGGTCCCGTTCCTGCTCTGATTGGTCCACTACTTGGAAGGTCCCGGAAGGACGCCGCTATAAAACAGTCACATGGTCGCTCGGCCATGCTCTAGTGATGATTCTGTCACACTAAGGTGCGACCCGTCTTAATTGTCTGTGGCCGAATTGTAGCTTTGGCACAAGGTATATGTATACTCGAGAAAAGAATACACAAGACAAGAGGGTATCGTGTCAGTATGATTCTTCTCTGTCTTTAATCAAACGTGTACAGTTTTTATAACAGAATTTGAGCTACATCATCAGTTACATCATGGACATGTTTCCAGTTACTATTTGCTTTTCCCAGGTCGCTACACAATCATTATGTACATTTCTGGGTTACCGTTTACTGCTCCCATATTGCTAAACAATACTTATATACACAAGTATTGTTTTCTAGCTTGGCTTACCCTGGTCCACCCAGTTTATTCAATATTTGATGAAGCTTAGGTGAGTGATACCATACAGAAACAACTCTAAGAAAATATAAGAAAATCAGAAGTATCTTAAAGCAACATGATCCCAATATCCAGCAAAGCGTCCATATAGTGATACAGTTTTGATTCTTGTATATATTCATGTGCCATATATTCTTCCCTTAACACTAGTATAGACTCTTGTGGCTTATGGTGTGTATGATGACGGATGTTTGTGACTGCGAATGACTTATTATGAAACCCCTACCCTTGGTTGTGACTGTTGTTAGGGCTTAGTGGTTAGAGTCAGCGCCTGTTAGTGGCTAAACTATACGCCACAGTGCATCCTAGTCCTCTGCACTATCTAGCGTCCAACTTTGCCTCTCTGCTCAGGGCACTGTCTGTCATGCTCGCCACGTCTGTTATGTCCGCCATGTCTGTTTTGCCTTATGACCCTGGAGCGGTGTACATGCGCATCTCATGTCTGCTATCCTGCTTGTTCCCTAGAGCAGTGTGCACACTCACATCATGTCTCCTGAGCTGCAAGATGCCTGCGTTTCTGCTTTGCCTTCTGTGATCTTCTCGTCATGTCTAGAAACCTTGATCATGTGACGTTTCCTAAGATCCTGCACTGTCTGGTTCTGCAATCATCTCGTCATGTCTGAAACTCTGATCATGTGACCTTTCCTAGGATCCTGCACTGTCTGGTTCTGCAATCATCTCATCATGTCTAAAACCTTGATCATGTGACGTTTCCTAAGATCCTGCACTGTCTGGTTCTGCAATCATCTCGTCATGTCTGAAACTCTGATCATGTGACCTTTCCGAGGATCCTGCACTGTCTGGTTCTGCAATCATCTCATCATGTCTAAAACCTTGATCATGTGACGTTTCCTAAGATCCTGCACTGTCTGGTTCTGCAATCATCTCGTCATGTCTGAAACTCTGATCATGTGACCTTTCCTAGGATCCTGCACTGTCTGGTTCTGCAATCATCTCGTCATGTCTGAAACTCTGATCATGTGTCCTTCCTAGGATCCTGCACTGTCTGGTTCTGTGATCATCTCATCATGTCTGAAACCCTGATCATGTGACTGCGCTCTGTGATCCTGGAGCATCTGAACTAGGAAGTTCTCCCCTGGTCCTGACTCGGAAGAGGAGGTGCTGTGCCCTATATCAGACCACCCCTTCCTTTGCTCAGGGCCTGAGTATTGTGTTGCATCTCTGCATGTCTGTTTGGTCTGTGGGGTTGCTCCCTCTATTCTGTGTCCTTGCACTGTGCTCTGTTGTGCGTCTCTGCACACGCTCCGTGCTCGTACTCCATCTCTTGTCCCGTGCCTTGTCTTATGTTTGTCCGTTGTGCCATGTTCGTCCTTGTCCTGCTTGGACTTGTAGTCCTTCTGTTATTCTCTGCCTTGCCTGTTTTTGCCATGTCTTGCCTTCGCTATGCTCTGCCTTGTTCCTCCCTATGGTCTCTGTCTTTGCTTGCTCTGCCTCGCTCTCTATGCTATGGTGCTCTGTAGTGCTCCCTGGCACACGCACCATTCCTCCTCTCTTTCAGTTTGTGCTCTTTTCCATGTCTAGTCCCAAGGCTCTGCCTTGGTCCGACTCTGGGCTTCGGCCTACGCTCCGCTGCTAGACTCTCTCCTATTGTGCTCTCTTGCACGTTTCCAGGCTAGTCCCAAGGTTCTGCGTTGGCCCGGCTCTGAGCTCCGGCCTACGTTCCGCTGCTAGCTCTGTTCTTGTTCCATGTTTCTGCCTATCTTCCATTCCTGGTTCCGTACTCTGCGTAAGCTCTGCCTGGTTTCTTGTCTCGTCTTCCCTTGCTGCTTCATGTGCTCTTTGCATGTGCCTGGCCTTCCTAGCCTCCTGTTTGTGCCTCAGCCGTGCCCGCCTGCTTGTGCCTCAGCCGTGCTCGTCGGTCAGTGACAACTGTGTCGCCTGCCATGCCTCAGTCGGGTTCGCTGGAGTCTTGCCCGTCTGTCAGTGCCGCAGCCCGATCAGCTAGCCAGTGCCCCAGTCGTGCTCTCTGTGCTCCCTTGCACCTCACACTGTTTCTGCACTGTGCTCTACGTGCTCTCTATAGCACGCGCAGGCCTCGCCTGCCCATGGCATACCTCCCCGTGCTTCTTTAAAAGTGTGCGCAGTCTTTGCCATGTCCCCTGTCGTGCCCTCTTGCACGCACAGGCCCTAACCCTGTCCTGGAACGCTGACCCTGGCATTCCTCTCTGCACGCGCAGGACTCTGCCTCGCCTGACCCTGGTGTGCCTCTCTGCACGTGCAGGACTCTTCTTCGCCTGACCCTGGCGTGCCTCTTTGCACGCGCAGGACTCGGCTTTGTTACCTTGTGCCTTGGCGTGTCTCTACACACGCACTCTGTCTTACCTTGTGTTTTGGCGTGTCTCTACACACGCACCCTGTCTCGTTTTGTGAACCCTGGCGTGTCCCCTACACATGCACCTTGCCTTGCACCTTGCCTTGAACCCTGGCGTGTCCCCTACACGCGCACCAAGCCTTGCACAAAGCCTTGGACCTTGGCGTGTTCCCTATCACGCACCATGCCTGGATATCTGACGTGCCTCCTTGCCTGAACCCTGGTTTGCCTGCCAGATGCCCGGAACCTGCCGATCGCTGCCAGAGATCGTAAGATGGATGACTGCGGCCTGATGTCTGGAGCTGATGTCCGCAGCCTGATGCCTTGATCATGTCGATCGTTGCCAGCGGTCCGGAGTCCGATGCCATTGTGCCTTTACCCGTACCTAGGTGTGCCACCTGGCACGTACTATGCTATGGACCTTGGTGTACCCACGCGTGCACCTTGCACGTTTTGCTTGTTTTCATGTTTGCACTGAATGTGATCCTGAAGATCTTAATGAAGATACCTTGCACTTACCTCTTGTCTTGTTTCCTGCCTGTCCCTGGTCGCCAGACACTTGCACTTAGTGTCCCCCTGAGCCGGCCGTCTGGTCCCAGCAGTCGTGGTGGCTCACCCCCTTGGTCTTGCCCCTGACACTCCCTGTATAGGGGCTGGATTCTCACAAGGTAAGCTCGCCCTCGGTGGGTGGGTGCCACGACCCAGAGGGTCCACTCAAAAGATGGGCTCAGCAGGAGCTGAGTCCGTCACATTGTCGTACTGCGCCAGGTAGCAGTAACCACCAGTGCCATGCCCTGTGCAACTCTAGCGCTTTCCTCCCCACCCTGGGTGGTTAGTGGCGTTCGCCGAAGCGGTACTGTGTGCACTTGGAGCGATTATATATATCTTATATATATATATATATATATCGCTGAGTGCTGATGGTCTAGAGGAGCTCCAGTCCTGTGCCTCTGGGGAAGAGCTCTGTGACCTCTAATTAGCACTCACTCAACAGATCTCTGTGAGTTCAACAGGCTCTGGCGTTTGATTTAGTGGCTCTGTGGAGCAACAGAGTTTGCTTCCATTCACACTGGGTGAAGTTAAACCACGCGTGAGCAAGCGTTCACCCATCAACTAGTTCCACCATTACTCAGCAGCAGGTTCCATCTCTGCACGGTGGACCCTGGCTTCGAACGCACCTCATATCTCCTTTTATATTATTTGGTGTGTTCTGCAGGCCCTAACACACTGCAACAAAATTTAAATGGAGGCCAGAAATGGCAGAATTTTGAGCACACTTTTATGTGATCCGTGTGATGGACAAACCAGAGTTTTAAATAGCTGGCCTGTAGGTAACTATTTTTAACAGCAGACTGATGTTAATAACTTTGCTTATGTGGCACCCCTGAGGCTCAGTTGCCACAGAGGTACTGCACTTTCTCCTAAGGTGTAGTACCCCACCAACTAGGTAAGTTGGGAACTCCTTTCCACACTCCAACACCTGCATCCCACACACAGGATAGTTCAGCACTGATCACATTGCGGCTCATGCTTAGAGGGTAGCAGAGCACCTCTGGTGATTCCTTGCTTCGTAACATGAGATGTGCTGGGAGGTGGGTGGAGTTGAGATCCATATAAACGAGGGGGAAGGTTTAGAATTGCAGGTCAGTCTGACAGGAGGTCAGGCGAGAGTAGTTCAGTTCTGAAGTTAGTTTTGAGTTCAGTTTGAGTTCAGTTTAGAAAGAGTGTTGCAGCTGCCTCAGTGATCTGAGCCAGCTGGCACGGGAAAGAGAAGAGAAGGAGAAAGATGTAGAACTGCAACCTAAGCTTCCATAAGAGAGAAAAGGAACAGCGTGGAACGAAGGAGTAGGAGAACAGAGAGGAGTTGTGGGTTGAAAGAGGAACCCTGCCTATAGGTTCTCAGCGCAAGGCCGGGGCCCGGTCCCCGAGGTTGTATGGACACTTATGGTTCTGCAGCAGACACCGGTGGAGTAGTTGGCTATAAATGCACTACTCCCATCTAAGACTTGGGACACAACAGCAACACGAATAGAGAGCCGGGATCCAGGAGGTCCCTGATCAGGCTACAGCTGTCTGTCATACAAGTGAGGTTCTAGGAACATCTGACAGGAGGAACTTCAGAGAACCACGGTACTGGAGTTCTTCACACTAAAAGGCGCAATAGAGGAGTCGTTCAGGAAAGGCACATGTTGGCGGAGTGTTGGAGAGGAGAACCCTGACTTGCCCGGGAGGTTTATTGAGTCTCTACCCCGGAGGACACGGCATGGAGGCAGGCACCAGTGTGTACCATGAACTGTGAGTAAAGCTTTGAAACTGCAAGCCCTGGTGTCCTCCATTCATACGCCGCTAACACCTTCAGCACCGCTACATCTGGGTACCAGCATCTATACCATTCTGCGCCTCTCCCCCTCCATTGCACCTACACTGCCCTGGGACTACAACTCCACCTGTGGGGATCTACACCATCTTTGCTGCACCACACCATCAGTCCCAGTGGATCTGCATGCAGCGTTGGCTCAACATCTTACTTGCCAAACACCACGGGTGGCGTCACAAACTATCCATTTAAACTATACTATTAACATCACCGCCATTGATATTGGGTGCCCAGGGCCACGGACCGGGTCACTGCTGCTGTGACACATCCCCCTGACACCGGCCCGGTACCCACTTACACACTGCAGAAAATTTAAATGGAGGCATGAAATGGCAGAATTTTGAATGCACTTATATGTGATCTGTGTGACAAACAGACCGCAGTTTTAAATAGCTGGCCTGTAGGTAACTATTTTTAACAGCAAACCGCAAGCACACAGGAGAAATACATTTTCCTAAAACAAAGGCGTGGTCTATTGCTAGCTAGTGTGTTAGATCGACTCACACTCATGTCTCTTATGTAATGTAAATACAGAAGTCCCAGTGTTTGCTATGTGATCTTTATACTGCAGTCTCAGTGTATCCTATGTGATGTACGTACGACATTCATAGTACTATACATTGCAGAGCGTCCTGAATGAAGCAGCACTTGCTACATGTGAAACGACCGGCCATAGATGGCAGCCCTGGTACACGCTAGAAACACATTTTTTCCAGCGCTGCTCAAGTTGTGCTGAGTGTCTGTGGAGAAAATCACTTTCAGCAGAAGACTTCATCCACTATAAGTTCATGCTCAAAACTTATAACTCTGCTCTCCATCTGGTCAGACAAGTCTACTTGACCACCCTCATCGTATTTCTGGGGCAGCACAGTGGCTGAGTGGATAGCACTGCAGCCTTGCAGCGCTGGGGTCTTGGGTTCAAATCCCACCAAGGGCGACATCTGCAAAGAGTTTGTATTCTCTCTCCGTGTTTGCGTGAGTTTTTTCCGGGTACTCCGGTTTCCTCCCACACTCCAAAGACATACTGACAGGGAATTTAGATTGTGAGCCCCAACGGGGACAGCGATGATAATGTGTGCAAAAACTGTAAAGCACTGTGGAATATGTTAGCCCTATCTAAAAATAAAGATTATTATTATCTCTAGCCAACAGTCCAAAATGACTGACTTTGAAACCTTTCACTTCCTCCTAAGCCCTGAAGGACAGATCAACTTAAGCTCTGAAGATCTGTTCACTTATTTCCTACAAAAAAACAATCACATGCATCAAGACATTTTTGCACAATCCCTATAGAGGGATTCCTCAAGACTCAATCCTAGGTCCCCTCCTCTTCTCCTAATATACTGCCCCTATTGGAGAAACTATCAGCAAATTTGGTTTCCATCATCATCTCCAAGCTGATGTAATCCAACTATACACCTTTTCACCTGACATCACCCCACTTTAATACAAAATACCAAGGATTGTGTGTCTGTTGTCTCTAACATTATGTCCTCACTCTATATGAAACTGAATCTATCCAAAACTGAACTTAACTCCTTTTGGATAAGAGATTTAAACCAGGCTTACTGTGCGCTGCTGAAACCAGGATAAAATCACCACTTGAGAGGTTTAACTCTTTATTCCCAACGCGTTTCAAAGTGAAAAAACACTTCTTCAGGGGATGACATATAGTGAATAGATACAGCCTTCTCTGTTTAAATACATACAATATTTGAATTTAGGCGCCAAAGATCACATGTGATGACGGGACAGATGTCAAAGTTCAAGGGTTAATAGAACGTAAAATACTTTTACAATTGTTCTTATAGTTTAAAGATTGAACCTTCTTGATTTCTGTTACAGGTGATATATAAAAATATATGAAAAAGAAAAGGAGAAAAACTTTTCATTTTGTATGCTGAAGAAAAAATAGATTGGAAGATGGAACGAACCCATTGAAAAAAAAAAAAATATATATATCATAGTCCAGAGCCAATGCCACTAGGCTAAAGTGGATTTCGTTCGAGAAAGAAGGACAAACGTCAATTGGAAGAAAAAGCTAAAATAATTTTATATATATGAAAATATGTTTAATAAAATCAAATAAAAATCTTTTTATTAAAATATTAATGTGATAAAAATTATGAATGTGATAAAATTTATGTGTAAAAAATATGAATAATAAAATTGCGTTGGATTAATATATAAGTGAAATAAAAATTATTTAAAAAAAGGGAATATAACTCCGGTGGAAAAATCAAAATGATTGATTGGTGCATGATGAGGGAAGCGGACCTACAAAAATAACACTCCAGCATTAATTCATGGGAAACGAGTTCGTATCCCCAGAACAGAAACCAATTTCGATATTACAACATTTTTTAGAAAAAAGGGAGGAATAAATTGAAATTTAAGATAGTAATTCAATGAGAGCGCTCTAATAAAAAACAAGGCAAATATACAACAAGTTCCTTCTGAAATTACTCAAAAAAATTGTTAAAAGAAAACTACATCTTAAAAAAGAGTGGTTATAAAAAGACCTCTGTAATTTCGTTGAGACCATTAGGTTTCAATGTATTTAGTCTATAAATCCAGAAGATCTCCTTGCGATTTAGTTGTCCCATTCTGTCAGGGTGATCACTGGGTATGTGCTCAATGGGGCTTATTTTTAACCCCTTATAGTTTTTTCCATGCTTAAGAGCAAAATGCCTAGAAAGACCGTGTTGCATAAAACCTATTTTTATATTATGTCTATGGGAATTAACCCTTCGATGTAAGGGCTGGGTTGTTCTTCCTACATATTGCTTTTTGCAGTCACATTCAATAACATATATCACAAATCCTGTAGTACAATTTAAAGGGCTTTTAATGGGAAAGGATTCTTTAGTGAAAGTGGATTCAAAGGTTTTTACATTATGGGAAATAATACCGCAACATAGGCAATTTCTTTTACCACATTTATATATCCCTACTACTGAATTTGATGGAGAGGAGGATGGTTTTATTCTAAGACGACTTGGAGCTACCAGATTTTTAATAGTAGGTGCTCTACGGAAAGTGATGCCGGGGTTCCTCGGAAGAATTCTACATAAAACCGGATCATTTAAAAGAACATGCCAATTACGTGTCAGAATTTCTCTAATTTTAATATTCTCAGCGCAGAATTGTGTGATAAAATTGCTTGTAAATCTTTTATTATCAGTTGTGGTCCTCTTGGGTCCATAAATTAGTGAATTCTGGGAAAGACTTTTGCTCGTATTATAGGCGTCTTTAACCAATCCTTCGGGGTATTTCTTAGCCATGAACCTATTTCTCAATATTTCAGCCTGGTTTTCAAAATCCCTCGTGTCAGTACAATTTTTTCTAATTCTTTTATTTTGGTTAGCAGGTATATTTTTTAACCATTTATTGTAATGACCACTGCTAAAGGGTATATAGCTATTTTTATCAACATGTTTAAAAAAGGTTTTCGTTAAAATATGGTTGTTCTGAATAAATATGGTAATATCTAAAAAATTAATGGTAGAAGGATTATATATCGAGGAAAAAGACAAACCCCAAAGATTATTATTCATATCTGTGATAAATTCATCGATCTCATTCTTGGAATTATCCCAAATGAAGAATAGATCGTCTATGAATCTCTTATAAGTAATAATATTATTTTGAAATTTAGATTTAAAAATATAAAAATCCTCGAAAACCCCCATAAAAATATTTGCGTATGTAGGTGCGACCTGGGACCCCATCGCGGTCCCAAGCCGCTGATGGTACAAGCACCCATCAAAAGTAAAATAATTATTTTTTAAAATGAATTCCATCCCTTTCAATAAAAACTTTTTTGCATAGATGACAGTCTTTTATCTTTCACTAAAACCTTATTAAAACAAGCAAGTCCCAAATCATGAGGAATATTGGAATATAAAGAGGATACATCCATGGCTAAAAACACATATTGCGGTTTCCATGTGATAGTTTGGAGTATTTGAATAAGATGTGTAGAATCTCTAATAAAGCTTTTTAATAAGGGTACATGAGTCACCATGATTCTATCTATGTATTGTGATAAATTACTTGTAGTGGAACCAATACTAGATATGATGGGTCTACCAGGAGGATTTTCCATATTTTTATGGATTTTAGGGAGATGATAAAAAAAGGGTGTCCGAGGATTAGATATAGTTAAAAATTTTAATTCATTTTTATCAAAAATGTGATGATTCTTCCCTTCTAAAATAAGTTTCTCATAATTTGTCTGAATTTTTGTTAATACTTCGGATGCTTCACCACAATAATCTTTATAGTCCTGGATGACTATACCTCCTCCCTTGTCTGCTGAACGAATAACGATGTCAGTGCGAGATTTTAACATATTAAGTGCTATTTTTTCACTTTTTGTTAGGTTATTTTTATAATTATTCTTATTGTTACGGAACAAATCTTTAAATTCCTCCTGTACCATATCATTGAATACATTCAAATGATGTCCCTTACTATCAATTGGATAAAAATTGGACTTCTTTGGTACTTCCAAATGAAATCCCAAGGTGTCTATATCAATTAGATCCTCTATATCTTTATCAGAGGTTTTTATCTGACCAGTTTCCTTTAGTGCAAAATGCCGCTTGAGAGTCAGTTTTCTTATGAAAATTTGAAGATCTAAAAACAAATTAAAATCATTGGTTCTAAAAGTGGGACAAAAAGCAAGTCCTTTGGACAAGACATTGGTTTCATCAGATGTGAGAATATATGAGGATAGATTGAAGATATTGTTACCATCCTCTATACCAG
The DNA here is from genome assembly GCF_039654945.1 of Dendrobates tinctorius. Lineage (NCBI taxonomy): Eukaryota > Metazoa > Chordata > Amphibia > Anura > Dendrobatidae > Dendrobates > Dendrobates tinctorius. Next base: position 25,742,143 of record NW_027361921.1, read on the forward strand.
AATTATCTCTTTTTTTTATATAATTTTCCCTTTCTTTTTTTCTCCCCCCTCGGCTTCCTCTATAGACCCTTTTCTTTTTCCATTTTTTGGTGAGAAAAATTGGTTTATATGTGCAGGTTTTAGTGCTCGTGGTAAAAAAGGAACAGTTGTGTTATCTGTGTTAGAATTATCAATTAAAATTGTATTATTTTTAGATGTATCTGAAATAGAAAGGTCTAATAGTGATTCTTGTGTTCCTTCTGGGAATTCAATAAGTGCTGGGGATGAAATTTCAATGGGGATAGGTGTAATTATTTTGTTCGTGTCAAGGATAGGGTTAATTGTGTCCATAAGATTTTTTTCTTTATCAAAATTATTGATTTTATCGTTATTGAGACGTGTCATTTGTTCCTTGATATTATCTAGGTGTTTCATGGCCTCGATTAGTGGTGCAGTCATTTTGGTGGTTTTGATTATGGGGGGTTTAGAGAGAATATTCTCTTTTTCTTGAGGTGGCTGTGCTGATTTGGTTTTTTCTATTGGTATTGTATCAGAAATTTTTGGCATAGATTTATTGATTTGATCTATTTTTTGGGGAATATCATTATTTCTATTGTTCATTCTTCTGTAGTCTTCCCTATCTCTTTGTAGTTTTTTTGATTTTTTCAGCACAGTCTCGTGTTCAACCTGCATAACATGTGTGATTATATTAGAATTGGTTTTTTTATATTCTGGATGTTTATGAAAGGGAATCAGTTCTTTAGAAAGCTCCAAAACTTTGGAGGCTGCTGTCTCGGCTAGTTTAGATCTCTTTTTATATAAAAGTAAAATCATTTTGTGCATACAATTATTCAGGTTAGTGTCCCAATCTTTAGTAAAGTCCAAGTCTTTATCGAAAGGTGAGTCAAAGACCAACCTTAATCCACGTGGACAGATATTCTCCTCCAAGTAGATGGATAGGAACCGGGTGTCCAAGCTGTAGTGCAATTCCTCCTTCAGGGCTTCTTTAAAATTCGTAAAAATCCTCCGGAAAGTCTTGGTTTCTTCTTCGCTGAAAATATCCGAGGTGTCATCATTAGATGCTTCAAATTTAGGATCACATGTGATCTTTGGCGCCTAAATTCAAATATTGTATGTATTTAAACAATAAGCCTGGTTTAAATCTCTTATCCAAAAGGAGTTATATTGGCGGTCACATCTGTGAACCTTCGGGCGTGCAGCGGGCTGACATTGATTTACATGCTTTTATCCGCCCTGGAAAAGGTGAGTAGATACCATTTGAATTTATTCTAATTTCCACCCAGATAAGACCCTATTGCGCTTTTTCTTTCCTTAGTTTTATTCTGTCTCTTCTTCGGCTGTGCGTGGATAGTACAGCCGCTGTATAAGGAAATCCTAAGCAGCAGAGGGTCCGGTACTTTGTGTCAGTATGGAATACTTCCAAAACAGAATATCATCAAGAGAACGTCTTATTCTACAAACTATTGGAAATACTAAATTTGAAGCATCTAATGATGACACCTCGGATATTTTCAGCGAAGAAGAAACCAAGACTTTCCGGAGGATTTTTACGAATTTTAAAGAAGCCCTGAAGGAGGAATTGCACTACAGCTTGGACACCCGGTTCCTATCCATCTACTTGGAGGAGAATATCTGTCCACGTGGATTAAGGTTGGTCTTTGACTCACCTTTCGATAAAGACTTGGACTTTACTAAAGATTGGGACACTAACCTGAATAATTGTATGCACAAAATGATTTTACTTTTATATAAAAAGAGATCTAAACTAGCCGAGACAGCAGCCTCCAAAGTTTTGGAGCTTTCTAAAGAACTGATTCCCTTTCATAAACATCTAGAATATAAAAAAATCAATTCTAATATAATCACACATGTTATGCAGGTTGAACACGAGACTGTGCTGAAAAAATCAAAAAAACTACAAAGAGATAGGGAAGACTACAGAAGAATGAACAATAGAAATAATGATATTCCCCAAAAAATAGATGAAACCAATGTCTTGTCCAAAGGACTTGCTTTTTGTCCCACTTTTAGAACCAATGATGTTAATTTGTTTTTAGATCTTCAAATTTTCATAAGAAAACTGACTCTCAAGCGGCATTTTGCACTACAGGAAACTGGTCAGATAAAAACCTCTGATAAAGATATAGAGGATCTAATTGATATAGACACCTTGGGATTTCATTTGGAAGTACCAAAGAAGTCCAATTTTTATCCAATTGATAGTAAGGGACATCATTTGAATGTATTCAATGATATGGTACAGGAGGAATTTAAAGATTTGTTCCGTAACAATAAGAATAATTATAAAAATAACCTAACAAAAAGTGAAAAAATAGCACTTAATATGTTAAAATCTCGCACTGACATCGTTATTCGTTCAGCAGACAAGGGAGGAGGTATAGTCATCCAGGACTATAAAGATTATTGTGGTGAAGCATCCGAAGTATTAACAAAAATTCAGACAAATTATGAGAAACTTATTTTAGAAGGGAAGAATCATCACATTTTTGATAAAAATGAATTAAAATTTTTAACTATATCTAATCCTCGGACACCCTTTTTTTATCATCTCCCTAAAATCCATAAAAATATGGAAAATCCTCCTGGTAGACCCATCATATCTAGTATTGGTTCCACTACAAGTAATTTATCACAATACATAGATAGAATCATGGTGACTCATGTACCCTTATTAAAAAGCTTTATTAGAGATTCTACACATCTTATTCAAATACTCCAAACTATCAGATGGAAACCGCAATATGTGTTTTTAACCATGGATGTATCCTCTTTATATTCCAATATTCCTCATGATTTGGGACTTGCTTGTTTTAATAAGGTTTTAGTGAAAGATAAAAGACTGTCATCTATGCAAAAAAAGTTTTTATTGAAAGGGATGGAATTCATTTTAAAAAATAATTATTTTACTTTTGATGGGTGCTTGTACCATCAGCGGCTTGGGACCGCGATGGGGTCCCAGGTCGCACCTACATACGCAAATATTTTTATGGGGGTTTTCGAGGATTTTTATATTTTTAAATCTAAATTTCAAAATAATATTATTACTTATAAGAGATTCATAGACGATCTATTCGTCATTTGGGATAATTCCAAGAATGATATCGATGAATTTATCACAGATATGAATAATAATCTTTGGGGTTTGTCTTTTTCCTCGATATATAATCCTTCTACCATTAATTTTTTAGATATTACCATATTTATTCAGAACAACCATATTTTAACGAAAACCTTTTTTAAACATGTTGATAAAAATAGCTATATACCCTTTAGCAGTGGTCATTACAATAAATGGTTAAAAAATATACCTGCTAACCAATATAAAAGAATTAAAAAAAATTGTACTGACACGAGGGATTTTGAAAACCAGGCTGAAATATTGAGAAATAGGTTCATGGCTAAGAAATACCCCGAAGGATTGGTTAAAGACGCCTATAATACGAGCAAAAGTCTTTCCCAGAATTCACTAATTTATGGACCCAAGAGGACCACAACTGATAATAAAAGATTTACAAGCAATTTTATCACACAATTCTGCGCTGAGAATATTAAAATTAGAGAAATTCTGACACGTAATTGGCATGTTCTTTTAAATGATCCGGTTTTATGTAGAATTCTTCCGAGGAACCCCGGCATCACTTTCCGTAGAGCACCTACTATTAAAAATCTGGTAGCTCCAAGTCGTCTTAGAATAAAACCATCCTCCTCTCCATCAAATTCAGTAGTAGGGATATATAAATGTGGTAAAAGAAATTGCCTATGTTGCGGTATTATTTCCCATAATGTAAAAACCTTTGAATCCACTTTCACTAAAGAATCCTTTCCCATTAAAAGCCTTTTAAATTGTACTACAGGATTTGTGATATATGTTATTGAATGTGACTGCAAAAAGCAATATGTAGGAAGAACAACCCAGCCCTTACATCGAAGGGTTAATTCCCATAGACATAATATAAAAATAGGTTTTATGCAACACGGTCTTTCTAGGCATTTTGCTCTTAAGCATGGAAAAAACTATAAGGGGTTAAAAATAAGCCCCATTGAGCACATACCCAGTGATCACCCTGACAGAATGGGACAACTAAATCGCAAGGAGATCTTCTGGATTTATAGACTAAATACATTGAAACCTAATGGTCTCAACGAAATTACAGAGGTCTTTTTATAACCACTCTTTTTTAAGATGTAGTTTTCTTTTAACAATTTTTTTGAGTAATTTCAGAAGGAACTTGTTGTATATTTGCCTTGTTTTTTATTAGAGCGCTCTCATTGAATTACTATCTTAAATTTCAATTTATTCCTCCCTTTTTTCTAAAAAATGTTGTAATATCGAAATTGGTTTCTGTTCTGGGGATACGAACTCGTTTCCCATGAATTAATGCTGGAGTGTTATTTTTGTAGGTCCGCTTCCCTCATCATGCACCAATCAATCATTTTGATTTTTCCACCGGAGTTATATTTCCTTTTTTTAAATAATTTTTTTTTTCACTTATATATTAATCCAACGCAATTTTATTATTCATATTTTTTACACATAAATTTTATCACATTCATAATTTTTATCACATTAATATTTTAATAAAAAGATTTTTATTTGATTTTATTAAACATATTTTCATATATATAAAATTCTTTTAGCTTTTTCTTCCAATTGACGTTTGTCCTTCTTTCTTGAACGAAATCCACTTTAGCCTAGTGGCATTGGCTCTGGACTATGATATATATATTTTTTTTTTTCAATGGGTTCGTTCCATCTTCCAATCTATTTTTTCTTCAGCATACAAAATGAAAAGTTTTTCTCCTTTTCTTTTTCATATATTTTTATATATCACCTGTAACAGAAATCAAGAAGGTTCAATCTTTAAACTATAAGAACAATTGTAAAAGTATTTTACGTTCTATTAACCCTTGAACTTTGACATCTGTCCCGTCATCACATGTGATCTTTGGCGCCTAAATTCAAATATTGTATGTATTTAAACAGAGAAGGCTGTATCTATTCACTATATGTCATCCCCTGAAGAAGAAGTGTTTTTTCACTTTGAAACGCGTTGGGAATAAAGAGTTAAACCTCTCAAGTGGTGATTTTATCCTGGTTTCAGCAGCGCACAGTAAGCCTGGTTTAAATCTCTTATCCAAAAGGAGTTATATTGGCGGTCACATCTGTGAACCTTCGGGCGTGCAGCAGGCTGACATTGATTTACATGCTTTTATCCGCCCTGGAAAAGGTGAGTAGATTCCATTTGAATTTATTCTAATTTCCACCCAGATAAGACCCTATTGCGCTTTTTCTTTCCTTAGTTTTATTCTTTCCAAAACTGAACTTGTGCTTCCTCCCTCTACTAGACTACCTATACCCGACTTTGCAATTTCCATGGGTGATGCAACCATATCTCCCAGACAACAAGCCCTATATCCAATCTCTCACTCGCTCGTGTCACATGCACCTTAAAAACATCTTCAGAATCGGATCCTTTCAGACATTTGAAACTGCAAAAACTCTTACTGTCGCTCTTATTTACTCTCTTATGGACTACTGCAACTCTCTTCTGATCTGTTTTCCTCTAACCAAACTCTCCCCTCTCCAATCCATCCTGAAAGCAGGATCCAGAGTCATATTTCTATCAGGCCGCTTCACCGACGCCTCTACCCTGTGCCAGTCATTGCACTGGTTACCTATTTGTTACAGTATACAATACAAACTCATCCTATTTCTAATCCCTCATTTCTGTCTATCAACCTTCCCATGCCTCTGTTCTGCAATTGATCTAAGACTAGCATTCTCCTTACTGCGGCACGGTGGCTCAGTGGATAGCACTGCAGCCTTGCAGCGCTGGGGTCCTGGGTTCGAATCCCACCAAGGACAACATCTGCAAGGAGAGTTTGTATGTTCTCCCCGTGTTTGCGTGGGTTTCCTCCGGGCATTCCGGTTTCCTCCCACATACTAATAGGCAATTTAGATTGTGAGCCCCCTCGGGGACAGTGATGATGATGCAAACTGTAAACCGCTGCAGATTATGTTAGCGCTATATAAAAATAAACATTTATTTTTTTTATTTAGTGCGAAACTCGCACCTCCTTCTCCAATACATCTCATGCTGAGCCAGGTTTCTGGAATGCAATATCCCAAACAATCTAATATGTACATACAACACTAATGCATATACTACCTGTTCAACCATCTTTTATGGCAAAAAGATCTGCCAACTTGAGAGACATTCTGGTTCACAGCCAATACGAACCAGTAAAGATCGGAATTGGTTTTAATACACAGCCAAGATCATCAGGCTTTATCCCATGTGGCTTTTGTAAAGGTTTTTCCAACCATGTAAAATCCACAACTTTTACTAACCATAATGGCTCCCGCTGTTATGATTATCGCAAACATCTGATCTGAGTCATTTATCATGCTCAATGCCCATACGGGAAAGTATACATAAGCTTGATTACTAGAGAGCTCAAGATAAGAACACGTGAACATGTCCGGGACACAGAAAAGGCTAAAACAATTGAAGATGATTCTTTCCTTAAGTCTCTCCCAGACATTATAAATTTCATCATGGCTGTAATGCCAGGGGTCTAGTGGTCAATGTCATTAACCAAGCAGTTTTGGGGTCACATGGAGGAGATCTAGACAGGATTCTCTCCCAAGTATAAAGCAGATGGATCTATTGTCTAGGAACCATGAGCCCACAAGGTCTTACTGAGAGTATGGGATTTTCAGCATTTTTTTAATTTGGGTATTCAGAGGCATCTTTTTGGTGGGAGGAAGGATTATTCCATTAGTTATTATTATTAATTCTTTTATTTTTTTTTTCTTTATCTCTTTTTTTATATTTATGTCTAACTTTTCTTTATACTTACATCAGATGATCTACCCCGGGGATGTTCGTTTGCTCTATATCGTTTAATTTGGTTGAGCTGGTCCGTTACCCTCACGAGTAAATGCTATTGGTCTTGCGGTTCCAGTCATACCTAAGTGGGAAGAAAAGCCGTACCATGCAAGAGCTTGTCGGTACGCATAATTTCTTCAGCCGTGGTCCTGTCTATCCTGCTAATGTCTGTGGTCCTCAGGTTTCTGAAATTATGAAATACTTACCTTATCCGGGTTCTAGAAATTTTCTGACTAAACAAAACGCCCACCGTATCAGTGTAGCACTTCTCCTGTGGGTGGTTTGAGGAGTAGCTTATTATAATTTCTTCAAGACAAAATATTCTCCTTGGTGAAGAAATCCCATAGACTTGTTTTTGTTTTCTTTCTTCCTTTATCTCAGACAGTTAAACAGACAATCCAAGTACTATTGAGTTCAACCAACTCAACCCTGGGTGATTTGTCGAATCCTTTTAGCTTTCTGACTTATTGGAGCAGCTCTATCCTTTTCACCCCAAGATTTCCATTGGGATTTATTGAACTTTTTTCTTGCTTCTGTACCTCACTTTCCTCTTTCTTTACACCATTCAATCATTTCATCAATTTTTCATTTATTATTACTTTTGTCTGATTCAAGTTATTTCTGTGACCATTGTGGGTTTTTCTGTCATTAAATGAGGGGTACCAACAATTTAGACCAGGTATGTATTACATAAGACTGGTGTACAGTACCTATTTTTTGCACTATAATCTGTTTACATGCCTCAAGTGATTTTAAGTGTATGAATATGTATTATGCGTTACAACTTGTCCTGTCATATTTTTACTTTTTTTTTTCTTAATATTGTTTCTTCATTTTTTTTTCCATGCATTACCTCAGGCTTTGTGAATTTTCGGACGTAGGTTATTCATCTGGAATTTTTTCTTTTCTATTTCTTGCATTATTATTACTATTATTATTTTTATTATCATTATTTTTTTCACATCCCAGTCACTCCACTTTTTTAATCTTTTATTTTTACTTTTCTATTTTGACTATATATTGGGACTTTGTCCTTCTGTATAATGCATATTTTCACTTTACAGATAGATAATCCTTTTGGGTCAATACATTTGTCACTTTGTCATTGTAATTTGATGTATTTAAAATCGCTTTTTAATAAATATTGTCACTCAGTTTTATTTAATATAAGTACTGTCACTTTATTTCATCACAATCTCCACTTAGTTAATGAATGTCGCATTTGATCTTTTTTTACTCCAGTATGGCACTCATTACTTTCTTCTTTTCTGCTCTCCTGGGGATAGACATTTGTTACAATACTTCTCTGTTCCATTGATTTCACTTTTCCAACCTTTCTGACTGTGCATGTGCAGCTCTCGGCACTGCTCCACGCACTTCCGGGAGCAGTCGACTCTGGGCTCGCATGTGTTCCAGCGTGACATCCAGCAAGCGCGATCCTGGAAGTGTTCGTTTTCACAGGAGAGAGAGGAAAGCATAATCCGCCACTGTTTCCGAACAGCATATTGGTTTTTCACGGGTATGTCTCTCATTTTGATGTTTATTGGCCCCTGCCTGGTTTAAAGGGACCTTCTCACCCTGACATGCCCATGGAAGAAGATCAAAGTGAAACATGCATCGGGGTGAGGGGAAACGTTCGAGCTGCCAACCATCACCTCCTCTGTGGTTCTAGAGTCAAGGTATTACAGCCTTCTATTTTTTCATTTTTTTTTTTTCATTTTATTTTTTCAGTGGATGGCCATGGAACGAGAACCTGGAATAAGATACTGCAGGTGAACAACTGGCTACGTCGGTGGTGCCGTCAGCAAGGATTTGGATTTCTGGATCACGGAGTGAATTACCTATACGATGGACTACTTGCTAGAGATGGGGTGCACCTTATGAAGACTGGAAAACATGTATTTGGAAGTCGCCTTGCTACACTCATCAGGAGAGCTTTAAACTAGAACAATGTGGGAAGGGAAGCAAAAGGCCAGAAAAAGCCATACACCTGACAAATGCTATTGAGGATTCTGCTATTAGAAGTGGGAGGAAAGAATAAAGACAAAACAATCTAAATAATAAAAATATTGGAGAAAGAGAAATCAATCACAAACTAAAATGTTTCTATACTAATGCACAAAGCATGGGCAACAAACAAGGAGAATTGGAACTGCTAACACAGGAAAAGAAATATAATGTAATTGGAATCACTGAAACTTGGTGGGACAATACACATGATTGGAACACAAGGCTAGAAGGATATTACTTATTTGCAAGAAACAGACTTGATAAACGAGGAGGAGGTGTCGCATTGTATGTTAGAAATGCGTATATCTGCACAGAGATTGAAGCTTCAGAAACTGGGAGTTCTATGGAAACTGTTTGGGTAAGAATACAAGGACAGAACAATGGAAAGGACACCATTGTAGGCATTTACTACAGGCCGCCTGTGCAAGCTGAAGACATGGATGAACTCTTTATGCATCAAATGGCCAAGTTCTCCAAAATTATGACATAGTTGTCATGGGAGATTGCAACTATCCAGACATTTGTTGGGAATCTCTCTCAGGCAAAACTAACAGGTCAAGGAAATTCTTATCCTCTTATCTTCCAAAAGGTAGGGAAGAAAACAAGGGGATCTGCTACCTTGGATCTAATCCTTATAAACAGGGAGGAAATGGTTGAGGAGGTAAAAGTGGCTAGGACCCTAGGAGGTAGCGACCATGCTATTTTAGAATTTTGGATAACTAGAGGAGGAAGCCCTGTGAAGACTCAGACGTCAAGGTTAGATTTCAGAAAGGCAGATTTTAAGGGACTCAGAAAGAGAATTGGAGGGATCCAATGGCTGTATATCCTTAACGTCTTCATGACCCAGCCTATTTTGACCTTAATGACCTGGCCATTTTTTGCAATTCTGACCAGTGTCCCTTTATGAGGTAATAACTCTGGAACGCTTCAACGCATCCTAGCGATTCTGAGAATGTTTTTTCATGACATATTGGGCTTCATGTTAGTGGTAAATTTAGGTCGATAATGTTTGCGTTTATTTGTGAAAAAATCAGAAATTTGGCGAAAATTTTGAAAATTTCGCAATTTTCAAATTTTGAATTTTTATTCTGTTAAACTAGAGAGTTATGTGACACAAAATAGTTACTAAATAACATTTCCCACATGTCTACTTTACATCAGCACAATTTTGGAAGCAAAATATTTTTTTGTTAGGAAGTTATAAGGGTTAAAAGTTGACCAGTGATTTCACATTTTTACAACAAAATTTACAAAACCATTTTTTTTAGGGACCACCTCACATTTGAAGTCACTTTGAGGGGTCTATATGGCAGAAAATACCCAAAAGTGACACCATTCTAAAAACTGAACCCCTCAAGCTACTCAAAACCACATTCAAGAAGATTATTAACCCTTCAGGTGTTTCACAGCAGCTAAAGCAATGTGGAAGGAAAAAATGGACATTTTAATTTTTCCAACACAAATTTCTTTTCAGCATCAATTTTTTCATTTTCACATGGGCAACAGGATAAAATGGATCCTGAAATTTGTTGGGCAATTTCCCCTGAGTACACTGATACCTCATATGTGGTCATAAACCACTGTTTGGGCGCACGGCAGGGCTCAGAAGGGAAGGAGCGCCATTTAACTTTTTGATGAAAAATATGCTGGAATATTTAGCCCTTGCCATGTCGCGTTTGGAGAGTCGCTGTGTGCCTAAACACTGGAGCTCCCCCACAAGTGACCCCATTTTGGAAACTAGACCCCCAAAGGAACTTATCTAGATGCATAGTGATCACTTTGAACCCCCAGGTGCTTCTCAAATTGATACGTTAAAAAAAAAAAAGTACTTTTTTTTCACAAAAATTATCTTTTAGCCTCAGTTTTTTCATTTTCACATGGGCAACAGGATAAAATGGATCCTAAAATTTGTTGGGCAATTTCTCCTGAGCACACCAATACCTCATATGTGGTCATAAACCACTGTTTGGGTGCACGGCAGGGCCCGGAAGGGAAGGAGCGCCATTTGAGTTTTTGAATGGAAAATTAGCTCCAATCGTTATCGGACACCATGTTGCGTTTGGAGAGCCCCTGTGTGCCTAAACATTGGAGCTCCCCCACAAGTGACACCATTTTGGAAACTAGACCCCTTAAGGAACTTATCTAGATGTGTAGTGAGCACTTTGAACCCCCAAGTACCTCACAAAAGTTTATAACATAGAGCAGTGAAAATAAAAAATCATTTTTTTTTCCTCCAAAATGATTTTTTAGCACGCTATTTTTATTTTCACAAGGGTAACAGGAGAAATTGGACCACAAAAGTTGTTGTCCAGATTGTCCTGAGTACGCTGGTACCCCATATGTGGGGGGGGCACTGTTTGGGTGCACGGCAGGGCGCAGAAGGGAATGAGCGCCATTTGACTTTTTGAAATGAAAATTAGCTCCAATTGTTAGCGGACACCATGTCGTGTTTGGAGATCCCCTGTGTGCCTAAACTTTGGAGCTCCCCCACAAATGACCCCATTTTGGAAACTAGACCCCCTAAGGAACTTATCTAGATGCATAGTGAGCACTTTGAACCCCCAGGTGATTCACAGAAGTTTATAATGCAGAGCATTGAAAATAAAAAATCTTTTTTTTTCCTAAAAAAAAATTTTTTAGTCGGCAATTTTTTATTTTCACAAGGGTACCAGGATAAATTGGACCCCAAAAGTTGTTTTCCAGTTTGTCCTGAGTACGCTGGTACCCCATATGTGGGGGGGACCACTGTTTGGGCACACGTCGGGGCTCGGAAGGGAAGTAGTGACATTTTGAAATGCTGACTTTGATGGAATGGTCTGCGGGCGTCATGTTACATTTGCTGAGCCCCTGGGTGCCTAAACAGTAGAAACCCCCCAAAAGTGACCCCATTTTGGAAATTAGACCCCCCAAGGAACTTATCTAGATGTGTGGTGAGCACCTTGAACCCCGAAGTGCTTCACAGAAGATTGTAACGCAGAGCCATGAAAATAAAAAATCTTTTTTTTCCTCAAAAAATGAATTTTTAGCTCGCAATTTTTTATTTTCACAAGGGTAACAGGAGAAATTGGACCCCAAAAGTTGTTGTCCAGTTTGTCCTGAGTACGCTGGTACCCCATATGTGGGGGGGAACCACTGTTTGGGCACACGTTGGGTCTCAGCAGGGAAGTAGTGACATTTTGAAATGCTGACTTTGATGAAATGGTCTGCGGGCGTCATGTTACATTTGCTGAGCCCCTGTGTGCCTAAACAGTAGAAACCCCCCACAAGTGACCCCATTTTGGAAACTAGACCCCCCAAGGAACTTATCTAGATATGTGGTGAGCACCTTGAACCCCCAAGTGCTTCACAGAAGTTTATAACGCAGAGCCGTGAAAATAAAAAATCATTTTTTCCCTCAAAAAAAAAATGATTTTTAGCCCGCAATTTTTTTTTTCACAAGGGTAACAGGATAAATTGGACCCCAAAAGTTGTTGTCTAGTTTGTCCTGAGTACGCTGATACCCCATATGTGTGGGGGAACCATTGTTTGGGCACACGTCAGGGCTCGGAATGGAAGTAGTGACGTTTTGAAATGCAGACTTTGATGGAATAGTCTGCGGTCGTCATTATGTTTGCAGAGCCCCTGATGTGCCTAAACAGTGGAAACCCCCCACAAGTGACCCCATTTTGGAAACTAGACCTTCCAAGGAATTTATGTAGATGTATGGTGAGCACTTTCAACCCCCCAAGTGCTTATGCAGAGACGTGAAAATGAAAAAAACATTTTTTTTCCACCAAAATAATTTTTTAGCCCCCAATTTTTTATTTTCCCAAGGGTAACAGGAGAAATTAGACCCCAAAAGTTGTTGTGCAATTTTTTCTGAGTACGCTGATACCTCATATGTGGGGGTAAACCACTGTTTGGGCACACGTCGGGGCTTGGAAGGGAGGGAGCACCGTTTGACTTTTTGAACGCAAAATTGGCTGGAATCAAAGGTTGCACCATATCGCATTTGGAGACCCCCTGATGTGCCTAAACAGTGGAAACCCCTCAATTCTAACTCCAACCCTAACCCCAACACACCCCTAACCACAACCCTAACCCCAACACATCCCTAACCCTAATCCTAACCGTAACCATAAACCTAACCCCAACACACCCCTAACCCCAACACTAACCATAACACTAATCACAAGCCTAACCCTAATTCTAACCCTAACCCTAATTCCAACACTAACCCTAATTCCAACCCTAACCCTCTTTTCAACCCTAACCCCAATTCCAACCCTAACCCTCTTTCCAACCCTAACCCTCTTTCCAACCCTAACCCTAATTCCAACCCTAACCCTAATTCCAACCCTAACCCTCTTTCCAACCCTAACCCTCTTTTCAACCCTAACCCTCTTTCCAACCCTAACCCTCTTTCCAACCCTAACCCTCTTTCCAACCAAATATTTTCTTTATTTTATTAGTTATGCCTACCTATGGGGGTGATAATCGGGGGGTTCATTTACTTTTTATTTCATTTTGATCACTGTGAGAGTGATCAAAATGAAATAATGGAATCTGCAGCCGGCAGATTTGGGCGGGCGCACTGCGCAGGCGCCCGCCATTTTCCAAGATGGCGGCGCCCATGAACCGGACCCGCCGGACACCGGGAGTGACAGGGGGACTTAGAAGGTGCCGGGGGTGGTGAGAGTGGGTGAGGGGGTTATCGGAAGCTGGCGGGGAGCGGAGGGAATGGGAGGGGGGGCAGATGATGACAGCGGCGGCAGATCGCCGCTGTCATTCAGTGGCAGGGGGCGATTGCCGGTGGGGGGGTCGAATCGGTGTCTCCAGCCATGTCCGATGCTACTGCAGCATCGGCCATGGCTGGATTGTAATATTTCATCAATTTTCATTGATGAAATATTACTATCGCTCTGATTGGCTGTTTCACTTTTAACAGCCAATCAGAGCGATCGTAGCCACGTGGGGGCGAAGCGACGCCCCCTGTGGTGAATTACAAAGCCCCCTGTATCTGCGGGTCAGGTGACCTTTCATTGACCCCGGTCACCCGACCCGCAGGGGGGCTTTGAATTCATGACACAGGGTATGCGTCATAGGTCGGATTGGCACCGACTTTCATGACGCATACGCTGTGTCACAGGTCGGGAAGGGGTTAAAGACAAAAATGTCCAGGAAGGATGGGAAATCTTGAAAAATGAAATTCTGAAAGCACAATTGTTAACAATTCCGAAAAGAGGGAAGAATAGGAAGCATTTATGGAAACCAGGATGGATGAACACAGAACTTAAGCACATGCTAAAAAGGAAGAAAGAATTGTTTATAAAATGAAAAGATGGAGGCATATCTAAAGAAGAATATAATGCTGTCTGCAGAACCTGCAGGGCACAAATCAGATTAGTAAAGCTGACAATGAATTGAGGCTCGCAAGAGACGTCAAAAGCAATAATAAAGGATTTTGGGGATATGTCAAAAGTAAAAGAAATGTCAAAGATACTATAAGATTTTTACAGGATGAAAATGATGAAATTGGTAAGCCAGGATGTTGAGAAGGCAGAACTTTTAAATTCCTATTTTGCATCTGTTTTCTCTCAGAAAAGAAATGTAAAATCAACTGTTCTTCACTGTCCTATTAAAGGAATAGAAGAATCCAGGATATCTATAAACAGAAATATAGTGAGGAAACACTTAGCTAACCTAAATTAATTCAAGTCTCCAGGTTCAGGTGAATTACACCCCAGGGTACTGAAGGAGATAGAAGAAATATTTGAACCCCTCTCCATAATCTTTGAAAATTCTGGGAGAACAGGAGAAGTCCCAGAAGACTGGAAAAGGGAAAATGTTGTTCCTATCTTCAAAAAGGGGAAGAAGGTAGACCCAGGCAACTATAGGCCGGTGAGTCTGACTTCTATACCAGGACTTCTATACCAGTCTGACTTCTATACCAGATCTTTGAGCAAATTATTAAACAACATGTATGTACGTACCTAGATAAGAATGAAGTGATTACACAGAGTCAGCATGGGTTTGTAACTAATAAGTCATATCAGACTAACTTAATTTCCTTCTAAGACAGAATTACTGATTGGGTGGATCAGGGAAATGCTGTAGATATAGTATATCTTGACTTCAGCAAAGCATTTGACAAAGTATCTCACACAATCCTTATTGAATAAATGGCTAAGTGTGGAATGGACAAGGCAAGTGGCTTCGGGGATCAAAGTGACACGTGATGGTGAGTATGTACTTTGTGTTATATGTACTGTATGTCTATATGTATGTATTGTATGAATGTATGAATGTATTGTATGTAGTATGTATATAGTATGTATGTATGTTGTATGTTTGTAGCATGTTGTATGTATGTAGTATGTATGTAGTATGTACTATGTATGTATGTATGTTGTATGAATGTAGTATATATGTAGTATGTATGTATGTTGTATGAATGTAGTATATATGAAGTATGTATGTAGTATGAAGTATGTATGTATGTTGTATGAATGTAGTATATATGTAGTATGTATGTATGTTGTATGAATGCAGTATATATGTAGTATGTATGTTGTATGAATGTTGTATGTATGTAGTACGTATGTAGTATGTATGTATGTTGTATGTATGTAGTATGTAGTATGTATTTATGCATGTACTGTATGAAGTATGTAGCATGTATGTATGAATGTTGTATGTATGTAGTATGTATGTATGTATGTTGTATGAATGTAGTATAAATGTAGTATGTATGTATGTTGTATGAATGTAGCATATAAGTATGTATGTATGTATGTTGTATGAATGTAGTATGTATGTAGTATGTAGTATGTATGTAGTTTGTATGAATGTATATGTATGTAGTATGTATGTAGTATGTATGAATGTTGTATATATGTAGTATGTATGTTGTATGAATGTTGTATATAAGTAGTATGTATGTAGTATGTATGAATGTTGTATATATGTAGTATGTATGTATGTAGTATGTATGTAGTATGTATGTTGTATGAATGTAGTATATATGTAGTATGTATGTAGTATGTAGTATGTATGAATGTTGTATATATGTAGTATGTATGTTGTATGAATGTTGTATATATGTAGTATGTATGTAGTATGTATGAATGTTGTATATATGTAGTATGTATGTAGTATGCATGTAGTATGTATGTTGTATGTATGTAGTATGTATATATATATATATATATTTTTTTTTTTACATTCAACACATTAGCCGGATGATGGGACTACCACTGTCCCATCATTGGCTAATGTGTCAATCACTGTCATTGTAGCAGGCATCGCCTGATGGGACTTGTAGTCCCATCGGACAATGCCTGCACACACACAAGACCCCCAGCAGGCCTGCACAGACCCCCGGCAGCCGGTACAAGCCCCCTGGCAGGCCCGTACAGACCCCCGGCAGCCGGCACAAGCCTCCGGCAGGCCCGTACAGACCCCCGGCAGCCGGCACAAGCCCCCGGCAGGCCCGTACAGACCCCCGGCAGCCGGCACAAGCCGCCGGCAGGCCTGTACAGACCCCCGGCAGCCGGCACAAGCCCCCGGCAGGCCCGTACAGACCCCCAGCAGCCGGCACAAGCCCCCGGCAGCCTCGTACAGACCCCCGGCAGCCGGCACAGGCCCCCGGCAGGCCCGTACAGACCCCCGGCTGTCGGCACAGACCGCACATCATGATGACATCATTTTAGCAGCCAATCACAGCCACAACAGAGGCTCATTGCATTATGGGGACTTCCAATTCCGGTATCCGATATTGAAAAAATATCGGTACTCGGTATCGGAATTCCGATACAGCGAATATCGGCCGATACCCGATATTTGCAGTATCGGAATGCTCAACACTAGTGGTGAGTTCTCCTTCAATAGAAGTCTTCAAACAGAGGCTGGACAGACATCTGTCTGGGATGATTTAGCGAATCCTGCTTTGAGCAGGGGGTTGAACCAGATGGCCCAGGATGTCTCTTCCAACTCTACGATTCAATGATTCTATAATTCTATATTGCTCTATTTTTATGCCTTTGGCAGGAATCATTTTGACCTATCTTTGTATCTTCAAGGGGAAGTGTCACGGGGCAGTTGCAGGAAAGTAGGGGAAGAGGAACCTGGGCCCCTGCACGGCCCCTCAGGCTAAGGAGGTGCCCTGACTTTCCTTAACTTGGGGGTACACTTAAAGGTAGTGAGGCCCAAGTCTCCGACATGTCCCTATCTCCTGTTTAGCCCTAAGCTAAACCCCAACCCCCTCCCCAGGAGGTGAGACAGGGAAAAGATGTACTGCACAAATAACATAAAGGAAAGATACAACAGACACCATGGGGTTAAAGCAACAGAACAACAAAACTTATCTTTCCTCTGCTGTCATGCACTGGACAGCAGAGGTAGGCACCAGAAAGGGAAATAGCTGGAGCTTCACTGTAACACAGCCTGCTCCTAACTCCAGCTTGGTTGAGGAATAATATCACCAACACCAGCTGATGCCTCAGGTGACTTTTTATCGAAGGAGGGAGTGGTCAGTAACTGCTGAGCAACAAAGCATGCAATTACACCAGCGGCCACAGGGGGGAACAGCTCACCAGCAGGCTCGGTTCACTTGTAGTAACACCAGCGGCCACCGGGGGCAAAACTAATACTAACCCCCGAAGGCCTGATAGGGAAAAGGTTTATATAAGTGAATCCAGACTCTTACACAGATCCAAAAATGGATGGTGACTAGTGTTGAGCGATACCATCCGATATTGAAAAATATTGGATTGGATCGGCTGATATCCAAAAAGTATCGGGTATCGCCGATTCCGATCCCAGAAGTCCCATTCAAGTCAATGGGACAGAAATATCGGAATTAAAAAAACCCTTTCTTTCCTTGTAGGTTAATTCTACATGAAGAAAAACAACTAATAATAATGTAGAATGTATTGGGGGAGGTGGAGGCGACATTAAAGCCATAGAGGTTTAGGCCAATCAAATGGAATAGCAGGAATTAATTTTTTTTTTAAAGACGTTCGGAGTTACAAAGATATTGACTATGTTAACCTCTTTTATATTTTGTCAGATATGTATGTTTCACTACTTCCATGCTCTTCACCTTCTTTTTTACTTTTCCCACACTTTCTCCTTCATGATCCTCAGCAGCAGCAGCATCTTTTTCATCAACTTCTTCTTCACGTTATTCATCTTCTTCTTCACCTTCTTCCTATTATTCTTTTTTTTTACATTCTTCATATTCTTCTCATTCAACTATTATTCTTCTTCATATTCTACATCTTCATCTTCTTCCTATTCTTCTTCTTCTTCATCATCATATTCTTATTTGTGACAGGCATTCCTGTAGTTGTTATCTATAAAAGTTTGAAGATTACACCTTCCGTTCTGCCTGTCACAAAAGATTTACAACAGGATTTGTCCGCGTTCAGTTTGGCCTGCAGCAGCAGGCATTTTCCAGGGGAACCACGAGGAGGAACGGACTCACACCCATACACTGCTTAGTCTTCTTCTGCTTATAATTTAGTTAATATCATTTGCTCTGATTTTTAGTCTTATGATTAATGTTGTTCTGCTTTTGTTTTTTCTGCTTCTTGGTCTTCTGTCTCTTGTTGTTCTGCATCTTGGTGGTTGTCTTCATGTTCTTTGTCCTCTTGGTCATCTTCTTCAGGGTCATCTTTTTGGTCTTCTTCGGTGTGGTCTTCAGGGTCGTCGTCTTCAGGGTCATCGTCAGGGAGATCCAGAGTGAGAACCAAAAACCATTTCCACAAGCTCGAACTTGGAAAAGTAGCAGAAGGTACAAGAAGGCTGAGGAACTGCTGAGAACCAGCTGACGGTACTGGAACCCAGATGGTTAACAGAAGGAACAAGAGCAAATGTAACTAGCGAGGACCAGCTGACGGTGCTGGAACCCGGAGGGGCAGCATAAGGAACAAGAGCCAATGGCACAACCGTGGACCAGCTGACGGTGCTGGAACTCAGTTACTAAGCAGGAGGAACCTGTGCTAGAAAGCACTACCAAGGACCAGCAGACGTTGCTGGAACTCGGATACCAAGAAGGAGGCACCTCGGTCAAAGGCACTGCCGAGAACCAGCTGATGGTGCTGGAACCCGGATGGGTAGCAGAAGGTACCCATGAAAAAAACAAAGTTGCAAGGCCGCGAGCCGGCCACAGTTACCTAAACCCACAGTCCTACAGGGGGTGCTTGTCCTATTGGCACTACGGAACCAGCCTTTATTACCAGAACCCACAGCCCACAAAGGAAGCACCTAAACTGCAGGCACCATAGACTCAGCTAACAAAGTCTCTCATACAATCCTTATTGAAAAAATGACTAAGTATGGAATGGACAAGGCAACTGTTAGGTGGATTCATAACTGGCTTAGTGATTGGACCCAAAGAGTGGTCATAAATGGCTGCACATCCAGTTGGAAGAATGTCTCAAGTGGGGTACCACAGGGCTCTGTCCTGGGCCCTGTATTGTTCAACATCTTTATCAACGATTTAGATGAAGGAATTGAGGGTAAACTGATTAAATTTGCTGATGACACAAAGCTAGGAGGGATAGCTAATACTAGAGAAGAGAGAGAGGATTCAAAAAGATTTAAATAAACTGGAGAAGTGGGCAGCAACTAACAGAATGGTTTTTAACAGGGAGAAATGCAAAGTACTACATCTGGGCAATAAAAATGAAAAAAGCATATACAGAATGGGAGGAATAGGGCTAAGAAACAGCACATGTGAAAAAGACTTGGGTATACTAATAGATCACAGACTGAATATGAGTCAACAGTGTGATGCAGCAGCAAAAAAGGCAAATGCAATTCTAGGATGTATTAACAGAAGCATACAGTCTAGATCACGTGAAGTCATTATTTCCCTCTACTCCTCTTTGGTGAGACCTCATCTGGAATATTGTGTCCAGTTTTGGGCACCACATTTTAAAAAAGACATCAACAAACTGGAGCAAGTTCAGAAAAGAGCGACCAGAATGGTGACCGGTCTGCAAACCCTGTCTTATGAGGAAAGGTTGCAGGATTTGGGAATGTTTAGTTTGCAAAAGAGAAGACTGAGAGGAGACTTAATAGCTGTCTACAAATATCTAAAGTGCTGTCACATTGTAGAAGGATCAACTTTATTCTCATTTGCACAAGGAAAGACTAAAAGCAATGGGATGAAACTGAAGGGGAGAAGACACAGATTAGATATTAGAAAAAACTTTTTGACAGTTAGAGTAATCAATGAGTGGAACAAGCTGCCACGAGAAGTGGTGAGTTCTCCTTCAATGGAAGTCTTCAAACAGAGGCTGGACAGACATCTAACTGGGATGATTTAGCGAATCCTGCTTTGAGCAGGGGGTTGGACCAGATGGCCCAGGAGGTCCCTTCCAACTCTACGATTCTATGATTCTATGATTCTATGAACCCGACCGCAGCCCGACTGGACAACGAGTCAGTGGCAAAGTGACGTTGACACTACCCAGAAACAGCAGGCGTGCTGGAACCAGGCTGGGCAGAAGGGAGTACCCGTGCCAAAGACACTGCCGAGAACCAGCTGACGGTGCTGGAACCCGGATGGGTAGCAGAAGCTACAAAAGTCAATGGAACTACCGAGAACCAGCTGACGGTGCTGGAACCCAGAGTGGCAGCTGAAGGAACAAGAGCCAATGGCACAACCGTGACCAGCTGACGGTGCTGGAACACGGTTACTCAGCAGGAGGTACCTGTGCTACAAAGCACTACCAAGGACCAGCGGACATTGCTGGAACTCAGATACCGAGAAGGAGCACCTCGGCCAAAGGCACTGCCGAGAACCAGCTGACGGTGCTGGAACCCGGATGGGTAGCAGAAGCTGCAAGAGCCAATGGAACTAGCGAGGACCAGCTGCCGGTGCTGGAACCCAGAGGGGCAGCAGAAGGAACAAGAGCCAATGGCACAACCGTGGACCAGCTGACGGTGTTAGAACACGGTTACTAAGCAGGAGGTACCTGTGCTACAAAGCACTACCAAGGACCAGCAGATGTAGCTGGAACTCGGATACCGAGAAGGAGGCACCTCGGCCAAAGGCACTGCCGAGAACCAGCTGATGGTCCTGGAACCCGGATGGGTAGCAGAAGGTACCCATGAAAAAGACAAAGTTGCAAGGCCGTGAGCCGGCCGCAGTTACCGAAACCCACAGCCCTTCAGGGGGTGCTTGTCCTATTGGCACTACGGAACCAGCCTTTATTACCAGAACCCACAGCCCACATAGGAAGCACCTAAACTGCAGGCACCATAGACTCGGCTAACCCGACCGCAGCACGACCGGACAACGAGTCGGTGGCAAAGTGACGTTGACACTACCCAGAAACAGCAGGCATGCTGGAACCAGGATGGGCAGGAGGGAGTACCTGTGCCAAAGACACTTCTGAGCAGCAACTGGCGATGTTGGAGCCCATGGTCAATCAGGGTGTAGGCTGAGGCCTAATTTCATCAAGTTTAATATCTGTTGTAGACTACTACTGATTTCAAATGTGCTCCAACTAGGCCTCTGGCTCCACTCTGTCTCTAGTATTTCCCCTGGCCTCCAACCCTGCCAGTTGCTGCTCAGAAGTGGCGTCTGCACAATCAACACTTTTTCCTGTGTTACTGGGCTTCAGTAATGTAAGTTTTTCCCCTGATGTGTGTCCGGCAATGTCTCCTGCTCTGTTCATATTCCCACTACTAGTTCCTGGGAATGTGGACAGAGCAGGAGACATTGCCGGACACACATCAGGGGATCAACTGACGTGACTGAGTCCCAGTAACACAGGAACAAGAGTGGATTGTGCAGACGCCACTTCTGAGCAGCAACTGGCGGGGTTGGAGGCCAGGGGAAATACTAGAGACAGTGGAGCCAGAGGCCGAAGTGGAGCACGGTTAAAAATCAGTAGTAGTTTGAATGTGGAGGGAGCAGGAGACTTTGCCATCTACACAGCAGGGGAGCAGCTGGCGTGACTGAACCGCACTAACACAGGAGCTAGTGTTTTTCTCTGTGCAGATGGCACTTCTGAGCAACAACTGGCTGTCTTGAAGCCCAGGGATTACAGTTCGGGTGGTAGAAACATGAACACAACAGGAGACCTGGATACTGCTGCCAACCAATTATTTATTCTGGAAGAGGACTGGCAAATTCTGGCGAGATCCAGGCCTTGTTCATTTTCAGAAAAGTAAGCCGTCAACGTTATCGGAGGATAGTCGCGTGCGACGGTCAGTTAGTACACCACCTGCGGCACTAAAGACGCATTACGATAATACACTGGCAGCAGGGCAAGCCAGCACCTCCAATGCATACTGGCTAAGCTCTGGCCATGTATCCAGCTTAGAGACCCAAAACTTGAAGGGGGAAGAGCCGTCTGGGAGTACACTGACAGGGCAAGACATGTAGTCTGTCACCATCTGACGGAAACGTTGCCTCCTGCTGACTGGAGCCGTCTGTGATGGTGTAGACATTTGTGGCGGACACACAAAACTTTGCCACATTTAGGCCATACTGGTCTTGCCTTGTGCTGAGGCACTGCCTCTGCTCCCACTTTGTGCAGAGCTTCCTCCACTGCCTCGACGCACAGAGCTGCTTTGTAAAGCACTAGCAGCACGGCTCTCGGGTGGAATGGAGAACATGATGGACTGCACCAGTGTGTCTTGGTACTCCTACATTTTACGCTCTCGGTTCAACGGTGTTATGAGGCTTTGAAAGTTGTCCCAGTAGCGAGGATCTAGGAGGGTGTACACCCAATAATCAGCCGTGTTGAGAATGTGGGCGATGCAGCGGTCGTTTCTCAGGCACTGCAGCATGAAATCAACCATGTGCTGCAGACTCCCAACTGCCCAAGAAACGCTGTCCCCTGCTTGAGGCGTCATCTCTGCCTGCTCTGCATCACCCCACCCTCGCTGTACATACTGACTAGAGCATTGTGTACCTCCCTCCTCTGGAGAGATGTCTTCCTCATCCATTGACTCCTCCTCATCCTCCTCACAAAGTGTCCCCTGCCTAGGCCTTTGTGAGGAACCATGTAGCGCAGACTGTCCAGAAGCAGAAGGCATTTGTGACTCCTCATTCTCCACCTCTTCCAAAACCTCCTCCCTTAGTGCTTGCAGTGTTTTTTAAAGCAGGCAGATAAGGGGGACAGTCTTGCTGACTAGTGCATCATCTGCACTCGCCATCCACGAGGAATCATCGAAGGCACACAAAACGAGGCAGATGTCCTTCATAGAGGCCCACTCAGTGGTGCTGAAGGGTGCCCGGCGCACAGTGCGACTTGTTAGCACCGGATGCAGCTGGTACTCCATTACTGCTGCCTGCTGCTCACACAACCACTCCAACATATGTAACGTTGAATTCCACCTGGTGGGTAGGTCACATATGATGCGATGTTCTGGAAGGCATAATCGGCGCTGCAGAGCTGGAAGGCGCGATCTTGCCGTGCTGGAATGCCGCAAGTGAGCGCACTCTATGCGGACCTTGTGCAGCAGTGCATCAAGATCCAGATAGTCCATCAGAATGCTCTGCACGACCAAGTTTAGCACATGTGCCAGACATGGGATGTGAGTGAGGTTGCATAGGCCCAGAGCTGCCAGCAGATTTCGGCCATTGTCACAAACTACCAAGCCTGGCTGGAGATTCGCTGGCAGAAACGACACGTCGCTCTCCTGCTTGATGGCATTCCAGAGCTCCTGCGCTGTGTGGCTTCGATTCCCCAAAGAAATTAATTTCAGTATGGCCTGTTGACGTTTGGCCACGGCTGTGCTCATATCAGTTATAACAGGCTCCTGCAGCGCTGATTCTGAGGAACTTGAGTAGGAGGAGGAGTCAGTGTGTACAGACTGGATTCCTGCAATCCATGGAGTTGGCAGAACACATACAGCGCCACTCTCCAGATCTGTACCCGGCTCCACAACATTGACCCAATGGGCAGTGAGGGAAAAGTATCATCCCTGTCCATGGTTACTGGTCCACGCATCGGTGGTCAGGTGGACCTTGCTACTGACGGCGTTTAGCAGTGCATGTTTTATTTTTCCCTCCACATGCTTTTGCAGGGCAGGGACGTCTTGCCTGCTGAAATAAAAGCGGCTGGGCACAGTGTATTGTGGGACTGCCAATGCCATGAAGTTCTGGAAGGTGTCAATCTCCACCAGCCTGAATGAGAGCATTTCAAGGGCCAGTAGTTTGGCAATGCCAGCATTCAGAGCCTGTGCTCGGGGATGGTTTGCCAAGTATGGCCGCCTTTTATCCCATGCCTGTGCTACCGATGGCTGTAGAGTGGCCTGGGAGTGTGAGGATGACTGGGAACGTGGTGCTGTGGGTGGAATGACACTGGGTCTCTGGACAACAGTGCCAGAGGTTCTTCCTTGGCGATCCTGTGAGGAAGCCGAACCAGCTGTGTGTGAGCTGGAGGAAGAGGCCCCAACACGAGCTGAAGAGGTGGTAGGTGGTGCTGTACGATGGCCTACGTCTTCAGTGTGTCTGTGTAACTCCAGCTTGTGCTTGGTCCGCACATGTTTCCACATATTTGTGGTATTGAGGTTGCTGACATTTTTCCCTCTTTTGACTTTCTGATGGCACAGCTTGCATTTGACAAAGCAAATGTCATCTGCAACTGTGTCAAAAAAGGACATGCACTGCAAGTCTTGGGAGCGCCCGTTTTGGCTTTTGGAAGAGGAATGCTCCTAACGGGTGCCGAAGTGGAGGCTACAGGCAACCAAGTCTGCCCCCTCCCTCTCCCTCCGGTTTTGGCCGTTCGGGGAATCTCTTCCTCAGAGCTGCTCCCACCACCTTTCTGTTCCTCATGCCATGATGGGTCAAGGACCTCATCATCTACACTCCCCTCTTCAAACACCTGCTTCTCCTGGGTAGTCTCGCCAGCACCGTACGCACCACAAAGTGGCACCTGAGTCTCGTCATCATCTGATGCATACTGAGGTGTGCTGACCATAGGCACTGGCCCACCCGCCTCTTCAGATTTAGAAGGACAAAGAAGTTGGGCATCACTGCATACTCCCTCTTCTTCACATTCTTGAATGCTGCTTGGCTGGCCCCCTCTTTCCAAGCCAACAGATTCATAGAACAGAAGTAGAGACTGTGATGGCTCCTGTCCAGGGCTCTCTGACTGCCTGGGCACTTTGGCAGGTGGTGAAGAGACAGATGGTTGCTCTTCGGTGCTCTGGCCCTGAGAGGACGTGGAAGTCATTGAAGTCGATGCGTTAGCTGCCATCCATCTTCAATTTGTTCTTCCCGCAGCAGTGTGGTATGGCGAGGTCCTACAAAGCTGCGCATAAAGGACTGTTGCCTGGTAAAACTGGGGGATGCTGACTCACTGGTGCCCGTAGCAGGCACAGAATCCCCAGGTCCTCTCCCTGCTGAAACTCCACGCCCACGCCCACGTGCCTTACTCCCTGCCTTCTTCATCTTGCTAGACTGATAAAGATAGGCAGAAAAGTACAAAGGGGGGGCTTAGTGTGCTTATTCCTGAACAGCTGCTAACAGGTATAAGAAACACTAATTTTATAAAGTGTGTGTGGACTACACTTTAATATGAGCAAATGAGGCCTACACAACTGTCAAATGGAGTGTTTGGTGAACTTTTATTTTGTTTTTTGTTTTTTTTTCAAAAAAACAAAAAGGATGTGACCAAAGATTTGAAAGCGATAGTATCACAAACTTTTTGGCGCTATTACAATGCAGGAAGGTAACCTACAATGCAAAAAATGAGGCTCCAAAAAATAGGGTAATACTAATCTGGCTGCAGCTGAAGGGCACAAGCCAGAAAAAAGGCTCCTCTGTCTACTCCTATATAGTGTTTGCAACCAACCAATGTAGATGGATATGGATGGATGCACACTAATAGGAGAATGAAAAATGAGCTGCAATAAAAGAAAAATATGTGTGAGGCAGTGAGGCACGCTGAGCGGCCTACAACCAGACGTAGGTATGATTTTGAAAATCGCTATCTCTAACTGTCCCTCAGAGTCTAAAACAGCAGCCTGTCCCTAACTGAATTCACAGCAGAGCGAACCCGAAATGGCGGCGGCGGTGGATTTTATAGTGCATCATGACATCATTTCAGCAGCCAATCACAGCCATGCCATTAGTTAACTTGCCTACATGCCTAATAGGATGTGCCCACACTTCTGAGGATTGTCATTGGCTGAATCAAATCAAACTGGCTCATTGCATTATGGGAACTTCCGATTCCGGTATTCGATATGCTAAAAGTATCGGAACTCAGTATCGGAATTCCGATACAGTGAATATCGGCCGATACCCGATACTTGCGGTATCGGAATGCTCAACACTAATTGTGACAGGAAGATTTGCTAAAGGATGCTAAAGGCACTCATTCACTTTACTAACCCCTTATATTTTGTTCTCTTAGCCACATTTATATCTCACACTTGATATTGCAGTGCCCTTGTTCCTGAACAGGCATTCTCACTATCATGATTTATTGATGTATGACTTGTTCTGATATCTGTACCCATAACTCTTAGGCTGGAGTCACACTAACCTGCGCAAAATACGGTCCGTAGTTTACATGCGTAATACGGATGAATGACCCCTAAATAGTGCTCCGTAGGTCATCCGCAAGCCAGGTGCGTTCGCGTATTTTGTGCATGTCAGCATCCGTATACAATCCGTATGGCATCCGTATGCAATCCGTATGGCGAGATTTTCTCGCAGCCTTGCAAAATGGACATTTAACGGTTTTGAGGCATACTAACTATTTAAAACATTACTCTGCACTGTATTTATTGGCTCAGGAACAGGTGGCAGCCTCCATTCTGTCCATTTGTCACCTTGCCTTCACTAGGTGTGTTGCTGTGGTATGTGCAGCATGTCAGACAGTCTGACTTTCACCACAACTGAGCAGGTTTTCTTCAACTGGCTTTTGTCATGGTGCTTTGGCCAACCATACCCAGTGATAGTGGATCCGCGGAGGAGGAGACGCATGTGGGTACATCCACTTTTGAGGCAACGAATCACAAGAGGTAATTTTCACCGCCTCTATTATTCTCTGTGGGAGCATCCTGTCAAATTCTAACAATACTGTCGCATGAGCCTTGCAACATTTGCTACACTCTTGGAGACACTGCGCCCTTGGATAACCTTTCAGGATACAAGGATGCGCAAAGCTATATCTGCAGAGGAGCGACTTGTACTCACAATACGGTATGTACTACACAACCACATTCTCTATGTTCATGATGTGTTGGGCAAAGTTTGAATTTTTGCCTTCATGGAGTAAGTTTTAGGCCCTCATCTTAGTCCACATATGTTTCAACTTACAGACACGAATGTTGGGTGGAATATGGACTGAATATCACTTACTCATTGTGCAAAGCAAGATGTGTGTGTTCTGGCATAGTCAGGTCAATATGTGTTGAAATATGGACAAGACTATATCAAGTCGTCATGCCCGAGGTCAGGATGGAAGACTGGTTGAGGATATCAAGGGACTTTGAGGAAGAATGCCAGTTTCCAAGTGGTATTGGGGCCCTTGATGGCAAACATGTCCGGGGGCATAATCCGCCGAACTCTGGCTCCCAAATCTACGATTATAAACAATACTTTTCTGTAGTATTGTTGGCTCTGGCCGACCCTCAATACAAGTTTATAATTGTTGACATTGGGGCCTATGGAAGGACGGGAGACTCTAGAGTCTTCAATACTTCCATTATGGCTCGGCGGCTACGCACCAACCATTTTGATCTACCACCACCACGACAGCTACCAGGCTCCACTCAAGAATCTGTCCCTTATGTTCTTGTGGCAGATGATGCCTTTCAGTTAAAGCGCAATGTCATGAGGCCATATCCCCGGCGCAACCTTCACCACAGGCGCAGGATATGTAACTTGCGCCTATCACGTGCTTGGCGACTGGTGCAGTGTTCCTTTGGCATTCCTTGCTGAGTGAACCAAATGTTAATGAAGTAGTGAAAGCCTGTGTGGTACTTCATAACTTCACCAGGATACATGATTGTTCCTCCTCTGCTGGTGTTGTGCGTAGGCCGGACAATGTGTGTAGGGTGAGACCACCTATCAACCATCAACATAGACCGATCTCTGGCCTCAATGTGCGTGATCATTTCACTAATTACTTTATGGCACCTCAGGGGGAACCTTCTTGGCAAGAGCATGCTGGATATATGTTGGCAATGTTGGTTTGATGTGTGTCAAAATATATATATTTCTACCCCTTGTAAATCTCTGACTGTTGCTTTGATTTGGTACGCGTATTTTGATATGGGTTTGGACAATTAAGACAGAGACGTAAAGTGTAGTTGGCCAATTTTTACTTTTGCCTTTTTTGTGTTTTTTTTTTAAGTTTGTAAGGCAAACATATTCTTGCCCTATGAAAAACTTGGGCAATGGCCCAAATTGGGCTTTTGGCATATTTCAACATTGTTGTTCAAACAAAATTACTAACATATCCTACAACATACACAGTGCAATAACAACATTGCAACTGTACCCATTTGGAATCCAAAGTAAAAAAGAGGAGTTATCCATCATCAAAATGAGCTACACAAGATAATACTAACATTTATTATGAATGTTTTCAAACCATATTAATAAGCCACCATGACAGGCAAGGCTACCTTACGCGTTTCTGACACATATTACATGTCTGTAATAAACACAATATTTCACCGCACTATACTGGGAAAGTCAAAGGATCAAAATAGAAGACTGACTTGATAATACATAGAGAGAACGTGATGGTCTTGAGGCTGTTTGCCTTGATTTTGGAATATAGTTAGCTGGCCTAAATTGGACTAAGAGAATATGGACAGCACGCCTTTTCTATGCATTTTCAAGTGAGTACTCTATTTTGATCCTTTGACTTTGCCAGTATAGCCCCGTGAAATATTGTATTTTTTACAGACATGTAATATGTATCAGAAACACATAAGGTAGCCTTGCCTGTCATGGTGTCTTAATCATATGATTTGAAAACCGTCATAAGAAATATTATTATCTGTTTTAGCTCATGTTGCTGCTGGATAAAACCTCTTTTTGACTTTGCCTTGGGATTTTAAACACCAGTTCAAACACACTGGACATCTCCTCCCATCAAAACAATTAACAACAGTCATATATGGGTTTACTAAGTCCATGTTTTAAGCCACTTATAAATTGTGGAATGTTGGGGAAGGAGAAGGCGGAGGAGCAGCTTGTGCTTGCTGCTGACTACTTTGAGCAACATCGCCCTGTGTGGGTGCATACTGTTGCCCATGCTGTTGGTAGTGACCTTCCTCCTGTGATTGTTGGGGGTAGTGGCCATAGTAATACTGCTGAGGGGCATCTTGTTGGGGCGGGTAGGCCCGTGGCTCATACCCACCAATATAGCCATCTCGGCCCCAACCAGGTTGGGACCAGCCTCCAACACTGGGTGGGACTAAGTGGCCATATTGGTGGGGTTGGCTAGAGCCAGAAATCTGTTGCTGGTGTTGGGAAGGTTGGGTAGTGGGAGGAAGGGGGTGAGGTGTAGGCCCACGTATTAGAGGATGTTCGG
Organism: Dendrobates tinctorius; assembly: GCF_039654945.1. NCBI lineage: Eukaryota > Metazoa > Chordata > Amphibia > Anura > Dendrobatidae > Dendrobates > Dendrobates tinctorius. The sequence goes on from NW_027361921.1 coordinate 25,771,577, forward strand.
ACCCTGCTTGAGCAAGCATCTGTGTGGATGGTCTCATGCACATTAGATTTCTGGGGGAAGCTGCCACCTCTCCAGATATTCGAAAAGCTCATATGGGGTATTGGGGGGGGTGCTTGCATCAAGCAGGATCTGAAAACATACCCTAATACGGAGCCTGACCTCACGGGTAAGGGCACGGAGATAAAGGGTCAGGCTACGTGAGTAGGCCTCCTCCCCATCATCTGTAGTTACTCAAGATAAATAATTTAGCACCTCTGTGTCCACATTGGTCCTGCTCTCTTGAACAGTGACATGGCGCCTTCTTCGGGCTCGCCGGGATGTAACAGCAGCCTGTGGGGATCCCCTGATATGGCCAGTTGGGCTGCTGCTCAAGTTGCCCGGCTCTCCCAGGATGGGTGATGGGGCAGCAGCAGACCGTCCTGGTGGTGTTGTGTGATGGGCAGCCAATGAGTTCTCCTGTGATGACTCATCTTCTGCCATCCTTCTTGTAGGGGGAGAAGATGGGCCAGCCACCTCATCCCCTACAGGATCAATTATGGGCTCTGTCTCTGAGGCTGTTCCTCGATCCGTAAGGTTGGATTGAGTTCTGTTATGAAATAGAACAGAGGCAAAAATACATCAATATTTTTGGCCCTGTAAAGTATTTGTGTAATGTGGTGTGAGGTATCTACTTACGGTCTCAGATCCAGAATTGGGGCGAGGAAGGAGAGCCGGTCGTTATAGATATATTTCCTTTTGACGTATCCCGCATCCCCACTCCTGGACCGCTGCTGGCGTTCCTGGCGGTATTGGTCCCGGATGCTTCGCCAGCGTTTCATCACATCTTCCACTGCAATGTGACAGGAAATATTGTCAAATTCACATATTTGATAGGTCACATTTGCTACCAGTAGTCTAGGCATGGGGCCTTCTGGGGTGTGCTTTCTACCCATGGTGGCATATCTAATTGGGCAGATACACAGGGTCTCTTTAGCTACACTTAATAATTGGTTTGTCTAGGAGGATGAGGAGCTTGTGGCCTAAACCCAAATTATGGCTGTGTGAATCCATGTGTCACATCCAAATCTAACGGCCTCATGAGGCAAAAAGTACATGCACAGGAAGGGGGGTGCTGATTCTATATTCCTTTTTTGTTGTGCGCTAAGGTTACTCATGTTTTGCCTTGTACTTACGAATTTTATGCTGCTCCTCACGTGGTCGGTCACCAAAGTCATGGTACATCTGGCGACAGATGCGCCTCCATGACGCCTCCTTTCTTGCCCGGTTTGAATAATTGGCATCGCGTTGGTCCCAGATTTCAGGACGCTCCTGCACCAGGACTATTAACATCTCCATATTTATGTAAGTGGACGCCATGCTGCTGCTGTACTCCGTGGAGGCGTACTTCCGGGATGTCTGGAGCGCTTTTTGAGCTCATTTGCATGTCTAGGCTTCCTGATGATGGATTGGCCCATTTCCTGTCACCAGCCAAAAGACCTGCGTATTGCTCGCAGGTCACACGTCTGGTCCGTGTATAATCCGTATTTTTTGAGCACCCATAGACTTTCATTGGCGTACTAAGGGCGTAGTACGCTGACAATCGCAGCATGCTGCGATTGGCACGGAGCTTAGAATACGGATGCGAAATATACGCTTGGTGCGAGTGACCCCATAGAGAATCATTTGTCCGTGTCTAATGCGTGCTTTTAGCGCCTCTCACTCGGCCGTATTCCTCGCCAGTGTGACCCCGGCCTTACTGTGTAGTTCAGGACGTTTACTTTATTTAAGGGCTCTTGTGTGAGTTCTATTCACTCATTTTTACTATTACAACCCCTGGCAAAAATTATGGAATCACCGGCCTTGGAGGATGTTCATTCAGTTGTTTAATTTAGTAGAAAGTCATTTCAAATGGCAACTTTCTGGCTTTAAGAAACACTAAAAGAAAGCTGACTGTGAACAACCAACATCTTTTGCAACATTGCATGATGATTTACCCTCTTTAGGCTGGGTTCACACGTGGCGTTTTTTTCGCGTTTCCGCGGCGGTTTTTACCGCGCGATTTTGCCGTGAAAAATAAGCATCCCATGCATTCCTATGGGATTGCGCAATGCTGTGCTAATGCTGCGGTTTTTACCACGGCAGAATTGCTGCGCGGTTAAAAACGCAGCATGCTCATTCATTTCGCAGAATCGCGGCGATCCTGCACCCATAGGAATGCATTGTTCTGCTTACTTTCCGCATGTGGCTGTGCACACCATGCGAAAAGTAAGCAGAACATTTGCGGATGGTACCCACGGTCCGGAGGAGAGGATATCCCTGTAAAAAACAGAATTTAAAATAAAAAATATTGTTATTCTCACCTTCCGACGTCCTGCACAGCCTTCCCGCCTCTCTCCACGCTCCCGGTCCCAGTAAGCCTTTCCGAGCAATGATGTCCGTTCTCGCGGGATCGCGAAGCCTCGCGGTCATTCGCGCGACGTCATCGCGAATGACCGCGAGACGTTGCGATGACGCGAGAACGGACGTCATCGCGGTAATTGTTGCAAAGGTCTACTGGGACCGGGAGCGTGGAGAGATGGGAAGGCTGCGCGGGATGTCGGAAGGTGAGAATAACAATATTTTTTTTTTATCATTATTATTTACATTCTATCTTTTACTATTGAGGCCGCATAGGCGGCCTCAATAGTAAAAAGTTGGTCACACTCGTCAAACACTATGTTTGACGAGTGTGACCAACCTGTCAATCAGTTCTCCTAGCGATGCTACAGATGGCTTGGAAAACGCTAGCAATTCTGCAAGCTAATTACGCTTGCAAAATTTTCCGTGGGAAAATCGTGTGAATTTAAAATGCGATTTTCCCGCGGAATGGAATTCCCGAATTCTCGCGGTAATTTCTGCAAGAGTTCCGCTACGTGTGAACCCAACCTTAGAGTTTGGTAATCCTCTCCTTTGTTTCAATTGACATCTCTCATGTTGGAGCCATGATTCATGTCAGTCCACTGGTGCAACAGCTCTCCAAGTATTTTAGATGCAGACAAAAGAGCAGATCTAATTTGATGCAGGTGTTAGTTTTGGGAATTAAAATTTACAGGGTGATTCCATAAATTTTTCCCTCAGAATTGAGTGACTGAATAATTTTTCCGCTATGCTTGGTTTAAAAAAGTAACCATTACTTACTACCACATTTTTTGTTCTTGTTTTCTTTTACTGTTTCTTAAAGCCAGAAAGTTGCCATTTGAAATGACTTTAGTTTTGTGCCATGTCTGTGATCTGCTTTTTTTCTATAAAATTAAACAACTGAATGAACATCCTCCAAGGCCGATGATTCCATAATATTTGCCAGGGGTTGTATATTGGTTGGATAGTGCTGACTTCCCCCCAACTGGGTATTTTGTGTATGACTGGTCTGTGTCTTTTAATATTTTCAATTTTTGTTTTATGGAATATTCAATAAAATATGAAGTTTCATATATGGATCTCTTTGTTTGGCCAACTCTTTACACTGTTTCAGCTATTTGTTGTTAAGTGCTTGAAGTACCATTTCTGGTTTACATGGACATTATTTGATTTATTTCATATCTAGCCTGTATTTAACCCGTCAAAGCGCTTGGATAGCGCGAAACGATCGTTGTCAGCTCCCTCTGCATTCCTGATGTCACTCCCCCGGGCCGACATGTGTAACATGTGCCAATAAATCAAGCAATATCTTCACCATCTGTTGAGTGCGACCTCATCTTTACTTGGATATTTAATATCTAGCCTGTATGCTTTTAACCCCTTAGCGACAGAGCCAGTTTGCAGCTTAATGACCAGGCCAATTTTTACAATTCTGACCACTGTCCTTTTATGAGGTTATAATTCTGGAACGCTTTAATGGATCCTGCTGATTCTAAGACTGTTTTTTCATGACATATTGTACTTCATGCTAGTGGTAAAATTTCTTCGATAAGTCTTGTGTTTATTTATGAAAAAAACGGAAATATGGCGAAAATGTAGAAAATTATGCAATTTTAAACTTTAAATTTTTATGCCCTTAAATCAGAGAGATGTGTCACACAAATTTCTTAATAAATAACATTTCCCACATGTCTACTTTACATCAGCACAATTTTGGAAGCAAGATTATTTTTTGTTAGGAACTTATAAGGGTTAAAAGTTGACCAGCGATTTCTCATTTTTACAACAAAATTTACAAAACCACAAAACCATTTTTTTTAGGGACCACATCATATTTAAAGTCATTTTGAGGGGTGTACATGACAGAAAATACCCAAAAGTGGCACCATTCTAAACACTAGACCCCTCAAGGTGCTCAAAACCACATTCAAGAAGTTTATTAACCCTTTAAGCTCTTCACAGGAACTAAAGCAATGTGGAAGGAAAAAATTAACATTTAACTTTGTTTTGCAAAAAATTTAATTCAGAACCAATTTTTTTTATTTTCACAAGTGTTAAAAGAGAAAATCAACCACATAATTTGTTGTACAATTTCTCCTGAATACGCTGATACCCCATATGTGGGGGTAAACCACTTTTTCAGCACATGGCAGAGGTCGCAAGGGATGGAGCGCTGTTTGACTTTTTCAACGCAGGATTGGCTGGAATTGAGATCGGATGCCATGTTGCGTTCGGAGAGCCCTTAATGTGCCTAAACAGTGGAAAACTCCAACAAGTGACCCCATTTTGGAAACTAGACCCATTAAGGAACTTATCTAGATGTGTGGTGAGCACTTTGAACCTTCAAGTGCTTCACAGAAGTTTATAACGTAGAGCCGTGAAAATAAGAAATCTATTTTTTTTCCACAAAAATGATCTTTTCGCCCCCAAATTTTTATTTTTACAAGGGTAACAGGAGAAATCATACCCGCACAGTTGTTGTGCAATTTGTCCTGAGTACGCTGATACCACATATGTGGGGGGGAACCACTGTTTGGGCGCATGGGAGAGCTTGGAAGGGAAGAAGTGCCATTTTGGAATGCAGACTTTGATGGAATGGTCTGCGGGCATCATGTTGCGTTTGCAGAGCCCCTGATGGGCCTAAACAGTGGAAGCCCCCCACAAGTGACCCCATTTTGGAAACTAGACCCATTAAGGAACTTATCTAGATGTGTGGTGAGCACTTTGAACCTTCAAGTGCTTCACAGAAGTTTATAGCGTAGAGCCGTGAAAATAAGAAATCCATTTTCTTTCCACAAAAATGATATTTTCGCCCCCCAATTTTTATTTTTACAAGGGTAACAGGAGAAATCATACCCGCACAGTTGTTGTGCAATTTGTCCTGAGTACGCCAATACCCCATATGTGGGGGGGAACCACTGTTTGGGCGCATGGGAGAGCTCGGAAGGGAAGGAGTGCCATTTTGGAATGCAGACTTTGATGGAATGGTCTGCGGGCATCATGTTGCGTTTGCCCCTGATGGGCCTAAACAGTGCAAACCCCCCACAAGTGACCCCATTTTGGAAATTAGACCCCCTAAGGAACTTATCTAGATGTGTGGTGAGCACTTTGAACCCCCAAGTGCTTCACAAAAGTTTATAAACGCAGAGCCGTGAAAATAAAAAGTCTTTTTTATTTCCACAAAAGTGATTTTTTAGACTCCAATTTTTAGACCCCCAAAGTTGGTAAATAGAGGAAACCCCTCAATTCTTGCTCCAACCCTAACCCCAACACACCCCTAACCCTAATCCCAACCCTAACCCTAATTCTAACCCTAGCCGTGACCCGAGCCCTAACCCTAGCCCTAACCCTAGCCTAACCCTAACCCTAGCCCTAACCCTAGCCCAACCCTAACCCTAACACTAGCCCAACCCTAACCCTATCCCAACCCTAACCCTAGCTCAACCCTAACCCTAACCCTAGCCCAACCCTAGCCCTAACCCTAGCCCTAACCCTAGCCCTAACCCTACCCCAACCCTAACCCTAGCCCTAACCCTAGCCCAACCCTAACCCTAATGGAAAACTGAAAAAAAAATATTTTCTTTATTTCATTATATTTGCCTATATAAGGGGGTGATAAACGGGGGGGTTATGTACTATTTTTTTATTTTGATCACTATGATCGTTTATCATAGTGATCAAAATAATGAATGGAATCTGCCAGCCTGAGCCGGCAAATTCCCGGCGGGCGCACTGCGCATGCGCCCGCCGTTTTCAAGATGGCGGCACCCATGGGAGGACGCCGGTGGGACGTGGGACCACCGGGAGGGGATGGAGGGCCACGGTGTAACAACTATAGTGGATACTACAGGGGTCTCTTGGCAAGAAGCACAATCACAGCAGAGTCCAGAGTTAAGTGAATCAAGTTTATAAGAACACAGCAAAACCATGCGTGCACAGTGTGAACAAGGCAAACACAAAAGTCAATAAACTGCCGCTAGGGGTCAGCGGCCAGTTGCAGGGTATACGCTTTTCAAAGTATCGAATGCTTGGAGCATAGTTTAGAAACAAAGTCCAGAATGTTATAACCGGCCACTATGGAAACAGATGCCGTTATCAGTACGGTATAGTTCTCAGAAAGTCTATCCAGTGGGTACCCTAACCCTGGTCCGGTTAGGGCACGGCACGGCCGCTGAGTCAGCCGGAATCGCAGAACCACAAGTAGCAAGCACACGGTAGATTCTTTAGGACGGAGCAAACAGTAAGTCTCACCGATCAGGTGGCAACGGGTAACGAGACAGCAGAGCAGCGGAGACAGCCAGCGGCTGTGGAGCGGGCAGCAGCAGAGGTGTGCAGTATAGTCTCTTGAAGCAACCACGAATGGAACAACCTCAGCAGGCTACAGCAGCTGTGAAGCCAGGACAACCCAGTACTCAAAGGAACACAGGCAGAATACTCCAGCATTGATTAATGACTGGGGTGGAGTCTTAAAGGCAGCAGACAGGAACACATGAAGGCCCGACCACCATCTTGGAGAAGGGCAAAATTCCAGAACATAGCAAAAGTGTCCAGAGTCCTGACATTACTCCCTTCTTAGAAGCGGCCTCAGGACGATCCCGAACCTGGTTTCTCGGGGAATCTCTGATGGAAAAGAGAAATCTTTCTTTGAGCGCTGATGTTCTCCACCGGTTCCCAAGAGTCTTCTTCAGGGGGATACCCCTGCCATCTAATCAAATACTGGAGCCGACCTCTGCGAATTCTGGAGTCAATAATGTCATCGACCACGAATTCCTCTTGCCCATCAATTATCACCGGCCATGGAGGTGGCACAACACGACCCTGAAAAGTATTGGGTGAGACAGCCTTTAGTAGGGAAACATGAAATACGGGATGCACCTTCATAGTCCTAGGTAACTTCAGGCGACAGGCCACAGAGCTCACAATGCCATTAATCCTGAAAGGGCCGATGAACTTCTGTCCCAGCTTCTGTGAAGGAACATTCAATTTTAAATTCTTGGTGGATAACCATACGGAATCCCCTACCTTGAACACAGGTGCTGGTTTGCGGAATCTATCTGCCGATCTTTTGTAGCGCTCTTGGGCTGAAGTCAGGGTCTCTTTTAGAACCTCCATATTCTGTTTCATCATAGTAAGTCTTTCCTCTACAGCCAGAACCGGAGACTTTATTGGAGACCTGGGAAAGATACTGGGATGGTAACCCAGGTTTGCAAAAAACGGTGTTACCTTAGTAGAGGCGTTCTGAGAGTTGTTATAAGAAAACTCTGCCAAAGGAAGTAAGTCCAGCCAATCATCTTGAAGGTGGCTGACGTAGCACCGAAGATACTGTTCCAAGGTCTGATTGGTCCGTTCTGTCTGACCATTTGTCTGGGGGTGATAGGCGGAAGAAAGGCACACATCTATATTGAGTGTAGAACAGAACTCTTTCCAGAATCTTGACGTAAATTGGGAGCCTCGATCAGAGATGATCTCATCTGGGACCCCATGCAACCGAAACACATTCAGTAGGACCAGATCTCCAGTCTCTTTAGCTGAGGGAAGACCGGCGCATGGGACGAAATGAGCGGCCTTTGTTAAACGGTCTACAACCACTAAGATCGTATTCATGCCTTTAGAGATGGGCAGCTCCACAATAAAGTCCATAGATATCGACCCCCATGGACGGGATGGAATAGGTAAAGGTTGCAGGAGGCCTGTAGGTGACATACGCGGGGTCTTATGACGAGCACATACCTCGCACGAGAGAACGTAGTCCTTTGTGTCCTTCAGGCATGTTGGCCACCAGAAGAAGCGACTTAGGAACTCTTGGGTCTTCTGTACCCCCCTATGACCTGCCACCTTGGAATCGTGAACCACTCTGAAGATTTTGAGACGGACCGCCTCTGGGATGTAAACACGTTGTCCTCTGAACCACATGCCCCCTTTAAGGACCAGATTGACATCAGCAGGTGGGTTAGTCAAGAGTACGTCACCTACATACGCTTCCTTGATGTCCTTCCACAAGTCCTTATCCTGGATGACCCCAATGAAATTGGCATCGGAAAGAATCGTTTTCGGCGAGGGTCCTGGTAAGGCATCTGCAGCATGAATCCGAGATAGTGCATCTGCTTTTCCATTGCGAGAACCTGGTCGAAAGGAGATAATAAAATCGAATTGATTCAGAAATAAGCTCCAGCGGGCCTGACGAGGAGAGAGACATTTCGCGGATCTAAGAAACTCCAGGTTACGATGGTCTGTCAACACAATAACTTGTTGAGCGGCTCCTTGGAGATGGTGCCTCCATTCTTTAAAAGCCGCAATAATGGCCAGCAGCTCCTTATCCCCTACATCATAGTTCTTCTCTGCTGAGGTCAGCCTACGAGAAAAGAAAGCACATGGATGAAGTAAGGCCTTCTCTCCGACTCTCTGCGAAAGGATGGCCCCCAAGGCGTTGTCTGAGGCATCCACTTCCACGATAAATGGAAGTGTCGGATCAGGGTGGACCAACAGTGGGGCTGAAGTAAAACAGGTCTTAAGCCGTATAAATGCTTCCTGAGCTTGTGCGGACCATTTAAATGGATTCTCCTTCTTTGTCAATGCAGTGATGGGACGGACAATGTCAGAAAAATTTCGGATAAAACGTCTATAAAAATTGGCAAAACCGATAAAACGTTGTACCTGTTTTATATTTTTGGGTACCGGCCAGTCGGTGATTGCCTGGATCTTTCCAGATTCCATATTCAGCCCCTGAGGGGAGATGACATAGCCCAGAAACTGTATCTCGGAGCGATGGAACTCGCATTTCTCCAGTTTAATATATAGGTGGTTCTCCTTCAGCCGTCTTAAAACCGTCTTGACATGTTCCTCATGTTCCTGCAATGAGTCTGAAAAAATCAAAATGTCGTCCAAGTATATGACCACGAACTGGTCCAATAGATCCCTGAAAATATCATTGACAAGGTGTTGGAAGGTCGCTGGCGCGTTACACAGTCCAAAGGGCATTACTAGATATTCAAAATGTCCATAACGGCATCTGAAAGCTGTCTTCCACTCATCCCCAGGACGAATACGCACTAGATTATACGCCCCACGAAGGTCTAATTTGGAAAAGACCCTTGCTTGGCGGACTCTCTCCATTAATTCAGGTATTAGCGGTAGAGGGTAGCGGTTACGTATGGTTACCTTATTAAGTCCCCGATAATCGATGCATGGTCTTAGTGTCCCATCCTTCTTTTTCACAAAGAATATAGGCGCCCCAGCTGGCTAGGAAGAAGGGCGTATGAAGCCCTTGGCGAGATTTTCATCGATGTACTCTTTTAGGGCCTGAAGTTCTGGTGCAGCCAGAGGGTAGACATTACTAAAGGGGATCGCTGCCCCGGGAAGGAGTTCAATAGGGCAGTCATAGTGTCTGTGTGGCGGGAGCTGGTCCGCCTTCTCCTTGTCACACACATCAGAAAATTCTTTATAGACAGTTGGTAACCCCACTACCTGTATAGGAGATTCGGCCTTCAAGGATGTAGAGATTGTCTCCGTAGCAGACTTCTCCCTTGTTGGGAAAGTGATCGCCTTAGTCTGCCAGTTGATGGTCGGGTTCTGAGAGCGCAACCAGGGAATACCTAGGATCACGGGAAAATGTGGAGAAGAGATTAATAAGAACGACAATTGCTCCTGATGATCCGGCTCCAACAAGATCGTGAGAGGTATTGTCTCCTGGTCTACAGGGCCAGAGATTAGGGGTGAGCCGTCTACTGTCTCCAAATTAATTGGAGAAGCCTTCTGACAAGACTGAATGCCATGTTCCTTGGCAAAGGAAATGTCCATAAAATTGCCCCCCGCCCCTGAGTCGATCATAGCTGAGCTGGAAATCCATCTTCCAGCACACAAGATTCTAATAGGGAGGGAACAATGAGAGCTCTTTTCCTTCACTTCCCCGGGGGGTGAGGTCATAGCAAGCGACTGAAACATTGCATCTATAGGCAGGCTCCACTCAGAAGTGTCAGATTCCGTATCACTGCCATCCAGCTCCCCAATCGCAGCTACCACTTTGTTCTGACGTCTAGGACATTTTGGGCAGTTAATCAGGAAGTGATCTGACTGGCCGCAATAAAAACACAAACTCTCCCGAAGGCGATGTTCCCGGCGTTCATTACTATCACGCCTCTGAACTGAGTCAATCTGCATCGGTACCTCCTCCGCACCCCGAGATGTCTTACCTGCAGTTTCTTTGGGAGGAAGGGAAAAATTAGACATGCGGTTATACACAGCCAGCTTTTCCTGCCTGCGCTCTGTAAGGCGAATGTCTATGCGCACGCAATGCTGTATAAAAGCCTCGAGCTCCTGTGGGGATTCTGAGCGGGCTAATTCATCTTTTACCACGCTGGACAGGCCTCTCTTAAAAATGGGAACCTGTGCATAAAGGTCCCAATTAGTATCTACTGCTAGTCGCCTGAAGTCGGTCGCATATTCAATAACCGAGCGCTTGCCCTGGCGCAAAGATAGCAGCGCGGTCTCAGCAGAAGCGCGACGATTTGGATCGTCAAACATTAGTGCCATGGCGGCCAAAAAATCATCTAGCACATTCAGGCGTGGGTCACGAGACTCGATCATAGGGTTCGCCCAAGCAAGCGCACGTGAGGTCAGCAGCATGATTATACATAGCACTTTAGAACGGCCCGTTGGGAAATGATCAGCATGGATGTCAAAGTACAGCATACATTGGTTCACGAATCCACGAAACTTGTCGCGGTCGCCATTGTATCTAAATGGTGGTAATTTAGGAAGGCTAGGTGGTGGTACGTGCCCTGCAGGCAAAGTCACGGGTCGAGCCCCCTGGGCTGCCATTTGTGTACTGATGTCCTGGAAGTTTTGTCCACACTGGGTCTCCAATCCAGTCAATCTGCTTTCCTGTGCTGCAACTCGAGCGTCTAAGTCCTGCAGGTTCTGCCCAAAAACCCGTTGACTACGTTCCATGCTCTCAACTTTCTTTTGCAGAACATTCATATCCTGCTGCAGGGAACGGAGCATGGTGTACACCTGTTCCATCTTGCTGTCTGACATAGCTCCTGCAAACCCCTCTTTTTTGGGCTGGAGTATCCTGTAACAACTATAGTGGATACTACAGGGGTCTCTTGGCAAGAAGCACAATCACAGCAGAGTCCAGAGTTAAGTGAATCAAGTTTATAAGAACACAGCAAAACCATGCGTGCACAGTGTGAACAAGGCAAACACAAAAGTCAATAAACTGCCGCTAGGGGTCAGCGGCCAGTTGCAGGGTATACGCTTTTCAAAGTATCGAATGCTTGGAGCATAGTTTAGAAACAAAGTCCAGAATGTTATAACCGGCCACTATGGAAACAGATGCCGTTATCAGTACGGTATAGTTCTCAGAAAGTCTATCCAGTGGGTACCCTAACCCTGGTCCGGTTAGGGCACGGCACGGCCACTGAGTCAGCCGGAATCGCAGAACCACAAGTAGCAAGCACACGGTAGATTCTTTAGGACGGAGCAAACAGTAAGTCTCACCGATCAGGTGGCAGCGGGTAACGAGACAGCAGAGCAGCGGAGACAGCCAGCGGCTGTGGAGCGGGCAGCAGCAGAGGTGTGCAGTATAGTCTCTTGAAGCAACCACGAATGGAACAACCTCAGCAGGCTACAGCAGCTGTGAAGCCAGGACAACCCAGTACTCAAAGGAACACAGGCAGAATACTCCAGCATTGATTAATGACTGGGGTGGAGTCTTAAAGGCAGCAGACAGGAACACATGAAGGCACGACCACCATCTTGGAGAAGGGCAAAATTCCAGAACATAGCAAAAGTGTCCAGAGTCCTGACACACGGAGAGGTACCGGGGGGATCGGGGACCCTATTTCTCTCTCCTCTGATGTGCGATCACATCAGAGGAGAGAGAAATTAAATGTAAAATCGCATTGTTTTTTTTTTTGCAGTCACCGTTATAGGGTTAATAACGGCGATCGCAAAAGCGGGGTCGGTAAAAACCGACCGATTCATGTTCCGACACTGGAGGGCGCTATTCACTTAAATCACAGCGCCGTGGATTAACGGTGCTGTGGTTTTAGTACCCTTAACTACCGCCGATAAAAGGCATATTGGTGGTCGTTAAGGGGTTAAGCATGCATTTAAAAAGACATCTGTAAATGTATAGACAAGCCCATCACCTCAAATCACTAAACTAACTCTCCACTGTTCCCTCCTCAACATTAATCATAATCTACTCTGTTTTGAATGAGTCACCGGAGGAGAAAACAAAAATACAAGCTAAGTCCAGAAAACCGGAGAGGTTGGTAGCTATCGGATTGCAGACCCCTGATCCTATACACCACAACTAACAGTAGCCGTGGGGGGTTCCTACGGTGCCCTAGACCCCTCGTCACAGCCGGAGAACTACATAAGCCTAAAGAAGGAAAGGGGAAATCTAAACTTCCCCAGAGCAGACCCCAAAGCAATAAACAGCCCCCAACATGTATTGTTGGTGAAAAACAGATGAAAACACAAACACAGACAGAAAGACAGGCTGATCAAACGATGGGGCCCAACTAACTAGATAGGACAGGACAGAAAAGATGCTGGCTGCAATCCGCAAAAAACCCTACCCAAAATGTCCCAACCGTCTGATAGGGAAAAAGGTCCTGAAGTCGCTAGACTTCAAAATCACTATATCAGCACTAAGGTATATTCTGAAAACAGAGCAAAGAGATCAACTGATCAGAGACAAAAATGGAATTCAGCCAGTCCCAACCACGACTGGCTGAATACAAACACTAAGGAAACCAGACAAAATCTCATGGAATAATAGCAGGGCAAAAACTTAGCTTTTAGTAGACAGGAACTAAGCTGGATGCAAGAGCTCAGAGCAGAAAGGATCACCAGCAGCCCTGCAGGGCGTCGGCTGCCTTATATCCACTCAGAAATTCCAGATGTCCAATCACACTCCGCCTGTTCAGATGACAGGTTCTTCCCATCCTAATCAATTTCACTACCTCTCTTCACCAGCAGAGGGAGTTTATCAGACATCAAAGGTGAAGGGGAGAATGAACTCACAACACTACTCCAAAGTTCTATTTTGGTCTCAACTGACCACATGACTTTCTCCCATGCCTCCTCTAGATCATCCAGATGGTCATTGATGTGCTTCAAATGGGCCTGGTGAGCAGGGAGACCTTGTGTGCCCTGCAGGATTTTAATCCAAGATGGTGTGGTATGTTACTGACAGTAATGTTTCAGATTGTGGTCCCAGCTCTCTTCAGGTCATGGACCAGGTCTTCGCATGTAACTCAGTGCTGATTCCGGGCCTTTCTCAGAAACATCCTTACCTCACGAGGCGAGACCATGTATGGAGTTCCAGACCGAGGAAGATTGACAGTCATCTTGTTTTTCTTCCATTTTCTAATAATTGTGCAAACAGTTGTTGGCTTTTCACCAAGCTGCTTGCATATTGTCCTGTAGCCCATACCAGCCTTGTGCAGGTCTACAAATTTGTCCCCATTGTCCTTAGACAGCTTTTTGGTCTTGGCCATGGGTGAGAGGTTGGAGTGTGATTGACTGACAGTGTGGACAGGTGTCTTTTATACAGGCAACAAGTGCAAACAGGCGCAATTAATACAGGTAATGAGTGCAGAGTAGGAGGGTTTCTTAAAGAAAAACTTATATTACCAGTATGAAAGACATTTGATCAATAACACGCCAACCTCTCCACCATTGCAAAGACCAGAGAGATGGATAAGGACATCAGGTACAAAATTGTAGACCTGGTGTCCTACTGTGATGTGTATGCAGTAGGTTCTCAGTGTTTCGTATATGACGTATATAACAGTCGTAGTGTCACCTATATGATATACACAGCAGTCTCAACATATTCTATGTGATGTATAGAGGTATAGAGCAGAGTCTCAGTATACCCTATGCAATGTATATAGGTCAGGGTCTCAATGTCTCCCATGTGTTGTATACGTCATTCTCCTCAGTGTCTCCTATGTCATGTACAGTACATATAGCAGTCTCTGTGTATCCTATGTGAGGTATACAGCAGGGATAAAGCATGATGTAAGGTATACAGCATCCTATGTGAGGTATACAGTGACTCATATGTGATGTATGTACAGCAGTCTTGGTAAATCCTATGTAATGTATATAGCAAAGTCTCAGTGAATCAAATGGGGTGTACACAGCACAGTCCCTATGTTTCCTTTCTGAAGTACACACCAGCCTCATTGTAGCATTTTATTCCATGTTTTATATATTAACGATTACAATCTTGAGACTTGCTCAAAGATGATTTTAACCCCTTAACGACCGCCAATACGCCTTTTAACGGCGGCAGTTAAGGGTACTTAAACCACAGCGATGTTAATTAAGTGATCGCACAACAAAGGAGAGAGAAATAGGGTCCTCCGATTCCCCCCTGGTACCTCCTGGTGTCCCTGGATGCTCCTGCATCCCCCCACGGCCACCGGCATCTTCCTGAAAGAAAATAGAGGGTGCATGCGCAGTGCGCCCACTGAGATCTGCCGGCCGGCATCCGGCAACAATAGGAGATTTTTCCTATTGGTTCATTTTGATCACTGTGATAGACTTTTCAGCAGACTCATTATGATGACAGAAAGGATTACAACGACAGGTAGCACCTATATTTATAGGATCAGTCATTCACAATAGCTGATGTCACAGCTCGCCTCCTCCTGTACAATTTCTGATAAAATAAGATGTACCACTACCAATACTTGATATCATAGTTCACCTCTTCCTCTTCCTGTATGACTGATAGGGAAAAATAATAAAATAAAAAGTATTTATTTCCTTTTTTCCATTAGGGCTAAAGTTGGGCTAAAGTGAGTTGGGCTAATGTTAGAGTTAGGGTTGTGGCTAAAGTTAGGGTTGGGATTAAAGTTAGGGTTAAGATTGGGGATAAAGTTAGGGTTAGGGCTAGAGTTGGGATTAAGGTTGGGATTAGGGTTAGGACTGGGATTAAGCTTAGGGGGGTGTTAGGGTTAGGTTTGTGGTTAGGGTTATGTTAGGATTGAGATTAGGGTTAGGGTTGTGTTGGGGTTAGGGTTGGAGTTAGAATTGGGGGGTTTCCACTGTTTAGGTACATCAGGGGGTCTCCAAATGCGGCATGGTGCCAAGATTGATTCCAGCCAATTTTGCATTCAAAACGTCAAACAGTGCTCCCTCCCTTCTGAGCCCTGCCTTGCAAACAAACAGTGGCTTTTCTCCCATATAAGGGGCATTGGTTTACTCAGGAGAAATTGCACAATAAATTTTGTAGTCCATTTTCTCCTGATACCCTTGTGAAAATAAAAAAATTGGTTCCAAAGTAAATTTTTTGTGAAAAAAGTAAAATGTTCATTTATTTCTTCCACATTGCTTTAGTTCTCATGAAGCACCAGAAGGGTTAATAAACTACTTGAATGTGGTTTTGCACTCCTTGAGTTTTTAGAATGGTGTCATTTTTGGGTATTTTCTGTTATATTGACCTCCCAAACTCGCTTCAAATGTGAGGTGGTCCGTAAAAAAATGGTTTTGTAAATTTTCTTGTAAAAATGAGAAATCACTGGTCAACTTTTAACCCTTATAACTTCCTAACAAAAGAATATTATTTCCAAAATTGTGCTGATGGAAAGTAGACATGTGAAAATGTTATTTATTAACTATTTTGTGTGACATATCTCTAATTTATGGACATAAAAATTAAAAGTATGAAAATTGCTAAATTTTTAAATGTTTTGCCATATTTCTGTTTTTTCATAGTTAAACACAAGTTATATCAAAGAAATTTTACCATTAACATGAAGCACGATATGTCTTGAAAAAAACTCAGTATCGGCAGGATCCGTTACATCATTCTAGAGTTATAACCTCATAAAGTGACAGTGGTCAAAATTGTAAAAACTTGCCTGGTCATTAAGTAGCAAATAATCTCTGTCACTAAGGAGTTAAAACACTCTCTGAACAAGCCGCTACATAATTAGGATTATTATATAAGAAGTTTTTGCTTATCGGTGGTGGTGGTGGTGGCATAAATCATGAATATTATGCATTCTCTTTTTATGTTTTCTTACTCATTAGCTTTAGTGTTTCTGAATTTAATGTGTGACCCAAGACAATACTTCTTCCTATGGACACCCCTGGTTTATTCCCTTCATGATCTTTTTAAAATTAATATCTTCACTCTCTCTTAAAAGAGCAATACCTTTTTATTTTTCTGTCAATATGAGGGCAGCGCGATGTGCTGTGCTGCTCTGGGGGTCGCCTTCCATGCAGGTCCCCTGATCCAATAATGCGGCGGGGACCTTCGGGGGCCTGCAGGGTGTCGGCTTCCTCACTGCCTGCAGAGCGCGGCATGAGGAAGCCTGTGTAGCGCCTGTGGCAGATCGCTCATCTGTCACAGCGATCTGTGATGTGACAGATCAGTGATCTGTCACATAACAGTGATGTCCCCCTGGGACAATGTAATAATGTTAAAAAAAAGTGTAAAAATAATTTATAAAAAATCGCTAAATAAATAAAAAAAAAAATATTCCCTAATAAATTCATTTTTTGAAAATAAAAAAAGAAAAAACAATAAAAGTACACATATTTGGTATCGCCGCGTCCACAACGACCCGCCCTATAAAACTGTCCCACAAATTAACCCCTTTATTGAACCCCTTAAAAATAAAAATAAAAAAAGAAGCAAAAAAATAATGCTTTATCATCGTACCGCTGAACAAAAAGTGCAATAACGCGCGATCCAAAAGACGGATATAAATATCCAAGGTACCGCTGAAAACGTCATCTTGTCCCGCAAAAAAGAAGCTGCAACACAGCATCATCAGTAAAAAAGTAAAAAAGTTATAGCTCACAGAATAAAGCGATGCAAAAATAATTATTTTTTATATAAAATTGTTTTCATTGCATAAAAGCATCAAAACATAAAAAAGCGACATAAGTGAGGTATCGCTGTAATCTTACTGACCCGAAGAATAAAACTGCCTTATCAATTTTACTGCACGCGGAACGGTGTAAACGCACCCTCCAAAAGAAATTCATGAAATGTTGGTTTTTGTTCATTCTGAGTACCAAAAATCAGAATAAAAAGCGATCAAAAAATGTCACATGCCCGAAAATAGTACCAATAAAAACGTCAACTCGTCCCACAAAAAATAAGACCTCACATGACTCGGTGGGTCAAAATATGGAAAAATTATAGCTCTCAAAATGTGGTGATGCATAAACTATTTTTACAATAAAAAGCGTCTTTTAGCCAGCGACAGCTGCCAAATATAAAAACCCGCTATAAATAGTTAACCAAACCCCCCGGTTATCACTCCCTTAGGGAAAAATAATAAAATTAAAAAAAGTATTTATTTCCATATTCCCATTAGGGCTAGGGTTAGGGTTGGAGTTAGAATTGGGGGGTTTCCACTGTTTTGGCACATCAGGGGCTTTCCAAATGCGACATGGCATCCAATCTCAATTCCAGCCAAAAAAGTCAAATGGCGCTGCTTCCCTTCCAAGCTCTGCCATGCGCCCAAATAGTGGTTTACCCCCACATGGGGTATCAGCGTACTCAGGACAAATTGCACAATAACTTTTGGGGTCCTGTTACCCTTGGGAAAATAAAAATTGGGGGCGAAAAGATCATTTTTGTGGGAAAAATATGATTTTTTAATTGTATGGCTGTACGTTATAAACTTCTGTGAAGCCCTTGGGGGTTCAAAGTGCTCACCACTATCTAGATAAGTTCCTTGGGGGGTCTAGTTTCCAAAATGGGGTCACTTGTGAGGGGTTTCCACTGTTTAGGCACATCAGGAGCTCTCCAAACTTGACATGGCATTCGATCTGAATTCCAGCCAATTTTGCAGTGAAAAAGTCAAACGGCGCTCCTTCCCTTCTGAGCTCTGCCATGTGCCCAAACAGTGGTTCCCCCCACATATCAGGTATCGGCGAACTCAGGACAAATTGCACAATAACTTTTCCAGTCCAATTTCTCCTGTTACCCTTGGTAAAATAAAAAAAATTGAACCTGAAGTAATTTTTTTGTGAAAAAAAGTTAAATGTTCATTTTTTTTTTAAACATTCAAAAAATTCCTGTGAAGCACCTGAAGGGTTAATAAACTTCTTGAATCTGGTTTTGAGCACCTTGAGGGGTGCTGTTTTTAGAATGGTGTCAATTTTGGGTATTTTCTATCATGTAGACCCCTCTAAGTGACTTCAAATGTGATGTGGTCCCTAAAAATAAAATGGTGTTGTAAAAATGAGAAATCGCTGGTCAACTTTTAACCCTTATAACTTCCTAACAAAAAAAAATTTGGTTCCCAAATTGTGCTGATGTAAAGTAAACATGTGGGAAATGTTACTTATTAAGTTTTTTGGTGCCATATCTCTGTGATTTAAGAGCATAAAAATTCAAAGTTGGAAAATTGCAAAATTTTCAAAATTTTCGCCAAATTTCCGTTTTTTCACAAATAAACGCAAGTTATATGAATGAAATTTTACCACTATCATGAAGTACAATATGTCCCGAGAAAACAATGTCAGAATCACCGGGATCCATGGAAGTGTTCAGAGTTATTACCTCATAAAGGGACAGTGGTCAGAATTGTAAAAATTGGCCCGGGCATTAACATGCAAACCACTCTTGGGAGTAAAGGGGTTAAAGAAATATCAGAAATTTGTAAAAGAAAACTTTTAAAAAATTGCTGTGTGTCATCATTTTCTTATACCAGTAACAATCAAATTTATTTTTTTGTTGCGAGCTGACGGTTTTATTGATACAATTTTGTGGTACATATGATGGTGTGATAGCTTCTCTCTGCATTTTTTGTTCTCGATGCTGCAACCGAAAAACCAGTTTTGAAGGTTAGATTTTCGTCAGTTTACTCTTTTTATTGTGCAGTTTATTTAATTTTATGTTGTTACATTACACTTTTATGTTTATTTTTCAATTTCTCTACTTTTAAAAGGGTAAAAAGGATGGTTATAATTTTTTTCCATATATTGTTCAAAACATTTTTTTACTTTAATTTTAGATCTCTTGGGGTACCTGAACATGTGATCATCTGGTCGCTTGTTCTACATACTGCAATACCCTAGAACTGCAGTATATAATTAAAATCAAGGTCTCGCATGCTTCTTAATGAATCAGGCTCATCTGAAAAGAAGCAAAAGTGGCATGCGCCTCTGTGCGTCTCGCAACAAATCTTACTCCACTCAGGGACTAAAAACACACATGTGACATGCACAATGTGAACAAGTCTGTTGGACCATGTTTACACCACCCTGACTGAAACACAAACAAAAAGCACAGAATGACAAATGTGCAAAAATACCTTGCAATAAGACATATAGCAGTAAACAGCAAGTGCTGATAAAAGGTAATAACAAACACAGGGTATTTAGTCAATACTTTTTTTGCAAAAAAAGTATGCCAAGCTGCATCTTAATCCTGCTCATTTAGACACTGTTCATATGTTCAGGTTTTAAATACATTAGATAGGGACTGCTTCAATACGGGTTACCTTGACGTTGGTGAAGCAGCTTGGCATACATTTTTTCAGTCAGGGTAGTGTGAATATGGTCCAACAGACTTGTTCACATTGTGCATGTGTTTTTAATCCAGTTTTTTTCGTGCTTATGCATGATTTGAGAGACCCCACCCTTCTCTTGTGTGACATGCACATAAGGAGCTGTCTTGCATCACGTGCCCATACCAGAAAGTGCCTGTCTTAATCCTGCTCATTTAGACACTGTTCATATGTTCAGGTTTTAAATACATTAGATAGGGACTTCTTCAATACGGGTTACCTTGACGTTGGTGAAGCAGCTTGGCATACATTTTTTTGCAAAAAAACGTATCGACTAAATACCCTGTGTTTTGTTTGTGTTCCACTCAGGGACTGAAGTAAGCTTTCTGGAGTAAGGCCGAGGTCACACTAACCGACGCAAAATATGGTCAGTATTTTACATGCGTAATACGGATGAATGGCCCCTAAACAGTGCTCTGTATGTCATCCGTAATCAAGGTGTGGTCGTGTATTTTGCGCATGTAAGCATCCGTATGTAATCCGTATGGCATCCGTATAGCGAGATTTTCTCGCAGGCTTGCAAAATGGACATATAATGGAGCCCTATGACAGGGTTTCTAACAGAAACCAAAGAATAGATATAAACACATAGAATGCATATATATATATGTGTATTCTATGTGTATATATCTATTCTTTCTTTCTTTATTAAACCTGTCAGTGTGCGTTTACTGTATAGCGCACTGAATTGCCGGCTTTGCTAAAAGACACCGGGTGCGTATTTCTCGCAATTCAAATGTGTGGTCCGTGTGTAATCCGTATTTTTTGCGCACCCATAGACTTGCATTGGCGTACTACGGGCGTAGTACGCTGACAATCGCAGCATGCTGCGATTGGCACGGAGCGTAGAATACGGATGAGAAATATACGGCTGGTGCGAGGGACCCCATAGAGAATCATTGGTCCGTGTCTAATGCGGGCTTTTAGCGCCTCTCACTCAGCCATATTCCTCGCCAGTGTGACCCCGGCCTAAGGAGCACCACAGCTCATCATGAATTAGTTTTACACCTGCTCCAGCCCCACTCATTTTGGCAGAGCTGGGGTCTGGGGACCCCAGTGTGGAAATGTGTCAAAATGCCAAAAAAATCACTATGTTCAAGCAACCTCAAATTTTGTGACTTATCAAAGTGTTTTGCTCCAAATTTATTGTGAAAATACTTTGATGATTCAGGGTCTTTGCACCTATTGAACAACATAAAAATACAAACATGTATTAGTTTTATATACTTACACAGAATGTGAGATGCAGATCCATATTTATACTGAGCACCATGAGTTCCTGCAATTTTGATAGCTGCCATCTCCCCGACTGACAACTGTAGAAATAATATTTGATATTTGAAATTCTGACTTATTTTCTATATACATGAATGCCATTTTAGAGAATATTCTCACAAAATAAGCATCTGTATTTTTTTCTGGAAATTTATAGTTAGAAAGCCCTCCAGAATCTGGAAAAATATTTTCCAAGTGTCAAATTCCAAATGCCTTTAATTACAAAAAAAATCCTGCAATGCCGACAATGTTTTTTTGGTTTAATTTTTATGGCGGTCATTATGTGGTAAAAAAAATGATTGAGCATTATGATTTATCACATTAACACAAATACCTTGATAAGAAATTCTTTTTTTTTTCTTTACTATTTTAGTGGCAAAATAATTGTAGACCGTTGTAACAAAAATAAAGAAAGAAATTGTGTTTTGGTTGCCATAACTGTTTTATTTTTACAATGATTGAGCTGAATGAAGATATGTGTTTCATGGTGAGCTGATGTTTTTACGGATACAATTTTGGTATAAGTATTTTGTTGTGATCGCTTATTGCTTTCATTTGTGGCGTGACACCGACTAACAGACACCATTCTTGTATTTTAATCTTTTTCTCTTTACGATATTTACCAATCAGGTTAATTCATTTTATATTTTAATAGTTCACACTTTTATGGTTTCATTGTGGTTTGCCATGGAAGAAGTGAAGGTGGCAGCTGACTGTGCCTATGAAATTGAGCTATGTGATGAGCTGGCAAAAAAATCAATATTCCTCAAATTAGTTATCCAGTGGCTTCTAAACAAAAACTAATTCTTAAAAATCCTGAGAAAAAATCTCAAAAAGGCACAAAAAACACTGATCAATATTTTTAAAAAATCCAGCTTAAATCCATGATATGATACCACGTTAGGCATGGGTATATACCCTAATTTGACCCTATAGGGCCCTATAATTCTTCCCTGCCTGACAGCGGAGGTTGGCACCCTCTTGGAACGCAAATGGCACCCCCGCTCCACGGCGGCTTTCCCTACTCACCCTATTAAGTTCTATATCTAGAATATACCAGATTGCGGAACAGACAGATGGCTGAGTTCAATAAACCTTACTCAGAAAATTCATGCCAAAAACCACCAATAGGATGCAAAGAAAGGGGTGAAATACAGTCGCTGGAATAATCATTATTTTATGGGAACATAGTGCATAGGGAGACATATTACTCTATACTGTCGGTCCCTAATTATGGATAGCCCTACATAGCAGTGGAGCTGTTTCACCCTAAGTTGTTCTGGTGCCCCCACTGTTGTGAGTTCATTTTTCCCTTCACCATTGAGGTCTGATGAACTCCCTCCTCTAGTGAAGGAAGGTAGTGAGACTGATTACCAAACACCTGGGCAGCTAGATGATGACTGGGTGGCTGGATTTGAGGACTGGATATAAGGCTGCCGACGCCCTTCTTCCTGGCTGGTGATTTTCCTGCTGGATTCTTGGAGACCAGTCTGTTTCCTGCATCTCAAAGCTAAGTTTTTCTGCTCTGCTTTGTACTCTTCAGTTTTGTTTTTGTTTTGCCTTGTTTTTTGGGAGTTCTGCCATCCCCGGCCGGGGGTGAGCTGAATTCCATTTTTGTCTCTGATCTGTTGATCTTTTGCTCTGTCTTCAGAATATACCTGAGTGCTGATATAGTCTTTTGAAGCCTAGCGACTTCAGGGCCTGTTTTTCCTATCAGTCGGTTGGCTCATTTTGATAGGGTTTTTGCGGATGGCAGACAGCAGCTTTCCTATCCTGTCCCATGTAGTTAGCTTGGGCCCCATCATTTGCTCAACCTATCTTTCTATCTGTGTTAGTGTTTTCATCTTGCTTCACCGTCATTATATGTTGGGGGCTGCCTATTGCTTTGGGGTCTGCTCTGGGGCAGTTTAGTTTTTCCCCTTTCTGTCTTTAGGCTATGTAGCTCTCCGGCTGTGATCGAGGGGTCTAGGGCACCGTAGGAACCCCCCATGGCTACTGCTAGTTGTTGTGGATAGGTTCAGGGGTCTGCAATCCGATAGCTGCCAACCTCTCTGGTTTTTCTGGACTTAGCTGGTATTTTGTTTTTTCCTCCTTCGGTGACTCATCATAACAGAATCACCAGCCATACCGCAGATCCTAGGGTATTCAATAGCAGGAGAGAATTGTAAGAAAAAAAAAAAAGGAAAGAAAAAAAAAAAGTGTCCGAATTTTTTTTTTTTTGTGTGCATATTTTTTCCTCTATATCTCTGAGGCCGTAGGGGGAATTTTTCTCTCAATGGAGATGAAGCAATTGTCTGATCGTGTGGAGCAGCTCGCAGCTGAAGTGCGGGGAATTTCCTCCTATCTTGCTCATTCACATGCTGCTGAACCAAAGATTCCTGCTCCTGATGTGTTTTTTGGGGATCGGTCTAAATTCTTGAATTTCAAGAATAATTGTAAATTATTTTTTGCCTTGAAGCCTAACTCGTTGGGGAACTCCGTGCAGCAGGTTAAAATTGTCATCTCTTTGCTGCGTGGCGATCCCCAGGATTGGGCGTTTTCTTTGAAACCTGATGATCCTATTCTGAATAATGTGAACGCATTTTTTCAAGCCTTGGGATTGTTGTATGATGAACCTAATGCTATTGATCAGGCTGAAAAGACCCTGTTGGCATTAAGCCAGGGTCGGGATTCGGCAGAGTTGTACTGTCAAAAATTCCGAAAGTGGGCGGTCCTTACTACCTGGAATGATGGTGCCTTGGCAGCCCTCTTTCGGAAGGGTTTGTCAGAAACTGTAAAAGATACTATGGTGGGATTTCCTGTTCCCTCTGGTCTTGACGATTCTATGTCATTAGCCATTCCGGTGGATCGGCGTTTACGTGAACGCAAAACTACACAAGAAATGTTGCCACCTGTTGAACAAATGTCTGAACCTATGCAATGTGATAGAGTTTTGTCTAGGGTGCAACGTCAGGAGTTCAGAAGGCTTAATAAACTTTGTTTTTTTCGTGGAGATGCCGCTCATATTATTTCTGTCTGCCCTAAACGAGAGAAACGTTGTGCACACACGTTTTCTGTGGGTGGTGTTCAACCTAAGTTTCTTCTGGCAATTACTCTGATCTGCTCCCTGTCCACATTTTCCGCCAAGGCTTTTGTGGATTCAGGAGCAGCTCTGAACCTGATGGACTTGGATTTTGTTAAACGTTGTGGATTTCCTATGACACCTCTGCGGACGCCTATCCCTTTGAGGGGTATTGATGCTACTCCTTTGGCGAAGAATAAACCTCAGTTTTGGACCCAGGTGGTAATGCGGGTCGCCCCAGACCATCAAGAAAATTGCAGATTTTTGGTGTTGCATAATTTGCATGATACCATTGTTCTGGGGTTTCCCTGGTTGCAAATCCATAATCCAGTTCTGGATTGGAAATCTTTGTCTGTGGTGAGTTGGGGTTGTCAGTGTGCCCTTAGTGATGCTCCTGTTTTCTCCACCTCTCCCCAGTCACATGATGTTCCTGACTATTTGGCTGACTTTTATGATGTATTTAGTGAGAATGAGTCTGCGTCTTTGCCTCCTCATAGGAGTTATGACTGTGCAATTGAGCTGAACCCGGGGTGTAAATTCCCCAAGGGTCGGCTTTTCAATTTATCTGTACCCAAGCACGAGGCTATGCAATCCTATATTAAGGAGGCATTGGAGAAGGGTCATATTAGACCATCCTCTTCACCCTTAGGTGCTTGTTTTTTTTTCGTGGCTAAAAAGGATGGTTCATTAAGGCCTTGTATTGACTATCGTGCCCTCAACAAAATTACTGTTAAATATCAGTATCCGTTACCCCTGATTTCTGATCTATTCTCCAGAGTTAAAGGTGCTTGCTGGTTTACGAAGCTTGACCTCAGGGGGGCGTATAATCTTATTCGCATTAAGCATGGGGATGAATGGAAGACGGCGTTTAATACTCCGGAGGGACATTTTGAGTACCTGGTGATGCCTTTTGGGCTCACTAATGCCCCTTCTGTCTTCCAGTGGTTCATGAACGATATATTCCGAGACTTTGTGGATAAATTTTTGATTATCTATCTGGATGATATTTTGATCTTCTCCAAGAATTGGGACTCTCATGTGGAACATGTTCGGACTGTGTTCTGGATTTTGAGGGAGAATTCCCTGTATGTCAAGGGATCGAAATGCCTTTTTGGGGTACAGAGGATTTCTTTTTTGGGATTTATTTTGTCTCCGTCAACTATTGAAATGGACCCGGCCAAGGTACAGGCCATTTATGATTGGGTTCAGCCCACTTCTTTGAAGGCCCTCCAGAAGTTTTTGGGTTTTGCTAATTTTTATCGGAAATTTATAGCTAATTTTTCTGGTATTGCCAAGCCATTGACGGATTTGACTAGAAAGGGTGCTGATGTGCTGAATTGGTCTCCAGAGGCTGTTTCTTCCTTTCAGGAGCTGAAGCGAAGATTCACTTCTGCTCCGGTTTTGCGGCAACCTGATGTCTCACTCCCGTTTCAGGTGGAGGTGGACGCTTCTGAGATTGGTGCAGGAGCGGTGTTGTCCCAAAAAGATCCTGTGACATCTAAAATGAATCCTTGTGCTCTCTTTTCCCGAAAGTTCTCTCCATCCGAATGTAACTATGATGTGGGGAATCGGGAACTGTTGGCCATGAAATGGGCATTTGAGGAGTGGAGACATTGGTTGGAGGGAGCCAAACACCAAGTCGTGGTCCTTACTGACCACAAGAATTTGATTTACCTGGAGTCGGCCAAGCGCTTGAATCCTAGACAGGCTAGGTGGGCCATGTTTTTCACACGTTTTGATTTTGTGGTCTCTTTTCTTCCGGGCACTAAGAATGTCAAGGCAGACGCCCTCTCTAGGAGTTTCCTTGCTGATTCTCCTGTTGTGACTAAGCCTGCTACCATCTTAGGCGAGCGGGTAGTTCTTTCTGCCATCTCGCCCGATTTGAGACGTGCTCTGGAAGAGTTTCAGGAGGACAAACCTGAGCGTTGTCCCAGTGGAAAGTTGTATGTTCCTGACCAGTGGCGGAAGAGAGTGATGTCTGAAGTTCATTGCTCTGCATTGGCTGGTCATCCAGGTATTTTTGGTACTAGAGATCTGGTGAGTCGGTCTTTATGGTGGCCCGCCTTGTCTCGTGATGTCAGGAATTTTGTGCAGTCCTGTGGGACTTGCTCCCGGTCTAAACCTTGTTCTCGCTCTAGTGGCTTGTTGATGCCTTTGCCGGTGCCCAGGAGGCCATGGACCCATATTTCAATGGATTTTATCTCTGATATGCCTGTCTCTCAGAGAATGACTGTTATTTGGGTGATTTGTGATAGATTCTCTAAGATGGTCCATCTTGTACCACTCCCTAAGTTGCCATCTTCCTCTGAGTTGGTGCCCTTGTTTTTGCAACAGGTGGTTTGCTTGCACGGGATTCCTCAGAACATTGTATCTGACAGAGGAGTTCAGTTTGTGTCTAGATTTTGGAGGACTTTCTGTTCCAAGCTGGGAATTCAGTTGTCCTTCTCCTCTGCGTTTCACCCTCAGACCAATGGGCAGACGGATAGAACAAACCAGACTTTGGAGTCGTATTTGAGATGTTTTATTTCTGCCGATCAGAATGATTGGGTTTCTTTTTTGCCCTTGGCCGAATTTGCTTTAAATAATAGAGCTAGTTCTTCCACTTTGATGTCACCTTTTTTTTGTAACTTTGGGTTTCACCCTCGATTTTCTTCAGGGCAGGTGGAGCCTTCTGCCTGCCCAGGTGTTGACACTGTGGTGGAGAGAATGCACCAGATCTGGGACCAAGTAGTGGATAAGTTGTCTCTCTCCCAGGAAAAGGCCCAGCGGTTTTCCAACCGGCGTAGGACCGTTGGTCCCCAGTTTAAGGTGGGTGATATGGTTTGGTTGTCATCAAAAAATATCGCTATGAAGGTGGCTTCTCCTAAGTTTAAGCCTAGATTTATTGGACCTTACAAGATTTTGGAGATTATTAATCCGGTCTCTTTGCGGTTGTCTCTTCCTGTCACATTTAAAATTCATAATGTGTTTCATAAGTCCTTGTTGAAGAGGTTTGTTGAACCAGTAGTTCCTGTGGTGGCACCTCCTGACCCTATATTGGTTGAAGGTAACATGGAACATGAGGTAGAGAAGATACTGGATTCCCGTCTGGCTAGACGGAGACTCCAGTATTTGGTTAAGTGGAAGGGTTATGGTCAGGAGGATAATTCCTGGGTCTCTGCCTCTGATATTCATGCCGAAAGATTGGTGCATGCCTTTCATCGGGCTCACCCGGATCGCCCTGGTGGCATGGATGAGGGTTCGGTGACCCCTCCTCAAGGGGGAGGTACTGTTGTGAGTTCATTTTTCCCTTCACCATTGAGGTTTGATGAACTCCCTCCTCTAGTGAAGGAAGGTAGTGAGACTGATTACCAAACACCTGGGCAGCTAGATGATGACTGGGTGGCTGGAATTGAGGACTGGATATAAGGCTGCCGACACCCTTCTTCCTGGCTGGTGACTTTCCTGCTGGATTCTTGGAGACCAGTCTGTTTCCTGCATCTCAAAGCTAAGTTTTTCTGCTCTGCTTTGTACTCTTCAGTTTTGTTTTTGTTTTGCCTTGTTTTTTGGGAGTTCTGCCATCCCCGGCCGGGGGTGAGCTGAATTCCATTTTTGTCTCTGATCTGTTGATCTTTTGCTCTGTCTTCAGAATATACCTGAGTGCTGATATAGTCTTTTGAAGCCTAGCGACTTCAGGGCCTGTTTTTCCTATCAGTCGGTTGGCTCATTTTGATAGGGTTTTTGCAGATGGCAGACAGCAGCTTTCCTATCCTGTCCTATGTAGTTAGCTTGGGCCCCATCATTTGCTCAACCTATCTTTCTATCTGTGCTAGTGTTTTCATCTTGCTTCACCGTCATTATATGTTGGGGGCTACCCATTGCTTTGGGGTCTGCACTGGGGCAGTTTAGTTTTTCCACTTTCTGTCTTTAGGCTATGTAGCTCTCCGGCTGTGATCAAGGGGTCTAGGGCACAGTAGGAACCCCCCACGGCTACTGCTAGTTGTTGTGGATAGGTTCAGCGGTCTGCAATCCGATAGCTGCCAACCTCTCTGGTTTTTCTGGACTTAGCTGGTATTTTGTTTTTTCCTCCTTCGGTGACTCATCATAACACACCCCACAGAGTATAATGCAGCCCCGCCATACAATATAATGTAACCCCCATAGAATATAATGTAGCCCCCCTCTTATAGTATAATGCAGCCACCCATTAGAGCATAATGCAGCTACCCCTCAGAGTATAATGCAGCCATTCCACAGAATATAATGTAACCCCCACATAGAATATAATGCAGCCCCTCCATAGAATATATGGCAACCCCATCATAGAGTATAATGCAGCCCCTTATATAGTATAGTGTAGCCCTTCCATAGAATACAATGTAGCCCTTCTCATATAGTATAATGCAGCTCCCATAAAATATATTAATGCTCCCATACAATATAATCTAGCCCCCTACAGAATATAATGCAGCCCCCCATAGAATACAATGTGGCCTCTTCATATAGTATAATGTAGCCCCCTCATAGAGTATGATGCAATCACCCCCCATAGAATATAATAAATATAATACAGCCCCCATAGAATATAATGTAGCACCAAATAGAATATAATACAGCCCAGCTCCCCATTGAATATAATGTAGCCCCCCATATTATATAACACAGCCTCCCCCATAGAATATAATGTAAAATGTACCCCCCTTGGTATATAACACAGCCGCATAGTATTTAGCCAAGCACCACATGGTATATAGCACAGCACCACACAGTATATAGCACAGCCCCACACGGTATATAGCACAGCCCCACATGGTATATAGCACAGCCCCACATAGTATATAGCACAGTCCCACATGGTATATAGCCTAACATCACATGGTATATAGCACAGCAGCACATGGTATATAGCACAGTACCACACAGTATATAGCACAGCATCACCATGGTATACAGCACAGCACCACCATGGTATATAGCCCAGCACCACAAGGTAAATAGCCCAGCATGGTATATAGCCCAGCACCACATGGTATATAGCCCAGCATAGTATATAACCCAGCACAGTATACAGCCCAGCACAGTATACAGCCCAGCATTGTATATAGCCCAGCACAGTATATAGCCCAGCAAAGTATACAGCCCAGCATGGTATATGTGTGGTCCCCTCACCCCTCTATCCTGCTATGCACAGTCCATTCACCCCCCTTTCCTTGAATACATTGTCCCCTCAACCTCCTTCGTGGTATGCGTGGTCCCCTCACCTCCCTTTAATGGTATGCATGGTCCTCTCACCCCCCCTTTCCTGGTATGCATTGTCATCTCACCCCTCTTTCCAGGTATGAGTGGTCCCCTCACCCCCCTTTCCTGGTATGCATGGCCCTCTCACCCCCCAATCCTGGTATGCGTGGTCCCCTCACCTCCCTTTCCTGGTATGCATGGTCTTCTCACCCCCCTTTCCTGGTATGCGTGGTCCTCTCACCCCCCTTTCCTGGTATGCATGGTCCCCTCACCCCCCTATCCTGGTATGCATGTTCCTCTCACACCTCTTTTCTGGTACACATGGTCCCCTCACCTCCCTTTAATGGTATGCATGGTCCTCTCACCCCCCTATCCTGGTGTGCATGGTCCTCTCACCCCCCAATCCTGCTATGCATGATCCCCTCACACCCCTATCCTGGTATGCATGGTCCCTTCACCCCCCTATCCTGGTATGCATGGTCCCCTCACCCCCCTATCCTGGTATGCATGGTCCCCTCACCCCCTTATCCTGGTATGCATGGTCCCCTCACCCCCCTATCATGGTATGCATGCCCCCCTATCATGGTATGCATGGTCCCCTCACCCCGCTATCCTTGTATGCATGGTCCCCTCACCCCCCTATCCTTGTACGCATGGTCCCCTCACCCCCTATCCTAGTGTGCATGGTCCTCTCACCCCCAATCCTGGCATGCATGATCCCCTCACCCCCTATCATGGTATGCATGCTCCCCTCACCCCCCTATCCTGGTATGCATGGTCCTCTCACCCCCCTATCGTGGTATGCATGGTCCCCTCACCCCCTATCCTTGTATGCACACAATACATAATATATATCTACATAATAAATGCACACACATATAGTACATAATCTATATACATACACACAGAGTACATAATATACATATGCACATGACACATGGCCATCCCTCCATGCTGTAGATACTGTATATGTCCCCACATACAGCACAGAGCTCGGGCCCTGGGTGTCTCACGGCTGCTGCTCCCTCCATCGCTCCCTCTCTTCAGGCTGGAGTTGCCGATGGGCGTGGTGTGGGCAGGGTCTCCGGTGATTGATAGCTCCCCTGTGAGAGCGACGCCTGCCGCCCCACCCCCTGCCCATGCTTCAGGAATGTAGTGATGACATTTGCGGTGTTCGGCACTGAGTGCGGACGGCGGGGAGAGCTCCGTGTGCTCGGCCTGCGGCTCCGGGACTCTCACACAGCACGGGCTGCTGCTGGTGTACGCGGCATGGATCGCTGCTCTGAAGATGCCAGGACTTGTGGGAGATTTCAGTGCTCTCCATCCAGAAGGAGGAGGGACATGCAACATCTCTGGGGTGTGCGACTGTCACAATGATGGGACATACTGTCTGTCTGTCACGGAAATCCTGCGTCGCTGATTGGTCGAGCCCGGCCAGCCCCTGTCGCTGATTGGACGAGGGTGGCCGGCTGCGACCAATCAGTGACAGGGGCAGGCTGGGCTCGACCAATCAGCGACGCAGGATTTCAGTTACAGACAGACATGATAAGACGATTATATATATAGATATACTAGCTGAAGAGCCCGGCGTTGCCTGGGCATAGTAACCAACTGTGGTTAGTTATAACAAATTATAATGATTATATTGCACATAAAAACATTTCACATAATATATTCAACGCTACAGATTTGCAACACAAATTAACTAAACGATTTCCTAAGTAGTGATAGTATTTTATTTTCAACTCATTCAAGAGCCTTTTGATAAACAACATGTTTGGTTTTTTATTTCAGTGCAAAGATGAACAGATTTTTGGCAGTTCCAACTCTTGAACAGATCACGTAAAGTTGACCATGAGAAAAGCATGGAGATTGCAAATCGATGTCCTACTACTTAAATCGACCCCTACTACTTTCAAGGACTGTCCCTGAGCATTGTTAATGGACATTGCAAATAGCAGTTGAACTGGAAACTGGAGGCGTTTAAAATCAAAAAACAAATCAGATGGAATGAGTGGAATTCTTGGAATGAAAATGTCCTCTCCTTTGGCACATCCTGTTTCTGAGCTGTGTATGTAACCCTATCCTGTGTGATAATGTCTGCTGAGCTGTGTACCTAATCCTCTCCTGTGTGATACTTTCTGCTAAGCAGTGTATCTAATCCTATTCTGTGTGATACTGACTGATGAGCAGTAGAGATGAGCGACTTTGCCTTTTTTCGGGTCGAGTCGGGTTTCATGAAACACGACTTTCGCAAAAGTCGGATCGAAAGAAATCGGCCGACTATAGGGAAAAGTAGGGAGGCCGACTGAAACACGGAACCCAATGCAAGTCAATGGGGAAGCAAAGTCGGCAGGGAGGGGAAGACAGTAAACACATCTACAGTGCCCATTTCAATGCCAAAAACATGAATTCTTATAACTGAAGCGTGTCAACCTTAATTTACTTCCTAATAATAGTTACGCATTGAAAACTGGGGGTTATTTGGCTAAAGTTGTGGGGGAGTTGGGCTGGCTCCAGGTTTTCGTGTGCCCTAGGCCAAAGAGGGTCAGTGTGCCCCTTTAACACAAACCACAACTCATGATGCTCCGATACATCACAGAAATATAGGTATAGTACAATGACACATACTTTCATGACATGACTGATCTATTTTAAATTGTACAATAGCTCAAAAACAGGACATTATATTACTCCATACAGTGTTCTGGCCACCACATTGTGCGCCATACAGAATAATGAGCCCCATATATTTCTCCAAACCAAATAATTAGTCACATATAGTGTTGGGCATTCCGATACCGCAAGTATCGGGTATCGGCCGATACTTGCTGTATCGGAATTCCGATACCGACTTCCGATATTTTTTCAATATCGGAAGTCGGCATCGGAATCGGAAGTTCAAAGTTGATTGACAGCCTGACGTCATCATGATGCGCGGTGTGTGCGCATCATGATGCGCCGTCATTTCGGGCCTTCCGGGGGTCTCTGCCGGCCTGCCGGGGGGCTGTGTGGACTGCCCGGGGTCTGTACCGGCCTGCCGGGGGGCTGTGCCGGCCTGCCGGTGGTCTGTGCACCCTGTGGGGGTCTGTACCGGCCTGCCGGGGGGCTGTGCCGGCCTGCCGGTGGTCTGTGCACCCTGTGGGGGTCTGTACCGGCCTGCCGGGGGGCTGTGCCGGCCTGCCGGGGGGCTGTGCTGATGTCCGGGGGTCTGAGCAAGCATCGTCCGATGGGACTATAAGTCCCATCTGGCGATGCCTGCTACCATGACAGTGATTGACACATTAGCCAATGATAGGACAGTAGTAGTCCCATCATCCGGCTAATGTGTTAAATGTTAAAAAAAAAAAAAAAAAATACTACATACATACTACATGCATGCTACATACATACTACATGCTACATACATACTACATATATACTACATGCATGCTACATACATACTACATGCTACATACATATTACATATATACTACATGCATGCTACATACATACTGCATGCTACATACATACTACATGCATACTGCATACATACCACATATATACTACATACATACTACATGCATGCTACATACATACTACATACATACTACATACATACCACATACACTCACTGGCCACTTTATTAGGTACACCATGCTAGTAAGGGGTTGGACCCCCTTTTGCCTTCAGAACTGCCTCAATTCTTCGTGGCAGAGATTCAACAAGGTGCTGGAAGCATTTCTCAGAGATTTTGGACCATATTGACATGATGGCATCACACAGTTGGCGCAGATTTGTCGGCTGCACATCCCTGATGCGAATCTCCCGTTCCACCACATCCCAAAGATGCTCTATTGGATTGAGATCTGGTGACTGAGGAGGCCATTTGAGTACAGTAAACTCATTGTCATGTTCAAGAAACCAATCTGAGATGATTCGAGCTTTATGACATGGCGCATTATCCTGCTGAAAGTAGCCATCAGATGTTGGGTACATTGTGGTCATAAAGGGATGGACATGGTCAGCAACAATACTCAGGTAGGCTGTGGCGTTGCAACGATGCTCAATTGGTACCAAGGGGCCCAAAGAGTGCCCAGAAAAAATTCCCCACACCATGACACCACCACCACCAGCCTGAACCGTTGATACAAGGCAGGATGGATCCATGCTTTCATGTTGTTTACGCCAAATTCTGACCCTACCATCCGAATGTCGCAGCAGAAATCGAGACTCATCAGACCAGGCAACGTTTTTCCAATCTTCTACTGTCCAATTTCGATGAGCTTGTGCAAATTGTAGCCTCAGTTTCCTGTTCTTAGCTGAGAGGAGTGGTACCCAGTGTGGTCTTCTGCTGCTGTAGCCCATCTGCCTCAAAGTTCGACGCACTGTGCGTTCAGAGATGCTCTTCTGCCTACCTTGGTTGTAACGGGTGGCAATTTGAGTCACTGTTGCCTTTCTATCAGCTCGAACCAGTCTGCCCATTCTCCTCTGACCTCTGGCATCAACATGGCATTTCCGGCCACAGAACTGCCGCTCACTGGAATTTTTTTCTTTTTCGGACCATTCTCTGTAAACCCTAGAGATGGTTGTGCGTGAAAATCCCAGTAGATCAGCAGTTTCTGAAATTCTCAGACCAGCCCTTCTGGCACCAACAATCATGCCACGTTCAAAGGCACTCAAATCACCTTTCTTCCCCATACTGATGCTCGGTTTGAACTGCAGGAGATTGTCTTGACCATGTCTACATGCCTAAATGCACTGAGTTGCCGCCATGTGATTGGCTGATTAGAAATTAAGTCTTAACACACAGTTGGACAGGTGTACCTAATAAAGTGGCCAGTGAGTGTATATACTACATACATACTACATGCATGCTACATACATACTACATACATACTACATGCATGCTACATACATAACACATATATACTACATGCATGCTACATACATACTACATGCTACATACATACTACATATATACTACATACATACTACATGCATGCTACATACATACTACATGCTACATACATACTACATATATACTACATGCATGCTACATACATACTACATGCTACATACATACTACATATATACTACATACATACTACATACATACTACATGCATGCTACATACATACTACATGCTACATACATACTACATGCTACATATATACTACATACATACTACATACATACTACATACATGCTACATACATACTGCATGCTACATACATACTACATACATACTACATACATACCACATATATACTACATACATACTACATGCATGCTACATACATACCACATACATACTACATACATACTACATACATACTACATGCATGCTACATACATAACACATATATACTACATGCATGCTACATACATACTACATGCTTCATACATACCACATACATACTACATACATACTACATACATACTACATGCATGCTACATACATACTACATGCTACATACATACTACATATATACTACATGCATGCTACATACATACTACATGCTACATACATACTACATACATACTACATACATGTTACATACATGCTACATACATACTACATGCTACATACATACCACATACATACTACATACATGCTACATGCATACTACATATATACTACATGCATACTGCATGCTACATGCATGCTACATACATACTACATACATACTACATACATACTACATACATACTACATGCATGCTACATACATACTACATGCTACATACATACCACATACATACTACATACATGCTACATGCTACATACATACTACATATATACTACATGCATGCTACATACATACTGCATGCTACATGCATGCTACATACATACTACATACATACTACATGCTACATACATACCACATATATACTACATACATACTACATACAATACATTCATACAATACATACATAGACATACAGTACATATAACATAGAGTAACATACTTACCAATACTTGTCACATTGTTCCCCGAAGCCATTGTCTTTTACGGAATAAATATTAACATAACAAACCACAAAAATACTCACCCACGATCCGAAGCAGTCCACGAGTGTGTCCCACGACGATCTTGGGTAGAGAACTGCAGCATCAGCTGATGCTGCCGTTCTCTATGGGCTGCAGGAATCCAATGATGGAAGGTAGGTATCCTTCCGCACTGTATTCCTCCGCCACTTAAAAAAAAAAAGTCCCTAGTCTCACTTTATGCCATTGCTGCGTGGGAAATTCCCACACAGCAATGGCATAAAGTGAGACTAGGGACTTTTTTTTTTTTAAGTGGCGGAGGAATACAGTGCGGAAGGATACCTACCTTCCATCATTGGATTCCTGCAGCCCGTAGAGAACGGCAGCCATCAGCTGATGCTGCAGTTCTCTACCCAAGATCGTCGTGGGACACACTCGTGGACTGCTTCGGATCGTGGGTGAGTATTTTTGTGGTTTGTTATGTTAATATTTATTCCGTAAAAGACAATGGCTTCGGGGAACAATGTGACAAGTATTGGTAAGTATGTTACTCTATGTTATATGTACTGTATGTCTATGTATGTATTGTATGTAGTATGTATGTAGTATATATGTGGTATGTATGTAGCATGTAGTATGTATGTAGTATGTATGTAGCATGCATGTAGCATGCAGTATGTATGTAGCATGCATGTAGTATATATGTAGTATGTATGTGGTATGTATGTAGCATGTAGTATGTATGTAGCATGCATGTAGTATGTATGTAGTATGTATGTAGCATGCATGTAGTATATATGTAGTATGTATGTAGCATGTAGTATGTATGTAGCATGCATGTAGTATATATGTAGTATGTATGTAGCATGTAGTATGCATGTAGTATGTATGTAGTATGTATGTAGTATGTATGTGGTATGTATGTAGCATGTAGTATGTATGTAGTATGTATGTAGTATGTATGTGGTATGTATGTAGCATCTAGTATGTATGTAGCATGCATGTAGTATATATGTAGTATGTATGTAGCATATATGTAGTATGTATGTAGCATGTAGTATGTATGTAGCATGCAGTATGTATGTAGCATGCATGTAGTATATATGTAGTATGTATGTAGCATGTAGTATGTATGTAGCATGCAGTATGTATGTAGCATGCATGTAGTATATATGTAGCATGCATGTAGTATATATGTAGTATGTATGTAGCATATATGTAGTATGTATGTAGCATGTAGTATATATGTATGTATGTAGCATGTAGTATATATGTAGTATGCATGTTGCATGCATGTAGTATATATGTAGTATGTATGTTGCATGTAGTATATATGTAGTATGCATGTTGTATGTATGTAGCATGTATGTAGCATGTAATTTTTTTTTTTTTTTTTTACATTCAACACATTAGCCGGATGATGGGACTACTACTGTCCCATCATTGGCTAATGTGTCAATCACTGTCATGGTAGCAGGCATCGCCCGATGGGACTTGTAGTCCCATCGGATGATGCCTGCACAGACCCCCGAAGCCTGCACAGCCCCCCGGCAGGCCCGCACAGCCCCCCGGCAGGCCGGCACAGCCCCCCGGAGCCTGCACAGACCACCGGCAGGCCGGCACAGCCCACCGGAGCCTGCACAGACCACCGGCAGGCCGGCACAGCCCCCCGGCAGGCCGGCACAGCCCACCGGAGCCTGCACAGACCACCGGCAGGCCGGCACAGCCCCCCGGCAGGCCGGCACAGACCACCGGAGCCTGCACAGACCCCCTGGCAGGCCGGCACAGCCCCCCGAAAGGCCCGTACAGACCCCAGAGAGGTTGTACAAGGCAAAAACAGGGTTTTTCTTATTCCGATACCGGAAGTCCCATAGACTTGAATGGGACTTCCGGTATCGGAATCGGCGATACCGATACTTTTTTTTAAGATCGGCCGATCCATTCCGATCCGACACTTTGAAGTATCGGACGGTATCGCTCAACTCTAGTCACATATAATGTTCCATACAGTATCTGATGAGCTCCACATAATGCTCCATATATAATGGGCCCCATTTTTAATGTTCCAGTGTAATATGGACCCCTTAGATGATGCTCCAGTGTCTGATCTGCCCCATTTACAGTGCTCCAGTACATGATGGGCCTAATGGATGATGCTCCAGTGTATGATGGGCTCCAATAATGCTCCATATATAATGGGCCCCATTTGTAATGCTCCAGTGTATAATGTGCCCCTTTGATGCTGCTCCAATGTCTGATCTGCCCCATTTACATTGCTCCAGTACATGATGGGCCCTATTTTTAATTAACCCAGGCATGGTATGTGAAAAGAACTCCATGGAGTAATCTGAGGTGTGTGCTTCCACATCCTTCACTTTTGGTGTGGGTGAAGGACACAAGGAAAGGGGTTGCTCCTGACCAGAAGCCTGCAGTTACGACTCAGTGCTTGCATTTTTTACAACTTCAGAAGATGAGGTGATAGAGCTGGAAGCTGTTTCAGCAATGTAAGTCACAAACAGTTCCTGATACTCCGGCTTTAAAAGCAGTCTACCTACTCCCAGAAAACGGAGCCTTACAGGCCTTACAGAGCTACACCATGACGCTGGCTCAAGACCTCCTGCCTTAGCTGCTATTGTGTTTTTGGCACTACCAGCAGATGCACCACCACCACCATCAGTACCAGGTGGCCCTCCACGCCCACATCCGCGTCCTCTTCCACCATACTTCCTCAAGTTTTTGAAAATGGACCCAAAATACCAGCAGATATATGGTACTGTATCAGAAGCGTACAGCTCTATACAGTCTATGGATAACAGTAAATCTCCGTATATATTTCATGAGGCATACACAGATGCTCACAGGCTCAGTATGATTACCCAATAAAATAACAAGTTGAAAAAGGGTACAGTATCACTAGATACAAGGTATATATAGTATAGTGTAAACATTCTGATTCTCCGTATACATTTCAGGAGGCAGACACAAACGCTCTCAGGCCCAGTATGGATTACACAAGAATATGAAAAGCTGTAAATGGGTTATGTAACACAAGCTTACAGCTGTATACAATGTTGGGGTAATCTTAAAGTTCCAAATATATTGCCGGAGTATCAGACAGACGTTTACAGGCTCATTATGGATTACACCAGAATCTAAATAGCTAAAAATGTTACTGTATCAGAAGCGTTCTGCTGTATACATTGTTGGCCAAATTGAAAATATCGGTATATATTTCCGTAGTCACCCTCAGACACTCACTCAGTTTGGTTTTGACAATAATAAAAAATGTTGTAAAAAAGGTCCTGAATAACAAGACAGCAAGTATATATTTGTTAGGGTACAATTGAAATTTCTGTATAAATAGTCCCGTAGTCACTCTCAGACGCTTACATAGTATGGATTTGACCGTAATGCTAATGTCATGTCGGACGCTGTTCACACCACAGCGTCCGGCAGGCAGAGGTAGTTCCACCTCCAGCCACTATAGCCTCAGTGGCGCCGGCTTGATCTTCAGGCTCTCGGGGGTTAATCCTGCTGGAGACCAGGTTGGAAGGTTAGTCACGCCCACGGTCTTTAAATAGTCATACTGGCATATGGGCGTCGCCGATTATAGCTTGTGTTTTCATACCAAGTGGTTCCGGTCTGGAGTGGAGGTGTTGCAGAGAGAGAGATTCGTATCTGGTGTCGTATGATCCGTCGTTATCCTTTCTCCTTCCCATATTTGTGTTTAGTTGTGCCCTGTTCACATTACTGTATATTCCTGTGTGTGTGCGGCGCAGTGCAGTTTAAGTTCTCCCTGTCTGTCTTATTTGTGTGGGAGCTTTGGTGGTGTGTCTCCTCACTGGGTGGAGGGTGGAGGGTTAAGTGCAGGGCTGAGCAGGAGATAAGGAAAGGGTGGAGGCTCAGGCATTTGCACCTTCAGCAAAAACCCTGGGTTGAGGGTCAGACAGGGTTTCCCCTAGTGAAAGGGACACCACAGGGGCCCCGGGTATTTCTGCCTTAGTTGTCCTAAGCCCCGCGTGACATTATAATCGGCCCACATTTTTTCAGGAGTCCATGGATCCCATGGATTCCATAACCCGCCAGTTGGCGGCGCTGTCCTTACAGGTCTCCGAGTTGAAAGGGGCAGTTCAGCAGCAGGGCCTGGTAGTAGCAAAGGTGCAAACGGCATCTGCAGGTATCGGTGCAGAGCCGAAGTTTCCGCTGCCAGAACGATTTTCAGGCGATCGCAGCAAATTTGTCGTATTTCGGGAGGCCTGCAAATTATACTTCCGCATGCGGCCAATCTCCTCAGGTAATGAGGCCCAGCGAGTAGGGCTGGTGTTGTCATTACTGAGTGGTGACCCTCAAGCATGGGCATTTTCCTTACCAGCTGACTCTGCTACATTTTATTCGGTCGATAATGTTTTTTCTGCCCTCGGGCTCATTTACGATGACCCTGACCGACTGGCTCTAGCGGAATCTAAAATCCGCGCCCTCCGCCAGGGGGAGCGCTTGGCAGAGGACTATTGTTCGGAATTTCGCCGCTTGGCTGTAGACACACAGTGGAATGACCCAGCACTGCGGAGCCAGTTTATTCATGGGGTATCAGGGAGGGTGAAACAAGCCCTCCTGATGTATGAGACTCCGGCATCATTGGAGTCTGCCATGAGTTTGGTGATACGTATTGATCGCCGTTTTCGCCAGGGGGCACAGGAGACGCTACCTCTGGGGGAAAGCAGAGGTGCAGGTGTGGTTGAAGTAGATGAGTCCCCTGAACCTATGCAGATTGCTGGCGTGGCACAGGTTCAGCCTCGCGCTCCGGGATTCTGGAAGCCCGGAGCATGTTTCTACTGTGGTAAAAGAGGTCATTATGTTAACGTTTGCCCGGTACTACCTAAGAGGGTCACATCGGCGGAAAACTGTTAAGCTCAGAGGGTATGGAGGAGACCCAACTGAGCGTATGCATATCCTCCATGATGGTATCTCAATGTATGCTCCCTGCCAAGGTTATTATCGCCGGCAGAGAGCTACCTATATCAGTGTTTGTGGATAGCGGTTCCGCTACCAATCTCATAGATGAGGAGTTTGCACACACCGCCGGGTTTAAGATCGAAAAACTTCCTCACCCCATACAGGTGGTGACCATTAATGCTGTTCCCCTCCCTCAAGGGCAGATTACTGAGTTTGTGGCAGAGGTGAAACTCCACATTGGGGTCCTACATTCTGAGTCGGTTACATGTAGGGTCCTCCGTAATCTCCCAGCTCAAATGGTCCTGGGTTTTCCATGGCTGTCCAGGCACAAGCCGGTAATTGATTGGAAAACTCAGGACATAGTGCAATGGAGTGGTTTCTGCCAAGACAATTGCTTGGCCACATGTGTGTCCGCCGTGACGCCCAGCCTGCCGGAGGCTTTGCAGGATTTCGCGGATGTTTTCTCTGAGAAGGGTTGCTCAGAACTGCCTCCACATAGAGCCTATGACTGTGCGATTAGGTTAAAACCCGGGGCCAAATTACCTGAGGCCAGGATGTTTAATATTTCTGGTCCTGAGAGGCAAGCTCTGAAAGACTACATCGCGGAGAGTCTGAGCAAAGGACACATCCGGCCTTCGTCCTCGCCTGTAGCCGCAGGGTTTTTCTTCATTAAGAAGAAAGATGGGGGGTTACGCCCGTGTCTGGATTTCCGAGAGTTAAACCAGATTACTATCCGTGATCCCTACCCAATGCCGTTGATCCCGGATTTGTTCAACCAGGTAGCGGGGGCGAAATGGTTTTCCAAGCTGGACCTCAGGGGGGCGTATAACCTCATAAGGGTCCGTCAGGGGGATGAGTGGAAGACGGCGTTTAATACTCCTGAGGGTCATTTTGAGAGTCTGGTTATGCCGTTTGGGTTGACCACCGCGCCTGCCATTTTCCAACATTTTATTAATGATGTACTTGCTCATGTCCTGGGGAGATTTGTGATTGTATACCTGGATGATATCCTCATTTATTCTAGCGATCGGGACACTCATTTGGAGCATGTTAGGCAGGTGTTACAGTTGCTCCGGGAGAACCAGCTCTATGCTAAGCTGGAAAAATGTTTATTTTTTGTCCAGGAGTTGCCCATTTTGGGATATATTGTGTCCGCAGCCGGTTTTAAAATGGACACCGCTAAGGTGCAAGCGGTGCTGCAATGGGAGAGGCCGGAGAGTCTGAAAGCACTCCAGCGGTTCCTTGGGTTTGCGAATTATTATAGGAAATTTATAAAACACTTTTCGACTGTCGCCAAACCGCTCACGGACATGACAAAAAAGGGTGCCGATCTGGCGAACTGGCCTGAGGTGGCTATACGTGCATTTGAGCGTCTGAAG
Source organism: Dendrobates tinctorius (assembly GCF_039654945.1). Lineage (NCBI taxonomy): Eukaryota > Metazoa > Chordata > Amphibia > Anura > Dendrobatidae > Dendrobates > Dendrobates tinctorius. The sequence continues at coordinate 25,813,366 of NW_027361921.1, forward strand.
AATAGTTTTGCTTCAGCCCCCATTCTGGTGCAACCAGACGTGTCTAAACCTTTTGTGGTAGAGGTTGATGCGTCGGAGGTGGGAGTGGGGGCAGTACTGTCTCAAGGCTCGTCCTTGAGCGAGATGCATCCATGCGCCTACTTCTCCAAGAAGCTGTCGCCAGCCGAACGGAATTATGATATCGGCAACAGGGAGTTGTTGGCCATCAAACTGGCTTTTGAGGAATGGCGACACTTCTTGGAGGGGGCGGCTCACCAGGTCACAGTTATCACCGACCATAAGAATCTGCTCTATCTGGAGTCGGCCAAGCGTCTGTCTCCTAGGCAGGCTCGCTGGGCATTGTTTTTTACTCGTTTCAATTTTCTTGTGACGTACCGTCCCGGGGCTAAAAACACCAAGGCGGATGCTTTGTCTAGGTGTTTTCCGGGGGGAGAACCTCGGGAAGAGCCGGTACCCATCCTGCAGAAAGGGGTAGTAGTCTCGGCTCTCACGACGGAGGTAGAGGCGGAGATTGCCGAGGCCCAAGAGGAGGTACCACCAGGACTTCCCGCCAACAAATCATTTGTACCCCTGCATCTTCGGCTTAAGGTGTTGAAGGAACACCACGATTCGGTACTGGCTGGTCATCCAGGGGTGAAGGGCACCTTAGAGCTGGTATCGCGTCATTTCTGGTGGCCCAAAATGCGGCAGGACGTGGTCTCGTACGTGGCAGCTTGCATCACGTGCGCTAGGGCTAAGTCACCCCGAACCCGTCCTGCTGGCACGCTACAGCCTCTGGGGGTACCCAATAGGCCATGGACAGAAATCTCCATGGATTTTATCACTGACTTGCCAGCCTCGGCAGGGAACACGGTCATCCTGGTGGTGGTTGACCGTTTTTCAAAGATGGCGCATTTTGTGGCGTTGTCTTCTTTGCCCAATGCTAAGACGTTGGCTCAGGTATTTGTGAAGGAGGTGGTCAGACTCCACGGAGTACCATCTGACATAGTATCTGATAGGGGTACGCAATTTGTGGCGAGGTTTTGGAAAGCTTTTTGCTCAAGGTTGGGGATCAAGTTGTCACATTCATCGGCGTTTCATCCACAGTCTAATGGACAAACTGAGCGCATGAACCAAAATCTAGAACAGTATTTACGATGTTTTGTGTCCGACAACCAGGAGGAGTGGTCTACTTTCCTTCCTCTGGCAGAATTCGCGTTAAATAATCACCGCCAAGAGTCATCAGGAGAGTCTCCATTCTTTTGTGTGTACGGTCAACATCCTCAGTTTTGTACCTTACGTCAGGGTGACTCCGGGGGTGTCCCAGAGGAGGATCAGCTAGGAGCCCAATTGTCATCAGTCTGGAGGCGGGTGAAACAGCGTTTGTTGAGCATGAGTGCCAGGTACAAACGGGTGGCTGACAGTAGACGCGTGCCAGGTCCGGACCTGTGTGTGGGTGAATGGGTGTGGTTAGCTACGAAGAACATAAAACTCAAAATTCCATCTTTAAAACTGGGTCCAAGGTTTATTGGGCCTTTTAGGATTTCTGCCATCATTAACCCAGTGGCTTATCGGTTGGAACTTCCTGCGGTGTACAAAATACATAATGTTTTTCACAGGGCTTTATTGAAAAAGGTGGTAGGCTTGGTGGACACGACGCCGATGCCACCTCCAGTCATGGTGGATGGCGATTTAGAGTTCGAGGTCGCCAAGGTAGTGGACTCTCGAGTAGTACGCCGTACTCTTCAGTATTTGGTGCACTGGCGGGGGTATGGTCCGGAGGAGAGGTCTTGGGTTCCAGCCTCAGACATACATGCGGATCGGCTGGTCAGTTCTTTTCACCGTCGTCATCCGGACAAGCCGGGTCCTATGAGTCTTGAGGGCCCTGGGGTCCCTCGTAGAAGACGGGGTACTGTCATGTCGGACGCTGTTCACACCACAGCGTCCGGCAGGCAGAGGTAGTTCCACCTCCAGCCACTATAGCCTCAGTGGCGCCGGCTTGATCTTCAGGCTCTCGGGGGTTAATCCTGCTGGAGACCAGGTTGGAAGGTTAGTCACGCCCACGGTCTTTAAATAGTCATACTGGCATATGGGCGTCGCCGATTATAGCTTGTGTTTTCATACCAAGTGGTTCCGGTCTGGAGTGGAGGTGTTGCAGAGAGAGAGATTCGTATCTGGTGTCATATGATCCGTCGTTATCCTTTCTCCTTCCCATATTTGTGTTTAGTTGTGCCCTGTTCACATTACTGTATATTCCTGTGTGTGTGCGGCGCAGTGCAGTTTAAGTTCTCCCTGTCTGTCTTATTTGTGTGGGAGCTTTGGTGGTGTGTCTCCTCACTGGGTGGAGGGTGGAGGGTTAAGTGCAGGGCTGAGCAGGAGATAAGGAAAGGGTGGAGGCTCAGGCATTTGCACCTTCAGCAAAAACCCTGGGTTGAGGGTCAGACAGGGTTTCCCCTAGTGAAAGGGACACCACAGGGGCCCCGGGTATTTCTGTCTTAGTTGTCCTAAGCCCCGCGTGACAGCTAAATGTCAAACAAAGGTACTGTATAACAAGATACAAGCTTTATCGAGTATAGTGTAAAAATTTGTTTCTCCGATTCACCGTATATATAGAAGGCATAACTCACACACACTCACTCACTAAGGATGATGTAGGGAAGGTGGACTGACAGACAAACCAGCCTGTATTGAGAAGCAGAGGTGTAGCGCAGTGTAGGTGTGAAACCGCTAAGATAAAGAGAAAGGTGCAGTGTTTTTGCTTGCCCATTGGAGGGCAGTGGAGAGTGTAGGAGTGGGACTGAATAACTGCCATTGGTCAGAGAAACTGTAAGGTGATGGTGGGCGGAGTTACCAGAACTGGAAGTATAAAAGACTGAGGGAAGGTTCTGGAAGAGTCAGTCAGCGAAGGGAGCACAGTAAAGAGGAAGTTCTGCTGAGGAAATAGAGACAGTGGAAAGGCTCCAGAGAGGACTGACAGTTGAGGCGGTCACGAGGGGTGGCCCAGAGGATGGTAGCCACAGACGAAGACGGCCTGGGGCTATCATATGGACGGTGTGCTCAGACTGGTGCAGCGCTGTGGTGGTTGGGCCTAGGCCAGCCACAGTGGAAGAGCAACAGAGGACGCCACGGTTATAGTTACAAAGGAAGTGAAGGTACGGGGCCTGTGTACAGAGAAATGTGAAACGGCTGTGGTGAATTGCTGTTGTCGACAGAAGGATAGGCACTAAAAACGGACCTGTTTAATACAAATTCTGTCTCAGTCTCGTGTTTGTCTGCGGCAAGAAGAGGTTCCCCCCCCCCACAGTTGGTTATCCTAAAGATGATACCTTAATACAAATTTTTGAAACAAGGTACTGTATCAGCACATACTAGGTGTCCAGTCTAGTGTTAAATTTCCGTCTATACTTCTGGAGTCAGACACAGACACTCACAGGCTCACTATATATTACACCAGAATTAAAAAAGTAGAAAAAGGGCAAGGTATTCATAGTGTACCCCAGTATACCGTGTTGTGGTACTTTTAAATCTTCGTTTATATTTCAATCTCAGTAAGCCAGTCAAGAATCTCCGCTACTGGAAACTACATGGATACAAGTATAGACGCAAAGTTGAGTGTTAGCAGAAATTTTGGAATTACTCATCGCGGGAAAACCTCCTGGTAGATGTTACAGAGGCGATGCTGACCCTCAATTACTGTGTCTGTGAAAGCGAAAAAGGTTCATTGTGAAGAAAGGATTGCTTTATTGCAGTAGCGTGGATCACATCACCGTTACTCGTCTCCATCAAATTGTGATCACAGGGAGAGATGTAGACATGGTCCTCACTGCCTATCATGATGTGTCTGGTCATTTTTGGAGTGCAAAAGACAGAAGCCACAGGCTGTAGGCGATTCTATTGGATTGGCATGAGAGGAGACATTGAAAAATGGTGCCAGGAATGTCACACGTCTGTGACTATCACAACTGTGAAAGGTGATCATAAACCACCACTACATCCGCTTGTAAATTGACCCCAATTTCAAATGGTAGCCATTGATCATCTGAAGGTAGAGGCCAGCAGGACAGGCCATAGCTACATCTTAACCATCATTGATCAATACACCAAATTTCTAGTGGCCGCCCCTGTGAAGGATTTAACTGCCCAGACTACACAGCGGTGGAGCAGGGAGAGGTAAGTATTGCAACTTGCAAGTGCTGTGGTCATAACCAAGCAGGGGGGCACAATCGTGGTCGACGGTACTAGCACAGGGCCCCTCATAGTAAGCTGGTGTGTCTGATGGCGAGTGGGCCCTCCCACCGTCTGAGACACTGCATTGTACTATGAGGGGGCCTGTGCCATTGCCGTCGGCCATCAGTGGGCCCATCCACCTGTTCAGAGCAACGGCACGTGAACCCAGCCATTGGGGGAGGGGTGGGCAGCCCAGTTAGGGAGGTTCATTTTAATGAAGGTTAGATCATCAACATTTTGGGTCGACAGACGGGTCCTTTATTCTGTCAGGATTGATCCAGCAGCACTGAAGACTCTTTCAGATAACACACTAGCAGCAGGGCAAGCAAGCTCCTGTAAGGCATATTGTGCCAATTCAGGCCAGGCGTCCAGTTTAGAGGTCCAATAGTCAAAGGGGAATGACCTGTGAGGGAGAACATCGATATGGGAGGAAAAGTAGTTTGTAACCATAGTTAACAAATGCTGCCTCCTGTCACTTTCAATCGATGCAGTATTAGCAGTCATGTGAGCGGTACTTGAGAAATCATTCCACAATATGGTCATTAAACCCCTGTCTCCAACGCCACTTCTGCTGTGTGCACCACGACCACCTCTTCCATTGTGCCCACTATGGCTTGTGGGAGAACCAGCACAGCTGCTGTGTGCTGGGAAAGCCTCAAACAAACGGTTTACCAGAGTTGCTTGTTTGTTAGCCAATATTAGCTCTAGGTTCTCCTGTGGCATGATGTTGCGTAATTTACCTTTGTAGCGTGGATCGAGGATGCTGGCCAGCCAGTAGTCGTCATCCTCATCATTTTGGCAATGCGGGGGTCCCTTTTTAGGATCCGCAAGGCATAATCGCACATGTGGGCCAATGTTCCAGGTGTCAATGATGCACTGCCCATGGTGGGTGGAGGAGCAGTTTCTGGCAAATCCACATCCCTACAGTCATGCACAAACACTGTACCTGACCTTGGAACGCCAACATTTTTTCTTGCCCCCTGAGAAACATCCTCCTGCCCAAAATATTCATCCCCCTCATCCTCCTCCTCTTCCTCTTCTTCCTCCACCTCATCCAGGACAGTTCCCTGACCAGACAATGGTTGACTGTCATCAAGGCTTCCCTCCTCCGCTGCAGACGCCTGATCCTTAGTGTGCGTCAAACTTTGCATGAGCAGACGCATAAGTGGGATGCTCATGCTTATGATGGCAATGATGGCATCGTCTGTGCTTATCAGCTGTGTGCATTCCTCAAAACACTGAAGGACTTTACAGAGTTCTTTCGGCTTTGACCACTGCACACCCGACAATTCCATGTCTTCCCTCAAACTGCCTGCCCGTGTATCCTCCCACAAATGCAATACAGCCTGCCTCTGTTCGCACAGTCTCTCAACCATGTGCAGGGTGGAGTTCCACCTTGTTGCAATGTCTATGATTAGGCGGTGCTTGGGGCGGTGGAGCAATTGCTGCAGCTTCTGCATATGACTGGAGTGTACGGCCGAGCGACGGATGTGCGAGCACAGTCTTCACACCTTACAGAGCAGGGATGTTTACTCTGTATAATTATTAAGGAAACACTGCACCACCAGGTTCAAAGTGTGAGCCAGGCAAGGTATGTGTGTGAGTTTTGCACGGGCTATGGCTGCCACAAAATTACATCCATTATCACTGACTACCTTGCCTGCCTCAAGATGTAGACTGCCCAGCCATGACTCAGTTTGTCGCTGCAAGTAGTCGGCCAGTACCTCCGCGGTGTGTCTGTTGTCGCCCAAAGACATCATCTTTAACACAGCCTGCTGACGCTTACCACTAGCTGTTCGATAGTGGGACACCTCATGTGCAACACTGGCAGCTGCGGATGTAGTGCTCGTGCGACTGCGCTCTGTGGACGAGCTTTCGCTGATAGACAAAGAGGAGGAGGAGCAAAAGCCTTCTGCCAACTGTTTCCTATACCGTGGGCTAGGCAGCACTGCTCCACCGCCGCTGTCCCCATTGGAGCCTGCATCCACCACATTAACCCAGTGCGCAGTGATGGACACGTAACGGCCCTGGCCATGCCTACTGGTCCATGAAACCGTTGTGAGGTGCACCTTTCCACTCACTGACTGTTTTAGTGCATGGACAATGCGGTCTTTCACATGCTGGTGGAGGGCAGGGATGGGTTTTCGAGAAAAGAAATGCAGACTGGGTAGGTCATAGCGTGGGACAGCATAGGCCCATAAGGTCGCGGAAAGCTTCACTTTCAACCAAACAGTAGGGCATCATCTCTAATGAGATTAGTTTGGCAACGTAGGCGTTCAAACACAGTGTAAGCAGATGAGAGGATGAGTACTTTCTTGTCCTACTCAGAGAGTCTGGTACGGTGAGCTGGACTGGAGAGCTGCATATGGGGAAGTAGTGGTGGACTGGATGGAGTGAGAGGGGGTTGGTGATGGTATTGGTGGTGATGGCCTAGATTCAGTGTTGTGTTGCAAAACCATTGTGATTCCCTGAGTGCTTTGGCCTTGCGACGACACCTCCACATTTAGTGCTGGTGGTGTGCTTAATGGTGGCGGTGGTCTTACAGTGGGGGTAGCGATGGAGCGTTGTTGGCTACCTTCAGTAGGAGCAGGTGCACATGTGCTACCTGAGGTTTTGTAGTCCATCCATACTTGCAAGTGCATGTTAATTAAATGTCTAAGCATGCAACTGGTATTCAAATTTCTGAGTTGCTTACCTCGGCTAAAAGTCCTTCCGCACTTCTTACAGGTAACCCTTGCCTCATCAGTAGGATTTTGGACAAAAGTGCCACACTGCACTCTTCCTACTATGGTAAACATTTTCTGGCCTTGCACGCTGTGCTAAGTTGACCGTCTGGTCAAGCTGTCCTGCAACTCTTTTAGCTTTTGTTCCACGTTTTAGGACAGCTACGGGCCTGCTAGATAACCTCTGCTGCGATGTCAATGCCTGCTGCGGATCCTTTTCCTTATCTGAACTATTGCCAGTGCCACCCTCCTCCCCCGAATGGATGCCTATCCGGGTCCAGAACTGGGTCATCCATCACCTCCTCTTCAAAGTCATCTGCACCTTCCTCTTTAACTTCCTCTATGGCACCGTGTAAGGTGGTATAGTATGCGGGAAGGAGCACCTGGGTTTCATCAGGGTCAGATTCTAGCTCAATAGACTGCGAGGGCAATGTAGTGCTGTGGGTCAATGTACCAGCAGAATCATCTAGCAGTGGCTGTGCATCAGTGCACTCCATGTCAGATTCATCTTGGACTGGGGAATTCAGGATTTGACTGGATAACCCAGGCATGGTATGTGAAAGTAGAGTAATCTGATGTGTGGGCTGCCGCATCCTTAACTTTTGGTGGGGGTGAAGGACACAAGGAAAGGGGTTTTTTATGACCAGAACCCTGCACTGACGGCTCCGTGCTTGCAGGTTTCAATCGTTCAGAAGAGGAGGCAATAGAGCTGGTGGCTGTTTCGGCAATGTACGCCAAAACCTGTTCCTGATGCTCCGGCTTTAAAAGCGGTTTTCCTACACCAAGAAAAGGCAACCTTACAGGCCTTCTTGGGCCAGAGGATGACGCAGGTTTAACACCTCCTGCCTTAGCTGCTATTGTGCTTTTGCCAGAACCAGCCGATGCACCACCACCATCAGTACCAGCTGCGCCCCCCTGCCCATGCCCGCGGCCTCTTCCACCATACTTCCTCATGTTTGGGAAAATGTATCAAAAACACCAGCAGAGAGATGGTACTGTATGAGGAGCGTCCAGCTGTGTAAGATGTATTAAACAAATTAAATCAATGTATATATTATGTTAGTCACAGATGCCCTCACAGTATGTATTAGACCGTAATTCAACAAGCAGATATACGGAAATGTATCAGAAGTGTACAGCTGTATACGATTTTTGTGCAACTAATAATCTCCGTATATGTATTTACGGAGTGTCACACACACGCTGACTAGGTATAATAGTGACTGTAATGCGAACGGCAGATATACAATACTGTTGGAGAATCGGACAGCTCTATTTGATGTGTGTATTGAAAATTGTCAAGCTCCGTGTATTTGTATACGGACTGACACACGCTGTCTCTGTCTAGTTTTGACCGTAATCAAACAGCAAAACTGTTTGAAAAACGGACACGACTCTAGTGTAGGTCTAGAAAAGCGGAAAAACTCCTCGTTTTTTTCCAGAGTCACACACAGGAAGCTTCTATTTGTCCGTGCTAGAAGGCGGTACACGGTAGTGTGTGAGGAGCGTACACCGCTGTAGGGTGTGTGTATGTAAAATTGTCAAGCTCCGTGTATTTGTATAGAGAGTGACACACGCTGTCTCTGTCTAGTTTTGACTGTAATCAAACAGCAGATATACGAAACTGTTTGCAAAACGGACACAACTCTAAGGTGTAGGTCTGGAAAAACGGACAAACTCCTCGGCTTTTTCTTCCAGAGTCACACCCAGATAGCTTCTATTTGTCCGTGATACCAGCCGGTACACGGTAGTGTGTGAGGAGCGTACACCGCTAGACAGTGTGTGAAAAAAATGGATGCTCAGTAACTCACCAGGACAAAATAATAAAATTTGGAGTGCTTTGATAAAAGCAGTTTGAACAGCAGTGTGCACACAGCAATGCAGCTAGCAGGTAGCCATAAAAGGCAGCCTAATCACCACCAGCGCTGCTGCACACAACAAAAATCCTCCCCTTTCTCTGCACACTAACTGTACAGTGAAAAGCGCTATCAGCAGAAGCAGTTTTTTTTCTTCTTCCCTGCCTAACGCTCTCCCTGTTCAGAATCAGCAGCAGCACCTCTCCCTATTATAAGATCAGCAGAAGTAAGATGGCGGTCGGCATTCACAGCCTTTTATACCCACTGTGATGCCACACAAAGCCAGCCAATCACTTCAATGCCCTTCTCTAAGATGGTGCTGGACGCTGTGCATGTCATCGTGTTGCCCACAATGTGCGTCCTCCATCATTGGGTGAGAAAAAGCGCTGAAAGCATCATTTGAAACGCGACTTTGGCGCGCAGATCGACAACCTCATGGCCGACCTCACGCTAGGGTCGGGTTTCGATCGGCAAAACCCGACTTTAGCGAAAGTCGGCGATTTTTGAATCTGACCGACCTGTTTCGCTCAACTCTACTGAGCAGTGTATCTAATCCTATCCTGTGTGATACTGTCTGCTGAGCAGTGTATCTAACGCTATCCTGGGTGATACTGACTGCTGAGCAATGTACCTAATCCTATCATGTGTGTTACTGACTGCTAAGCCGTGTATCTAATCCTATCCTGTGTGATACTGACTGCTTAGCCGTGTATCTAATCATATCCTGTGTGATACTGACTGCTGAGATGTGTATCTAATCCTATTCTGTGTGATACTGTCTGCTGAGCCGTATATCTAATACCATTCTGTGTGATACTGTGTGCTGAGCTGTGTATCTAATCCTATCCTGTGTGATACTGACTGCTGAGCCATGTGTCTAATCCTGTCCTGTGTGATACGGACAGCTGAGCTGTGTATCTAATCCTATCCTGTGTGATACTGACTGCTGAGCCGTGTATCTAATTCTATCATGTGTGATACTGGGCTCCCCCTGCAGTCTGTGTCAGAGGGTGGTCAGTGTTGGCACGGTAATAGATTGTGTTATTTCCAGCTTTACAGAAGGACGATAACACCAAAGAAGTGATAAGAATAATAGGCCTCAGTTACGACATCTGTCTACAAAGAAAACTGTTGCTGATAGCAACCAATCACAGCTCATTTTTCATCTTTTAAACAGCTCTGGGAAAGCGTGACAAGTTTTGAGTATACAGCCCAGCATGGTATACAGCCCAGCATGGTATATAGCCCAGCATGGTATACAGCCCAGCACAGTTTATAGCCCAGCACAGTATGCAGTCCAGCATAGTATATAGCCCAGAACAGTATACAGCCCAGCACAGTATACAGCCTAGCAAATTATACAGCCGAGCACAGTATACAGCCCAGCATAGTATACAGCCCAGCACAGTATACTGCCCAGCATAGCATATAGCCCAGGATGGTATACAGCCCAGCACGGTATATAGCCCAGCACAGTACACATCACAGCGCAGTATACAGCCGAAGCATAGTATACAGCTCAGCATAGTATAAAGTCCAGCACAGTATACAGCCCAGCATAGTATATAGCCCAGCACAGTATACAGCCCAGCATAGTATATAGCACAGCACAGTATACAGCCCAGCACAGTATACAGCCCAGCACAGTATACAGCCCAGCACAGTTTACAGCCCAGCATAGTATATAGCCCAGCACAGTATACAGCCCAGCATAGTATATAGCCCAGCATAGTATACAGCCCAGCACAGTATACAGCCCAGCATAGTATAAAGCCCAGCATAGCATATAGCCCAGCACGGTATACAGCCCACCGATTGTCCCAATATACCACTCACTCCCTAAAGTTCATAAAGAGGTTTTTCCTCCCCCTCTCAGACCTATCGTGTCTGGGATCGGATCATTTAGTGAGAAACTAGGGGAGTGGGTTGATTTTTATCTTCAACCTTTAGTGCCATTAACACCAAGTCATCTTAAAGATTCCAAAAGTATAATACAGATTATGGAAAAATTTCATTGGCAATCTGATTATGTGTGGTTATCTTGCGATGTGGTGGGGTTATATCCTTCTATCCCCCATCACATCGCGTTACGATGCATCACATATTATTTGTCCAGATACAGTAATTATGAGGATTCCATTCAGAGGTTTATTGTCTCCTCAATTCAATTTCTTTTAAGCCACAACTATTTTGTGTTTGATGAGAGATATTTCCTCCAGACACAGGGTGTGAGCATGGGTGCCAAGTTTTCACCTTCCCTAGCTAACCTGGTTATGTCTGTGTGGGAAGAAAATTATATCTTTAATATTGATAACCCATACAAGGATAATATTGTTTGGCTGGGGAGATTTATTGATGATCTGATATTTGTCTGGAGGGGTAGTCTCTCGTCTGCAAAAAGTTTCTTTTCTTATTTGGATTTGAATGATTTCAATCTAAAATTTACTAGTAGTGGTCATGAGGTATCAATTAACTTCTTGGATTTGAAACTGACCGCAGATCTGGACAATGATGGGGTTCTGATATCTCCCTATAAAAAATCCATTGCATGCAATAGTATTTTAATGGCTTCCTCTAATCACCCCAAACATGTCATTCAGAATATTCCTGTGGGGGAGCTTATTAGACTAAAAAGGAATACTACATCTAGGGACAAATTGGAAGAAGGAATTGAAATGACCTGTAATAATTTTAAAAAAAGGGGGTATCCTAATTGGTCTTTGGACAGAGCCAGGAAAATGGTAGCAGGCATGGATAGGGTTAAGCTGATGGAATCTACTGAGAAAAAAAGACAGTTTGACTCTAAAAAATCTAGGGTGGTTTTCAGTACCAATTATAGTCCTCAGTTTAATTCTATTGTTAAAATCATCAAAAAATATCTTCCCTTGTTATCTCAGAATGATATTTTGAAAAATATTGTGGAAAATAATGATATTGCCTTTGTGGCAAGAAGAGCCCCGACTTTAGCTACATTATTATCACCCAGCATGTTCAAAGATCCGGATAAAATTTCCCCTAGCAATTGGTTAAAAACAACAGGATTTTTTAAATGCGGTGCCAATATCGGTAAGTGCTGCGGTTTTGCTAATAAATCTAAAACATTTACATCTATCTCCAATAAAAAACAGTTTAATGTTTGTTCTTTTATAAACTGTAATACGGAGAATGTAGTGTATCTAATTAATTGCAATATATGCCGTATGCAATATGTAGGTTGCACGATGAACCCCCTTAAAACTAGAATCCGCAAACACCTATCAGACGCTAGTAATTTGCCTATGGTTGGTGCATCAGTAGTATCCCGACATTTTTCAAAAAAACATAATGGGGATTTACGCGGTTTCTCCTTTATGGGCATAGAGCATGTAAAAAAACCATTGAGAGGGGGAGATTTTCATAAAAAAGTGCTTGCAAGAGAAAGTAGGTGGATATTTGAGTTGGGGACTCGCATGCCACAGGGCTTTAATAACCGCCTGGATATCATTATGCACTATTGATATATTTGTATTATATAATGCTGGTTAATATTATTATTCTATGTTTTTGTACCACTGGGGCTATGTGCACACGGTGCCGATTCTGCTGTGGAATTTTCCGCGTAGATTTTGCTAAATCTTTAGGTAAGATGATCTACGTTTTGCCTGCAGATTTGTCGCAGATTTGGTGCAGTTTTTGTGCGGATTTCCCCTGCAGTTTCCGCCTGCAGATTTCTATAATGGAGCAGGTGGAGAGCTGCAGCAGAGCCGCACAGGAGAAGCGATATGCTGCTTCTTTTATTCTGCACCAGATCTGCGCAGAAAAATCTGCAGCATGTGCACAGCCTTTTTTGCTTTACATAGCCTTAAATGGTACTGTGCATCACGTGCTGTTCTGTTGCTTTTCTGCTGCGGTTCTGCAGGGCCAAATCTGCTGCGGAACTGCACGGAGTCTGCACTGTGTGCACAGGGCCTTAAATCTTATGGTCAGGTTATTGGACATTCCTAATGTACTTTTCTCCAATATGTTGAATTCTTTCCTTATAATCTTTATGCATGTTGTATACTGATCAATATGTGGATAGTTTATATGTTTGATCTGCTTTTATAGCACATGTTTTTAAGTCTCTCACATATGTTTATAATTACCCTGATTGGAGTGGGATGTATATAAGGTTCCATGTTTGGAAAGCAGATTAGATTCTGGACCGTGAAGAAGGCGGGTTCTACCGCTGAAACGCGTAGTCCTATCTGCACGACTTTCCTGCGTTATTGCTGTTTTGAACTGCTTGGACCATTGCATTTTAATGGATTTATGAATAAAAAGAAACATTTTTTTAACAGCATCCTGGATTGCTCACGTTATTGCTGGACTTTGCTTTGTCGTTGTTCACAGCCCAGCAGGGTATATAGCCCAGCACAGTATACAGCCCAGCACCGTATACAGCCTAGCACAGTATACAGCCCAGCATGGTACTGTCATGTCGGACACTGTTCACACCAGGGTGTCCGGCAGACAGCGGTAATACCCTGTTGGGTATTCTGTTCCAGTCGGGATAGGGTTAACCAGGTTGTCATGCTGGCTGAGGGCTGGGCCACACCCTTGGTCTTTAAATAGTTCGTCCTGACTATGGGCGTCGCCGACTATAGCTTTAGCCTAGTGCTAGCAATACCGGTCAGCAGTGGTGGTGTTGGAGCGTCTGATATCTGGTGCAGTATATCCCTCAGTGGTTCTTTCTCCAATCTGTTATATATATATTTGGTTGCCCTTGCACATTATTGTATTCCCTTGTGTATTAACTGTGTGGTGTTTCTTTTACCCCTGTCCATACGTATTTGTGGGGTCTGGTGTCTGGTCCCCTCACTGGGTGGAGGGTGGTGGGTTCAGCTTAGGGCTGGACAGGAGACAGGGACAGGGTGGAGGCTCAGGCAGGCACACCTTCAGTGTAAACCCTGGGTTGAGGGACATACAGGGTTCCCCTAGTCTGAGGGACATCGCAGGGGTCCCGGGGTTTTTGCCTAATGTAACCTAGGCATACCATGACAGGTACATAGCCCAGCACAGTATACAGCCCAGCATAGTGTATAGCCCAGCAAAGTATACAGCCCAGCACAGTATACAGCCCAGAAAAGTTTACAGCCCAGCACAGTATACAGTCCAGGAAAGTATATAGCCCAGCACAGTATGCAGCCCAGCACAGTATATAGCCTAACAAAGAATATAGCCCAGCACAGTATACAGTCCAGCATGGTGTACAGCCCAGCACAGTATACAGCACATCATAGCATGCAGCCCAGCACAGTATACATCCCAGCACAGTATACAGCCCAGCACAGTATACAGCCCAGCACAGTATACAGCCCAGCATAGTAGA